>NC_091480.1:76063563-76663563 GCF_036971445.1 Narcine bancroftii | reverse complement strand
AAAAAAAAATTCCTATATGGTCTTGCATGTCAGCTGACCAAATGGTTTGGTCTCACCTATACCCTGTACAACTGGAACAAAACATTCCTCTTCTTAAACTCGAAACACTGCAAAAAAATTCAAAATCCCATTTCTCTTCAGAACTACTTGTTGGATCTGCCTGCTAACTTTTTGTGCTCAATGCTTTGGAACACTGAGATCCCTTTGACCAGGGGTGGGCAACCTTTCTTTTCAAACTTACATTCTGCCTTAATTATTCCCTATGAGTGGGCAAAAGGGGTGAGAACCACCATTCTAGACCCAATTGTTACTGAAATATTTTGCTTGAGAAAAATTATCATTGACCTATTTCCTTTGGAGTTCTGAAACCATGCACATAATGAGTCAATGAGGTACAATTAAAACAATGGTTTTCAAACTTTTTCTTTCCACTTACATACCACCTTAAGCAATCCTTTACTAATCACAGAACACCTATGGCATAGGGATTACTTAAGGTGGAATGGGAGTTTTTTAAAAAAAAAGTTGCCCACCCCTGCCTTTGACCCTCTCATTTGCAGTCTTGCTCCATTATACCTTTTGATTTCTCCATTTGAGGTGCATGACCTTGCACTTTCTCACTTCCCACAATAAATCTTATTTGCAATGTTTAAACCATAAGAAAATGCAGATCTGACTGGAACAGGGAGGTCCAATGATAGCCAAACACATGCTCCCTGCTAATGAGTTGTTGGCTTGGCATGCAATCACGTTTACCGTACCTCCTCCATGCAGTGATAATCCAGCCACTCCTGTCGGTGACGATCAAACCCATTGGAACACCTACATCAGAGAAAGGCAAAATGTTAACTGGTGAAGGAAGTTTGAGAACCATTCTCTCACTCAGCTCCACTCCTCTGGCTTCTCCCTATAACAATTGATACCCTGACTATTCAGATAGCTATTAATCTCTGCCTTAAATGCACCCAATGACATGGCCTCCACAACTGGCTGTGACAGCAAATTCCAAAGTTCACCACTTTCTGGCTAAAGAAACTTCTGTTATTGCATTGCATTTACCTGAAATTTACTTTTTTTTTGCATCACTATTTACTCAGGAAACTGGCATAGTGCGTAAGGAAAGAAGGGAAACAAGGGTCATGGAACATATAGAGATTAAGGAGGAGGAGGTGCGAATAAAGGTAGATAAATCACCCAGGCCAAATACGATATTCCCTCAGACCTGAGGGAATCTAGTGTAGAAATTGCATGGGCCCTGGTTGATAGATTCAAAATGTCCTTTGCCATGGGTGAGTTGCCAGAGGATTGGAGGGTAGCTCATGTTATCCCATTGTTTAAAAAAAGGCAAAACCAGGTAATTATAAGCCATTGAGCCTGATGTCCATAGTAGGTAAATTATTGGAAGGAGGACTGAGAGGTGAGATATATAGGTGTTTGGACAGTCATGAGCTGATTAAGGACAGTCAGCATGGCTTTGTGCGAGGTAGGTCATGTTTAATGAATCATAGATTTTTTTCGAGGACGTTACCAAGAAGGTAGATGAAGGAAAGGCTGTGGATGTTGTCAACATGGACTTTAGTAAAGCCTTTGACAAGGTCCCACATGGGAGGTTAGTTCAGAAAGTTATGACACTAGGTATCCATGGAGAGGTTGTAAACTGGTTTCGAAATTGGCTGTGTGGGAGAAAACAGAGAGTGGTAGTGGATGGTCATACTGGAGGTCTGTGACTAGTGGAGTGCCTCAGGGGTCTGTGTTGGGATCATTGTTGTTTGTTGTATATATCAATGATCTGGATGATAATGTGATAAATTGGATCAGCAAGTTTGCAGATGACGTAAAGATAGGAGGCGCTGTGGACAATGAGGATGATTTTCAAAGCTTGCAGAGGGATCTGGACCAACTGGGAGAATGGGCCAGAAAATGGCAGATGGAGTTTAATGCAGACAAATGTGAGGTGATGCATTTTTGGAAGGGCAAACCAAGGTAGGACATACACAGTGAATGTTAGGGGACCGAGGAATGCAGAGGAGCAGAGAGATCTGGGAATACAGATACATTGTACCCTGACGGTGGCGTCGCAGGTAGACAGGGTTGTAAAGAAAACTTTTGGCATCTTAGCCTTTATAAATCAAAGTATTGAGTATAGGAGTTGGGATGTTATGTTGAAGTTGTTTAAGACATTGGTGATGCCAAATTTGGAATATTGTGTGCCGTTCTGGTTGCCTAACTACAGAAAGGATATCAATAAGATTGAAAGAGTGCAGAGAAGGTTTACTAGGATGTTGCTGGGTCTTCAGGAGTTGAGTTACAGGGAAAGATTAAACAGGTTAGGACTTTATTCCTTGGAGTGAAGAAGAATGAAGGGAGATTTGTTAGAGTTTTACAAGATTATGAGAGGTGTAGACAGATTGAATGCAAGTAGGCTTTTTCCACGTAGATTGGGGGAGATAAATTTGAGAGGTCATAGTTTTAAGCTGAAAGGGGACAAGTTTAGGGGGAGCATTCGGGGAAAGTTCTTCACTCAGAGTGGTGGGAGTGTGGAATAAACTGCCATCTGGTGTGGTGGATGGGGGCTCAATCTTGAGTTTTAAGGATAAATTGGAGAGATACATGGATGGGAGAGGTCTGCAGAGTTATGGAATCGGAGTAGGTCAATAGGACTAGCCAAATAATGGTCAGAGCAGACTAAAAGGGCCAAATGGCCTGTTTTCTGTGCTGTAGTGATCTATGGGAAGCTGTAGCAAGTAAGATTTTCATTGCATCTGTACATTGTACTTATGACAATAAACATTTCTTCATTCATTCATTCATTTGGGCATCATGGTTAGTGAAGTGGTTAGCGCAACGCTGTTACTGTGCCAGTGGCTTAGGTTCGAATCCGGTGCTATCTTTAAGGAGTTTATATGTTCTCCTCGTGTCTGCGTGGGTTTCTTCTGGATGCTCTTGTTTCCCCCCACCCGTCAGAACGTTTGGGTTAATTATGTGTAACTGGGTAGCACGGGGTCATAGGCCAGCAGGGCCTGTTACCATACTGCATGTCCAAATTTAAAAAATAAAATGAATCATTTAATTCATTCAAAGAGGTGCTGAATCTACAGCTGCCAGAATGGGCACGATTCATGACATGGATTTATACTGAGACCTATTGAACTTCTGTCCTTATGTTTTATCAAGAATTTGGATTAAATAGTCAGCCACTCTTTCCTTGATTCAGAGATCCAGAGCAGTAGATTCTGCAAACCCTTGTTTCCAGAGATGCTTGTTATATCCTGAATTCACTTCCTGCAACTGAACTGGAAGAAAGACTGACATTGCCAACTGCTCATTATGGGGTAATCAATTAGTGATTGGTATATGGTCATTTTGATATGTTGATGTATAGTCAGTAAATTGAAAGAATATTTTTTTTTCCTCAGGATAACTCAATCCAAGACAATTTTATATGTCATAGAACACAGAACATTACAGGCCCTTCGATCCATGATGTTGTCACCATCTATATAAACCTACTTCAAAATCAAAACCTTCTCTACCTTGTAACACTCTATATTTCTTTCATCCATGTGTCCCTATTGTATCAGCCTCCACCACCACACCTGACAACACATTCCACTCTCTGTGTAAAAAACTTACCCCTTATATCCCTAAATTTACAGAGTCTAACCAAGAGTTTCCCTGAATTTTCCTCCCTTCACTTTATACAGAAGTGTTTGCTGCTCTTGCCCTTGGATAAAGGTGCTGGCTGGCCACCCTGTCTATACCTCTCATAATATTGAAGACCTCTCATCCTTCTTCATTCCAAAGAGAAAAGTCCTAGCCCTGCTAACCTTGCCTCATAAAACACATTTTCCAATCCAGGCAACATCCCAGTAAATCTCCTCTGCACCCACTCCATAGTTTCCACATCCTTTCTGTAATGAGGCGATCAGAACTGAACACAATATTCTAAGAGTTGTCTAACCAGAGTTTTATAAAGCTGCAGCATTACCTCTCAACTCCTGAACTCAATCCTCCCCACCAATGAAGCCTAGCATACCATAGGCTTTCTTAACTACCTTATCAACTTGCGCGGCAACCTTGAGAGATCTATGAATTTAGACCTCAAGGTCCCTCTGTGCACATTGTTAATAATCCTCTGCCTTCAGGTTTGACCTTCCACATGCATTACTTCATACCTATCTGGATTGAACTCCATCTGTAGCATTGACTCTGGGAATCCTGCCATTTAAAGGGAGTCCTTCCTTAATTTTGAACACCATTTTCCTGATTCACTGTATGTCTTGTTCAATGTGTCACTTTTAAATTTCTCACCCTTGCTTCCAAATTTTTCCCTGGTCTTGTGCATCTCAGTATCTGTGAGCCCCCTCTGGGAAGGTACTGAACACTTTTGAGGCTCTCCCTGGAGCTGGGTGACACACTGCAACAGCTAGTGGAGTCACTGCCTAGCTGTTCAATCCTGACTTCGGATGCTTCCTGTGTGGCATTTGCACGTTCTGCTCGTGGCTGCGTGGGTTTCGTCCAGGTGCTCTGTTTTCTTATCACATCCCAAAGGAATGCGGGTTAGTTGGTTCATTGTTCAAGTGGATTGTCTTGTGTACTAAGGCCCAGTGAGAAGGTGTGCTTTGAGAGCAGCCCCGCTAGACTCCCCATACATAGTACAGCAAGTAAAACACAGTGTAGAAGTGCCAAGTTACCGAGAAAGAGATCAATCAGCACAGACTCCACATTTCATACAGTTGGTATCGTAATTGGCCACCATAAGTTATCTCAAGTGTGTGGGTGAATGGTGGAATTTGGGGAATGTTGACAAGAATAAGGAAAGAATAAAAAAAAGAAATGGATAAATTTAATGTAAACGGGTGATTGCTGATTGGTGTGGACAGTACTGCAAAATCCTGGATTTCGTGGGATTCTCTGACATGGAAATCATTCACAAACACCAGAAGGGGAAAGACTTCCCGAACTGCCCTCTTGCCCATCCCACCAGGCATCTTGCGCCCCACCTGGAGCACAATGTCACAATATGACCTCAACATCGACCCTAAGAGTGGAAATTTCTCCATCCTCACAATCCTTTGAGATTTTCACTTCAGGTTTTTACTCATCCCCAAATGTAACCAGCCCACTGCTGACAACCATGGCTTTACAAATGCCCAGCGCCATGGACATTCCTCCCCAAAGGCTTCCTTTCTCTTCTTTAAAGATGTTCCTTAAACCCTTACTCTTTGATCACATGTTTCACCAGCTCCCTCTGTGAGCTTCAGCATCAGACTTTGCTTGATAATTCTCCGGTGAAGCACCTTGGCGATTTCTTTTTTTTTGAGCCATTAACCACCAATTATTGTTGTCCTGTAGGCAGGAGGCGTTGATTGAAGATGGATTTCCTCATCTGGAGCTGGACTGCTCAAAGTAGCATTGACACCACCTGAACTTTTCCTTCTTCAACCTTCTTCCTTCTGCAACCTCTGCCAGCCTTACAATTCTCTCTGAGATACAAACACATCCTGATGGCCCTGGGCCACATAACTGAGCTCTCGAATTCCACCCCTAAACCTATCTTTATTCTGCTTAAATCAGACTTTCATCTACCTTATTTTTCTGCCAAGTTCAGGGCACTGTATTAAGTTTTGGATATAGCAGTTACAGCACAGCACAGCGATGATCTGGAGTTTATTTTGCCATGAAATCTGTTGGGCTGAATTGTACTTGATCTGATCCATGACCTGCATTGGCTTCCCACTTTGGAATCATGGCCACACTAACCATTGGCAGCTGTGTGGGTCTCATTGACCAAGAGGCCATGGTTCTACAATTGTCCATGAACAGAGCAGGCCCCTCAAGTTGTGATGAGGCTTCCACACATCACATCCTGAGGCTCAGCTTGGAGGAACGCCCTGCCCCTGCTCCTGTTGCCGAAGTCCTGTCACTGATCATGAGCGACGTTGGAGAACAGATGGAATAGAATAATTAGAGAATTAAAAAAATAATAAACCTCCTAATTGTACCGTTGAACTACCGTCAGTGAATTAAAAACAAATGGTCTTGTGGTGTATTGTGATAGGCACCTCACAGCTCCAGGGACCAGGTTTGATCTTGACCTCTGGTGCTGTCTGTGTGGAGTTGCACATTCTCCCTGTGATGGCATGGCATTCCCCTGGGTACCTATCCACTGGAGACTGCCAATCACTCCTAACATGCAGGGAAAGAATCAGACAGCACAGAATCAGGCCTGTCAACCCACTTTTACATCTGGACAGATTTATGGGCATGAAGGGTTTCAAAGGATATGGACTAAACACAGGCAAATGAGACAAACCCAAAATGCTATCTTGATCAGCAGAGCGAAGTAGGGCCAAAGGGCCTGTCCTATGCAGTTTGGATTCTATAAAGCTGGAAGGAAACAAATGATTCTTAGCCAAACTTCTCTGTCCCATTAAAGTTCAAATGAATGGGACCCGATGTTGAGGGAATTCTGGAAGCTACGGAACACCTGGGACTCGGTGGTGATTCTGGGACAGAGCGAGGTTCAGAAGCACCCCCACTTGAGCTCAAATGCATTTCAAACATTTGTGCCATGCTTCTCCGACACACACACTTCTAGAACACACATTAACCGTCAGTCACCAAGACCTGGGATCCAGGTTAAGTAAGGGTTCCTGTAACAACCTAGCTTTGAAATGGTTGAATGAATAAATGTAATAAAACACATGTAATTATTGAATGGAGGCCTCAGAAGCTGTTAAAGTGAAAGTCCAAGAAATAATAGAATGAAACTGTTCAAGTTTGCATTTTGTAAAGAAGCGCATCAGCTTTTGGTAAAAGTGCATGCAAATGACTTCCAAGGCCCGAGAAAGATAACGATACACTTTCCTTCCTTGCTTCGAGTAATTAAATTGCAGAAAATCCAGAAGGCAGTTGATAAGAGATGGGGAATTAAGTTGGATGCATGACATGTTTTCTGAGCTCCATAGCTGAAGAGATGGTAACTGATGAGGGAGTTACAGAGTAACAACAAGGATTGGAATACAACATTGGGAGGTGCTGAAGATGTTCAACTGTAAGGCAACCTAGGTTCATAATATCTGTCAGTTGCTCCAATCTCAACGGCGGTGGGCTGTTGGCACCTCGGGACAAGGAACCCTTGCAGGCTGCAGACTGTTGAGAACTGGCTCGAGTCTGGCTGAAGGGGCACCAGGCCTTTTCTAATTATTCTATTCCATCTGTTCTCCCAACGTCGCTCATGATTAGTGACAGGACTTTGGCAACAGGAGCTGGCGCAGAGCGTTGCTCCAAGCTGAGCTCCGGGATGTGATGTGCGGAGGCCTCATCAATTATTATAGGCTTTGGAACTGGGATGCAAGAGGATGCTGAGGGCAGGAGTAGCTCCCGAGGGGGGCATCGGGTGCTGAAGACCTCCTCGCCGTGTCGGAGGTTTGGATCTGGAGTTTGGGCTGCCGATGGTTTGAATTGGAGTCTGTGCAGCTGTGGAGGCTGTGGATGAAGCTGAATCCACAGACACCTAAGTGACTCCATTTTGCTTCTCTTACGCTAACTTTAAGGGGGTGCTGGGCAGTTTCTCCTGATGGCAAACTGCTTGCAGCAGACTAAATGGAATTTTGTGTCCTATTACATCTGTTTTATTACATAACAATAAAAAAATCTTGAATCTTATAAGATAACAAATCGTTTCACTGACAACAAGATGTGACTGTAGAGGAAAATTGTTAAAGTATCAGTTGCTGATGAATAACGATGTGGATTATTTTATGTCCCACATTCACATTTTGAGTCAAAACAATTTAGTGATAAAGGGCTCAACCAAAAACTTTGACCTACCATTTCTACCCATGATCCTGCCTGACCCACTGACTTCCTTCAGCACCTCATTTTTTGTTCAGGATTCCAGCATAGAACCATAGCACAGAAACACACCCCTTCGGATCATCTGGTCTGTGTTCAACCTTTTTTTTTCCCGAGACCACTGTCCTGCACCCAGTCCGTAGCCCTCCATACCTCTCTCATCCATGTACCTGTCCAAATTCCTCTTATATGTTAAATTTGAGCCCACATTCACCACTTCAACTGGAAGCTCGTTCCACACTCCCACCGCTCTCTGTGTGAAGAAGTTCCCTCTCATGTTCCCCCTAAACTTTCCCACTTTCACCCTTAACCCATGTCCTCTGGTTTGTATCTCACCTCCCCTCAGTGGAAAAAGCCTATCTATATTTACACTGTCTATCCCCCTCATAATTTTAAATACCTCCATCAAATCTCCCCTCATTCTTCTATGCTCCAGGGAATAAAGTTCTAACCTGTTTAACCTTTCCCTGTACCTCAGTTCCTGAAGTCCGGGCCACATTCTAGTAAATCTTCTCTGCACTCTTTCTATCTTATTGATAGCTTTTCTGTCATTAGGTGACCAAAATTGCTCATAATACTCCAAATTTGGCCTCACCAATGTCTCATACATCCCAACTCCTATACTCAATACTTTGATTTATGAAGGTCAATATACCAAAAGATCTCTTTACAACCCTATCGACCTGTGATACCACTTTCAGAGAATTATATATCTGTATTCCCAGATCCCTCGGTTCTACTGCACTCCTCAGTGCTCTACCATTACTGTGCATGTCCTTCCAAAATGCAACATCTCACACTTGCCTGCATTAAATTCCATCTGCCATTTTTCCAACTGGTCCAGATTCCTCTGTAAGCTTTGAAAACCTTCTTCGCTGTCCACAACACCTCCAATCTTAGTGTCATCCTCAAACTTGCTCATCCAATTGCCACGTTATAATCCAGATCATCGATATAGATGACAAACAACAATGGTCCCAGCACTGATCCCTGAGGCACCCCACTTGTCACAGGCCTCCAGTCAGAGAAGCAGACATCCTCCACAACTCTTTGGCTTCTCCCATCCAGCCATTGTAGAGTCCAGTTCACCACCTCACCATGAATACCTACTGTCTGGAGCCTTCCTGACTAACCTCCCATGTGGTACACTGTCTGAAATCTGCAGTCTCTATCAGTTGCTGGTAGTTGGGAGAAATGGCATCATAAAATTATCAAAAAAATTCTTTGTACAGGATTTGATGGTCTGCTAAAGGTAAAGATTAAACCTGGGAAGTGAGAGGTATTAACGATTGTAGAGAAGAGCAAGGTCCAAGGAATGGACTATCTCAGTGAAAGGTGCGACAGGTTTGAGATTGATGCCTGTGCTTATGGTTTACCACATGGGCTGCAGGCTGCTGGAGACTGTCCCATGGGAACCAGGTATTGGAGCTGGGATTCAAGAGGGTGCTGAGGGTATGAATGGCTCCCGAAGGGCCTCAGGTGCTGAAAGCTTCCTGATCATGTCGATAGTTTGGATCTGGAGCTCAGGCTGCCAATGGACCAAACAGGAGTGAGTGTGGCTGCAGAAGCTGCGGGAGACAAATCCACGTGCACTCAGTGACTCTGAAGGGGACTTTCTTTTTCTCTGTTACTGTTAGGGGAACTGACCAACACTAATTGCGACTCTTTGTCTTTCTTGCAGCAGGGGAATCTTGAAATCTTTAATTCCATTTCTTTTCTTTAAAATGCCAGTAATTTGAGACTCTTCACACTGAAGTTATGATAACTGATTCTTTCTAAATCCATCTTTTCCTCCACTAAAGCACAGAAGTTGGGTGACCACTTGTCTAAAATGATAATGCAGGATAAATGAGTGTCAAAAATATAGGTTGTGCGGGTGCAGCTACCTTACTGGGTGACCAAATCCACTACCGGCCTCTACAGTGTACCTTGTGCTAGTGGCACAAAGGACTCCAAGCAAGGGCAGGGATGGGAGGCTGGAGGAAGGGAGAGGGAAAGGGAGAGACTGGGGAGAAGTTCATGGAAATTGGCAGTTGATATTGTGGCAATCTGGTTGGAGACTGCCAAGGTGGAATTTACTTCCTATGGATGCTACACGTCCTGCTGAGTTTCTCCAACTTTTTGTGTACTTCACAGGGAATATAAGGTTTTATTTTAATTTAGACACAATAGCAGGCCCTTCCGGTTGCCTCAATTAACCTCCAAGCTCTGTACATTTTGAAGGATGGGAGGAAACTGGAGCAGCCGGAGGGACCCCATGAAGACACGGGGAGACAGCACTGGATTCTAACCTGGGTCTATAAATCTGGAACAAAACAAAAAGCTAACTGCTGAAGGAACTCAGTAGGTCAAGCAGCATCAAAGGGAGAAAAAGAACTGTTGGTGTTTCAGGTCAGATCCCTTCATCAAGTCTCGTGCTCCCACTGTTATGCTGCTCGACGTACCTAATGCCTCCAGCAGGGTATTTATTGCACCACGGTGGTTTTGCAGGAATGGAAGGGCCTGTCATACAAGTGATGTGAAACTTCATCTGTGAATCTGTGGGGTGGGGGGGGGGTCGCATTTCTTGCCAGTGTGGCCTCCTTCCCATTAGGGAGACGGCACAGATCGGGGAAATTGCTTCCTTCACTACCTTTGCTCCGTCTGGTGCAACAGCAAGAACCCCCCAGTGGCTCATGACTTCAATTCCACACTGACATGTCTGTCCGTGGCTCCATGTTCTGCCAGGTCAAGGCCACTTGTAAATTTAAGGGATTTAAAGGGGCCCAGTTAGCATAAAGGGGCCCTGTTAGCGCAACACTATTACAGCACCAGCAATCCGGTGCGGTCTGTGAGGAGTTTGTACGCTGTCCCCGTGTCTGCCTGGGTTTCCTCCTGGTGATCCAATTTCCCCCCCACCCTTCAAAATGTACAGGGGTGTTGGTTAAATGGAAAATTTGGGCAGCAGGAAGAGCCTATTATCATGTTGTATGTGTGAAAAAAAAAACTACAAGAAGTTGGAGAACCTCAGCAAGTCACGTAGCATCTATTGGAAGCATATGCCATCTTGGCAGTCTCCAACCAGAATGCATCAATATTGACTGCCAATTTCCATGAATCCTCCCCCTCCTCCTCCACTTTCTCCCTTTCCCTCTCTCTTCCTCCAGTTTCCCATCCTTTCCCAGCCTTCTAGTATTCTCAGTCTTCTGCCCTGTCCACCTATCAACTCTCAGCTCCTTTCTCTTTTTCCCCCTCCCACTTGTATCCACCTAACACCTGCTAATCTGTGCTCCCCCTCCTTCTCCCTTCCCCTCCCCCCCCACCCCCTCTCTCCCCCCCCCCACCAACTTTCTTATTTGAGCGTCTACCTGATTTTGACACTCCTAAAAGGGCAGCCAATAAGAATAGAAGGAAAGAGGGAAGTTCTTCACCCACAGAGTGGTGAATTGTTTGAATTCTCTGCCCACGGGTGCCCTTGAGCCTCAGTTGCTGAGTAGGTAAAAGACAGAGATGGATGGAATGAACAGCATCTGGAGTCAGTGTAGGAAAGTGGCACTAAGTTAAAAGTTCAGCCATTATCTCATTGAACTGTCAAGCAAGCACAAGGAGCCAAGTGACCTCATCCTCTGTATTTTCTTAAGAGAATGAACCTCCTTTGAAGAGAATGCCATTTTGTGAAACTGAGCACTTCTAACTGGGTGGGAAGTTTTTAATACTGAATGTAAGACCATGGCAATGCGTAGTGTCAATATAAGTCTCATGAGAAGATGGTTGCAGTTTTCTAAATTAGCCGTTGTGTATGCCAAGGACACCATCCATGTGAATCTGTGGTTTCTGTTGGTATGTTTAGGCATGGATGTTAAATGTTATTTTAGAATAAATGTTTTCCTGCCTTCATTGCTTTTATTTCTCCTCTCTTGAGGCACAGACATATGTATGTGTTTTGATCTTGGCACGAATCTTGTCAGAAACTGCATCTGTGTTTCTGGTTTGGAATGTTGCTTGACTTGCTGTGTAAACTCGTGGTGGTCCACCACCGGCCTACTGCAGGGGGCAACCTCTGTACTTGCAGGAATGTAAGGGGACAGGTTGAATGGATCAAGCCCCACTCGGTCGGGTGTCCATCACCCTCCGGGATATAAGCCTGCGCCGGCCTCCCGAGGCCTCACTCAGAGTTGCTGCAGCTCCTGCCAGCCTGGCTCTGTGGAGGTCTTTGTGGATTAAAGCCTGTTGTACAGTCTTTACCTTGTGTGTGTCTGATTCTGGCTAACAGCGCATCACAAGACTTGAGAAGAAATCTTCCTGTAATGATCTTGAAGTGTTATCGTTTCTTCCTGGACCCTCCTGTTACTGGGTTCCTGCACATTTTCCTCCAGATGATGTGTAGTAACTAGTAACCTTGACAAGCATCCCAAAGGTATCAACATCTCGTGTCTGACAGGTTTGGAATTCAACGTGCTGAACACAAAAATCCGGTACTATAAAGAACATAAGAAATTGGAACAGACCATTCAACTGTTTGTATGCACCCTGACTTTTAATACTTTTGATCTCAGTGCCATTTTCCTGTACTAATCCCACATCCCTTGGTTTTCTTAATACCAAAGATAGAACATCAAACATTACAGCAGAGTACAGACCCTTCAGCCCACAATGATGTGCCAGCCTATGTAAACCTACACCACAACAATTTAAACCTTCCCCGCCTCACACCCATAACCCTCTATTTCTCTTGCATCCATGTGCCTTTAAGCTTACAAGTTCTGAGGTGATGGGGCAATCTCGATGGAAGGCAGTGAAGGAAAATTCAGAAAAATAGAAAAAAACAACAAGGTCATTACAAGATAGTGTAAATTGGGCAGCACGGGCTCATGGGCCACAAGGACCGGTTACCGTGCTGTATGTCTAAGTTTAAATTAAAAAAATTAAGGCTTCCTAGATCAGTTGTTGAAAAACCAATGAGATCACCATATTACTTCAAAATTGAACAAGAAAGTCTGCAGATGTTAGAGTCGAGTGCAATACGCAAGCATACTGGAGAGACCTTTTGCTTATTCCTGACGAAGGGCCCAGGCCCGAAATGTTGGTTGCCCTTTACTTCCCATAGATGCTGTGTGACCTGCTGAGTTTCTCCAGCACATTTATATACGCTACTTCAAAGGTTGTTGGCGTGCAGTCAGGAAAGGTAATCAACATTCTGGTGGTTAAGGGTGCTTTAGGAAATACTGATAGAACTCCTTACACAGTTTGTGTGAGACATGAGTTGACTGTGGTAGATTGGGAACTACATAAAAAGATATGACAGGTAATGAACAATTGATGTTATTTAGAGAATTTATGAATAGCTGACAACAAATGTATATCTCTCTGAGGCACACAGACCCAAGAGGAAATGGCTAACAGTTTAAAGATAACATTAAATCAATAAATATGTTTGCAATGTTGCCAAAAAAAGAGCAGTGTGCTTGAGAATTGGGAAAACTTTAAATTTCATCAAAGGAGGTCCAGGATATTGATATAGAAGGGATAACGGAGCACAGGAATAGTCTAGCGTCAACTATGCAAATAGGCTACATGGGGCAGCATGGTTAGTGCAATGCTGATACAGCGCCAGTGACCCGGATTCAAATCTGTGCTGTTTGTAAGGAGTTTCCATGTTCTCCCTGTGTCTGTGTGGGTTTCCTTTGGGAGCTCCGGTTTCCTCCTACGTTCCAATGACGGACAGGGACAGTAGGTCACATGAGTGTACTTGGGCGACACAGGGTCGTGGATAAGATGAGTCTGTCTGCGTGCTACATCCCTAATTTTTTTTAAATTAAAAATCTTCTCTGAATGTGTAAAAAAGAAAAAAAGATTAGCAGAAGGTAACGTTAGATTAGCAAACATTGATTTGATCCAGGAGAAAATATGGTGAGGAAAGAGCAGAGAAATATTTATGAAAATTCTCTTTCTTTATATGGAAAACCTCCTGCAAAAATAGAGACTGGGTCTAGAATGAATGAGGATCGGAATGACATTAGCATGGGTTAAAACAAAATATCAGAGAAGTTAATGGAGCAGAAAGATAATAAATTCTCAGGACCTGAAGACTTGCATCCCAGCATTTGAATTATGTGGCGGTACCATTAGTGGACATTCTGGCTGTCATGTTCCAACATTCCATAGAGTTCGGAACCATTTTCATAGAGTGGAAATTTGCAAATGCAAACCCAATAGTTGAGAAAAAAGCAAGAGCAAAAAATGCAGATATTACAGGCGGATAGTTTGATGCCAGTAAAATGTAAAATATTGGAATAGGTACGCAGTTAAGCAGGTTATTTAAATAATGAGAAATGGACATGGACTTACGAAAGGCACAATAGAGAAGGATAAAGCAATAGATAGGGTTCATTTGGACTTTCAGAGTAGATTAGATAAATTGCTTTTTGAGATTGGCTTTAGCTGTAGCTAGAAAATGACGTGAGTATTCAATGGTGGCATTCAGAAAGGAGGTCTTGTATTCCATTAGAAAAGATAACGTATAATACAAGCCTAGTCTACCAGTGGAAATATTAGAATACTATTCATAGTCTGAAAATTAGAGGTTATCCATATAAAAGAGATCAGGAAGAACTTCTTTAGCCTGAGGGTCGTGGATATGTGGAACTCGCTGCGGTATACAGCAGTGGAAGCCAGATCGCTGGGAGTATTTTAAAAAAGAAAGACAAATATCTCATTAGTGAAGGCGTAAAGGGATTATGGGGAAAAGGCCAAAAATTGGAACTAGTGCAGAGTAGTTTAGTGTAGATTTATGGAACAGACCCGATGGGCCTAGTGGCCTGGTTCTGTTCCTTTGTCTGTGATCACTAATGTAGAAAGGTTATTTCCCATGGTGGGAGAGTCTAGGACAAGAGGGCACAACTTCCCGATTGAAGGGCATCCACTGAGGACAAAGATGTGGAGGGATTTCTTAAGCCAGAGGGTGGTGAATCTATGAAATTTGTTGCCACAGGTGGTTATGGAGGCCAGGCCATTGGGTGTATTTAAGGCAGAAATTGATAGGTTTTTGATTAGCCAGGGTATCAAAGGTTATGGGGAGAAGGCCTGGGAGTGGGGCTGAGTGGGAGAATGGATCAGCTCATGATTGAATGACAGAGGCAGACTCAATAGGCTAAATAGCACATTTCTGCTCCTATGTCTTATGGTCTTATCCTTCATAAGGTTCCACATAAGAGGTAATTATTACAAGAGTACCTTGGACTGAAGTAAAATATTGCATGGATTGAATTTTGATAATAGTCCGAAAACAGAGTTGGAACAAACAGATTATTTCTGAGCTGGGAGGGAGGCTCCAACTAGCCAGGTGCTACAGGATTCTAGCTGTTGGGAACCTCTGAGGGGTTAGAGAACAGGTGCATTTAGACAGTCTAAGCAATTGGGAAAGGACACAGAAAGTGGGATGGAACGTGGGAAATGTGAGATCCACCTCTGTGGCAGGATGTAAGATGGTTGAGTACTCATTGAATGGTGAGAGATTGAAAAGGGTTAGTTTTCAGAAGAACCTGGTTCTTCTTGTGAACAATGACTAAAAATTAACTTTAAGGTCAATAACTAATTAGGAAGACAAACAATAGGTTGTCCTTTATTGACAGATGATTTGATACAAGAGTACAAAAGAACATAAGAAATCCAGTCCATTGAGCCTGCTCCACCATTCAATGAGATCATGGCTGATCTGATGACAGGCTCATCTCTCCCAATGGCCTTTTCGCCACATCCCTGAATTCCCCAACTAGGTAAAAATTGATCGAACCTCGTAAAAACAGCTTGCTGTGTCTAGATCTGGACCACCATACCTCAGGAAAGATATACATGCAACAGATAGAATTACAAAGAGAGTTTAACAGATTGACTCCTGGATGAGCCATTCAGGGGGCTGGGATTTGTCCTTTGAGGAGTGATTAAAAAGACTGAACCTATACTCTCTTCACTTTAGGAGAATGTGAGTTCATATTGAAATCACTCACAGGGGTTGATATATTCTCTTGGTGGGGTGTCTGGATCCAAGATCCACAACCTCAAAATAAAAGATCCCCAATTCAGGACTAATATGAGAGAAACTTTGATACCCAAGACTAGTGTTTCTTTAGAAGTACTTACGCAAAGAGCTGTGTGGGCTCAGTCATGGAGCATGTGTAAGGGAAAGATAAGTAGATTTTTAGGGAGTATCTGGTTTATGCAAGGAAGTTACACTGTCAAACATCAACAGTTATCTTATGAATGATGAAGCAACTGGGCGAATGGGCCGCTATTGCGCTATTTCTCACATTCTTATGGAAAAACTGCACTGTCAGAGGTGCTGCCTTTCAGAAGTGAGGTTATAATAAGGCCTCATTTTCATCTCAGGAAACAGGGGAGTTCTCTTTGACGTCCTGCTGTCTACCTCAGTAGAACTAGATGGCCTGGACACAAACACACTGTCGTTTGTGGGATTTCTTAAGTTACTGAAACAACTTCCTCTCAGAAGTAATCCTTCACTCTGAAAGGCTTTTTGGTCTTGAGATGGTGAAGGATGGTCCAAAAATCCACCTCTCCTTCAATGTAACTGGTTCAAGGGTAAGGATTTCATGTGTTATCCTAGAGCATCCCGCTCAATTCGGCATGAGGCTCTGCACTTACCCAGAGAAGCATGAAGATCCCCAGATGTTTTCCAAAATAATTCACTATTAATAGGATTATATGGATCATTTAAATATTAGGTAGCTACGTTGCTCTGAAATATTTCATTGGGTATGCTTCATTAAATGTGCTTGTCCAAATTGATGGAATCTGACATAACCTCAGACTTTATTGCAGAGAACTCCAGTCCACAATATCAGACTGTTAAGAGCTTCGTTCATCCCTATCCACTCCAGTCTACAATATCAGACTGTTAAGAGCTTCGTTCATCCCTATCCTGTCTGTTAAGTCAGGGCAGCAGTTGGAACAGGGCCATTTTGAAACATTGTGAGCATCTGTGTGCTTCTCTTCAGCCCAGCCAGGATGATAACTTTTGGCAGTGAGTTTTGTTTAATTTTTCTGCTAAAGGAACAGCCCCCTCCCAAATATCTCCCTGAAGGCAGATCCATGAACAAAGTATCGATGTTTCACTGTTTGCTGTACTTCTAAATGAGTCAACAAAAATAAGAACAGACTAATTCTTGGGGGAAAGGAATAAGCTTTGCCTTCCCCTCATGCCTTCACCTGCCCATGTGCTCCACCTCAATCCCTGTTCATTTGAATATTACCACAAATAAAGTATTCTGCATGGTTCTGGACTGTTGAATCACAGAATTGTTGTGGTACATAAGGAGACTATTTTTTCCATCATGGCTACAGGCTTGTAGTGGAGCCCCATTTATTCCTGTCTCTGCTCTTCTCTGTAGCCTTGTAAGTTATTCCCTTTCAAGTTCTTGTCTGATACTCTCATGAAAGCCCTGACTACTTCTATTTCCACCAAGCAGCGTAACCCAAGTTACATCTACTTTGGGGCGACACAGTTAGCATTTAGCAGTTAGCACCACGCTATTACAGCATGAGCAACCTGGGTTCTAATCTGGGGTTGTCTGTAAGGGGTTTGTATGCTCTCCCTGTGTCTGCATGTGTCTCCTCTGGGCTCTCTGGATCTCCTCCCACCCTTCAAGATTTAGGTCCATTGGGGTACTTGTGTGGCACAGATTCATGGGCCGAACGAGCCTGTTTACAATATTGAATGTCTATGTCTAAATTAAAAAATTTAAAATGTACTTTCTGCTTTGAAATGCTCTACCTCATATTCCTCACATCTTTTGACCAAAATGTTAACTTGTTGCTCCAGATTTCATTCTAATCCTTTCTCCCTCCTCTAATTGTCCATGTTTAACTTTAACACATCCACACCGTCAGCCTCAGCTATCAAAGAGAGTATTGTTACAACGATCTGGTTGAAAAAATTTAAACCCAGTGTGTTCATATGCATGTCTGAGTTGCCCTTTTGATTCCAATGGAGCACTTGAGGGTTTTGCAATTGCAGATGTGATTGTGAGTAGAATTTCAAGTGTTTGGTGATTTATCTTACAGTATTTTGTTCAGGTTGTTTTTGGTGAGAATTAAACATTATTTTAAAGCTTAAAAAGCCTTCCCTTGGTTTTGTTGTGGTTTAAACACTGTTACACGTGACTTGCTGTTGCTACTGGGCTGTTTCACAGCTTCAACATGCTGAAGGAACACAGACCTTGTCTGTCAGACCTCTACCTCATACTTTGAAGATGGGCTCAGGCCTGAAACATTGGTTCTTTACCTTCTCTGCACGCTGTGAGGCCTGTTGAATTCCTCCAGTATTTCTGTGTTTTTGCCCAGATCAATTCTCCCATTGAGGGAAGCTACATCTCAAAGTCTACCCTGTTAAGATCCCTATGAAGCTTGCCGGTTTAAATGAACTTCAATGAATATAGGACGTGGAATTTGGGAGGAAACAGGAGTTCAGTTCATGGGGGAAGCTGAGAGAATGTACTCACCTGTTCCTCCCGCAGCCCCATTTTCTTCTTCTTTCCCCATTCATCATATAGTGAGGTGTAAAGCTCCCAGAGATGGCTCCGTGTATGTGGAGGAGTCCATGGAAATGGGAGGTTCGTTCAAGTGCCTTGCCATTTGGAGCGGGCGGTCACGTCTCTCCATCCATCATGGTCTCTGACCCTCTGAATTGTAGTTGTTGCCTCCCCTGTTTCTAACCGTGATGTTAATCCGTCGATCATTTTCATTCTCTGTTGGCCTCTGCTTCTCTTTCCTTCCAGCTTTCCAGTCGTAACTAAACGTTCTCATGTATCTCTTCGCATGATGTGTCCAAAGAATTTTGATGGCTGTTTTCTGATTCTTTTAAGCAATGTACGTTTTGTTCTCATTCTTTGTAGAACTTCTTCATTTGTTATCCTGTCCGTATATGATATGGACATTATTCTTATGAGAAACCACATCTCTGCTGCGTTGATTCTTTTCTCCATTGCATTTGTGGTGGTCCATGACTCGCAGCCGTACATCAATATAGGAAGAATGGAGCAGCTGAGTGTTCTAAGGCGGATGTCAATTTCTATTTTCTTGTTTGTTTCTTATTTCTATAAATGCTATTCATGCCATTGCTATTCTTGCTTTTATATCTGTTTTGCATTTACCATCAGATATTCCCTATGATCCAAGGAACTCGAAGTTGTGAACTTGTTTCAGGATTTCATTTCCCAATACGATCCTACATTTTGGAATATCAGGTTTCTTTGATATTACCATTACTTCCATTTTCTTTGTTTAAAATTAGGCCAAGTCTTTCGGTCTCTGTGTTGATGGTAGATAATAATTTCTATAAATTTAATTCACTGTTTCTTATCAGAAAACATAGGAAAGTCCATCTCCCACCCTCCATTCTCACTACATTTTATAGAGAATGTATCGAGAGCATCCTGTGCAACTGCATCACTGCCTGGTTTGGAAGTTGGACCTCTTCAGACCGCAAGGATAGCGAAATCAGTGGAAAAGATAATTGGAGGCTCTCTTTCTACCATGAAGGACATCTACAACACCCGATGCAGGCGAAAGGCAATAAACATTGTGAAGGACTCCACACATCCCTCACGTAAACTGTTCTCTTTCTGCCATCTGGTAGGAGGGCCCTTACATCCAGTTTTTTTCCCTCAAGCTTTCAGGCTCCTGAATTCCCAGAACATGCAGTACAACTCCGATTATCCAAAATGGTTGGGACCAGGCCCATTTCGGATAAACGGTTTTTTCAGATAACTGATCATTTAAAAGAAAAACAGCCCAGTAGCAACAGCAAATCACATGTAACATGTTAAAACAACAACAAACAACAAGGGAAACCTTTTTAAGCATTAAAATAAAGCTTAATTCTCACCAAACAAATGCTGGCCACTGCTGATCTCCAACACTTCCCCACCGAGGCCTCGCTCATGCCCGAGAGCTTGAGGTCCCCGCTGCTGCCGGGAGCCTAAAGTTCACTTCTGCTGCCGCTGAGAGCCCAAGGTCCACTGCTGCCAGCATCGGGGGCCCGAGGTCCACTGCTGCCACCATCAGGGGCCTGAGGTCCACTGCTGCCAGCGTTGGGGGCCCGAAGTCCACTGCTGCCAGCATCGGGGGTCTGAGGTCCACTGCTGCCGGCGCTGGGAGGCCAAGATCTGCTGCTGCCACCGGGAGCCCAAGGTCCACTGCTGCCAGCGCCGGGATCCCAAGGTTCGCTGCTGCTGCCGCCGGGAGCCCAAGGTCCACTGCTGTCAGCTCCGGGGGCATGAGCTCCAATGCTGCCAGCGTCGGGGGCCTGAGGTCCACTGCTGCCGGGAGCCCAATGTCCCCAGTCAGTTCAGCTCCGAAAAATATTTGGATATATGAGGATTTCAGATATCTTCATTTATCTGAAATTTTTTTAAAAAATTGAGAACTGAGGATTTCAGAGAATCAGATTTTGGATAATTGGAGTTGTGGATAGGGTACTGTGGACTTTTAAAATGTATTTTAAAATGTTTAACTTCTGTTCTAACTTATATTTATGTAAATAAGCTCGTGGAGAAACGCTATCTTGTCTTCTCTGTGTGAGCATGGTATGAACGATAAATAAAGGTGACGACTTGAGTACTGTATCATCCTCATAGCGGAGGTTGTTGACAATGTCCTCCTATACTTATTCCAGGTAGGTCCTGTATGGTTCTCATGATGTTTTCACTGTACAGGGAGAACAAGTCTGGTGATAGAACACAACCCTGTCTAACACCTCGCTTTATTGGCTGATATTCACCAATCTCGTCTATCCGTATGGTTGCACTTAGTTGCCAGTAAAGATTCCTGATTATTCTTATATCTTTTCTGTTGATATTAATATCTTTCAGCATTTTCATGATGACTTGGGGATTCATTGTGTCAGAGGCTTTTGTGTAGTCAATTAAAATGGGAGGAAGCTGCAATTTAAATGTTATTAAGTTCCACAATAAGTGTTGTTGACACACAAGGCTTAGGCAGATCAGACCTTGATTATAGAGGGTATTCAAATCTAAAGGCTAAATCAATGTGAGCCCTGCCTCAGATTTCTTGTGTCCTAATTTCTCCTCACAAAGATGCAAGGACTTTCAAGTGTACTTGAATGAAAAGTACAGTAACATCCCTGTAATCTGTAATTCAAGCAACCAGTGGCCTCAAGCAACCTGAAAAAAAATTGCGGAAAATAAAAAGGTAAAAAAAATGCAAAAGTTTAAAATTGGCGCCCTCTAGTGGTCTGGTCGCCAATCCTCGCAACATGCAGTCTCAAGCAACCGGCAAATTCACTTATCCGGCATCTACTCGTCCCCATTGGTGCCGAGTACCGGGAGTTTTACTGTATTAAGAAAGCAACAAACAAACTGGCAAAAATTGGGAGATAGGCAGCTGCAATCCCCCTGAATCAATATTTACCAGACAAGCCAACAGCTGCTTCTTCTTAGCGACAGCACATCTGTCTGGATCTGGATCCAATGAGAATCTCCTCATGTTACAGATAACCTTAACCAATTGTATATTTTCTACGGTTAAGCGTTTTAGTTGCTGGATCCAGGTTCTGGTTGATTGAGCAGCTATTCATTTGTTAAATGATTAATGAACTGCTTCAGTCCTCTAATTCTACTCCTTACACATTTCTGCTTTGACTTGTTGTCGAGTTGATTAGGTGGGCAATATGGGAGAACTCCCTTTTTATCCAAGGAGTAAAACGTGAAAGTCTGTACACACTGTGATTGAAGTATAAACACAGCGCTGGAGAAACTCAGCAGGTCTTGATGAAGGACTCAAGCTCAAAACGTTGGTTATGTATCTTTATCTTTGCTACATGAAGTGCCCTGTTTGACCTGCTCAATTTCTCCAGCGTTGTGTTTTCACTCCCTTTTTTTTTATCCTGTTGGGTTCTGTCTGCAAAAATTTTTTGAAATAACCCAAAGTGGGCACATTTTTCTTTTCGGCTCCAATATAATTAATGATGGCGATTCTATGGATTTAACAGCAATACTGGTAATACACAGAAGGATTAGACAGTTCAAAATGGATGATGGAGTCATAGTGTATGGAACCAGGCCCACTTAGTTCACACTGACCTTCAGCCATCCATTTATTCCCATCACAAGATCTCCTCCCAGTTTCTCCCATTCACTTAAACATTAAGAGTGCTTATCAGTGATGTCACTAGGGTTGGTGTTACCCCACCACCATCCCCACCCCCATGGACCTCCTCCCATTCAGAATCCTTAGTAATGTTTTTTGTACTTGTAAATTGTAATTCCCATATATAACGGCAATAGGAGTGAGATAAACAACTAGCAAAATTACACCTTTAAATTACAATATCATACACACAGCATAAATGTATTTACATTTACACAGTTACATGTGGTTAAAGTTAAAAGGTGGTAAGAAAAGGATAGATTTCAAAATAACAATGTTTAAGAACCACATCAAAATTATATTAATTTTAATGTTAAACTTTATTGTTACTTGAGATACGTTAATGGATTAGGTTTGCGTAATGTAGAACTTGTAGACAAATGCATATGGAAATATACTCATAAACGAAATAAGCCCATAAAAATAAACAAGAACAAATACACAAGCATTTCAGCCCTTAGTGACCATCTTGACTAACTCCGGACTTTCCTTCCCTCACCTTCAAAGCTGCGAACTTGTGAATCACTTCATCGAAATCAATGCTTTTCTCCAACTCACTTTCAATTGATAATATTACAAGATTGGAAAGCCTTGACCATCATTTTGTTGTCACCCCCTCTGATGGTGTCATCCGGGTGCGGTCTGCACTCCCTGCATTCCCCCATCCCCTGACGCCAGTGGTGCTTATACCGTGTACAAGAAGCCTTCAAATCTATGCATCTTTGGTATGTTAGGAGGTAATAGGAATATGTGGGGGAAACTGTATGCAGTCAGCATCAAAGGTTCGGACTGAACCTGAGATGCTGGAGTGGGAGGAGGAAGCAAGTTCATCAGCTGATCAAAAGTGCTGACATCCTGGCTTATAGGGTTGTTAAATACAAGAGCTCTGTTTACATTGCTCAAAACTCACAGGAATACGTTCAACAAAATTGGCATAGAGCCACATATGGAAAGGAAGGGCTCAGGTCCAAAATGCTGCTTATATATCTTTACCTCCTATGGACGCTGTGAGACTAGTTGAATTTCTCCACCATCTCTGTACTTATACGATGTATGGAGATGCTCAGACAAGAGACAAAAAGAGGTAAAATTTGAAGAGCATTTTCAAGATAAGAATGTAAACCATTCTCAAATGGAAAGATTTCAATCTGCCTTCAATGGCTTTCCTCTGTTATGTCAGGCTTAGATTTAGAAAAAATTAGAAGTCAGACATTTGATATTAGCTTTTACTTCAAAAAAACCTGGCGACCATTTCTTCAATATTTTCATATCACTCAAACTAATAAACAAAATTGAACCACTTCCAGTTTGTGTTTTTTTCCCCAGGTGTGTTTACTCAGGATCAATCTCTTTTCTACTTACTTTGAAATTACTCTCAGAATGGATTGATCAGTTGTTTTTGTTTTATGGGGTTTTTAAATCTTTTTTTTTCATCAGAGTTAGATTTTTTTTTGTTTTATGCATTAACTTTATTTCCTTACTGAATGTAACTGTCAATATATGGAAATGTCGATTAATTTGAAAGTACTTGATTGTTACATTCAAGAACGTTTTCTGTATATTATTCTATGTTTTTTTTTGTGGAAAATTATTAAAAAGATTAAGGAAGATCATAGACCAGTTCAGGACTTAATGGCTCAAGTTATGGTTGCCAGCGGCGATGTGATTACTCTCTGGAATGATGAAATGCCAGAATAAGAAGTGCTTGGACATTCTGGAAGGGTATGGAGCTGGGGAAGGTTACAAGGAGTGGGAAGGATAATTTCATGGAGGTCAAGTGGGAGAAATTTAAAACTGAAATCTGATATTGCTCGAAAATATGTGAGAAAGCAAGAGGAGATGACAAGGACAAAGAATGAGAGGACAAGGGACTGGATTAAAGAGAACAGGGTTAAGAGAACAACAAAAAGAAGAAATAAACAAAAGGAGCAATGAAGAGGTCATAAGAACTTAAGAAATAGGAGCAGGAGTCGGCCATTCAGCCCATTGAGCCTGATACACCATTCAATGAAATCATGGCTGATCTGATGATCGGCTCATTTCCACCTACCTGCCTTATCCCCATATCTCTTAATTCTCCTACTTTGTAAAAATCTATCTAACCTTGTCTTAAATATAGTTACTGAAGTCGCCTCCACTGCTTCAATGGGCAGCGAATTCTGTAAATTCCCCACCCTCTGGGAAAAGCAGTTCCTCCTCATCTCCGTCCTAAATCTACTCTCTTGAATCTTGAGGCTATGTCCCCTGGTTCTAGTCTTCCCATCAATGGAAGCAACTTACCTCCTGCTATCTTACCTATGCCTTTCATAATTTTAAAAGTTTCTATAAGATCCTGTTTCATTCTTTTAAATTCCAGCGAATATAAAAGAAGGAATAAGGGACGGAGAGGATCAAATCAGAGGAAAAAACAAAATAAAGAGAATGGGAATACCCTGGTAGAATTTGTGAGAAACACAAAGACTGCAGATGTTGGAATCTTGAGCAAACAATGAGCAAGTGGAGAGAGTCAGTGGGTCAGGCAGACTCCATGGCAGAAAAGGCAATTTCCTTCTGCATTGTTTGCAGTAGAACTGATGAGGCAACATGGAACTAGGGAAGAAAACTGCCCAGTGGAATGCACAAAGATCAAAGGATTGGAGCAGCAGAGTGGCAAACCAAAAGGCTAGGTCTCCTCCTGCCTTGGAACAGCTGTGTACCTAAGTGTCATTGAAATCAACTCTCTTTTGCACTACTCTTTGACTCTGGGGTGAATGGGAGAAGTTTAATTCCATGCTTCAAATCAGGCCAGGAAAAGAGTCAAATAATCGTAATACGTAACAGTTGTGGAGTTCACGGGCTCTGATCTGTTAATTATACCTATTTGCTAGCTACACCTGCTTTTGCATTGATCATCGTAAAGAGATCCAGCGTGGACAGACCTGTCAGCCCATCAGAATGATCTCTTTTCTTTATTCTCATCAACTCCCCCTAGATCAGTGGTTCTCAACTTTTTTTCCACTCACATACTGTATTGGGAAGGGTCGTGGCTGTCTTGTGACAGCACTTCCTCCTACCTAGTCGGAGGACACACCAGCTGCCAATCAAGGTTTGGTTCTACCCCACCCATCAGTGCACTTCTCTTTACCCATGTAAATTTCCTGGACTGGACTCTCCAGCCTGCCTGTACTTGGCCTTGGGCCATTGGCTGTTGTAATTGGATTAACCCTCCTGTCACCAAGCCATTGGCCTACCTGTAAATGATCTGGGCTTGACCCTCCAGCACTAAGGTGCCATGTGCTCTTTGTTCTCTCTTTGCCAGCTTGGGACCACCCTGCTTCACTCCAGGCTATTTTCCCCACATTCGTTATTAATTGTCCACTATTTCTTTCCCACGGCTGCTCTAAACTGTGTGTGTGTGTGTGTGTGTGTGTGTGTGTGTGTGTGTGTGTGTGTGTGTGTGTGTGTGTGTGTGTGTGTGTGTGTGTGTGTGTGTGTGTGTGTGTGTGTGTGTGTGTGTGTGTGTGTGTGTGTGTGTGTGTGTGCGCGCACGCACACATGTGCTACATTCAGTTACCATTTCCCACACCTGCTTTCTGAAAATAAAATCCTTCAATACAAAAAAACTGTGTTCAGAGTCCTTGCCTTTGAGATCTACCAAACCTGTTTCGTCACTCACAACACATTCTTCCTTGAGTAACAGGATGCCATACAAACTCTTTGATTTGTAAGGGATTACTTAAGGTGGTATGTGAATGGTCAGAAAAAGGTTGAGAACCACTGGACTAGATTACTCACTAAGGGCCAATTAGCCAATCAGTTGCCAATTAGCACATTTTTGGGATGATGGAGGAAATTGGGATATCTGGAAGAAATCTATCTTGTTATAGGAGAACATGCAAACTCCATGAAGATATACCCGAGGTCAGGATCGAACCAGAGCTGGTGGTGCAAGCCAGCAGCTAGCTCCTCTAGCTGCCCTTTGTTATTGCCATTGTTAGTCAGACTGTCCGTTCTATTGAACTTGAACTGATGCTGTAAACCAGTGGTTCTCAACCTTTTTTTCCCACTCACACCACCTAAAGTCATCCCATGCTAAGCACAGAGCACCTGTGGCATAGGATGTCATAGGTGCACTGTGGTTAGTACGTGATGACTTAAGGTGGTAAGTGAGTGGGGGAAAAAAGGTTGAGAAGCACTGCTTTAAAGCAACGTTCCATGCTGATGTGTGGAATATGATGTGACAATACATTGCAATGCTTAATGGCATAACTTAAAAAAAAAATTGGAGATACAGTGCATAACAGACCCTTTTGGCCCACGAGTCTGCACCACCCAAGTGAACCCCGATGAACAATTAATCTACTAATCCCCTTACATCTTTGGAATGTGGGAGGAAACTGGAGCACCCAGAGGAAACCCACACAGACATGAGAAGAATGTACAAACTCCTTATGGACAGAGGGAATCAAACCTGGGACTCTGGCATTGTAATAGCGTTACGTTAACCGCTAGGCTAACTGTGTCACCCAAAACTTTTGGCCAAACTCGGGTCTGGGGAAAGTTTAATTTAGTGACTTGCAAAATGAGGGCACTCCTGTCAGTGGAATCTTACGAGTTCTATTTGACTGCTTTAAGCTTCTCCAAAGACGGTGCCCGATTTAACTAAGCTACATTTGCATTGGTGTCAGAGGATGTGTTACAGTCCTTGGAAGCAGCAGATGCTGTAATCTGGAGCAAAACAAACACAAGGATCTGAAGGAACTCAGCGGGTCAGTGCTGATGCATGGTCTCAATCCAAAATGTCAATAATTTCTTTCTCCCATCGATGCTGTTTGATCTGCTGAGTTCCTCCAGCAGTTTGTTTTTCTTTTGTTGCAACCCTTAATCTCCCATTAAGATATCCATTCTGGGATGAATTATTGAATGTACATTAACCTACTGGCAGGAGTGTTGGAAAAGAGTGGTCCATTTAACTCTTTCAAGGCTTGAACAGTTCATCACGACTCCACATCCTTTGTTATAGCTATACCCAACAAGGCTTCATAGATTTCCACTGAATGTAGAATTGACCTTCATAATCCACAGCTTTTGGAGAGTTCGACGTTCTAAAATTTTCCTCTCCTTCATATGAAATGACCTCCCTGACTTTACCCTGAAACAGTCTTGTTCTCATGATGAACACAGACAGCACTCTCTTCTTACATTCGAACAGTTTCTTGGTGCGTACCCAATAAAATAAATTTAATGGCCTGATTCAGATCACACCCTCTGTCTCCACTGCTCAGAGGAATGCATGCCAAGCACATGCCACCAGACTTTATGATTTAATCTCATGGTTAATCTCCAAGGCCAAAATAACCTTCCTCAGCTGGTGTTAATGAAGTGCTGCAGAGGGGGTCCAAATGGAGGGAAGGGTCTCTAATATCTGAATGAAATAACTCAGTGATGCTGCTTTGATGTTTGTTTTATTCTTCCCCAGGGATCAATGAGCAATGGGGTTGCGGTTATCCTACTCCAGATGACATTCGAGAGAAAGGATGTAAAATCTAAATGATTATAATTTATGATTTAAAGAGAATAGCATTCAAAGCGATAAAACAAAAAAAATGCTCCCCCCAATTTTAAAGCTGGTTGTCACAGTAGGCATTTCAGTTGTCAGACTTCTGATGCCATGCCCAAAAATGTTCATTTCCCATCCACTCCCATCACCAGTTACTTTTCTATCCCAATCTCCCCTTCCCCAATGCCGTCTGATTTGAAGAGGTGCTCCAAATGATGAGGCTGGCTGGGTCCAGTAATCAAATGACCCATGGTGTTGCGACTGAAGTTGAAGGCTGTTGGATCATTTTCAGCGCTGCCAAAGCCCCTTCACAACAACTGCGGTCTGAATGACCCAAACCCGCAGGCCCCTCCAAATGATAACAGCAATCAGTTCCTCAAGAGTCTGCCACCCCGTCTCGCTGCAGACAGAATCTCAGCTGTGTCTCAGAGGCTACCATGCTGTGTCTCAGAGACTACCCTCCTTCCAGGAATAGGCAGAATTCTGCTTTCTTCAAGGAATAAGCAGAATTCTGAGATTTCCTGCTTTTTACCCATTCTGCTTATTTCTGGAAGAAGGGCTCAGGCCCGAAACGTCGGCAATATTATCTTTGTCTCCTATGGACGTTGAAAGACCAGCTGAGGTCCCCCAGCATTTTGGTGTGTTTTTTTTCCCCCCACAGCCCCACTGCCCGGCCATATCTCCATAACCCTTGATGCCATGGCTAATCAAGAATCTCTCAATCTCTCCCTTAAATACAGCCAATGACTTGGCCTCCACAGTTGCCTGTGGCAACAAATTCCAGATTCACCACCCACTGGCTGAAGAAATTGAAGAAGATTTAGAGTTGCTCACTCAGGTAAAAGTTTCCAAGGAATTACTTGAAGAACTTGAGTGTTCTCCTCACAGACATGGGAATAATTATCCCTCAGCGAACACTGCTAACATTGCATGTCATTACTTCTCTTTGTGGGACCTTGCTCTGTACAAATTAACAACACATTTTCTGACATTGCAATGCTGTCTACATTTGAAAAGAACTTCACTGACTGGAAAGTGCTTTGTAACTTCCTGAGACCGCGTAAGATGCCGCAGAGTAGCAAGTGCTTTCCTTTACATTCATTCCTTCCGAGCTAGAACCTACGTAAGAACCAATGGCTAACAATGACAACCTCCTAAAGAGCTCTGAATCTGGGATAGAACACTGCCCAGCCACTGCTTGTTTATCCAGAGTGGGGTTGGATGGTTCCAGATTAGCTTCTAAACCTGGCCAAAGTTCAGCAGACCATGCAGCAACAGCCAACCCTGGTCAGTGAGGTTACCTTACCAACATGGCACAAAGGAAGGCCAAGAATTTTGATTCATCTGTACATAGTACTTATGTACATAACAATAAACTCTCACACACATTAGGGCTTTGTTTTTTAGGTGTGAGAAAATTCAAAGACCTTTACATGAAAATATATAATAATCGTGCAATCGGAAGCCTAGATGTTGGCTGAGCGCTTTGTTTTTTTAAGTGAGCTCCAATGTACAGATGGAGAGGGGTAGGAGAATCTTACCTCTGGAGCACACCACACCAACTGCAGTTGAAGCGTTCCTCAGCATTGACACAGGCGTTACAACTCAGATGTTGCAGACACACTGAGTGAGAGAGAGGAGATGATGGCATGAATTCAGTGAATTATTGGAGGAAACAGACAGAGAAAAAAAATTAAGGGATCCCTGGAATTAATTACTGCACCAAAATAGTTAGAAGAGAACTACCCAGAATCAGCCTGGAATAATTACTTACAGGGTTAAACTAAAAGTCTCTGTGGGATTCAAAGCATTAAGTGCTTCATTCGTAAACATTTCATGCAGAGAAGTTTCAGAAATGCGGAAATGTTCTGCACTTCATCTCTGGCTGTCGGACACTGCAGAATCTTTTTTTGCTTTGCGCTGACCTACCAGTTTTCAGTACTTTTGTCCTCCTCCTGAGCTGAATTGCCTCTCTTAAGATATAGGAGCAGAATCAGGCCATTTGGCCCATCCAGTCTGCACCCACTCATTCAAATCATGACTGATGTGTTTCTCCTCTCAACCTTCTCCCCATAACCTTTGACATCCTTACTAATCAAGAACCCTGCCAATCTCCTCTTTAAATTTACCCAATCACTTGGCCTCCACAGCCATCTGCGGCAATGAATTCCACAGATTCACCACCCTCTGGCTGAAAAAAAAAATTCTCATCTGTTTTCAAAAGGGGCGCCCTTTTCTTCCAGGGCTGTGCCCTCTTGTCCTGGACTCTCCCACTAGTAGAAACATCTTCAGCACATTCACTCACTCGATCCAGCCCTTTCAATATGTGGTAGGTTTTTGTGAGATTTCCCCCCTCATCCTGGCTACTGACAATGCAGAATCTACAACAGTTTTTGTCCTCCCTTGAAGGTCCTCATCCCAAATGGTCGTCTTCCTAGACTCTGTCGTGTTCTGAAATTTTATTGCCATGTAACTGTAGCCATTTTAAGAACATTGTTCACCTGATTGTTAAGAACTCTCTGTTTAACAGTGGATTGCAAGGTGCATAGTGACAATGTGTGCATTTAATCATGATTGTTGGAACCAAACAAGTCAGAGCATACAGCCTCCGCCCTTCCTTCAGGACTCTGCCGCATTCCAACTTATCCCCATTAGCTTCACAGGCCCTCATTAAATTGACTTCAGGATTTTTGTTTTGAAAACATCTCATGGCTTTCAGCCATCTGTTTCAGTGATCCAAGTCAGCTGTGATGGGGGCCAGTAGGGGATTGGTGAACCAGGGATGGGTAAAGAATGATAGACAGATGGGGAGAGTGAGGGGTAGAGTTGGGTGACGGAGGAAGATGATTGGCAGGTACCAGTCAAAGGGAGAGAGAGGCACAATAGAAAAAAGTGGGTCAGGCGGAGGAAGATGAGTCATATAGGGCAAGGCCAGAGTCAGTTGATGGAGGGTGGTGAGTGGAATAAATGGAATCTGATAAGATGACAATGGTGATATGATGGAAACTACTGGAAGAGGGAGGACAGATGGGACCAGATGGAACCATCAAGGAATGCTGACTGAAGAAGTTTTCACCCTCTCTTTGACGGGAGTTCTCTGAGTCCGACTTCTTCAAGATAATATAGAGGCCCTGTCTGCTCACTCAATTAGCTGTGAACAATTTTATGAGTGGAAGTTACCTCTGCCCTAGTCAATACTTGTTCATTCATCAATGTTCCATTGTTTAATCATTATCATGTCAAGAGTTGGCTGCATGAGATTTAGTCTCTGGGTTTCCCTCACCACCAGCCCACTCTGGCGACCTGACCTCCATAGGTAAAAGGCAAATCATTTTATAAACCTTTTTAAGGTCCTCCCTTAGCTCAGTTCTGTGCTGTAAGTCCGAGTGTTTTAGAGCATAGAACAGACAACATGTTGATGCCGACCTAGTTGGCGTTCTGGGCTTCTCCCATTTGCCTCCATTTTGCCCATATTCCTCCAAGCCCACATGTTTGTCCAAATATCTTTTCAACGTCATGATTGTAACTGCTTCTATAGTTCCTGATATGGACCACCATCTGAGTAAAAAAGTCGCTCCCCCCTCATCCTGTGTCATTTAGTTCTAGAGTCCTTTACCCTTCTAAAAAGACTGCGAGCATTCACTTTATCCATGATTTCTTAAACCTCTATAAGGTCATCCTTTGACCCTACATTCTAAAGAGTAAATACCTGGCCTATTTCATCTCTCCCGATAACTAAAGCCCTCTAGTCCTGGCTGGATGTCCAGAACTGCGTCCAGTAGTCCAGGTGAGGTCCCACCAATGTCTTGTCCAGCTGTATCACGAGGACTCAATCTTTGTACTTAATACCCCACCCAAAGAGACAAATGCACCAAATAAAGATCAGAGGAGGAGAGGGTGAGCAAATTTAAGTTCTTGGGAGTTACTATCTCTGAGGATTGTTCCTGGATCCACCACATTTATGGCATCGTGAAGAAAGCACGTCAGCGGCTCTACTTCCTCAGGAGTTTGTTGAAGATTGGTGTGACATTAGAAACCTTGGGACATTTCTACAGATACAGTATATGGTGGAAAGTGTGCTGATCGGCTGTATCATGGCTCAATCTGGGGACACCAATACCCCTGAGTGGAAAACCCTGAAAAAGGTAATGGACACAAGCCCAGGACATCACAGGCAAACCTTCCTCACCATTGAAAACCTCTATGGTGAATGCTGCCATCAGAGGGCAGCAGCAATCATCAAGGATTCACATCACTCAGCACACGCTCTGTTCTTGCTGCTACCATCAGGCAAGAGGTGTAGGTGCCACAAGACTCGCACCACTAGATTCAGGAACAGTTGCTCCCCCTCCAACATCAGTCTCCTCAACAACATACTCAATCAGGGACTCGTTTAAGGACTCTGACTTGTGCACTTTATTGAATTTTTTTCCTCTCTTCATTGCACAGTTTGTTTCCCTTTCTTTATTTGTTTACATGTGTATGTTGAGTACAGGTTTTTGCATTACTAATAAGTGGTAATTCTGCCTCACCCGCAGAAAAAAATCTCAGGGCTATATGCGATGTTATGTATATACTCTGACAATAAACCTGAAATCTGAAACACCCTGTATACCTGCATCACCACTTTTAGAGAAATATGTGTCTGTTCCACTGAGTCTCTTTAATCTACAATATTGCCCAGGGCCCTACCATTCACCGTGTAAGTCCTGTCCTGGTTTCACCTATCAAAGTGCACTGCAATATCTATCTGAATACAGCTGGCAATGGAGACTCAATCTGTCTCCAGAGGCACTTGATTTGAATCCCTTTGTGTTACCTATTCCCATCTCTCACTGTCTGTGGGACCACATTAAGGGAGGAATTAAAGACCACTTTAATAATTTCCACAGTGGATCTGTCAAGGAAATACCACATAATCCCTCACTTTATACATAAAATACCAATTAGTCTGAGGTTGGTTTTGAGCAATGTTGACACTTAGCCAGTGGTAACACGCTCACCACTTCATAGGCTGGGAATTTTCACTGCCATTATTAATTTTGATGGTAAGGGCAGCGTCGATTAGATTGGAACCGAAGATGGAAACTCAGAGTGCCTGTAATTGAGGCAATTGTCACTTTTAATATTGCTTGAGACTGTTATAATACAAGTGATATTGCTTGTTAGTAGGCCACTTGGTCCAACCACAACATTCGGTCACAGAATACTGAAGCAGAGAAACAGGCTCTTTGGCCCATCTAGTCTAACTATGTTTTCACCTAGTCCTGGATCATAGCCCTCCATGCCCCTCCCGTTCATGTACCTACCCAATTTTCTCTTAAATGTTGAAATCAAAACCTTACTTCAATCGGCAGCTCATTCCACATTCTCACACCCTCTGAGTGAAGAAGTTTCCCCTAATGTTCCCCTTAAACAATACAGATGCCTGAATGCAAAGGTGGGGGGTGGAAGGGGAAGTGGGGGGAGTGCTGGCAAACAGGTAAGAGGTAATAGATGGATACAGGTGGGAGAGTAGAACCAAAAGAAGCTGAGAAGTGACGGGGGAGAGGACAGATGGCTAAGAAGGGTAGCTCCCTAGCGGGAGAAGGAAGGAAAGGGGATGGGTAGCTGAAGGAAAGGAGACAGAGGGGTATGGAAAGGGAGAGACCAGGGGAGGGGGTTAATGGAAATCAGGATTGATATTGACGCCATTTGTTTGGAGGCTTCTACCCTTTTATTCAGGGGTCTGTCTGATTTTCGGCACTCCCAACGAAGGGTTCAGGCCCGAAACGTCCACTGCCTTTTATTTCCCATGGGTGCTGCTCGACCTTCTGAGTTTCTCCAACACTCGTGTGGTCTGCACAAGCCCCAAAAATGGATAATTCGGCACTTTGCTGTTTGAGGGAGCTCACTGTGTCTCCCAGATCAGCGACTGAAGCTCCAAAAGGTTCTGCATATGAAAGGAGCTGCTATATAAATGCAATCTCTGTTCTTCAGTGATGAAAGCCAAAACCTTCTTCCAGAGGTGAAGGAAGAAGAAGCTTGAGCAAAGGCAGCTCTTGAATCATCTGTGTGGGCTTTGTCACTCTCTGCCAAAGTTGCTGCACAAGTCCGGCCGACTCACGAGCAGTACAACAAAGGCACGCATTTCATGGATGCAGTATTGGCTTTCAGAAATGTGAACTTTATTATTGCATTGAAATAGCCAACTTCGATCCTGAAAGCAGATTGCTCAACGGACCGTGGTCTCACTTCTGTTAAAAGTAGAACAAGATTTCTATTTTGCACTTTAACTTTTGACATGACTCCTGCTACTTGAAAGTCCAGCCCTCATGTTCATTGGTCACTGTGCTAAGCAAACCTATGCCCTCTAGCCCTGACATCCATGTCCTCATCCCTTCCTCAGTGCTGATTTACCGTGCAGGATGCTCGGAACCATTAAATGGAGAGACGTGCAATGGAGAGGGCCCACACTCCAGGAGATGCGCATGATGCACAGTGAGTGAGTAGGCCACAACTTACTGGAAACCGGAGTGAACTCCAAGGCAGAGTTGCTCCTGATCTTGGTCATGTCCATTTCCACCCTGTGATACTCATAAATAGTTCGCCTCAAACCATCTGTGAATGTAAACAGAATGTAACGTTATGAAAGAAATGCACAGCCACTGGGACAAGATTCCAGCCAGAAACACACTCTGTATATCCCTTGTTAGTTACAGAGTCTCATTCAATTCCTTGTTTGCATTCCAGCATGTAAATGAAACCCATGTGCTTGTACCAAAAACATCCCAATGAACCAAACGATCTTGGGTGTCTGTAGCTTTCTAAAAAAATTGACATCCTTGATAGGGTTCTAGCTACACACTGCCCAGTTATCTGATTTCCTCATGTATCCTGAAATCTCTCTCTCAGACAATACCTTCACTTCTGATTATCATAATCATAGAACATTACAGCACAGAAACAGGCCCCTTTGGCTCTTCTAGTCTGTGCCAAACCATTTTATTTGCCTTGACGCACTGACCTGCACTCAGTCCATAGCCCTCCATACCTCTCCAATCCACGTACCTGTCCAAATTCCTCTTAAATGTTAAATTTGAGCCCGCATTCACCACTTCAGCTGGCAGTTCATTCCACACTCCCACCGCTCTCTGTGTGAAGTAGTTCCCTCTAAACTTTTCCCCTTTCACCCTAAACCCATGTCCTCTGGTTTGTATCTCACCTACCCTCAGTGGAAAAAGTTTATCTACATTTACTCTGTCCATCCCTCTCATAATTTTCTTTTCAATATTTTTATTAACATTGAAATTTCACATCAAAAATTGCAGAGAACATAAGGATAAACTGTATATTAAAAGTCAAAAAGATACATTACACTTAAATTATATAATTTCATCCAATGTTCCCCACACTGTATTAATATTTTATTATTTTATTATAAAAAAAAATCTAAATCCACTACCAAGAAAGAAGCTCTTCCCCTCATCATTTTAAACACCTCTATCAAATCTCCCCTCATTCTTCTATGCTCCAGAGAATAAAGTCCTAACCTGTATAACCATTATCTGTAACTCAGTTCCTGAAGTCCAGACAAAATCCTAGTAAATCTTCACTGCACTCTTTCTATCTTATTGATATCGTTCTTGTAGTTAGGTGACCAAATTTGGCCTCACCAATGTCTTATAAACTTTACCATAACATCCCAACTCCTAAACTCAATACTTTGATTTACGAAGGCCAATGAGCAAAAAACTCTGTTACAACCCTATCGACCTGTGATACCACTTTCAGGGAATTATGTGTCTGTATTCCCAGATCCCTCTGTTCTACTGCACTCCTCAGTGCCCTACCATTTACCGTGTATGTTCTTTCTTGGCTTGTCCTTCCAAAATGCAACACCTCATACTTGTCTGCATTAAATACCATCTGCCATTTTTCCAACTGGTCCAGAGCCCTCTGCAGGCTTTGAAAACCTTCTTCGCTGTCCACGACGCCTCCTATCTTTGTGTCATCAGCAAACTTACTGATCCAATTTACCACATTATCATCCAGATCATTGATATAGATGACAAAGAGCAATGGTCCCATCACCGATCCTGAGGCACACCACTATTCACAGGCCTCCAGACTGAGAAGCAATCATTCACCACTATTCTCTGGCTTCTCCTGTCTAGCCATTGTCAAATTGTAAAACCCCTGTTATCTGGAATTCAAGCAACCAGCAAAAATATAGAGGAAATAAATAAATGAATAAAAATGGAAATAACTTTAAAACTGTAAAAGTAAGTGTTCTCTGAAGCAACATCCCCTAACCCCTTGGTGAAGATGCGAGCAAGCATTCAGCCAGCAGAGGGCCCCAGTTGCATCCCACCCACAGCAGCTGTTTGAATAAAGTTTCAATAAAGTTGTGTTTGAATAAAACAGCAGCGGCCAGGATGAAGAGCCGACCGATGCCACTTGTCATTGAGGCGACTCTCCCAAAGTGTCTCCCTATCCCTGCTTAGTAAGAGTTTTTATCTTTATTAGTATATTATTAAGGCTTTCTCTCTAAACTTGGGGAAGGAGGTGGTGGTGATGGGGGGGTTAAATAATGATGGTAGGACGGTTAGTGTAGTGGTTAGTGCAATGCTGTTACAACACCAGCGACCGGGGATCGAATTTAAATTTAAATTTTGTAAGTTACGGCAATGACCTGATTAAAGTGAACTCAATTAAGGTCAACAATTCTGATTTTTTTTTCAAATTACTTTGCATTTTGCACAGTCTTTTGTCTTTTAAACTTGTATGGTTAATGCAAGCGTATTAATTCGGCATTGCAAGAGTGGGTCTCTGCCAACTGGAAAATCCACATAGGTGCCAGATACTGGGGATTTTACTGTAAACTGTACAATGTACAAATGCACCAAAATTCTTCCTTGTTGCAGCTGAACAGATACCCAATTAAAAACTTCAATAGTGTACATAAATTGAATTTAAAAGAGACACATAAATGCAAAAGATATAGATAATAAATTTAAACACTTTTCAAATCATTATACATTTTACCAAGATACTATTTTATGAACAAAGGGTTTCTTTTTGTAGATTGTGCTTTATTGTTAAATAACATATTAATTTATGTCCTATATATAACTCCCTACATACCCTATATATAATTATGTCCTATATATAATTCCCTACCACATAGATACAAAGACACTAGTGCTAAATAAAAATGCTCTCAAACAAAATTGAATCTGAGCCACACATTTAGGCCTGATGAGTGAATAATTGGCAAAGGGATAGGTTTGAAGAGAACTTCAGGGCGGAAGAAAGCAGAGAGGTTTGGGGTGGTTAATCCATAGTTTAGGATTTGTGCAGCTGCAGACGTGGACACCAGTGTTGGATAGAGAAATAATCAACCACTGCTCACTCAAATCCAACTCCCGAGAAGTTATCAACGTTTCCGGGCCCGACCTGCTCACCACTGTAATCCAAATTCTGATCAGGAATAGAGTACACTTGCTCGAAGTATGCATTGATTGGGAAGATAGATCAGGGTTCAGATCAAGCTCAAACCTTACATTTTCGAAGAAAATGCACCCGATCTAACATCATCCAAGCTGACAAAGAAAATCGGGTGGAGGGTCACAGTTCTCACAATGGCCAATTTATTTTGTTCTTACTACTTGTGTTATTTCTATCTGCATAACTCCCTCAAATAGAAACATTTCCCATGGAATCACTTTATTTTTGCCATATGCCTCTCTGATCAATATCCGCTCTTGGGAGCTTCATAGTGGTTAGCCCAATCCTGTTACGGCACCAGAGACTGGGGTTCGAATCTGGTACTGTATGTAAGGAGCTCGTGTCTACATAGGTTTCCTTTGGGTGCTCCGGTTTCCTCCCACCCTTTTAAAACTTACCAGGGGTGTAGGTCAATTAGGTGTAAATAAGGAAAGAGAAACTGGGAGGGGGGGGGCGCTACATAAGAGTAGAAATTAAGATAACTCTCACCTCCTATTTTAGAAGAGCATCAAACAAATTCTATAATAAATAGGAAGCAATGGAACCACTTTGGGTTAAGGATGAACAAGAGATTCAGAAGCCTGGGAGGAGCCAGCTTCATACACAACAGTATTTAGACATATAGCACAGTAACAGGCCCTTTTCAGCCCAAACTCCTTACAGAAGTGTGGGATTTGAACCCCACCCCAATCATTGGTGCTGTAGCAGTGCTGAGCTAATCGCTACGCTAACCTTATTGCCCTTCGTCAAGTTTTCATTAAAATAGAGAAAGTTACAAATATCAATGAGTTTTTTGGGAGATTTTCTGCTGAACGTGTAATTGAATAGTTAAGAATTAACAACAACCCCTCAATGGAAACTGATCTGATCCTACACTTCATTGATTAATTTTATGGCTGAAAAATCTTTTTTTCCTCTAAAATGTGTTGCATTTGAAAGGATCAGGAGCACTTGTACTCTGCTAATCTTCCTGCACCTGGCAACTTTATTTTAATTGGTGCTTTTCTTCCTATTCCTGGGTCACCTTTCAGTGGGTAGCTCTCCCAAACAGATCAAAATGTTAATCCAAAGCCTCTTGCGATTCATGCGTGTAATCCAGGCCAACTCTGAGAACAAAATTGAGGGAGTGTGACACCATCAGGATGGCTGTGACTTTGATGGGGTTCTTTCGAGTGGAGGTAAAAGATTCCATGATGGTGATTAAAAAAAGTTGGCATGTTCTTTTTGAGTCCTGGTCGCTACTTATTTTCAGCCAACATTTCAAACCGTTTATCAAACAATTATGATGTTGCTGTTTGAGGGAGCTTAACCTGTGCAAAATATCCTTTGTATTTCTGACATTACAACACTAGCTATGCATCAAAAGTTCTTCAGTGATTGTAAACCATATTCTGAGCTTGTGCAAGGTACACTCTAAACGTAGGTCTTTCTATGTTCCCAAACTTGGTTCTGGGTGTTTGCCTACACCTTGCTACCTGAATAGAGAGACTGTGCTGAACAAACCCCATTTGCTCAGAACAGCCTGATGGCAGGAGGTATCAGTAAGAAAATATGTAGACCATATCGAGGGACACTAACTAAATGGATCCCAGGGTCAAGCTTGGACTTTTGTCTGTCCAAATTCAGTCATGTCTCTCCATTGTCTCCTCATCACTTCACTGTAGCTGACCTCCAACTGATCCTGGGAATGGGCCAGCAAGGAACCAACCCCAAGAAAGAGTAAGGAACCTCACTTTTCATCGGGTCCCATTGCTGGAATGAATCTGAAATGAATGGTATTTCATTCCATCTAATTATCAGACTCCTTCGTAACGCTATACCCTGCACTGTTGTTTTATTATGCCACCACCCACTGGACTTAAGTATGAGCTGACCTGCCTGGATAGCACACAAAACAAAGGTTTTGTTGTTCTTAAGTGCATGTGACAATAAACAATTCCATTCAACAACATTCTAACAGGAGGATGGAAAAGAAATTAAACTGGGACAATGACTCGTAAGTCCCTGTCAGAGTTTCGTGTGAAGGCATTTCATTGGGCAGGGGTTACCATTGGGAGGTAGTGAGAATGAGAATTGCTTATGGGAATGGAAGAATATTTACCAATTAATATTGATTAATCTCTGTTCATTTATTTATAATGACTAAAACTGCTTAAAAGACAATTATTGATTGGTAAAGGGAGAAGTGACACAAAACTGGTGGCTGATTCCAAGTCTCTCAGTGTTTTTAATTCACTGATTTTGTGGGATATCCCTAATCCTCTCTCAATGAAATGTGCTTATCGTGGCTTTCTCTGTACAATGCCACAGGAGATCTATTAATATTCTGCTTTAAAAGTCACACATCATTCATCTTCTAAAACTCAAATTTGTAGCTTTCCTCCGTCCTCTGGTTTATTGACTGCCTCTTAGGTGTCCAGAGAACCCTGGAATCAATTCTCCATGAATTCATCCTGAAATCCATTAATGTCACTAACTTCAAACACTGAATAGAGTAAAACACTTTCAAAAATCCAAAAAGCATTCTTCTCCAGTCCTTCCAATTCAGTGCTGCTTAATTTAATGGACTTTGACTTTTTGTTTTTTTGCTCGCCTTTTGAAATTAACACCTTATCTAAGAGAAAAATGGAAGTCTTACTAACGACAAATACAGAACAGAGTTTATAATTAGTCTTATTGCTTCTTATTTGTTGTAGAGAAGGGATGTGGCTCAGTAAGGCCTGAAATGCCGGTTATATATCTTTACTTCTGATGGATGCCGTGAGACTGGCTGAGTTCCTCCAGCATTTCATTATGTACCTTGGAGCACAGAACAGGCTCTTCAGCCCACAATGTTGTGCTGACCTACAATATATACAAAAAAAAACTAAACCCTCCATACCTCATAAACCTTTATTTTTTCCTTTCATCGATATGCCTGTCTAAGAGTCTCTTAAATGCCCCTATTGTTCCAGCCTCCATCCCTGGCAAGGCATTACAGGCTCCCACAACTCTCTGAATAAAAAAAAACATCCTCGATGACTCCCCTAAACTTTCCTCCCTTCTCTTGGACCAGTTGTCCTCTGGTATTTGTTACTCCCACCCCAGGGAAAAGACGTTGGCTGACCACCTCTCATATATCTTGTAGCCCTCTATTGTCACCTCTTATTCTTCTTTGCTCCAAAGAGAAAAGCCCTAGCTATGCTAACCTTGCCTCATAAGGTATATGTTCCAATCCTGGTAAATCTGCTCTGCACTCTCTCCATAACTTCCACATCTTTCGAGAAATAAGGTGACCAGAAATGAACGCAGTGTGTCTCCAAGTGTGGTCTCACCAGAGATTTATAGAGCTGCAACATTACCTCACGACTCCTGAACTCAATCCCCCGATTAATGAGGCCCAGCATCCTACTGGCCTTAACTATCCTATTAACCTGCGCAGTGAACCTTGAGGAAAGGCTCAGGCCTGAAACGTTGGTTATATATCTTTATCTCCTATGGACGCTGTGAGACTTGCTGAGTTCCACCAGCATTTCTGTGTTTTTATTTTAAAGCTGCTGTTTAGCTTAATAAACAAAGATCAAAGATTCCTTAAAAAGTGACGATTTCAGCATTATAAACTGAAAACATACACCAAATGATGCTGCTTTGAAAGTGTTGTAGACTGGATGTGATATGTCATCCAGATCCAGGTGTTTCTGCTCTGAAGCTATAATTGCAAATTGCAACAGCTTAATATCAATTTCAGACTGACTTTTAATGCATCACAAATATTTTAGTCAGACATAAGAGAAAGCTCCTGTGCCAAGCGATGAGGAAAATGCACATGGTTACATCTGAGGGTGGGTTAGGGTTACGCTGTTAACTGAGAGAATGTGCTTTGGCAAGCAAATCAAATTGCTGTTTTCTACATGAGGTTTTCTGCAGTGGAGATTGTTATGAGATACAGCATGTTAGAAACAGCAATTGAAACACAAGAGGAAAATAGTGTAGTGTGGCAGCTCACCACAACGCAGGCAAACCGACCCTGCTTGTAAGCCACGTGGCGGGGCAGCCGGCCAAAATGGCGCCGTCGGGGGTTTCCCTTCCTTCTAGCACAGGGTTCAGAAACCCGCGCCGGGGGAACCACGTGACGCCCGGGTGACGTCAGCGCCCTCCAGCGCGGTTCTCAGCCAGGTCCGGGCTGGGAGTATAAGTGCAGCCCAGCAGCCTGCAATAAACTAGTCTGCTCACTGAGCTCAACCCATCTGGTTGTGCGTGTTATTGCAGGAGCAGTGTAGCCGCCGCTACAGTAGTTTCTTAAGGATGTCAGACATCCTCTGTGGAAAAGAGACTTTGAATCAAAGTTCCTATGAGAAGTCACTGATATAAAATGTCACCCATGGTTGTGTTCATACCCTCCCAAGGATGGTGACCATGGTGGCGGACTAGCAAGGGGCTCTGCGGCTAAAGGACATATACATGCAGTGAGCTGTGGGCAACTTGCGGGCAAGAAACCCACACAGACTGCAGGCTGCTGGCGATGAGGTCAAAGGACTCAAAACCAGGCTGGGAACTGTCGGAGGCTGGCTCATGGGAGCTGAGTGTCAGGGCCGGGATTCAAGAGGAGGCAGAGGGCAAGAAAGGCTCTCAAAGGGCCCTGGCACTGAAGGCTTCCTCCTCGTGTCGGAGGTTTGGATTTGGGCTCGGGTTGCCGATGGTCTGAACAAAACTGGAGTCTTGAGAAGCTGCTGAAGCCACAGCTGAAGGCGAATCCACAGACACTCAGTAACTCGAAAGGGACTTGCTTTTGTTTTTTCTTTCTCTGGCTGTGAGGAGTGCCGGCAATACTAATGGCGAATCCTTGACTGCCTTATGGCAGACCAAAGGCAATTTTGTGTAATATTACATTTCTGTTTTATTACATGACAATAAATAGTATCTGATCTAAAGGTAACACTGAGAAAGGCATTCCCAGCTTGTGGTGCCTGAAGATCTTCATTTGAACCCCTAAAACCACTCTGGGGTGAAAGAAATATCCTAGAAAGGTCTTTGGGCCAATTTCCAATGGTCTTCTTCATTTGGAGTCAGGTTGAGTGTAAAAATGTCTGAAGTCCCAGTTCCATCAGCACAAAGGATAAGAACACATTTAGGGGAGGCTGAGCTAAATATTCACAATAGTAGCAGCCACATGTTGGATTCCACCTCTGAATGCAGCGACATTGATGCCCACTGTGTCCTTTGTCTGTGGTTCTCTGCATTGTTTCAATTTGAAGCTTCAGAAACACTGCCACTGATTTGCATGTGGAATGCAAGTGATTGCAAACTATGTTACGCTATTTCCACTCCTCACTTATCTGTCATCTAACAACATTATCTTTTTAAAAAAAAAATTTTTTTTTATTTACAGCATGGTAGAATCTGATTTCGGCCATTTAAATCCGATGTGAAGCATCGTTTCCCCATATCCCTCCCTTTGGGGGTAATTTATAGATCAGCACATCTTTGGAACATGGGTGGAAACAGCACACCACCCAACAGAGATCCCTGCATTCACAGGGAAAATGTACAAATTCCACCCTTGTACTGGGGGGTCAGGATTTAAACCTAGTTTTTGGAGCTGCGGGTTACCACGCTGCTTGTGATGACACCAACTGGAAAGGCCGGTTATCCAAAGCTGGAACAATAGAGCCGAGGTTCTGCATTAACCATTGCAATTGATTTCCTGACATGGATAGGAAAAACCGCAGTCTGTGCGGGTGGGTAGCAGAACGTCGAGCACCGTCACGCTGAGCACTGACGCATCTCTCGGCTGTGTGCTCAGTCCGCTCCTGATCACGCTACTGCCCCACGACTTTGTCGGCAGATTCAGCTCCAACAGAGACATCAAGGTTGCAAATGAGGCAACAATAGTTGGCAACATCACCAGCAACGATGAGTCGCGCTACCGGGAAGAGGTGGAAAATCTCGTGATATAGTGCGAGAGCAACAACTTGAGTGCCAAAGTGGACAAGAGGAAGGAGATGATCGTGGACTTCAGGAGGACCAGGAGCGACCACCCTCCACTAGGCATCAACAACTCTGTAGTGGAGAAAGTGGAGACCACCAACTTCCTTGGCATTCACTTAACTAGTGACCAATCGAGGGCACTCAACATTTCCTCACTGGTCAGGAAGGTACAACAGCGACTGCACTTCCTAAGAAGACTGAAGGCTCAAGGCTACCAGTCCCCATTATGTCAACCTTCTACAGGAGCTCTACCGAGAGCATCCTGCCTGGCTGCATCACATTGTGGTACGGTTGCTGCAGAGAAATGGGTCGGAGGTCAATCCACAGGACCATAAATCCCTCCCCTCCATCAACGTGATCTACTGGGTTTGTTGTCTGAAGAGGATGCGCAAAATCATTAAGGATCCCTTCCACCCTGCACACAACATCTTTCAGCTGTTCCCATCGAGAATGAGACCAGAGCCAGCACCACCATGGGCAGTGAGAAGGCTGAATGACTAAAGGAACTGCTCACACAAATCATCCAAGACTCTCATATTCATCTATTTATTTATATATGTGAATACTTATCCTGCAAATGTGTTGTTTGTCTGTATGTGTGTTATGTCTGGTTATGTGTCTGTGTGTTTTGTGCTGAGATCTGGAGAATGCTGCTTCATCGGGTTGTACTTGTGCGATCAGATGACAACTAACTTGATGTGACCTGAGGAAAAGTTTAGAGAGATTGCAGGCCAAACACAGGCAAAAGGAACTATCTTGGTCAGCATGGAGAAGTTGAACTTGCTTTCATGCTGTCGAACTATGACAGTAAAGGCTTTTCTCTCTCCCAGATCACAAAGAACTGATTCAAGAAAACCTCTGCATCTTCTATAAAATTACTGCTGTTTCGTGACAGAGTTTGAAGGATGAATGTATTGGGGATTTATAAAAGGTGTCCAGTTTTTGGACGATGACAGCAAATCATTCTGGTGTTCTCCCAGGTTTATATCTCATGATGATTTAATGAGCAGGCTTGCCAGGAAATTTACTTACCAGGAGTATGTGGTTCCACATGGTCTATCATGAAGGCATCAGACAGGCCAACCTTGACTGGGTGCTGTGAGGAGTTTATTTGAGTCACGGTTATTGGAACCTAGAAACAGAATAAAAAGCAATGTTAATCTTCAAAGACTTGCACCGTTTGTCCAGCTTGACAAGGAAACAACTCCCCTTCCACCCCACCCCTCCAATAAAGTCTATCCATCTTCTGAAGCTTTATGGAAGATTATGTTCCCATTAGATGTACTATTATGAGGAAAAAAATAAATGAAAGAATGCATTCTGATACATCTTTGACCGGCTGGGTGAAATACTCACAAATAGTGTTTTGGAAATGTAGCTACTGCTGCCATGCAGGAAACACCAACCCATTTATGCACAGAAATCTCCCATATTAAGCAACGTGACTGTGACCAAATAATTTAATCGTGTTGCCCGAGACACCAGCAAAAGTAAAGTTCAAAGTTCAATATTGTTCAGCAAAGTTCAAAGCCTCCCCATGCCATTCCTCCAAATGACACCTTGGCTCATTTAGTGCTCACCCAAGAGAGATGAAGGCTTATCGAATCAGGAACGAGTCCCTGCGAGTCTGGGTGAGTTCATGGTCATAGAGCTGGAGAGCAGCAGCGATTACAGATGGGGAGCATCCCACAGAACTCCCTTCACAAAGGAGAATTTCTGCAGGGTAGGCATCCCTCGAAGAGGTTTTGCAGTAGGTCATAGAGCCCAAAACATTGGTTATGTATCTTTATATGTGCTACATAAAGAACAGGTATGCACCGCTTAATATCCACGATACACTCTGTGAAACTGGGCGTTATACAATGTGGACATTGTATATACTTAGCAAAACTATATGAATTGACGATAAATTAAACTGTTTAATTTTTTTCACTTTTTAAACTTTGTGGGAATGCTTTTTTAGCCTATATCACACACAAGTTAACAAAGTGAATCGGGATCATCCACATCACTGTTCTCAACTTCCTCATAGTCTTCCACTGGAAGAGTTTCACCCCGAATAACCTCCATTGATGAACTGTCACCCTGTAATGCCTGAAGGACCTGGCTGAGACTCTTCTCGGGAAGATGTTGGCTTCTTCAGGTACATGCCCAGTATTGTTTGCCTTGTTTATTTTTTCTTTTCTTCATGAATTTCTTTATATGCAGAAAACACTGCATGAGCACTCCTCTCGATCAGTGGAAAGCGTTCAGTGTTTGGGCCCATCTTTTCAGCAAGCTGTTAAGGTCTGTAAAGAATTTGGCTCACCCCTTAACAGTGAACCTCTTCTGTATCTGTTCTTCTTCTCCTTCTGCACCTTCCTTTTCACTTGCCTTTTCTTCAGTTCCGGTTACGCCTGCTATGTCCCATTTTCACGTTCTTCGATCAGGATTTTCCAAGTGAACTCCTGTCAGACCACGCATGATGGACGTATATGCGATCGGATATGCGATGCGATTGGGGGTTAAATGGCACATACCTGTACACTGTTTGACCAGCTTAGTTGCCCCAGCATTTTGTTTTTACAAGTCCCTGCAAGTCTATCGAACCTCTGTGTCTACAGTTTGGGTGCAGTTGTGGCTAATCATGGAGTCATACTCACAGAAACAGGCTTTGTGGTCCATTGACTCTACATAGATCATCGCCCATTCCTTGACACATTGCTTTAAAACCATTTTATTCCTCTCACATTCCCTTTGAGTATCCCCAGATTCTATCAGTCACTCACACATTATGGGCAACATTTTGCCCCTAAGAGTGGACAATAAGAATTTTACTTCCTGAACAATTTTGGGTGTAATGTTTTGGATTTTTGGCTGCTGATCTCAAAAATCACTTTAAAATGTTCCTATCATGTACTGTTTTTTGGATATGACCTATTTTGTGATTTCCTGTCATATTTTAAGTCTACTGGTATATTGCCCACAAAGCAAGCTGTTTTGGTCAGTCCAAGCATGCTTTCACATGCATTCAGTGCAGGTTCTATACAAATATTCTCTTAGGCCTGGGCATGCTTAGTCAGGATGGATGCAGACAGGCTATAAAAGCAGCTCACATATACATATGCTGTGTATTACATTGATATCGATTGAGCGCATGTTGATGCACATGTTTTTCGGGCAATGGCATAGTGAGTGTACTTAACAGTAGCATTTATTGTCTTCAGGAAGATTCAATACAGGAGAACTGTCTCGTCAAATTCACAACCTCTGCAATATACACTGTTACATTTGTGGCAAGTACACGCTTAAGGCACAAAGACACAACATGACTGCACTTATTAAGAAAGCCTATGAGCTTTACTTCGGTTGTAAAATTGATGACAAAGACCAACCAGTTGAACTAACACAATGTGTCAACATCATTATGCGATTAAACATGCTATATTCAATTATAGTTCATTTAGTCGCAGGCCTTTATAAAATATTAAGTAAAGGAGTTGGCATATTATGTTGAAGTTATATGAGACATTGGTGAGGCCAAATTTGGAATATTGTGTTCAATCTGGTCACCTTGCTACAGGAAGGATATCAATAAGATTGAAAGAGTGCAGAGAAGATTTACTAGGATGTTGCCAGGTCTTCAGGAGTTGAGTTACGGGGAAAGATTAAACAGGTTAGGACTTTATTCCTTGGAATGAAGAAGAATAAGGGGAGATTTGATAGAGGTTTACAAAATTATGAGGGGTATAGACAGAGTAAATGCGAGTAGGCTCTTCCCACTGAGATTAGGAGAGATAAATACGAGAGGACATGGTTTTAGGGTGAAAGGGGAAAGGTTTAGGGGGTACATTAGGGGGAACCACTCAGAGAACGGTGGGACTATGGAATGAGCTGCCATCTGATGTGGTGGGTGCGAACTCGATCTTGACTTTGAAGAATAATTTGGATTGATACATGGATGGGAGAGGTCTAGAGGGCTATGGAATGGGACCAGGTTATTGGGACTAGTTAAACAATGGTCGGCACAGGCTAGAAGGATCAAGTGGCCTGTTTTCTGTGCTGTAGCATTCTAGGGTTAATATTTCCACAACTTCTTACGTGATACAACAAATCTGAAATTGTGTTCAGCTTGAAGTTGTCCGTCATGATCCCCAATTCTTTTAGGAAGCAAACCTTTTGAAAAAAAATATTGTCCAGTGTCCTTCCAACCTGCATGTCCCTGGGATGTGGAAAGGAAGGGAAACTTGGAGTCACAGGGAAAATGTGCAAATTCCACGCAGACAGTGATGGAGGTCAGGTTTGAACTATGGAGCTGTGAGGCATTACTCCCCCAAGGCATTTACAACACAGTTGAACGACACAAGGTTTTTCCAAGCAACAGCTAATGAGCTGCGAGAAGAAAATAACTTTTATTGTTCCCATGTTTTGCAACTTCTGCATTACATCTTATGTTGAAACTGATAATCTCCACCAATTACCAATGTTTTCATGCTGATCCATGCAAACAATTCTGCAGAGTATTTTAGGACAAGAATTGCATTCAAGAAATAGATTAATTTGGTGCCCAAATATACCATGACATTTCAATGATATAGCCTGACAACTCTGGAGTTTAATTCTTAAACTCGGTGAAATTAATTAATCTCGGATGCCAGTCAGGAAGAAATGCCGATGAGGGAAGAAATCTTCCTGCCTGAATTTGTATCCCTTATCATTTCCTTGCAAGTCCTGCTGATGGCCAGTGATAAAAGGATCAGTTCAGTTGCAATGGACAAAGATTTTACTTCCTGAACACTTTTGGGTGTTTTTCATGTATTTTGGGCTGATCATGAAAATCACCTTAAAACTTTCCTATCACGTGCTCTTTTTAGATATAACCTATTTTTCTGATTTCCTGAAATATTTTAAGCCTACTTCAAGTGAACAAAACCATGAAGTGCAGCATGTCATTGAAAATTAATTTTCTGCACTTCGACTTTTTCCCGGCTGATCTTGGTGCAGTCAGTGACGAACATGGTGAAAGGTTTCACCAGGACATTGCGACCAAGTAAAAGCGGTATCAGGGCAACTGGAATCTATCATTGCTGGCCGACTATTGCTGGACACTGACACAAGAGGCATCAGATGCTGAGTACAAACAAAAATCAGCAGAAAAACATGTTTAGGTCAGTTGAACTAATACAATGTGTCAGCATTATTATGCGATTAAACTTGCTAAATTCAATAAAACTTAATTTAATGCTTCTCCAATTTCTTACATGATACAGCAAATCTGAAATTATCTTTGTGGTCAGATTGAAGTGGTCTATCATAATCCCCATTTATATTTAGAAAGCAAACCTTTTGAAAAAAATTGTTGTCCATGCCTGAGGATATTTATTGATAGGAATAATACCTTGTTTCCCCTGACAACACAGTGCATAAAGGCCTCACACTCCAGAAACAAGTACAAAGTGCAATGTACCCATATACATGGGTGTTGAACTAATGTTAGAAATCAGGTACATCATGAAAATAGAAAACTTTCTTCCTCCAGCTCTCCCTGAACATTGATGGATATACTAGAAGTGACAAATGAACAGAAAGAGATATGTGAATCCTTTTTTAAATGCAGTGAGCAGTTAGACTCTGGAAAGTCTACAACATGAACTTGATAGACCCAATTCCACGATGCAACCTTTCTGTGATTCTGTCAAGTGTGCTTTTTAGCAGTAGAATTATTGTTTTAGTGAGTAGATTGAGTCAGGACATCTTTCAACGACCATTCAGATCAAGGCCACAGCTGGAGTACTATACTGTCTGTTGTGTTGACTTCACAACCAGAGGATTCCCCTGACATTCAGACAAAGCAAAGCTGGATTCACTCCTGGGATGAAGGACTTGTTCTGTGGGAAGTGATTAAAGGAAACATTGTTTCATTTAAGGCTTGTAAAGTTCTGAGAACGGTTGACTCAGTTGTGACTGAGAGTCATTCTCCTGCAGCAGGAGTGGCTGATCTGAAGTGTCACAGTCTTGGGATTAGGATTTATCTTTATAGGGTTGGGAAGAGGAGAAACTTCTTTAATCAAAGCTTTATAATCTTTGAAAATCTTTACTTAATGGGCTGGTGGCTTTTCAGTCATTTTACAGGATATATTTTTGGACACTAAAGGAATGGAGAGATGGGGCACCCTCCAACCGGTGACAATAATAACAACTTCTCTGATTTCCGATAATCCCCACCACCACCTTCTTCTTCACCCCCCCCCACCCCCCGTCTTCTTCTTCCCCCTGCTGCCTTTCCCCCGGCTGTCTCTCTCTCTCTCTCTCTCTCTCTCTCGCTTCCCTTTTCCCTTTTCCCTTACAGAGCCAAAATCCATTCTCACCTCTCCTCTTACTAAATTCAATTAACACCTTTTGTTGGTCTGGACTCCTGCCCCCAGCTAGTCTTCAGTCTTTATTCTGATGCCTTCCTGTTCTTTGTTCATACTTTGGCCTGAAACTCCAGTAATATAGCCTTTTATTTCCCCCCCCCCCTCAACCAGCTGAGACCAGCTGAGTTCCTCCAGCATTTCTGTGTGGAATCCTGCATTTTTTTTTACTGCAGTCATGATGTCTGCAGACTTTTGTGTTTCACTCCTTGGAGAAATGGAGATCAGATGGGAAAATGAATGAAACAATGGATTGTCAATGACCTACAGAATAAGTTTAAGGGGTCTATCTGGTCGGCTCCTGATCATATTACTTATTATTGCTGTTCCCTCCTGAGCTGAGAACATTCTTCTCATGCCCCTTGTCATAAAACAGAAAGGAGTTGCTAAAAAAGGTCAAAAGAGCGACAGCCTACTGGTGTATAAGGAGACATACTTCCTCCCACTGTTACCCAAATACTTCCAATGAGTAGAGACTGGTCCTATTGAAACTTTTCTTATAAGTCAAAGCCTCACCAAGGGTATCAACCCACTCAATCCACTCACACCATCTCCAAGGCAAGAATGCCTATATTTAGACTTAGAGATCAAAGGTGCACATGATACCCAGGCGTGATATCATCAATGCTCTGAATTGTGACCGGAAAATATCTTTCCACTTATATTTCCATCAACCCATGCAATTATCTAAGCCACTGAGTTTCCCCAGTATGACTTTCTATACTCACGTCCTTGTAGCTGAACACGATTCTCCCTTCTTGACATAACATGGCCTGAAAGGTGAAACTTCCAATGTCCTCTCGGTCAGGCAGAAACACTTTATCCCACTGGACAATGAATGTAGTCCCTGAACAATACAGACAGGATCAGTGAGACTTGATGTGGAGACAGATGGGCAACTGGTGACAATGCAGAAGAAAACCACAAAACAAACCCTGACATCAATGACTTGAATTATCAGGAATAATTGGAGAGATTTAATACAGTTGTAAATAATTTCTTTTGAGATGTTTTTACTTTAGATTAGAGGACAGAGTGAAATTTCATTTGGGATGTGACTATTCAATTTACACAGGAGGAACCCAATTACAAATAACTGTAGTTTCATATAGACCAAATATTTATTCGCTCAAAGAGTGGTCAACCTTGGAAATAGACCACCGAACAAGAAATTGTGTGACAATGTTGGAATATGAGAGAGTGTTGGTTTTTTTATGGATAAACAAATTGAAAAGATTCAAATGGCCTTCCTTGTCAATGGTTATCTTCTGATCATAGGGAGTTGTTACCGACATCTTTCAAGGATCACAGATTCACAAATTCACCGAGCACCTTTTGCTGCTCTCCAGCAATTAGCTTCAAGCAATGGTGCTTTATTTTCCATGTGTTCCTGCATTGAAGTTTTCCCTTGGCCTTACCTGGACATGGTCCAATCCTGCCACTCTGCAGGGAGGAGTCTTGCAGAATGGCTGCCAGCTGCTAGAAACATCACCACCTTTATTATTACCTACTCAAGTTCAAGCTTATTTTCACTGGTACCCAAGTTCAGTGAGACAATTCATTTTGTATGTAGTTCAGCAAGTCAACCCATGTATACATGGTACAGCAATAAAAACAAGGCTTTTGGAGAGTGGTGAGGACAAGATCAGATCAGCCTATCGAACTTAGATCACAGAACATTACAGCACAGTACAGACCCTTCAGCTCATGATGTTGTGCTGAATCAGACATACCTATCAAAATAAACTAAACCCTCCCTACCTCATAACCCTCTTTCAGCCATGTGCCTGTCTAAGAGTCTCTTAAATGCTCCTATTGTTCCAGCCTCCACTCCAGCCATGACAATGCATTCCAGGCCCCCACAATGCTGTGTAAAAAAGTACCCCTAATATCTCCCCTAAACTTTCCTCCCTTCACTTTGTACAGATATCCTTGGGTGTTCGCTATTCCCACCCAAGGAAAAAAGGTGCTGGCTTTTACTCCCTTTTACTCACCCCCCCCCCCCCCAACCCAGGACATTGGGAAGAGGAGAAATTGATTATTATGCCTCTCATAATCTTGTAGATCTCTATTAATTTCCTACGAAGGGAGAAGCCATTAAAACTAAAATTAAATGAAGTTTATTTCGGAGGGGTGCTTATGAAAGGAAGTTAGAAATTTCAGAACATGCACAGAAGAAATAATGGCTAATAACATGAAATAGTAGAACATAAATGAAATTGGCATCTGCACAAGAAAAAGCACTTGGCAATGAAGACTAGAAATTAATTCATTATTTTCAGGGATGAATAGAGTTTATATTCAAAGAAAATCGGAAAATTTTAAGATCAAAAGATGGACCATTTATTAAATTCCTCATAGTTTCATCTCTGCAATAATTATGATTTAACCTTTACCTTTTCTTAATTTCCAAATTTTAAACCACTTGCTTGCTTGAGGACATGGGAACTTTTTGTCCTCTCTTTCCAAAAGCAGACTTTTTAAGTTGTCTCTGTAACTCTGAGGGCTCCTCAAAAGAACCAGCAATAAATTATAATTCACATCTCTGTTGGTCGCATCTCAAAATCAGAATTCCAGGACACTGTGAAGTTGACTTTTCCTTCAACATGAAGTTTTGTTGCTATGCAATCCATGCTTTTATCAAACTCAATTACAGGGAAAATCATATTCCGACAGATGAAGTAACTGATTTGTTTCTGGTCTGTTCTGAAGAAATGTGTGTTATATAATGTTAGTTACATGGTGGGATCATTGGGGTCGAAATAAAGAAGGATCACGTTAAATAAAATTTTGGAAGGACTTCATTTCATTTTAATTTATTTACCCATGTTATTCTTTATTGTTACATCCAGCTGCATTTCACATGGGTTTAGTGTTGGTGGGATCAGATTCGACTTTTAGCTGTGGTAAAGAAATCCAGGATGATCTTGAGTCTGTCCTAAAGCTCAAGAGAAATGCAACAGGGTACCTTCCTCACAATTAATTCACACAAATGTCATGTCAAATTTGGAACTGTGGTCCGAGCACCTCTGCTCCAAAACCAGAGGGATAATGGACCAATCTGGCATTCCAAGCAGGGAATCACTTCAGGAAATCTTGAGCAGCTGATCAATGATTTCCCATCCCCTGAAAGTCATACGTAGACAGTGCATGGATGGGTGAGGGGGCAAGATCAGTTATACAGAGCAGGCAGTAAGTTTAAGAATGAGCTGCAATCAATTATAGACAACTACACAGTTAGTCTATTTGTTGAAATGTCTCCCATTCTTTGCTGATCATGGATTGAAACTATTCCTGTGTTCTTTTAGCTGAGGTGTCCTGAGGCAAATCTTTGTAAGGACGCAAGTCCCTATGACGTTCATCTGTCCACGACAGTACTCTCCCTCACAATGCACAAATGTGCTGGAGAAACTCAGCAGGTCATGCAGCATCCACAGGAAGTAAAAGTCATCCTGATGAAAGGATCAGGCCAGAAGCAAAAGGGAACCAACATTTTGGGCCTGAGCCCTTCGTCAGGATACCTTTAACTTCTGATAGATGCTGAGTGACCCATTAAGTTTCTCAAGCATGCTTGTGTATTGCACTCGACCTGCAGACTTTCTTGGTTAACAGTATTTTCCCTTAACCAATCTTGGTAAGTCCTTGAAATAATGAATGGACAGGTTTCTTGCTTCTGTTTCTCTTTTACCCTTCCCAATATTTGGTCATTTCAAATCTTCCACTCCATTTGCCTTCTCTCCACCCGAGTGTTTAGAAACTTTTGTTTGATAAGTTTCCAGTAGATGAAATTTATTAACTTGGCATTACATGAGCCTGTTGACCTAGTTCAAAAAGTCTGACATCCAAGCAATTTAGCATGACGTCAAGGACCTTGGCCCAGACCTGCTGCTAACTTGGACATAAATGTCATGCATACACCTCCCTGTCATATCACTGGGAAAACATAGTGCTAGATAACCATCTCATTAGCTTATCATGTTCCTCTCCTTAACACAGTGGCTCCCAGGTAGAGGCCAATCACACACACCTGAGTGGTTTTGTTACAGGCAGGACAACCGATGTGAGAGCTAGTGCCAACATCAATAACTCCTAATTTCTGTGAAGAGTGTGCACTTTCAATATCAACAGGAAATGTGGTAAGAAGGAGTGAAAGGTTAAAGTGCTAGATGGTTCTCCCATCACTCGAATGCAAAGCAATCAATCCCTTCTACCCGAAGACATTTTGAGATGCAGTAGTGGAATGAACCCAGAATCTAACAGGATTTCACAACTGAGCTACTCCCTGCCTTGACCAACTTGGAGACTTTGCCACTTAGAATCAGCCAACATATGGATTCAATATTTGGTCCAGTAATTAGACATGAGCTTTTGGGATTATTCAATTAAAAATGAATTTAAAAAGCTCCAGAACTGCGCAATTATTTCTACTGAAAATCATTCTTTTTTTTAAAAAACAAAATCACCCTTCTCCTGTTAAAAAAAATTTGAACAAATTGCTGAAAAGTTTATTTCTCAGAGCTCTGGAAGATTGATTGAATCCAATTGAAGAGAGTTTATTTAACTTTCTTCTCTGTGCTCACCCTCTGACCTCTTTGGCCATGATGAGGTCATTGCGCTCTGCGCCAGGGATGCGATCAGTAGAGAAATAAAAATAACCAGTCAGGCTCTGGAGTTTACAGGTGGAACAAATTGTCCTGACAGGACTCAGCAGGAGAGAAAATTCAATGTTCTCCAAGCTTGATCTTCAAAATTTATTTTTGCCTTTCAAGATTTGATTTCATCTTCAAAGTGGATTTTGGTTAATAATAAGTAGATTTCCTTTTTCTAATGGGATCTATAGAGTGAAAATCTAGCTTGAAGAAGGAGTCTCAAACAGGGGTTTGAGCTTCATCAGTGGTAAAAGGTTTTTGATCAACTATAGAGAGAGCCATAGTCAGTGGTAGAATCCTTAGTCAGCGTCATGGAGCCCTGCACAATGGTTTGGCTTTCATCAGTGGTACACAGCCCTTAAAGGACGGAACAGGCCCTTTCACCCAACTTGACCATGCTGCTTAAGGTAGCATCTTGGCTAGTCCCATTTGTTTGCATCTAGTCCATGTGCTTTTAAGCCATATGTCTGCCCAAATGTCTTTTGAATGGCAAAATTGTGCCCATTTCCACAGCAGCCTCCTCGAGCAGTACGTTCCATTTACGGACCACCTGGTGCCAATCCTAAAATGCTGCTAAATCTTTGTTACCCTCTGATTCCTGAACCTTTCTACACTCCTGGCATCAAGGAAATTGTTACCTCTTCCCAAATCAAATTCACCTGCTGTGGGCAGATATTTCTAAACAATGCCTTCTGACCACTAAATAGGTTTTTTTTCACTTTTGGGAGAACTTGAAAAAAGAGGACACAGTTTCAAGATAAGGGGTCAGCTATTAAAAATCTAGGAACGTAATTTTTTTTTCTTGCAGGGAATTGTGAGTCCCTGGAATTTTCGGACCCAAAAGGTTGGAGCACCTGGCTCACGGAAGTTAAAATGAAGTCATTGATTCAGCTCTGTAGAGCCCACTCTGGGGATTTGGGGATAGAGGGCTTTAGTGATGTGGCAGATAGAGAGAGAGAGAGAGAGAGAGAGAGAGAGAGAGAAAGCGAGCTCTTCAGACCATCAAGTCAATGCCATCTGTGGCCTATCTAAGCTGGCCCCATTTGCCTGCATTTGATCCATATTCCCTCTAAACCTTCCTTATCCATGTACAAACTTCCTCTGGCAGCTTCCTCCGGATATACACCACCACCTGAGTGGAAGCCCCTCTGGTCCCTATTAAATCTTTCCCCACTCACTTTAAACCTCAACCTTCTAGTTTTAGACTCCCTTTGCTGGGGAATAGACTGACAATTTACCTTCTCAAGGCCTCTCAAGATTTTATATTCCTTTATAAGCACAATGTTGGGTGCATCTGAAGAATGGAAGCATGAATTGCATTGATGGAAGGGTCCAGATTTGTGGAACAAGTTTCAGGTGGGATTTGAAATGGAAAGATAGCACTAGGGCAAGCACACAAACTACAATATTGGTGATTTATTTAACAGAATAAATAATTTTTAAGTTTACAAATGCTTCTTTCTGAGCAGGAGTCATACAAATTGAGCAGATTTATAATTGATACCCCAGGCGGTTCTTAGTTTCTGGGCCATGTCTGTGACCAGAACACCACACTTATTAAAACTTGCAAAATCAGTATTTCTAAAACTATTGCAGAGGCCAAAAAAACAGCAATTGCTCATTTCTCCCTTTCCCCAAGTCACTTCATTTATAAGGTACTGGCACAGACTATGGTTGGCCTAGCATTTTGCTGGATTCAGCTTTCCCTGGCACGGGGATTTAATGAGAAGGGAACAGTCGTCAATTTCCTGATGAAGGGGTTGTGTTAGTGTTATGTGCATTGAGATATTGTAAAAAGCTTCATTTTGCATGCTGTCCAGGCAAGTCAACTTATTCAGCATGGAAACTACAGGTAAGGGCTCAGACCTGAAATGTTGGCTGCTTTTTACTTCATATGAATGCAGCATGACCTGCTGAGTTTCTCCAGCACTTCGTGCATTGCACTCCACCGGAGCGTCTGCAGATTTTCTTGTTTACCTCCAGTTGTCAATGTGACATTTGGAGAAAATACTTCAACTTCTAAGATAAAAGAACATCTTTCTAGCTAAGCATAGCTGGTTTCATTGGATCCGTTCACTTCAGCAAATCTCAACCAATATTCCAAGAAGCAATCTGCTGTCAGGTATCAGGGAGCATCTCCACACTGGTCATTGTGTCTCAGCACCATCACTTTGGCCACCTAGTGAAGTGTTCAGAACTTGAAGTCATTTCCTGGAAGATGATGGGATATTTTACATTCATTTAAGAGATGAGACACAGCCTTGACTGAAAGTTTACTTCTTGGACACTGCAGCACTCCCTCAGCAGTGCAGTGGATTGTCATGCATGAAACTGCTGGAGAAACTCAACAGGTCACGCAGCAACCATAGGGAGTAAAGGGTAACCAACGTTTTGGGCCTGGGCCCTTCAACAGGAAATTTCCAATTGTTACCTTCTCAGTAAATGAGAAACATTGGTTACCCTTTACTTCACCCTGTGTTTCTCCAACACATTTGTGTATTGCACTTGACCTCAGCATCTGCAAACTTTCTTGTTTAACCGCAGTGGAATGTCAGTGTCAATACATTGCAAAATGCTGCCACTTTGGTTTTCCGTGCCCTTATGGAGTGTAAACTCACAGCCTTCTGTCTCCAAGGCAAGGGTCCTAGCCACCCCCCCCCCCGCCCCGACCAAATTAAAAACAGACAGACTACCATTATCGAAGTATCTGACAGTGGAGTTCTTGGAGTAACTGGGATCGAAGTTGGCCATGAGTGGGGCAATATATTGAGTGGCTGTCAGCATCCGATGGATGACATCCCCGGTAAATATGAAACCTGGAAGAGAAAAGGAAAGCAAATTAGAATACGTCATTACATCTGTGGACCAAAGGGGTTTCCTCAGGGATAGCTTTCTGGGTGGTGGTATCAGAGGAGATCATCTCTCCTTATCTCAAGGGCTCACATTCCACATTCTTTCTGGGCACTTGATTTCTTTTCTCTTTACTGTACCTTGAAGAAGGGCTCAGGCCTAAAACATTGGTGATACGTCTTTACCTTCTATGGACGCTGCGAGATCGTCTAAGTTCCTCCAGCATTTACTGCGTGTTTTTACTACAATCACAGTATCTGCAGACTTCTGTGATTCACTCTGATCTTTGGTATGTTCCTGCCTCAGGGCTTATAGAATGAAGTATAGATTGATATGGAGTTGATGTAAGATACTGTATGTGTAGTGCAGGCATACAGATTGACAGGTGGTCGTACAGACAGAAAGCGAGAGAGCTATTTTACCAGGGTAAATGGGGCAACTAGGGACAAGCAATTGAATCATCTGGAACAGGTGAACAAATCTTTACAACACCTCAAACTTTGATGTGTTTCCCAGGTGTCCATGGGGAGAAAGAGTGTATTGGCAGGGATTTCTGAATTCATTGCTTGGCCAGGCACTTGACTAATAGTTTCCAGGAACCAATTGGAGAGGTTAATGGAGTCTTTACTATGCATTACTCATTCACTTACACTGACACGCAGACTATGTTTTAAACAAATCACTCTCATTTACGTTACCATGACCAAGTCCCAGTGAGCAATTGTTAACAACATATAAATGGAATTGAATTATTTAAACTTGCTTAATTTTGGAGTATTATTATAAACTCCAGAGTTTAACTGAGCCTGCGACATCACAGGCACCAGACTTCACTCCATCGAGGACGTCTACATGAGGTGGTGTCTTAAAAAAAAGCAGCTTCTATTCTCAAAGACCACCCCCCCCACCCCAGGCCATGCCCTCTTCACTCTGGTACCATCGGAAAAAGGTACAGAAGCCTGAAGACAAGCACTCAGTGGCAAAAGGACAGCTTCTTCTCCACTGCCATCAGATTCAGATTCCTGAATAATCAATGAACCAAAGACACTGCCTTACTTCTCATGTACAATTATTGTTTTTATTTATATTATGTTGTAAGATGGTTATAATATGGCGCTGCCGCAAAACACCGAATTTCATGACTAGTTCATGACAATAAATTCTGATTTTGATATTTCATCATCTAAAGCAATGGTTCTCAACCTTTTTCTTTTCACTCACATACCACTTTAAGTATTCCCTATGCCATCGGTGCTCTGTGATTAGTAAGGGATTGCTTAAGGTGGGATGTGGGTGGAAATAAAAAGTTTGAAAACCACTGTTTTAATTGTACTTAATTGACTTGTTATGTGGATGGTTTCATAACCCCAAAGGAAATGGGCCAATGACAATTTTTCTCAAGCAAAATATTTCAGTAACAATTGGGTCTAGAGTAGTGATTCTCAACCTTCCCTTTCCACCCTCATACCACTTTAAGCAATCCCTTACTAATCACAGAGCACCGATGGCATAGGGATTACTTAAAGTGGGATGTGAGAGGAGGAAAAAAAAGGTTGAGAACCACTGGTCTAAAGGAATTTTTGGCAACAATAATTCCCAAAGTTTATTGCAGCATTTTTTAGTGAGGACTACCAATCCAGACTCAGTAACGTCATCTCATAAGCAGACCCCAAATCAGTACAGATTGGTAACACAATCTCCTTCTCATTGACACGCCGGCACCTTGAAGGCTGTAAGTTTAGTCCCCTGCACTATTCCCTCTGCAGTCAAGATTGTGCAGCCATGTTTGTCTCCAAGACAATCCGATGACACCATTGAATAACAGGAAATCATATCAGAATACAGGATGGAGACTGAGAACCTAGTTTTGTGGTGCCGGGACAACAAATTTCTCTGAACGTCAGCAAGACGCAAAATAAAGCAGCTTTATTTTGTGGCCTTTATGATGGGAAGCCAAGGGATCATTGGTGGGACTGTTGTGGAGAGGTTAGTACCTGGGAGCCCCCATATCAGAGGAGATCTCCTGGAGCCAACACATTGACACAATTGTGAGGAAGGTATATCAAAGCCTCTAGTTTCCATGAGGTCTGAAGAGATTTGGTGCGTGGTTGAATATGTTATTGAACTTCTACAGGTGTACCATGTAAGGTGTACTGACTGGTTACATCATGGTACGGTTTGGAAACTCGAGTGTCCAGGAATACAGAGGGCAACAAACCTAGCCAAGTCCACCATGGGCTCTGACCTCCCGTCCATTGAAGACATTTATTTGAGACGCTGCCTCAAGAAGGCAGCCAACCTCATATCAGAGAGAAGGTACAGAAGCCTGAAGTCAAGCACTTCTAGGTTCTAAGGACAGTTTTTTTTCCAATAGCTATCAGGCTTTTGAACCTCCCTTTACTAACCTAACCTGAACCATAAACTACACATTTTTTCCATTAACTGCAATGGTGAATATTTACTCATCTGATATTTTATATTTATTATTTCTTTTTCTGTAATTTAAAGCATACACTTATTATTGGTGGATAGCTCAATGGTTAGAGCACTGGTCTTGTAAACCAGGGATCGTGAGTTTGTCCCTCGCTGGGGCTTCAATTCTGTGAGGGGCGCTGGACAAAGCGGTGACTCTCTGTTTTCCTTATGGTCGACAAAGTTAAAGAATTTCATGTATGTTACATTCTAAATGTAGTATTACATGACAATAATGGAACCTTTACCATTGTGGCTGCAGCAAGTAAGAATTTTGGTCAATCTGCACGTGGTACGTGTGTATATGACAATAAACCCTCATTTCATCTCTCTTGGTGCTTTCTACGGAATCCACCTGAAAACTCATTGCCTCGCATCTCTGCCTCATATTTAGGTCCTTGTCTTGTCCCTGATGTCCCTTTTCAACAGACAAAGTTATTGCCTCTTGTCTATTTCCAGTGTTTTCACTGCCCCCCAAACGGTTGACGGAATCTCTTGCCGCATTTTGCTAAAATTGCATTCAGTTGATATAAGTAAGTTTGACATCAATAAGTGTAGCATGACCCATGAGATTTTCAGAACACCCGAATAGACTCCATGTCACAGCACAATCCTCTCTCATGGCTGCGAGCTCAATCAAAGCTTCACACAGAGCAGTTAGTCATAAAAATTTAAAAAATGCTGGAGAAACTCAGCAGAACTTGTAGCATCCACAGGAGGTAAAGATATTAAATTTAGACATACTGCATAGAAACAGGCCCTTTCGATCCATAAGCCCGTGTCACCCAATTACACCTAAATTGGACAGCACGTTTGGCACAGTGGTTGGCACAACACGTTTACAGCACCAATGTTCAGAAGAGGGTTCGAATCCTGTGCTATCTGACAGGAGTGTCTACATTTTCCCTGTGTCTGCGTGGGTTTTCTGCCAGTGCTCCAGTTTCTTCCCAGCATTCAAAACGTTTCGGGGGTATATGTTAATTGGGTGTAAATTGGGGGAGCACAGACTCGAGAGCTGAAAAGGCCTGTTACCGTGCTGTTCAAAGTATTTCTACATTTAAAAAAAAATGTATGATCCACTTCCCCGGTATGTTTTGAACGGTGGGAGGAAACCGGAGGACCCAGAAGAAACTCAAGCAGACGCAGGGAGAACATAAAAACTCCTTATAGACAGCATGGGATTTGAACCCCTGCCCTGATCACTAGCGCTGTAACAGCATTGTGTTAACCGCTACACTAACCGTGGCACCCAACATTTTGGGCCTCAGCCGTTCTTTAATGTATGAGATAAAGCAGGCAGCCCCTGAATAAAAGAAACCCTCCTCCTAACCCCTGCCTGTCTTTACCATCCCCTCTAAACTTCTCCTCATTCAGGGCAGTTAGTAACTCTGTGAAGATCACCACGACTTTTGCTGTACAATCTACTGTGGCACATCAAGGAGCAACTTTGTTTCTCTTTCCACACATGCTGCCTGATTATTGAACATCACTCTGCCTGTGTGGATGTAAGTACACTAATTTATTAGAGAAATAATGCTATTTATGTGTAAAAACCATAATAGAGAAAGACCAAATAATCTCGCATTGTGATTAGATCACTATGCCATCAGTGCTCTGTGATTAGTAGGGATTGCTTAAGGTGGAAGGTGAGTGGGAAGGGAAGGTTGAGAACCAGTGCCCTAGACTCATTTGTTGCTTGAGAAAAATTGTCATTGGCCCATTTCCTTTGGCGTTATGAAACCGAGCATCTTACGAGTCAATTAGGTACAGTGGTTTTCAAACATTTTCTCTCCACTCACACACCACCTTTAAGTAACCACAGAGCACCTACAGCATAGGGGATACTTAAAGTGGTATGTGAGTGGAAAGAAAAAGGTTGAAAGCCACTGGTTTAGAGGGACAGGGGCTAAATGTAGGCAGATGGGGGTTGTGTAGGTAGAAAACAGTTGTCATGGATATACTGAATTAGAATCAGAATTTATTGTCATGAACATGTCACAAAATTTCTTGTTTTGCAGCAGCGACACAGGGCGAACATTTCTATAAACCACATTTCAAAATAAATAAAAATTGTGCAAGAAAAAGTCAAAGTGAGGTAGTGTCTATGGTTCATTTTTCATCAAACATCGAACAATACAGCACAGTACAGGCCCTTCAGCCCTCGATGTTGTGCCGATCTATATTCCTTCCTAAAAAAAAGTACTGAACCCTCCTACCCCATAACTCTCTATTTTTCTTTCATCCATGTGTCTGTCTAAGAGTTTCTTAAATGCCCCCAATGTTCCAGCCTCCACCACCATCCCCGGCAAGGCATTCAAAGCACCCACAACTCTCTGCGTTAAAAAGAAACTACACGATGTCTCCACTAAACCTCCCTCCCTTAACTTTGTTCTTATGTCCTCTGGTGTTTGCTGATCCTGCCCTGGGAAACAGGTGCTGGCTGTTCACCCTGTCTATGCCTCTCAGATTCCTGTCGACCTCGATGAAGTCTCCTCTCATCCAAAGAGAAAAGTCCCAGCTCTGCTAACCTTGCCTCATAATATTTGTTTTCCAATCCAGGTAACATCCTGGTAAATCTCCTCTGCACCCACTCCATAGCGTCCATGTCCTTCTATAATGAGGTGACCAGAACTGAATACAATATTCTGTGTGATCTTATCAGAGATTTGTAGAGTTGCAACATAACCTCTCTACTCCTGAATTCAATCCCCCTATTCATGAATCCCTACATCCCATAGGACTTCTTAACTATCCTAACAACCTATGCAGCGACCTTGAGGGATGTATGGATTTGAACCCCAAGGTCCCTGTGTTCATTCACATTCTAGGAAACCGACCACTAACCCTGTACTCAGCCTTCTGATTTGTCCTTCCAAAGTGCATCCACAATTATGCAGATTGAAATCCATCTACCACTTTTTTGCCCAACTCTGTATCCTGTCCATATTCTCTTGAAACCTTTGACAAACTTCAGCTCCATCCACAACTCCTCCAACCTTCATGTCATTCACAAACATACTGACCCATCCTTCCGCCTCTTCATCCAGGTCATTTATAAAAAAATCACAAAGAGCAGGGGTCCCAGAACAGATCCCCGTGGCACTCCACTAGTCACTGACCTCCAGGCAAAATACTTTCCTTCCACTACTACTCTCTGCTTTCATCCTATCAGCCAATTTTTTATCCACACAGCCAAGGTTCCACTGATCCCATGCCTCATGACTTTCTGGATGAGTCTCTCGTGGGGGACCTTGTTAAACATTAAACAAAGTCCTCACTCCTCGTCCTTGATGATGAGGTGCTTGTCCAGCTCACAGCCACAGCTCCGCTGCCATCCTCCCATTCCTCTCTTGCTCATTATTCACAGCAAAAGCCCGAGGGCAGCCCATCTAAAGGGGTTCGGTTCCTTCTCTCTTCACTGAGCTGCCATCTCCCCTCCCCCTCCTCTGACTTCACTCAGATCCTCTTGGCTCTTTCTGGAGTTCCTTGGGCGTGCAGTGTAGCTGATGGCAGCAGGGAAGAAGCTGTCCTTGTGCCACTGAGTGCTCGTCTTCAGGCTCCTGAACCTTTTTCCCGATGATAGCAGAGTGAGAAGGGCATGGCCTGGGTGGTGGGGGTTTTTGAAGGTAGAGGCTGCTTTATTAAGACACCACCTCTTGAAAATATCCTTGGAGTGAAGTCAGGTGCCGTGATGTTGCAGGTCAAGTTAACAACCCTCTGGAATATTTTCCTCTCCTGCGTGTTGGTACCTCCATAACAGATAGTGATGCAACCAGACAGAATGCTCTCCACAGAACACCTGTATAAGTTTTCATGAGTCTTTGGTGACGTATCGAATCTCCTCAAACATGCTCATAAAGTATAGCCACTGGCGAGCCTTCTTCGTGGTTGCATCAACATGGAGGCTCCAGGACAGATTCTCAATGATGTTTACACTCAGGAATTTTAAGTTCTTGACTATCTCCACCTCTGAGCCTTTGATGAGGACTGGTTCGGGTTCTCCTGATTTCCGCCTAGGTTTTGTTAACGTTGAGCGCAAGATTGTTGTTGTGACACCAGTCAACCAGCTGATCTATCTCCCTCCTGTACGCTTCCTCATTGCTGTCTGTGATTCTGCCGACAACCATGGTGTCATCGTCAAATTTTTAGATGGCACTTGAATTGTGCCTTTCCACACAGTCAAAGTGTAGACGAAAAAAGAGCAGTGGGCTAAGCATGCATCCTTGAGGTGCGCCTGTGTTGATAATTAGTGAGGAGGAGATATTTTTCTAATTCGTACTGACTGTGGTCTTCCAATGAGAAAGTCAACGATCCAGTTGTAGAGGGGCTACAGAGGCCCAGGGTTTGCAGCTTGTTGACTAGCACTGGGGGAAATAATGGTGCTGAAGGGCGAGCTGTGGTAGATGAAGAGTAGCCTCATGTATGAGTTGCTGTTGTTAAGTGATCCAGAGCTGAGTGGAGATCCAATGATATTGCGTCTGCTGTGGAGCGATTGTTGCAGTGGGTCCAGAACTTTACTTAAGTATGTCTAAATTCTGGCCCTGACCAACTTCTCAAAGCATTTCATCACAGTAGATGTGAGTAGATTGGGATGAATGGTCTATGACCATCTGCATGACCATTGTTCCAATCCTCCTCAAATTCTGATTTGAGGCTTAAACCTTGGGAGAGATAATATTCCAGAACTAAGGGTTGTTATTTCAAAATGACGGGTTGCCCACTTAAGAAATAGATGAGATATTTATTTTCTCTCTGTCGGAGGGTCATGAAAATTTGGAATTCTCTTCCTTATGGGGCAGTGCAGATTCTGAAAATTCTTGAAGCAGAGGTAAATAGATTTTGATAAGTGATGGTGTGAAAGGTTATCTGGGGTAGGAAGGAACTTGGAGCTGATCTTACAATCAGACCAGCCCAGAGCTTATTAAACGGCAGAGCAGGCTCAAAGGTTAAGTGGCCTATTCTTAATTCATATCTTTGTAAATTTTCAGCCTCTTATGCATCACTCAGTCAACAGACTCATAAGTAGGGACCAGACTTTCTGTCTCCTATATCTAAGGTCTGGAATTTCTTCCCCAAAGTAATGAGAGTCAGAGGAGAAGAGCTGTGAATGAAGGGGTGAATCATGTAAAAATGAATGGAGGAAGGTCTTCTCTCTGAGGGTTGTGAATCTCTGGGATTTTCTTCTCCTGATGGTGCTAAACAAATCATTTTTTAAGGAGGAGATGAATAAATATTGAGAATTGAAGTTTATGAAGAAGTGGCAGAAAAGATCATACTGATTTGTGAAGAGGACTGCGAGACCTGGTGGTCTACTCCTGGTGGTCTACTCCTGGTGGCCTACTCCTGGTGGTCTACTTCTGGTGGTCTACTCCTGGTGGTCTACTCCTGGTGGTCTACTCCTGGTGGCCTACTCCTGGTGGCCTACTCCTGGTGGCCTACTCCTGGTGGTCTACTCCTGGTGGTCTACTCCTGGTGGTCTACTCCTGGTGGCCTACTCCTGGTGGTCTACTCCTGGTGGTCTACTCCTGGTGGTCTACTCCTGGTGGCCTACTCCTGGTGGTCTACTCCTGGTGGCCTACTCCTGGTGGTCTACTCCTGGTGGTCTACTCCTGGTGGTCTACTCCTGGTGGCCTACTCCTGGTGGTCTACTCCTGGTGGTCTACTCCTGGTGGTCTACTCCTGGTGGTCTACTCCTGGTGGCCTACTCTTGGTGGTCTACTCCTGGTGGTCTACTCCTGGTGGTCTACTCCTGGTGGTCTACTCCTGGTGGTCTACTCCTGGTGGTCTACTCCTGGTGGCCTACTCCTGGTAACCTATTTGTGGTGGTCTGCACCAGGTGGTCTAATCCTGCTTCTATTTTCTTGTGTTTCTGTAAATGTTGCTCCCTCCCACTTTTCCTTTCAGACACATTTCACTCTTGGCCAAAAGTCTGTTCCCCTGTCATAATGTCTCTGTGTAGGCCCACTATCAACTACACGCCTGTGACATTTTTCAGCTGCCATGGAGGTGCTGCATAAATGCAATATGATGTGGTTGAAAAGCTAGCCTTCTATGTCCTGAAATTCTCCCTCCCTCTTCTTGAGACTGTTAACACGCTAAATGCACAATATGATTTTAGTGAGTGGGGAATTAATTTGACTGGGCTCCCAGTGAATTCAGGAGCTGGATTTGAGTCCCAAACTTCAGCACGGTGAACAATCTCAAGCCTGAAAGTTTTAGGGTGGGGGTGGGGGGAGGGGGTGTCCAGAGGAAGGGTAACGAAAGTAGCAAAATTTACACTGGCATCAGACACTTATTGTCATAAATTAGGTGATCTAAGAATGAGGTTCAAGAACATTGGGTAAATCTAAGGTATCAGATCTTCAGTCCCAAACGAAAATTTTTTAGGCATTCTCTGCTTCGCATTATTGTCGCCAATTGGCAGATGATAAACTCATTGAAACATTTCACTTTGAAGCACTAAAAGACCTAAGTGTTAGTTTTGGCTCACTTGACTGCACACTTGGTGCTGACTGAAAAGGTTGCTCCCTTCAATTCCCATGACCCAGGCCTGAGTAGACAACCTCATGTATTACTCCCAATGAAACGGTGTCGGATATACCGTCCACTGGATGAGACCAATCTGCCAAGGTCTCAATACACTATTCTTCTGAACAGCAAACAGGTTGACTGGACAATATCAGTGTCCCAACAACTAAAAACAGATTGTCTGGTCGTTAATATTGCTTAATTGGAGCTTTCTCCATTCAAATAGTTCTTCCTGCTTAATAACAGCAATTAAACAATTGGCACGTATCGTCTCAGAGAAATATGAAAAAGATTATATGATCGTATCTCTAATTATCAATCTCCTTTTTGAAAATGATCATTAATGAAAATCCATGGCTCTCAAGAAATTCGACAAGTTTGAATTACGAAATTTGCTTCAACTTAAGCCTTGATGGTTGACCCTTTGCCGAAACCACGTTCCTGGCCCGAACCCTAGTCTCTCAGTACAAACCTGTTAAATCCTTTAATAATCATCACTCAGTCAAGGGGTGGGGTGTGTGTGTGTGTGTGTGTGTGTGTGTGTGTGTGTGTGTGTGTGTGTGTGTGTGTGTGTGTGTGTGTGTGTGTGTGTGTGTGTGTGTGTGTGTGTGTGTGTGTGCACGTGTGTGTGTGTGTGTGTGTGTGTGCACGTGTGTGTGTGTGCGTGCGGGGGTGTGTGTGCGCGCGAGTGTGTGCGGGGGTGTGTGTGTGTGCGCGCGCGAGTGCATGCGGGCGTGTGTGCGTGTGTGTGTGCGCGCGCGTGTGCTTTTATTCACTTCGCTTTAGCAGCTGCTAGAAAATGTATAGCGATTACATGGAAGAATGATATTGAATTAAATATTCAAAGGTGGCATACTGAATTGAGAACTTGTATACCTTTGGAGAAGATAACATAATTTGCGTGATAATTATTCATTCTTTATTAAAATGTGGAATCCGTATTTGGAATATGTAGGATTGGAAGTATGATGTTTATCAGACGGGAATGGCATCATCCTCGGCATTAGATTACTGATAAATATGTACTTTAGCTCCATTTTTATTATTGCATTTTTTTGAGGGGTAGATTAGTTGGGAGGTGGGAAGGGAGGGAATGGGAGGGGGTATATATGGAGAAAATTTTGTAATATGATCATACTTAATGTTATATTTGTATTTTAAATTTTGTTCAATAAATTCAATAAGTTTAAAAAAAAATAAATGGAAGCCACCCAATGTGAAAAGAGCCCACTTTAGTGAAGTGAGATCAGATGAACTGGAACTTCCTACAGTCATTGATAATCAGGTTTCACCAGTAGATTCAGCACAGCCTATACCTTTGTAACACTAACACTTGACCAGAACACTGCACATACTTAGCGCCCTGCAAACAAACCTCATTTCTTGCATTTGCATTTACATTTAGTACCCAAATTTAAAAAATGCTTAAAGTTCTTCTGTGGTTCAAGAAGTAGGATCCTACCTACAAGTGCAAGCCCTTCAGTCTGCATTGACATACCATTAGCTCAGGCTGATCCAAACCTAAAGTCCATCAATGCATCAGGCTTCAAAACATCAGAATCATTGCCTAACAAAATTATTGTCACATGCAGTTCATCACCCTCCTGGCCTCAGTTAAAATAATTATGAATTTTGACTACAGCACACAAAGAGGCTCTTAAGCCCATGCAGTCCATGGGACCCTCAATAACATTTCCACAACTCCCATTGTATTCTCCTCACATTCCCAAATACTCCCCAAAATCCTACCACTTGCCTACACACAAGAGGTAATTCACAGCAAACAGTTAATCTACTGACCCACATGACTTTGGGATGTTTAGAGGAGACTGGAGCATCCAGACAAACCCCTTTCGGTTACAGGGAGCACGTGCAAACCTCGTAGGGGACAGTGGCAGATATCAGAATAGCAGGGGATCTACTAGCCATGTGTTGGAGAGAGGGAAGGTTAAGGTGGTTGGGGTGGGCTTGAGCTGATGGAAAAAGTGGTTGCTTGATACACGTTGAGGGAATGGATCTACTACTCCTGCAGGGCAATATAGCAGGTGTGGGGCTGATTTTAACGCAGGCAACCTGGTAAGATTGCAGCAGGTACTAGAGTGGGATGTAGTAGGAGAGGTGGGAGAGCCACGGCAAAAATTGCCAAGTTTCCCGATATTGCCTCAGTGACAATAGGCCCTCAGCAGCAATAGGCAGCCAATGGAAGTGAAGGAAGCATCGTGACTGATGACATCACCGGACCATTGAGCAATTTTTGGCCACTGTTGTGGTCAGGTCAGAGACATCTATATTTTTTTTGAAATCCTGATTCAAAAATCAGTTTGGCGGTAAAAAGAGAAATGAGTGATCCTGTTGAAGCTGGGTTAAAATGCTTCTTGTCTTCATTCACTCACACCCTTACTTGCTCCGTACATGAAGCACGGATTATATTTCAGTTTATACTTTAATCAATGGAATACACTCCACATGAAAACAACTTACACTGGGCAACAAATATATTTGAAAAAATAAGTGGGGATTATGAGAAAAGCTGAACACAAATTTCAGATTTGCTGTGTCACGTTAGGAAGTTGGAGAAACATTAACTGAATTTTTATTGAATTTACCCTGTTTAATCACATCATGACGCTGGCACATTGCGTTAGTTCACCTGGCCTAAAAATGTTTTGTCGCTGATTTTCATTTGTACTCAGCATCTGATGCCTCTCATGTCAGTCTCCAACAATAGTCGGACAACATTGATGGATTCCATTTGCCCTGATACCTCTTTTCCATGGTCACAATGTCCTGGTGAAACCTTTCACCATGTTCGTCACTGACTGCACCAAGATCAGCAGGGAAGACGTCTGAGTGCGATTGCAGAAATTGAACTTTCAATGACATGCTGCCCTTCTTGGATTTGGATGCTTGATGTAGACTTAAAGTATGATAGGAAATCACAAAAATAAGTTATATCTAAAAAAAATGATATGTGATAGGAAGATTTTAAGGTGATTTTTGTGTTCAGCAGCTCAAAATCCAAAAAATGCATCCAAGCGTGTTCAGGAAGCAAAATCTTTGTTGCCCAGTGTAATCAGTTATGGATTCTTAGAGCTGGGCAGCATTGATGTATGTTGTCCAATCTGTCCTTTAACTCCACCCACACTGATCTTATTTTCCTGCATTATCACTGCATCCTTCTGTGTTTTGCCTATTTAAGGATCTGTTTGAATGCTTCTTGAAGATTGTATTTATATCTGATTCCACCATCTCCTTTGGCAGTGCATTCAATATTTCAGCTGCACAGTGTAAGAAATGTACCCCTCAGATCTCCTTCAAAATTCTTCTCAGCATAAACCTGTGCTTTGTTTTACATACCCCCATGATGGGAAAAAGATGATGTATTGTGCATTTTCCTTCCTGGTTTGGATGTCAATGAAAAGTCTTTCACGTGATTTGTTAGCTTGAGTCCCAGATACTGACTCGACAAGCAGAGCCAACAGGTTTGGAAAAGAATTGCCATAAAGTTGACTAGATATTTATGTTGCTTTCTTTGAAGACCAGGCCACTGCCTCCCCCACCCCCCCGACCAACATCATCATGTTTTATTTTCATGTCCTTTGCTAGTTGTAAAACATTTGGGGAGAGGGTGAGAACTTCTACTTTGAAAAACAAAACAGCTCATGTTACAACAGAGAGGGTGATCAGAAGGAGGAGGACTTGTGATGCAGGATCCTGATAGAATTTAAAGCGGTGTTGCTAACAGGGTTTTGGACCTGAGTGACCTTTGCTTCCATCTTATTTGGTCTGAAGCAAAATGCATCCAGGGGTTACAGTGATCAAGAATCCAGCTGTTACTTGGAGAGTTCTTAAGTTCCATCATGTGCCTGAGAGAGAAATTCTGATTCTTCAAAATGAATTCAATTGTGACAAACATATCTCTTTTCTGAAAACACAAGCCACTTACCTCCAGTTGCTATTGTGATCTGACGCAAATAATGGCCATAGAAAGGGAAATCGAAGGATAGAATCAATCTCTGCGGAAAAGAACAAAGTGACTATAATGTGGAACACCGGACAAACAAACTGATAGGTTGTGCTAAAAACATAAAGCTGGAGAAACTCAGCAGGTCAAACAGCATATTTTACAAAGCTTAGATAAAGATATATAACCAGTGTTTCAGGCTCATCAAAGTATGAGTGAAATGTAGACAGGCATCTGAATAAAATGGTTGTGCACAGCTTTACATGGATTACATGGTCCTTACTCAATGCATTTAACAGTGTTGTCTTAATAGGCTCAAAGTTGCCCAGCTCCTACTCAATTGAGAGGGATGATGGCAATGATGCAGGGACCAGAGCGCTCTGAGGCATTCAGGTCTCATCCACCATTCCCTTGCCTCCACAGGTAAATTTTTTAATTTAGACATACACCAAAGCAATAGGCCCTTTTGGCTCATAAGTCCAAGCCCATGCCACCCAATCGACCTACATCCCTGGTATGATTTGAATGGTGGGAGGAAACCCACGCAGACACGAGGATTCCTTATAGTCAGCGCCGGATTCGAACCCTGGTTGCTGGTACTGTAACAGCATTGCACTATTCCCTGTGCTAACCATGCTGTCCTATAAATTTTGAAGGGGGCACCCAGATTTGAACTTGGGTCCTCTTGATCTGCAGTCAAATGCTCTACCACTGAGCTATACCTCTCTGAGCTATACCTCTTCCAACCTAAGAGGTTGTCTGACCTGCTGAGTTTCTCCAGTGCAGGTTGTCATGTTTTATTCCGCCAGGAGTTTGTTTTGTGCTCCAGATTTCAGCATCTGCAGTTTCTTGAGTCCTCAATGGTCCACATCTGCCCCCATCAGTGCCAACCAGTTGCACAGGATCACTCAACTTTCAAGATTGCTCCAGACCTGACAGGAATGGAACTGGGAGCAATCTAGGAGATGGAGATGTGCACTTAACGTATTTTCTCTGGTTAGTTTTGGAAGCAGATGAATGTCCCATTTGACTGGCAGTTATGAAGCACTCTCTGGGTTATTGATAAGCATTCCATTTCTGTTTGGGCGAACCACTGTAAGAATGGACAAGTTGGCTAGCCAATAGCAGGAATACAGTGGCAGGGTAATCTCCAGGGATGGGCCTGACTGAGTCAATTATCTTACCTATAAAGTTGTATAAATGTATATTAAGAAAGTGCTCCTTTGAGTTAGCAATAGAATGAAGCACCAAGTGAAATGAATTGGTTTTGTTGCTGCACTCACTATTGATCGGAGCCTAGTTTGTATTCCGTGGAATCTCTCAGGATATGCCCAATTACTTCTTGGTCAATCACAGTTTTCCTCCTGATCCCTTTAATATTAATTCTGTTGTTTTTAAACGATGGGGCTTGGTTCCTTACAAAAATATCTTGATGAAAATACGTGTCTGGCAGGTGAGCTATGGTTTGCAACCAAACAAACAATATCTGAATGCAATTACGGTATCCAAAAGCCTCAAAATATGATTCTTTGTCAAAGGAAATCTCCTCTCTTTATGTAGAAGTGCCTAGAGGTAAGTGCTGATCCATTGTATGACTCTCTTGAAAGGACAGAATAAAGCACTCAAAGTCAATTAAAAATGGTCAATCAGTGTTGACAGACTCATGTCCCAGGCAGAGGTGGTAGAAGCGAGATCGATGTTACTATTCAAGAAAAAGTTGGATAGGTCTATGGACGGGAGAGGTGTGGAGGGTCAGTGGGACTAGGTGGGAGAAGATGTTCAGCATGGACTAGTAGAGCTGAACTGGCCTGTTTCCGTGCTGTAAATGGTTATATGGTTATAGAAATAAAAATAAAATCAGGTTCATTAACTTTATTCACCATCCATTAGCTCACTTGAGCCAGTCAACATATATGATGGCTGCTTGGCATAAAATTCCAAATGGATCCTGGAGGGACTGACCTGGGTTGGACATAAAAGATTAAAAGCACAAGAAGCAATTAATCAAAAAGTTAGAAAGAAAACCCCACAGCTTACTGAAGCTTGCCGGTGTGTGTTCGATAGAATGCTGTGCACCTTCACTTTATTCTTATCCACCTTGGCGAAGTTAACCCAGAGTTCTTTCGTTCTGGAATCATTTGGCCCATAGCTTCTGGATACATAATAGTTATGGTGATCTTCCTGAAAGACAAGAATACAGTTTGCAGCCACAAAGCTCCATCATTGCTGGAAACAATGCAAACTATTCCATGTCCTCAGTCTGATTCAGCTGTGCAAGGTCCGCTGTGAGCAGTTCTGTGCCCCATCCCTTGGGAAGAATAGGTTAAGACCATAAGGTCATTCAAAGCAGAAATTAGAATATTCGGCCCATCGAGTCTGCCCTGCCATTCAATTGAGCTGCTCCATTTTCCCACTCAGCCCCACTGCCCGGTTTTCTCTCCATAACTTTTGATGCCCTGGCTAAACAAGAACATCTCAATCTCTGCCTTAAATAACCCATGACTTCTGCTCCACAACCGACTGTGGCAACAAATTCCACTGGCTAAAGAAATTCCTGCACATCTCTGTTCTTAGTGGATGTCCTTTAAATCTAAAGTTGTGCCCTCTTGCCATGGACTCTCCCACCATGGGACACCACCTTTCAACCTCGACTCTGTCCATAACGTTCAACTTTCAAAATGTTTCAATGAGATCCCCCCTCAGTCTCCTAAATTCCAATGAATACAGGCCAAGAAGTGTCAAACAGTCCTTGCACGATAACCCTTTCATTCCCGGAATCATCCTAGTGAACCTCCTTTGAACCCTCTCCAATGCCAATGTTGGTCATAGAAGGAGAGTTGGGTTGATTTGCTAGATTAATACAAAGATTGATACATTAACCATAACAAGGTTGAGGGACACCGAGGCAAAAGTTGCAGATGTTGCAAATCTGAAAGAAAAACAGGAAATGCTAGAAACAGACAGCAGATTGAGTCATATCTGTGGATAGAGAAACAGTTCATCTTGTGCTCTGTCCTGTTTTATGACTTTGATTCTCCAATCTACTCCTGTGTCTAAAAGTGCACAATACATGGACTGATTCTCCCTGACCATTCCTCAATAGTATCTCTCCTCCATCACACTCAAGATTCAAGATTCTTTTACTGTCATAAAATAAAGCAGAAAATGGAATATTACATGAAATAGTCTTCTGTAAGGCAAACAAAGATTCACTGTCAGCAGAAATTGCCCAGCGCCCTTTACAATCAGAAAAAGAGAAGCAAACGGGAGTCCCCCCCACAGGCATTGAGTGCCCAAGGATTCTCCTCTAGTGTTTCCGCAGCTTCTACAGCCGCTTCAGTCTAAACCATCAGAAACCTGGTCTCCAGATGCAAACCTCCGAATCGACCAGTTCCCTCGGCATCCACTCATGGGCCTAATGGGCACTTGTGAGCAAAGGCAAGATGGCACTTGGCCAAAAGCATGACCCACAGTATCTCCAGCACCCATGTTCAAAACCAATCCTGAATACAAGGATGGAATTCCATTTTCAGTGATAGATGATACGGCCTCGTGCCAAGAAAGTTGAATAACCTCAATGGTGTTGACAACTATGTCAGCAATCTAACTGTAGGGAACTCCCTCGCTTCATATAATAACTTGGAGTATATCCTGGCCGGAGCCGGGAAATTATCGATCTGAATATTTTTAAGAAGACCCAGCACTTTCTCTTTCTTGACCTTGACATGCTCCAGCACATATCCTGAGACTGTGATCCCATAGTTCTGGAGCTACCCTTCCATGGGAAACATCCTTCCCACAGAGCCTATCAGCACTTTGAATGCTTCGATGAGATTTTCTAAAATTGTCATCTCTATTGTGTGAAGGTCCCGTCAACCTAACCTCTCCTCAAATGACAATCCCTCTATCTCAGGAGTCAGCCTGGTGAGCTTTCATTGCACTCCCTCAACAGCATGTGGGGCTCTTCTTCAGTAAGAAGACTCAATCTGCACACACTGCTCCTGGACTCACCATGACATAGCAGGTTTGAGGGGCCTGGTATTCTTTTGCTTTAATTCTGCTGGTACCTCCGGGCTGTAACCACAGTCAACTACATTGATACCAAATGCATTAGAGTTTTAAATAAAAAGCAGGCAAATGATGGAGATGGTGACAGGTGCCACTGGTAAGCATGAATTTTCTGCATTTCTGTTCTCATTAAAACAAAACATAGTGCAGACTTAACATCATTGAAATGTGAATCGAATGTTTGTGAGTGGGTGGTGAATTGAGTTTGAGCGCTATTGAGGAATTAATTTTAATGATGGTTACTGCCACTGATCAAGGAGTACACTGTCAAATCTGCATAAAAGCAGGTTTTTTTATTTAGGCATACAGCTCGGTAACAGGCCATTTTGGCCCACGAGCCTGTGCCGTCCAATTTACACCCCATTAATGTACAACCCCCGGTCCATTTTGAATGGTGGGAGGAAACCAGAGCCCCTGGGGAAAAGCCACGCAGACACGGGGGAGAACGTACAAACTCCTTACAGACAGCGCGGGATTCAAATCTGGTCCCGATCGCTGGTGCTGTAAAGGCGTTGCGCTGACCGCTACGCCAACCGTGCCGCCCACGTTGATATTTGTTGTTGTTATTTGGGATCAGTTTGGTTCATTCAACTGCTGCCTTTAAGGAAGGAAGACACATGCTCAACTCACCTGGACAGATGATAGCACATAAGGCAGGCTGGCAGACAGCTGCACTGCTAACAGTTGGCTGCACTGTTGATGGAAAGCTACACTGTTGGCGGACAGCTGAACTGTTGGGAGTGCTGCCTTTCAGAAAAACGACCAAACTAAAGCACTCTTGAGTGGGCATAAAAAATTACCATGCCACTCTTTCAAGGAAAGCAAGAGTTTTGTTGGAATTCTAATACATATTTTAACTTTAGGAAGAGATTGGTCTTCAATGAAACCTACCAACCCTGTACTTTTTTGGAGTATGGGAGGAAACCGGAGCACCCAGAGGAAACCCACGTGGACATGGGGAGTACATCCTTACAGACAGCGGCAGATTTGAACTCGGATCACTGGCACTAACAACCACGGTAACCGTGCCGCCTTCTACTTTCCCTTTCATTCCTCACGGCTGTTCCAGTTCCTGTGAGCCAGATTCTCGTGACTCGGGGTGCATTTTTCCCTCCATTTGAGCCATTCTGGCTGAACCCCTCACTTTTCCATTCCCGATTCCCCAAACCATTAAAATCCTCATTGTGTTCCAGTTTCCATGTCGCTTCTCACCTCTTCCAGCTTCGTGACCTCCCTCCCTCCCTCCACTTTCATCCTCTCAGACTGGACCCCTGGGCAATCTTGGGCCTCATTCTCTCCCAACTACCATCACTGGTGACGTCCGAAGCTAGAAATCCTCTCTTCACATCTTGCTACTTCTCCATTTCCTTCACCTGGAAAGGCACTTCTTAAAGCCCGTCAGAATCACTCTGCTAATGGCCTTATTTTTAGGCTTAGTATTACATTTTAATTTCACTCTGAATTTTTGAAATACTTTAATGTTAAAAGACATCTAAAGTGCCTGCTATGGTCAAACGACAGAGAGAAATCCAAATTCTGTCCCTCCTGATTTTTAAATAGACCACTCAGTGTAATGAGCAGTAAGAAGTGAGGCTAAGACCACTAACACATCAGAGTGATTCATTCGATCGATTCGCAAAACACTAATGAAACCTTTCAGTTGTATATGCTCTGCTGAACACATCCCAGCCAGCCATCTTCAAATTATATTAGTGGTCCAGACATTTAGAGACTCCTGAGAATGTGAGCTAATAGAGGCAAACTCTAGCTTATTAAACTATTTGACCAGCTGCAGCTGAAACTCAGACGTTTGTTCCAGTTCGCTTGTGTGAGGCCTGTAATACAGTTAGTTATTAGCACTTCCAATCCTCGATATAGTCAATGCACAACCCACAATGGCTATTAGTGCAGCCTCTAAGAACATGGAACGCAAATCATTACAGCACAGTACACATCCTCCACTCCATAATAAACCTACTCAACAAATGACACCTTCACTACCTCACACCCACAACCCTCCATTTTTCATGCATCTTCTAACTGTTAGTGGTGGGTGTTCATTTCAAATGTCTGCTCTTTGATAGAGGGTTATGATTTTACGCAAGGGGCAATCTGTTAGCACTAACCCCTGGCCAGATGTGTCAAACACAGCTCCCAAGTTTTCAGCAGGTTAATGAGCTTCATTCATCTCTTTCCATTCTCCACGACTGGACTGAAATTTGGACGAGAAATCACCTTGTTCTCTCCATATCTTGCCACTCTGCTTGTACTCATCCACGAAAGTGTCGTGTGGCTGACATTTCGTGCCTGGCGTTGCTTCTGGCAAGCTCTTCTACATTCCTCATTGAATGAAGATTGCCCACATACCTCTTTGGATGAGACTCACCCTGGGTCAAATCTGACAGGTGGCAGAGGAATAAAATTCTGCAGCTCACCATTGCACGTGGTGCTCAGTTTTAAACGACTTGGGATGGAGGGTGTGAACAAAACCCCATGTATGTAAACATCCAAGAATCGATTCAGAGCTGATAATCCTGAGGTGAAAACACAGAAATACTGGAGGAACTCAGCAGGGCTTGCAGCATCCATAGGAGCTGTGAAGAAGGGCTCCGGCCCGAAACGTCGGTAATATATCTTTACCTCCTGCTGAGCTGTGAGCCTGGCTGGGTTCCTCCAGCATTTACTGTGTTTTCACTACAATCACAGCATCTGAAGACTTTCGTGCTTCACCTGATAACGCTGTAGTCAAAGTGTCAAACCTAAAGAAAGAATGAATGAGGAATCTGTACAAGAAATAAAAAAGGTTACAAGGGAACGGAGAAAAAAAAATCTAGGAACTTAATTTCAGAGAAAGAATGTCTTGAAAAGAGTTAAAACTGCAGGGAAAAATCTATTACAATGACCTGAAAAATTGAGGTCCCTGCATCTTTATTCCATATCTATTTTGGTCAGCAATACTATTCATTTCTTGTCTTAGCTAAATCAAATATTCTCCTCCCAAACAAGATGCAATTCATCTGAGAGAGGTTTTTCATAACAGCCAACCACAGGGATTTGGACAACTGTATCAAGCTGGTAGATAACTTTTTATTGCTCAGGCTCAATGACTTAGCTGTTGGGCATTTAAACAGAAAACATTTGTCCTTCTTACTGAGGCTGTTATGGGAGAACAATTGTGGACTCAATCTAAGGAAAGCTACACTTGCTGTGGAGAGAGTATTACTGGAATTCACTTGACTGTATCCAGATATAAGAGATTTGAGGAGAGAGGGATTCTATTAGAATCATTGAACATAACAGCACAAAACAGGCCCTTTGATCCTTCTAGTCTGTGATGAACTATTAAGCTGCCAAGTCCTTCTGACCTGCACCCAGTCCATAGCCCTCCATACACCTCCCATTTACATGTCCACATTTTTCTTAAATGTTAAAATTGAGCCTGCATTTACCACTTCAGCTGGCAGCTCGATCCTCGCTCCCCCAACCTAAACTTTCCCCCCTTTCATCCTTAGCCTATGTCCTCTGGTTTGTATCTCACTTAACCTTTGTGTAAAAAGCTAAGTTGCATTTATTCTGTCTATACCTCTCTCCGCTCCATCCTCAACATCCATTGGAGCGCTTTCATCCCTAACGTCGAAGTACTCGAGATGGCAGAGGTCGACAGCATCGAGTCCACGCTGCTGAAGATCCAGCTGCGCTGGATGGGTCACGTCTCCAGAATGGAGGACCATCGCCTTCCCAAGATCGTGTTATATGGCGAGCTCTCCACTGGCCACCGTGACAGAGGTGCACCAAAGAAAAGGTACAAGGACTGCCTAAAGAAATCTCTTGGTGCCTGCCACATTGACCACCGCCAGTGGGCTGATAACGCCTCAAACCGTGCATCTTGGCGCCTCACAGTTTGGCGGGCAGCAACCTCCTTTGAAGAAGACCGCAGAGCCCACCTCACTGACAAAAGGCAAAGGAGGAAAAACCCAACACCCAACCCCAACCAACCAATTTTCCCCTGCAACCGCTGCAACCGTGTCTGCCTGTCCCGCATCGGACTTGTCAGCCACAAACGAGCCTGCAGCTGACGTGGACTTTTTACCCCCTCCATAAATCTTCGTCCGCGAAGCCAAGCCAAAGAGAAGAAGACCTCTCATAATGTTGTACACCTCTATCAAATCTCCCTTCACTTTTCTACACTCCAGGGAATAAAGTCCTAACCTCTTTAACCTTTCCCAGTAACTCAGTTCCTGAAGTCTGGGCAACATCCTAGTAAATCTCTGCATTCTTTCAATCTTATTGATATTTTTCCAGTAATTAGGTGACCAAAAACGAAACAATATTCCAAATTTGGACTCACAAAAGTCTTATTCAACTTTACCATAATATCCCAATTCCTATGCTCAATACTTTGATTTATGAAAGCCAATATACCAAAGGCTCTCATCACAACTCTATCTCCCTGTGTCACCACTTTCAGGGAATTATATATCTGCATTTCCAGACCCCTCTGTTCTATCGCACTCCTCAGTGCCCCACCATTTACCATGTACTATGTCCTACCTTGGTTTGCCCTTCCAAAATGCAACACCTCACATTTGTCTGCATTAAATCCCATCTGCAATTTTTCACCCCATTTTTCTACTTGGTCCAGACCCCTCTGCAAGCTTTGAAGCCTTCCTCGCTGTCCACAACACTTCCAATCTTTGTGTCATCTGCAAACATTCTGATCCAATTGATGACATTATCATCCAGATCAAACCAAGTCCAGTCAAGTTCATTATCATCTGATTATACTGGTACAACTTGACAAAACATCATTGATATAGATGACAAACAACAATGGGGCCACCACTGATCCTTGAGGCCCAGCACTAGTCACAAGCCTCCAGTCTGAGAAGCAATCATTCACTGCCACTCTCTGGCTTCTCCCATATAGCCAATGTCAAATCCAGTTTACTACCTTACCATGAATACCGAATGTCTGAACCTTCCTGACTAACTAAAGTCCATGTAGAAAACATCCACAGCTTTCCTGGTAACCACCTCAAAAAACTCTATAAGATTAAACACACACCTACCATGCACAAAGCCATGCTGACCATTCCTAATCAGTTCCTGGCTATCCAAATACTTGTATATCCGATCTTTTCGAGCACCTTCCAATAATTTACCTACTACTGACATCAGGCTCACCGGCCTATAATTTTCTGGGTTACTTTTGGAACCTTTATAATAAAAAGGATAACATGAGTGTGATAGACCACCGTTATGCTGTGATTGGCTACTGCCGGCTGGACAGGCCTCCCGAGACCGATCCTAACCATTGCATGCTCCCCAGTCTTCCTGCCATGATCAGTCAATAAGGTTGGTTGCTGCTCCAGTCTATAGTCAATAAAAGCCCATCAGTTTCACAACCTCAGACTTTTGTGGTAATTGATGGTGCATCAATTTTATTGACTATATTTTTCAAGAAAAATACAGCAATAAATGAAACTAGGGAGACTCAACATAGACCCTCGATCCTCTGACGCCCCGAACACATTCGAACTTTGGTTACATTGCTTTGAGGACTTCCTGACAGCGACCGTGAACAATGTTTACATGGACGAGGACAGACTGAAGCTCCTCTTCTCATGAGTCAGACCCCTGGTCTTCCCAATGATCAACAACGCCAAATTGTATGCATACAAATTCAGTGTATCATGGGTACCAGTATAGCAGAAGGGTGAATTAGATCTATGCAAGGCACCTCCTGGCCACCAGGAAGCAGTGACCTGGTGAGTCGAGTGCTGAGTACCTACGAGCCCTCCAGGCTCTCTGCAGGGCATGCAACTGCAAAACTGTGACAGTGCCCAGAATACAGAGGACCTCATCTGGGACACCTATGTGCCTGGCATCCGGTCTAGATACATAAGTCAATGACTCCTGGAGCAGAAGGTGCTCGACCTGCAAGGGGCAGTTGAATTAACAGAGACACTGGAGGTGGCCCTCCAAAACTTGGATGACTACTTGGCCACCTCTTGACCCCTCTGTGGTCCAGTGATGCCACTTGTGAGTCATTTGGGCTGCAATTTGCTGCCAGTGCCATCTTCTCGACTCTGCAGGACTGCAGGAGAACAGCGAAGGTGGCCATCTTGAGAACTCAGGCTCTCATCAGACTCAGATAGTGAGTCCATACTGGCCTCCATCACCTTGAACCAAGAGGGACCACATGAATTTGCCATGTCCATGATGGATGTTCAGGTTAACGGGTGCATAATGAATTGTTTGTTTGACAGCGGGAGTACGGAAAGCTTTATTGAACCTGATACCACTAAGTGCCTATCCTTTGAAGTGCGGCTAGTCAACCATAAGATATCACTTGCATCCAAATCCCCTATGGCAGGCGTCCACGGGCCCTGTACGGTGACTTTGACCGTTGGAGGCACAGTTAATAAACACTTCAGGTTCCTCGTCATGCTCTGCACCCCTTTGCTGCTAGGGCTAGACTTCCAGTGCCAACTAAAGAGCGTTACTTTGGAGATTTTTGGACCCCACCCTTCCCTTACCATTTGCAACAAACAGTTCCAAGACAGTCCTCTGCCCATGACCTGAGGGCTCTTGACCCGCTGTTCGTAAACCTCACCCCGGCTGCAAGCCGGTGGCCACCAGGAGCAGGCGATACTGAGCCACAGAGTGTTTATCAAGTCAGAGGTTCAGCGTTTGTTGGGCAAGGGCATTATCGAGGCCAGCAATGGTTCCTGGAGGGCCCAGGTTGTCATAGTAAAGAATGGGGAAAAGAACAGAATGGTCATAGACTATAGACAGACCATCAACCGGTATACACAGCTTGATGCGTACCCCTTCCTCCACACATACACACACACACACACACACACACACACACACACACACACACACACTACAAGACACAGCTTTTTAGAAAAAAACATCTGTGTTTTTTGTTTATAATGAATAAAGAATGATTATGAACAGAATTTCATGTTTCCACACATTTCTTGTGGAACTCTTGGCCATCGGAAAAGTGGAGTGGGTAATTCCTGTCATGATTTACGCTATGCTGACGTTATTTCTACAATGGATTTCATGCGTCTGAGAAGATTACAGCTTACAACCATTGTAACTGTTAAAGTGACTGACAGAGTCAGATGAAGCCACATTTAAGTGTAATTTTGACCCAGACAGTTGAACATGAAGTGCGTTACACTGGAGATGTTTTAAAGTACTCTCCAAATCTGGGGTTTCCAGACCGTGAATCATCCACTAAAATGAACAGTTTCCCTGTTTCTATCCCTGTAAAAACAGATCATGCTCTTGTACACTGAATCAGAATCAAAATTTATTGTCACGAACAACTCACAAAATTCTGTGTTTTGCAGCAGCGTCTTAGTGTAAACATTCAGATTATAAACATCTTATGACATTACTGTAAAAAAAATTTAAATTATAGTGCCCGAAAAGTAAGGCAGAGTCTTTGGTTCATTGATTATTCAGGAATCTGATGGCAGTGGGGAAGAAGCTGTCCTTGTGCCGCTGGGTGTTCGTCTTTAGGCTCCTGTACCTTTTTTCCAATGATAGCAGAGTGAAGAGGGCATGGCCTGGGTGGTAGGGGGTCTTTGAGGATAGAGGCTGCTTTTTTAAGACATTGCCACTTGTAGATGACCTCGATGGAGTGAAGTCTGGTGTCTGCGATGTTGCAGGCCAAGTTAATAACTCTCTGGAGTTTATTCTTGTCCTCAGACTTTGCGCCTCCATACCAGCCAGAATGCTCTCTACGATATATCTATAGAACTTTACAAGAGTCTTTGGTGACATCCCAAACCTCCTCAAAGCTGGCAAGTCTTCAACGTGGAAGATGTTGACACCCAGGAATTTGAAGTTCTTGACCCTCTCCACTACTGAGCCCTCGATGAGGACTGGGTCGTGTTCCCCTGACTTCCTCCTGAAGTCCACAATCATCTCCTTGGTTTTGCTGATGTCGTGCAAGGCTGTTATCGTTACATCATTCAATGAGCTGATCTATCTCCCTCCTGAACGCTTCCTCATTGCCATTTGTGATTCTGCCGACAACTGTGGTGTCATCAACAAACTTGGAGATGGCATTGGAATTGTGCCTGGCCACACAGTCGTGGGTGAGAGTGAGAGATCTATTTGCTCTCACCCTCATTTGCTCCCTAGTCTAACCCTGCGGCTGAAATCACTCATCACTTTGAGTATTTTTTTCTTCTGCTCTTCCTCCAAGGTCTATACCTTTTGCATTAAATTACTTTTAAATGTTCATGTGAATTGCCTTGGGAGATTTTACTATAAATGAAAGCAAGGTCATGAGGGTTAAATTAATTTAGCCCACCACACTACAATGGAGGTTAATGTGGTGATATGTAATTACACTACGAGTCCACGCTGCTGAAGATCCAGCTGCGCTGGATGGGTCACATCTCCAGAATGGAGGACCATCGCCTTCCCAAGATCGTGTTATATGGCGAGCTCTCCACTGGCCACCGTGACAGAGGTGCACCAAAGAAAAGGTACAAGGACTGCCTAAAGAAATCTCTTGGTGCCTGCCACATTGACCACCGCCAGTGGGCTGATAACGCCTCAAACTGTGCATCTTGGCGCCTCACAGTTTGGCGGGCAGCAACCTCCTTTGAAGAAGACCGCAGAGCCCACCTCACTGACAAAAGGCAAAGGAGGAAAAACCCAACACCCAACCCCAACCAACCAATTTTCCCCTGCAACCGCTGCAACCGTGTCTGCCTGTCCCGCATCGGACTTGTCAGCCACAAACGAGCCTGCAGCTGACGTGGACTTTTTACCCCCTCCATAAATCTTCGTCCGCGAAGCCAAGCCAAAGAAGAACTAGGTCACCAGGGGTCACCCCGGTGACCTTGTCTATAAAGCAGTCCAGAGCTACAGTCGAGCCTTCCAGGTTTGTCTTGCAGAGAGACAAGGCCTCTTAGTGTACATATTAGTTTATTAAAGCTGTCTTATGCCCGCACTGCTGGTGCAGTTATTGTCAATACAGTTGTAGTTAAATGTAGATAGTTATAACTGGATTATTTATATAATCAGAAATAAGATTATGATTCCTGTTTCACAGCCTCAATTGGGGGCTCCCGGCTGTTAAAAGCCCCGGTAGATGTGCTTGTGGTCAAGATGTGGAATTTATCAGCTGCTCCAGTGCAAGGGTGTCCTGTGTTAAGGATTGTTATCACTGCTTTCAATAATAGCTTCCATATTTTTTTATTTCCAAATTTAAAATACTCATTTCATGTGCCAGTTACTTGGCACTGAGGAAATGGATAATTTATTTGGCTTGATTTAATTCTGATGCCATTAACAATGCTGGCCAGGAAGTACACAGATGCCAAGTACAAGAGGGTGGCACGAATTTCTCTGCACCCAACACGCGTTAGGTAAAACGCAAACACTCACAAGGAAGCTGCATCTGGACTCAGCAACTGCCTACATGTCGATGTGAGAGAGAGTCTCTAATTGAAGCAACATTTCACTTGTGAATCTGCAGGGGTCATCTACTGCATCTGGTACTCCTGCTGTGGTTTCCTCTATATTAGAGAGACTGGGCGCAGTCTGGGACATTGCTTCATTAAACACCTCGGCTCGGTTTGCCGCAGTAGCGAGGATCGCCCAGTGGCCACCCATTTCAATTCCCTGCCCCCATTCCCTTGCTGACATGTCTGTCCATGGTCTCATGCACTGCCAGACTGAGACCACCTGAAAATTGGAGACACCACACCTCATCTTCTGTCTGGGCACCCTCCAACCAGATGGCATTAACATCCACTTCTCCGGCTTCCGTTAAAACCCCTTTCCCCATTCCATTTTCATCCCCCGTCTTCTTTCCACTCTCTCTAGCTCCTTTCACACTTGCATCCCAGTAAATCGGCCGTTTAGTGTCCCGGGATAGGAATGGGGGGTTGCCCTTTCACACTAGACCATTCCTAACCGGGACACTGAACACTTTCACACTTGCAAGGGTTTATCCCAGTGTTTGGTCTGTTCTACCTTAATAGGAAGTGCCTGCAATGCAATTGCCCGTTTCACACTTGCCTGATCTCAACGCCGACAATTGTACTAGGGGTCAAGGCCGGCAATCCCTGGCATGAGATGATGACATCTGACGCCAGCGTTGAGTATATTTTGCTTTCATACTTGCCACTTTAAAGGCCGATTTCCATTTGATTCCTGGGATCACTGGCAAGTGTGAAAGGGGCTTCTCTCTCTCTCTCTTCCCTTTTCCTACTGTCTCTTCTATCAGAGCCAAAACCAATTCTCATCTTTCCTGTTATCATATCCAATTAACACCTTCTGGCTATTAGGTCTGGACTCCTCCCCTCCTACTCTTCTCCCTTAATCTAGTTTACTCTTTAATTGAGATGCTTGCCTGATTTTTGCTTATACCTTGAAGAAGGGCTCAGGCTCGAAACGTCGGTGAGATATCTTTATCTCCTATGTTCGCTGTGAGGCTGGCTGAGTTCCTCCAGCATTTCTGTGTGTTTTTGCAACTCTCATTGATATTCAGAAGCAACAGATCACTGAATCCTGACCTTCAACACCCTGGGGGCTGTCACTCGGAACTAGAGAATGCCTGGAATCTGTGGCACCCACTGTGTGTCAGAAGTTGGATGCCCTCCAGTGAATTACTGATCTGTCTTTCCAAAGTTTTTCTATCATCTACTTCCTAAGTCAAGAGTGCTGTACAATATCTCCAATTGCCTCAACGTGTACAGCTCCAGTCGTACTCAATACCATCTCAACAAAAGCAGCCCCACTGCTTTGTCACCCCATCCTCAGCTATGGACATTTATTCCCTTGTGGCGGCCTGTGCACGGAAACACCGACCGGCCCACAAAATGGCCGACAAATCCGGCGATTGTGCAGACCTGAGGGTGACTCCAGCTGTCGTCCCAGGTGACTTCTGCACGTTGGGTAGGTGAGGAAATCTGGCGGGAACGCCAACCAACCCGAGGCAGGCACTCCGATGATGCAGGACCCCGATGTCAGTGCCTGGGGCCCATATAAGCAGAGCTGCCAGTGTAATAAATCAGTCTTCGACTCGTGCGTGTGTTTTCCTTCCACACTCGCTGTGGCGTGCATGCTACACCCTCTACCTTCAGTGCCAGCTGTATGGACCATTTATAAAATGCATTGGAGTTATTCCATACCCAGAACTGGCAAAACCTATCGTCAAGTTTGACAAGAACATGGATCAACACTAAATCCAAATTCCACTCCAAGTCCTACTCCATGTAGCTTTGGAAATGCATTGGCCTTTCCCTCATCAATTTTGATCTGAGCTAAACTATTACTTTGTTTTTTTTTCTCTTCAGATGCCACAGCAGGGAAACAGGGCCCTTCGGCCCATCTTGTTGATGCCAACCCAGCTAATCCCAGTTGCCTGCATTCATCCCCCCTTTAACATTTCCTATTCATGTACCTGTCTAAATGCCTATTGGTTGCCACAATTATCCCTGCCTCTACCAGTTCCTCCAGAAGCTTCATTCCATATACTCACCACCCTCTGTGTGAAGAAGGAGCCTTTTAAATCTTTCCTCTCTCTCAAATCTATGCCCTCCAGTTTTGATTCAGCTATTCTAGACACAAACCTGATTATTTAGCTTATCAATGCATCTCATGATTTTACAACCCTCCATTAGGTCTCACCTCAGCCTCTTACATGCCAGGGAGAAAAGTCCCAGCCTATCCGGCTCTCCAAATCCCAGGGATAGGAGGGGATTCCCTGCCACATTTTGTCAGTCTCGACTCCGAGTGTCAGCCATAGTTTTCTCCCAATGATACAGGTTGGCGAGCTGAGTTCCTCCAGTAGATTGGGTTTAGTTCTAGCCTCTGCAGTTTATTTTGTCTTTGTTTGAAAACTGCTCATGTTAATGGCTTCCTGATCGTTGCCAAATGTCGACAATGAAGATTTCACTTCCTGAAAACTTTTGGGTGTATTTTCTGTATTTTGGGCGTATTTTCTGTAATCTGGGCTGCTGATCACGAAAATCACCTTAAAAATTTCCTATCACATACAATCTATTTTTGTGATTTTCTGTCATATTTTAAGTCTACGTCAAGATATAAAACCAGGAAGTGCAACACGTCATTGAAAATTCATTTTCTGCCTTCACACTTGGTCGTCTTCCTGGCTGATCTTGGTGCAGTCAGTGACGAACATGGTGAAAGGTTTCACCAGGACATTGTGACCATGGAAAAGCGGGATCAGGGGAACTGGAATCCATCAATGCCGGCCAATTATTGTTGGACACTAACGCGAGAGGCATCAGATGCTGAACACAAATGAAAATCGGTGGAAAAACATTTTTAGGTCAGTTGAACTAACGCAATGTGCCAGCATCATGATGCGATTAAACAGGCTAAATTCAATAAAAGTTAATTTAATGTTTCTCCAACTTCCTAACATGATACAGAAAACCTGAAATGATCTTTGTGTTCAGCTTTAAGTTGTCTACCATATCCCCATTTTTTTTCAGGAACCAAACCTTTTGAAAAAAATTGTTGACCAGTGATCATAGAAAATATTATGCTGTCAGTTCAGTGAAATAATAGCAGGCCTTGTGTGTAAGCTGCGGCTCAGCTAATAACACACATTCCACTACTGAGAACATCTACAGGGAACGTTGCCATCGGGGAGCAGCAGCAATCATCCAAGACCCACACCACCCAGCCAACGCTCTGTTCTCGGTGCTGCCATCAGCAGAGGTAGAGGGGCCACAAGACTCGCACCACCAGGTTCAGGAACAGCTGCTACCCCTGCACCTCAACGACAAACTCAATCATGGACTCATTTAAGGACTCTTACTTGTGCACTTTGTGCAATACAGAGAGAACAAAAGAAAATCAAGTCAGTTTGTTTACATTCGTTATCAGTTTACAGTTATTTTTACATGTTTATGCTGTGAACAGTTTATTTTTTGCTCTATCAATCAGTGGCAGTTCTGCCACGCCTGCAGGAAAAAGGAATCTCGGGGTTGTATGTGATGTATGCACTCTGACAATAAATCTGAATCTGAGTCTGCATATTTGAGCCAATGAATGAAACAATGCCTGTTAGCAAATCTGCCAACTGGCACATTCCAGGGTGGCAGGTGTACATGCTGAGGGTCTCTCTGATGCTCAGTGCAGCCTCCATGGAGGATCCATGGGTAAGGAGCACAGTCTGGGATTCTTTATTTATGGAAGAAAAGTGAGTGACTTGACTCATTGAAGAGCTGATGGCACAACAAACATAGAGAATTACCCATCTCAATTGTAATACCTGTTTATATTATGAATAAAGGATTTTTTAGAAAATAAAAGTTGTGGATTCAAATTAAACTTCTGAGAGTTGAAGCCCAAAATTTAGGCCTGCCTCCCTTGTAGCACTGAGGGGTTGCTGACTGAGATGTCAGGATGAGTTTGTCTTTTCAGTTGGATGTCAGGGTTCTTATGGTCCCCTTTCAAAGGGGAGTAGAGATAATCTGGCTGATGCTTTCCCCTGAATGACCAGCAATTATCTTGGCACAGTTTATGGAAGGCAGCTGCAAATAAATTGGTTGCTGTGTTTCCCAAATTACAACAATGACTATACTCTAGTAAGACCTAAAAGTAAAGCGACTGGGGCTATTTAAATGCAAAATCTTGCTTTATTTGAGGTGGGGGGGGGGGGGGGGGGGGAGGGTGGGGGTGGTTGTTGAGGAATTTCTGATGTTTAAATTTTTTATTTCTTTAAATTTAGACATACAGCAGGGTGACAGGTCCTTTCGGCCCATGAGCCTGCACTGCCCAATTAAACCAAATTGACCTACACTCCACATACAATTTTGAATTGTGGGAGGAATATAGAGCACCCGAAAGAAACCCACGTGGTTCATGGGGAAAATGTACAAACTCCTTACAGACAGCGCTGGATTCGAACCCCAGTTGCTGGCGCTGTAGTGTTCTGCTAACCGTGCTGCCCTCAAACAAAGCTTTTGAAGATCTCATGCACAAACATTCAACTGTCCACTTCTCCCAGCTGTTTCCTCTCCATACCCTACCCCATCTTCTCTGCCACACATCAGTACTTGCTGATTCTTTCTCTGTCTAGTCTTGCTTTCTCCATGGACATAGATACATCCTTTTAGAATATCCCTCTTTTCCTGCTTGCATCCTTTTCAGAAGAGTTTAAATGACTGAATTGAATTGCATTAGTGTCATGTGTAGTGATGTATTGTAAAAAAACACTTCATTTTGCATGCTATCCAGGCAAGTCAACTTATACAGCAGGTAAACTGCAGGTAAGGGCTCAGGCCCGAAACGCTGACTGCCTTTTACTTCCTTTGGATATTGCATGACCTGTTGAGTTTCTCCAGCACTTCTGTACTGCAGCCTATATAGCAGCTCGTGCAATAATGGCAAAGTGGGCAGCACGGTTAGCAAAATGGTTAGCATGAAGCTCTTACAGCGCCAGCGAACGGGGATCGAATCCAGCCCTATCTATAAGGAGTTTGTATGTTCTCCCTGTGTCTATGTGGGTTTACCTGAGTGATCTACCTTCCTCCCACCCTCCAAATCATACAGAGTTGCAGGTTAATTTGGGGGCATGGATTTAAATGTCCTGAATCGACTTCTACTGTGCTATAAATAAAAAATAAATACACAAAGAAATAAACCACAGGTGGGATTGGTGTTACACACAGTCAAATGGCACAAGGAATAGAGCAAAGTGCAAAAACCTCATCAGGACATGGAGAGAAAAAGTAGTTAAATTAATCAAGTCAGTCTAGTCAGTACCAACATTGTAATTAGGAACAGTAGTGGGTCACTCAATCCCTTGAGCCTGCTCCATTCAATGAGAGCACGGCTGATCTGATTCTCTGCATTCCCTTCTACCACATTAACATGTGGCATCTTTGTTTATCAAGAACATATCTGCCTTAAAAACATCCAAGGATTCTGTTATCTTTGAGGATGAGAGCTCCAAAGACTCACTGCCCCTGGGAGAAAAATATTCACCTCATCGCACATCGCTGGGTTAAACACGCGCCTCTTTATTTTTAAAACAGCCACCTAGTTCTAGATTCTCTGACAGAAGGAATCCCTCTTCTCATCCACCTCAGTGTAGAAGATCTAAATCCAACTATTGAAGATGATTCAAGGGTCACTAGGTGAGGGCAAGAGGCCAGAGAAAATTGATAACTTTGGAACTAGACCAGGTGAGTAAAAAGGTTTTGAGGGAAGGGGAAGTGAACAGCTGACACCAGTTCAGTGTGATTCGCCGAAGAGGTTTATTTCATGTTTAACATGCCAGTAACCCTTTTTATAGTGCAAAGCCATGGTATTCCCGTAAAAATAACCTGTCTGGTGTGTTCACACAGAGCACAAAAGATCTGGCTCCAAGAGTCATTTCACGGAACGCTGCGCTCCACCACTGGCACTACTCCTCTTGGCAGATCGAAGATGTGTAAATTTGGATCCCCCCCCCACCCCCCCATCCGCCTTCGATTTATTTTACATACAAAGCTTGAAAGCCCAGCTTTCAAGCTCTGTATAAAAGGGGGTTACTGAAACAGTTAATGCAATGGGAAGCCGAACCTGAAGACACAAGAGCACGTGGTGTTTTGTTTAGAGATCTGGAAAATGCGAGACACATTAGCAGTTCAATTTCCACTGCAGTGCAAATGTGGAAGCCTATGCTAAGACCTGAATTTGCTATCAGAACATTGAGCCAAGCCAACCTCTCATTGATAACGGGAGATGGAGCCTTGTGGAAAATGTGTGTGTGTCATCGTAGCAACAGGACACCAAAGCCGAATGAAAATATTCCTCTCCTGCATCCAACTCCATTTCCCCTCCTGAGTTTTACAGGGCTTTTTTTTCCAGAGTTCAAGCCTGCATGCATTTGTTGTGTTTTATCTGTGCTTAGCAACTATTCTCTTGCATCTGCTCATGTGAGTGGCAGAGCTCCGAGAAAATGGAGCTCACCAGCACTTACACTGCATTTAGCTCCCATCTGAAGATGCGGGGATAGCAGCAGCAAGCAGTGGACTGCGCGCCTGAGGACACGTGCATCACATTTCCATTAATGCAGAGAGCATTGATTTTTGTTAGACAAGCACATGCGTGTTGATGGAAGATCTTCAATTTTAAGTGTCAGCTTCCACCACAGAAGTTGCCTGAATCTTCTAGATGCTTCTTTTGTGCTTAATTTCCTTACTGATGACACCAAACTCTGTAAGAAAGAAGGTCAAAGTCTCACATTTAAATCCCACTCTGCAATAGCTCCTCCCTCGGACAAGATCCTTTTCGGTTGCCAGTGTTAACCCTTTCCCCATCTTTCCACTGAATTTTTGATGTTTTCAACAGATTGAATATGGCACCATGTTTCATCGGACCCAGCTTGACACTCGTCACCTGAGTTTTGGCCAGATGACTGACAGCTTGGTCAGAGAGAGATGTTTCAAATAGGAGACAGTGGTAGAAATGCCTTGGGGTTAAAGGGTAGATTTCCACAGCTTAGGACATTGGGAACAACCTTTGGAAAAGAACCATAGAACATTATAGCACAGAAACAGGCCCTTTAGCCCATCCAGTCTCTGCTGAACTTTCTCCCCAGTCCCACTGACCTGCAACCAGTCTATAACCCTTCATCCTTGTACCTGTCCGAATTCTTCTTAAATGTTAAAATTAAGCCTGCATTCACCACTTCAACTGGAAGCTCATTCCACACCCCACCACTCTCTGTGTGAAGAAGTTCCCCCTCATGTTTCCCTTAAACTTTTCTCCTTTCACCCTTAACCCATGTCCTCTGGTTTGTCCCACACACCCCCAGTGGAAAAAGCTGACCTACATTTACTCTGTCTATCCCCCTCATAATTTTAAATACCTCTATCAAATCTCCCCTCATTTTTCTACACACCAGGGAGTAAACTGTTTAACCTTTCCCTATAACTCAGTTCCTGAAATCCAGGCAACATCTTAGTAAATCTTCTCCACTCTCTTCAATCTTATTGATATCTTTCCTGTAGTTAGGCGACCAAAACTGCACACAGTCCTCCAAATTTGGCCTCACCAATGTTTTGTACAATTAAGTTCAGGTGTAATCACAAGGTCAGAAGTGGGAGAACACATTTGGCAAAGGAGTCTATCATTTACCGAATTTGGGCAACAACAAGGTTATTGAGAAATGTGCAGTGAGAAGAATATGAAGTCGAAGATATTGCTTAGCTAGGAGCCACGGATTCATGAAGCATGTCTGCATCGACCAACAAGGTCCCATTGAGAGGCACACGGGACACAGCAGATGCTGGAACCTGGAGCAGCAAGCAATCTGCTGGAGGAACACAAAGGGTCGAACAGCATCAATGGAAGAAAAAGAATGGTAAACGCTTCAGGCTAGAACTCTTCATAATGTTCCTACAACAGATTGTTTGTTACTCCAAAGACCCAACTACTTTGGACCCAAGTATATTTTCTTCACTTTCCTCTCAGTGTTCCCACTCCTTATACAGTAGCAGACCACAGTGGCTAAATAATATATTGACACCTAATTGCTCAGGGAAGTGGGCAGAAACCAGAGCCTCCATAACACAGAGGGTCACCTCACTGCTTGTCAAGGAAACACCTCAGTCGTTGGACAGGACATACGTTGAAGGTCACTTACCTCGTGTCCATGAATATCAGATCTGCCTACAAGCTACCCCTCCACTATCAGACTCCTCAACAACAAACTCAATCATTTAAGGAATCTTGCGCATTTTATTCATTTTTTTCCCATTTCTGTATTGGAGTCAGTTTGTTTATAGTTTGTTTGTTTGTTTACATGTGCACATTGAGTACAGTTTTTTTTCAAACTACCAATAAGTGGCAATTCTGCTTCCCCCGCACAAAAAAGAATCTCAGGGTTGTATGTGATATCATGTATGTTGTCTGACAATCAATCTGAAATCTGAGCAGACTGATTCATGTCAGGCAGTTGCAAGGGAAGGGAATGAAGTTGATGGATTGGAAAATTTGTAATCAAATATTCTGAGATTGTCTGATTGCCCCAATGATAAAAGATTGGACGTGTCCTATTTCAGTGCCCCCAAAGCAATGCCATTTTTATTTTTATTTTTTCCCAAGATACAGCACAGTAACAGGCCCTTCTGGCCCACAGCCTGCATTGCCCAATTACACGCTTGTGACCAATAAACCTACTAACCCTATACATCTTTGGAACGGTGGGAGGAAACCCAGAGGAAACCCATGCAGACACGGGGAGAACGACCAAACTCCTGACAGAAAGGACCAGATTTGATCCAGGGTCACTGGTGCTCTAATAGCTTGGCACTAGCTACACTAACCATGCCAGCCCTACATCAGCTCATTATCAGAAAGACAACTTGCTTCTCTGAACAAGGACACATTTGATAGAATATTTTTCTGTTACATGAATTTGCCATTCCTTCAAACAATTTCCTACGTTATTTCACCAGCTCTGCATAATTAAAGCAGTTTTTTTATTTATATTGAAGCAACTCCGTCCCAGATACTCTATCTATCTGCCACATCATCAGGCAGGGATTTTAGGCCATAAGACCATAAGGTAAAGGCGCAAAGTAGGCCATTCAGCCTGTCGAGTTAGCCCTGCCAGCACCTATTGCCTGAATATGCCTGAGATTGTCTGATCTCGGAACCTAAGCAGGCTCAGGATTGGTCAGTACTTGGAGGGGAGACCGCCTAGGAACACCAGGTGCTGTAGGTTTCTGTAAGGACAAAGTGGCAACTCTCTGTCTGCCTTACGGTAGACAAAAGTTAAAGAATTTCATGCATGTTACATTCTAAAATGTAGTATTATGTGACAATAATGGAACCTTTACCTTATACCTTTATGAGCTGATCCATTTTCCCACAGCCCCACTCCCCTGCCTTCTCCCCATAACCTTTGATACCTTGACTGTTCAGATCCCTGTCAATCTCTGCCTTAAATACAACCTGGCCTCCACCGCTGCCTGAGGTTGCAAATTACAGAGATTCACCACTCTCTGGCTCAAGAAATTCCTCCGCTTCTCTGTTTTAAATGGGCACCCTTCACTCCTGAAGTTGTGCCCTCTTGTCCTTGACTCCTCTACAGTGGGAAACCACTTTGCCACATCTACTCTGCCCAGGCCTATTTGCTGGACAAACTCATGTGGTTTCTTGTCTAAAATTTATCTCAATCAACCACCTCAGTGTGAGCAATGTTCAGCTCTCCTTGTGGTTTTGATGTCACTATTTATCTTCATTATGTGTCTTGCTATTGATATATTATGGAGATCAAATTCTCAATTACCCACCAAAGGTTTCCTTCTGTGTGCCGATCAATGAGGAATCATCATCTTGGCCGTTTGGGAGGCTGTTTTCAAAAATAAAAATCCCTTCCCACATCTGTTTTGAAGTCTCTTCCTTCTCTTGGAAACTCTGCCACTGTGAAATAAATCTCTGCCAATTCCAACACGCTGAATGCTGGAATCTTTTATTTAGAAAATTGTAACTGGGCACTTGGAAAATAATAATAGAATTGGGCAGAGGTAACATGGAGTTATTTTAAAGGGATCATGTTTGACAAATCTGTTGGAATTTGTATGTTTATAATTGGCATCAATAGATAAGAGAAAACTATCAGATGTGGTCTTTTTGGACTTTCAGAAAGACCATGCAATACCAGGGATTATTTAAACAAAATTAGATCATGTTGTATTTGTGGTAAAATTGCTGGCATGGGTGGGGAGAGCAGGATGTGTGGGGCAGTGTAAAGATCAGCCCTGAACCCCCTGATCTTCACAACGAATGTTGATAAAAGGATCAAGTTGTAGCGGGTTGTGGGCGAGCGCAGCGTAAGAACTGAGACAGCAAGCGGTGTGCTCATTTAGCACAATTGATTTACTTTGATGTTTGTGCTGCAGCCTTTAAGGCTGTCCGGAGCTCGCCCCTCGCGTTCTGGAACTTATGTCATGCTGATCTTCTCACATCTGGAAAAGCATAGGCTTGGTCACCATGGCTTTGTGCAGGAGAGGTCACATCTTACAAACTTGATTGAGATTTCTGACGAGGTAACGAAGGTGGTTGATGAGGTAGTGGTTGTTGTGTACCTGAACTTTAGTGAAGTTTTCGACAAGGACCCTCATGGTAGGTCACATTGGATTCATGGAGACTTGTGAGATTGAATTCAACCCCAGTTTAGCCATGTAAGACGGACAGTAGGGTAGAGGGGTGTTGACGTGACTGAAACTCTGTGACTTGTGGTGGTCTGCAATGATCAGTGGTGCCACCATTATTGTTGGTGATATACATCATAAATTATTTAGATGAAAATGTGGATGGGTTGATTCGTAACTTGACAGATGCCACAAATCTTGGCAGAGTTGTAGATAGTAGGGAAGGCTTGACAAATGTTTCTTCAGGGATTATGGGCAGAGAAATGGCACTTGATATTACTCTAGCCAAGCCTGAGATGTTACTGTTTGGGAGGTGGGAGGGGTTGCATTTTGAAACTATGCAAATTGGGCCTTGCACCCAGTTTAAGTGCAGTAAAACAAATAATCCACTATCTGATAATTGAGAAATCCCGATTTCTCCTGTTAAAACTAATAAAATCTTATTAGTACTAACAAAGGAACGGCAATGGAAGATCCACCAGACAAAGTTTAATAAAAACTATTATTTTGAATTAACCAATGTGATGATGTAATGGGGGGGGGGGTGTATTATACTGACTGCTTGCTATTGGCTATGGCTATAGAGATACGCCACCCCTACTGGTATAATAGATGGAGATGCTTTCCCACTGGCCAGTTTAGTGGTGGTTATAGTCTGTTAATAAGAGCCCTGTATTAGTATAACACTTGTCTGGTCCATGTCTATGGCATATCAAACTATTAATAACATAACATTTCTTACTTATCTCTAAACTTAACCCCACTATGCATAAATTTAAATGTGTGTGAGTGTGCTAAAGTCCAAAACCATTACAATTTAAGCTTGATTCTGAAAAAGTCAGCTTTAAAGTCCAATTCAAATGTCTTGTTGACTTCAGGATCCTTTTAAATTGCATTCAGAAGTAATTATGAAGCAATTTTAAACATTATATTTTCAGACCTCTTTAAAGTCACAAGTTTCTTGATGAACTGTCTTTCAGAGAGGTATTCTTCAAACAGGGTGCCCGTCAGTCAGAGTGGCTATACCACAGTCTGTTCCTATTGTTAATAAGAACAACACTGATCCTTTTCAAAGGGTTTGGAAACTTTACATCAGTAGTCAGAAGTGATCTTACTTATTTAAAAGCCACTTACATTGTGTATCTCCTGTGATAAGGATAATACAAGTCCTGTCTTTCCATGTCAAGTGTTTTTTCAGTCTCTTCTGATAAAAATGTCTCTCAGTCTTCAGTATATAGTTCTCTGGCATCATGTGATGATACATCATCAATGAGATCAGCCTGGGAGGAGTCACGTGATGGAGTAGTGGCCAGTAGGAGAATACTAGCCCTTTCCAGAAAAGAAGAAAAAAAGAAGGAAAAGCAAAGTCCCAGATACACAAAACACAACAAAGATAAAGGTGTGGTGAAAAGAAAGAAAATGGCACCTAAGAAAGAAAAACAAAAAACGGGAAAAAAAGGAAAGATGCTGGAAGAGAAAGGAGAAGGCCTTACCTGCACGAAAAAGCACCCACCGTGGAAAGAGGAGCCCGCTCCCCGAGGTTAGTGGAGATCCCGCAGGGTCACGACCTCCCGACCGCAGGACTGCAAAAATGGCTCACTGAGCCAAACAGAGGTGCACATCTGTGCATGCGCGAGGGATCGCGCACAACAAGGACAAGGAGAACACCGACGGGAGGGGGGACCAGCTGTGGAGTGAACTTACACAGCACAAACAGCTGAGAGATGCCCGACAGCAGGGCTCCCAGCTGGAAGAAAAGGAAAGCAACGGGAAAGGGAGGGATGAGAAAGAAAAACAGAAGCAGGAGGCCCAACGGATAACCAGCTCAGAAGAAGAGGACCAACATCAAGAAGCCATGAAAAAAACCCAACAAACTAAGGCAAGCAGCTCAACAAGAAAGTCAGAAGAGACACAGATACAAGGAAGAGAAGTAGAAGACACAAACCCAAGAGCAGACACGGAAGAAGAAGAAGGAGAACACCAAGCTCTGCACAGAGGAATAGAAGGTAAAATGAATGGACAGTACATAGATAAAAAATTTTTTCAAGAACAAATGAAAGCATTAAAAGAATGGTTGACACTAGAATTTAGTGAAATGAAAAGAACAATGAAAAGTACAGAAGAAAAAGTGAGTAGAATAGAGCTGGTCATAACAGATGTAGGGAAAGGATTAGAAAATGTGGAAGAACGTGTAATGGCGGTAGAAATGGAAGTGAACGACTTAAAAAGAAAATTGGAAGAAAGTGACAAAAAAGTTAAAGAAACACAGGAGTTGTTAGCTCAGAAGATGGATATAATGGAAAACTATAGTAGGAGAAACAATATAAAGATAGTGGGCCTAAAGGAAGATGAAGAAGGCAAAGATATGAAAGAATTTATAAAAGAATGGATCCCAAAAGTCCTGGGAATGGCAGAAATGCGGGAAGGAATGAAAATAGAAAGGGCACACAGAACATTAGTCCCGAAACCATAGTCACAACAGAAACCAAGATGTGTTTTAGTAAAATTTCTGAGATATGCGACAAGAGAAAATATATTGGAGAAGGCAATGAATAAAATTAGAGAAGACAAAAAAACCACTGGAATACAAAGGTCAAAAATGTTTTTCTACCCAGACATATGTTTTGAGCTCCAAAAGAAAAGGAAGGAGTTTAACACAGCAAAATTGATCCTATGGAAAAAAAATCTATAAATTTATGTTAAGATATCCAGCGGTGCTTAAAATAGTTATTCCAGGGGAGCAAAACAGACTGTTCTCGGATCCGGAGAAAGCATGAAAATTTGCAAAACACCTGCAGGACAGAAAGAGAGATGAGGAGATGTAACAAGAATGAAGAACGACGACAAACTACATATAAAGATGTAAAAATAATGTATAAGTAAGAACTAAAGGAGGGAAGAAAAGGGAAGTAAGGGAAAAGGGGAAAAAAAGAGGAGGTAAAAAAAAGAAAAAGAAGAAAAGAGGGGGAGCTTTGTTTTAATGTGAAGAAAAAAGTCTTTTCTGGAGGGGGTTGGATGGGAGAGAATAACAGTCACTGTGAAATCAGTTGACACTTGTGAACGGGTTTGCAGTCCGAATGGAGAGGGGTGTTATGGTTGCCCGGCAAGGGACAAAGGGTGACTCAGAGAGGGGGTGGGACACTTGGGGTTAAGGGAATTTTAGATGTGGGAGTGGTTGAAATATTTTATGTTTTAGAAGTGTTGTCATACATTGAGTTCAAAAAAGGAAAACTGAGAAATGAAAATGGGGAAAGGGGGAAAGGTGGTGGCGAGGAAGCGGAAATGAGATGTAAACAGAGTATGAGATGGCCATGTTGAACTATATGACTATAAATATTAATGCAATACATAACCAAATCAAAAGGAAGAGGCTATTAAATTTACTGATAAAAGAAAAAATAGATATAGCATTCGTGCAGGAAACTCATCCATCTGAAGTGGAACACAATAAATTAAGCGATACTAGGTAGGGCACATAACGGCAGCATCATATAATTCAAAAGCCAGAGATGTAGCTCTATTAATCAATAAAAATTTACCTATCAAAATAGAGGAGGGAATAATAGATCCAGCAGGGAGATATGTAATGATAAAATGTCAGATATATTCAGAACTCTGGCATTTGGTCCTAATGCACCTAATGAAGAGGATCAAAAGGTTATGCAAGATATCTTTTTGAAGATTGGAGATACGCAGGGGAATATATCGATAGGTGGGGACTTTAACCTTGATTTGTATTCAAAGATGGATAAAACTGGACAAAAGACTAGCAAAAAAAACAAAGTTGCCAAATTTATGGTTAAATCAATAGGTGGGGACTTTAACCTTGATTTGTATTCAAAGATGGATAAAACTGGACAAAAGACTAGCAAAAAAAACAAAGTTGCCAAATTTATGGTTAAATCAATGCAGGAAATGCAACTTTTGGATATATGGAGGAGACAACACCCATAGGAGAAGGACTACTCATATTATTCGAGTAGACATAAAACATACTCAAGGATTGACCTGTTCCTGTTGTCAACCCATATCCAAGGGAGAGTTAGGAAAATGGAATATAAAGCTAGATTGTTAGCTGATCACTCACCCCAGTTATTAGCAATAGAATTGGAGGACATCCCACCAAGAACGTATAGATGGAGATTAAACTCCATGCTACTTAAAAGACAGGAATTTAGAGAATTTATTGAGCGTCAAATTAAAATGTACTTTGAAATAAATACGGAATCAGTGAAAGACAAATTTATATTATGGAATGCAATGAAAGCCTTCATCAGAGGGCAGATAATAAGTTATGTAACTAAGATGAAGAAGGACTACAATCGGGAAATAGAACTGCTGGAAAGGGAAATAGTAAGTACAGAAAACTAACTAGCAACAAGGGAAGATACGGCAGACAAAAAAATAAAATATGAAACACTACAAACGTACAAGATGGAGAAGAACATAATGAAAATAAAGCAGAAGTATTATGAACTAGGAGAAAAAAAAACACACAAAATACTAGACTGGCAGCTTAAAACAGAACAAGCTAAAAGAACAGTATTGGCATCAAGGAAAAAGGACAAACAAATTACATATAACCCAACAGAGATCAATGAAAACTTCAAAGAATTCTATGAGCAATTATACCGAACTGAGAACGAAGGGAAAGAAGACAAAATAGATGAGTTTCTAGCTAAAATTGAACTACCGAAATTGCAAGAAGAGGAGCAAAACAAATTGATAAAACCATTTGAAATAGAGGAAATACAGGATATATTAAAAAAGCTACTGAACAATAAAATGCCTGGAGAGGACAGACTCCCAATAGAATTCTATAAAACATTTAAAGACTTATTAATTCCTCCTCTCCTGGAAGTAATGAACCAGATAGAAGAAACACAAAACTTGCCAGATTCATGTAAAACAGCAATAATTACAGTAATACCAAAGATGGGGAAAGATCCACTAACACCAACATCGTATAGATCAATATCTCTACTTAACTCAGATTATAAGATAATAGCAAAACTATTAGCAAACAGATTGGCCGACTGTGTACCAAAAATAGTAAAACTAGATCAAACTGGATTTATTAAGAAAAGACTCAAAAATGGACAATGTCTGTAAGTTTATCACCTTAATCCATGCAGTACAAGGAAATAAGACACCAATAGTGGCTGTTGGTTTAGACGCAGAGAAAGCCTTTGACAGGGTGGAATGGAATTATTTATTCAAAGTATTACAGAGGTTCAACCTACCAGAGAAATATATTAATTGGATTAAAGCATTATATAAGGGACCATTGGCGAAGGTGACAGTAAATGGATATATATCGAACCAATTTAAATTAAGCAGGTCAACTAGGCAGGGATGTCCATTATCTCCATCACTGTTCCCTTTAGCAATAAAACCATTGGCAGAACTGATAAGAACAGAAAATAAAAGGGATAAAAATAAGAGAAGGAATATAAAATCAGTTTATTTGCAGATGACATCATAGTATACTTAACAGAACCAGAATTATCAATAAAAGAATTACATAAGAAATTGAAGGAATATGGAGAAATATTGAGGTACAAGATCAATGCAAATAAAAGTGAAGCAATGCCAATGAATAATGCAGATTACACAGAGTTTAGAAAAGAATCACCATTTAAATTGCAAACACAAGCAATCTGATACCTAGGTATTAGATTAGATAATAATCTAGGCCATCTATGCAAATTAGACAAATCAGCCATTAATTAAGAAATTACAAGATGACTTAGAACATTGGAAATTTACCAATAACACTGATAGGAAGAGTAAATTGCATTAAAATGAATATCTTCCCAAGCATACAATACCTATTTCAATCATTACCAATTCCCTTAACAGAGAAATTCTTCAATGGATTAAAGAGAATAATAAGGAAATTCTTATGGAAAGGGGGAAACCGAGTATAGCTCTAGATAAATTAACCGAATGGTACAAACAAGGTGGTTTGCAGCTACCAAACTTTAAAAATTATTATAGAGCAGCACAATTAAGATATCTATCAGATTTTTATCAAACAAGGGAAAAACCAGATTGGACCAGGTTAGAGCTAGATAAAATAGGGGAGAAAGTACCAGAACATATACTTTATAAGTGGGATGAAAAACTGGTGCAATATAGAAGTTCACCAGTACTGCACCATCTGTTCAACATTTGGAAGAAGATTCATGTAGAAAGGAAAAAAACAAATTACCAACTACCAAAATTAATATTGACGCAAAATCAACTAATCCCTTTCACCATAGATAACCTTTCCTTTAGAGAATGGGAGAGAAAAGGAATTAAAAGAATAGAAAATTGTTTTTGGGAAATAATTTATGAACATTTGAACAAATGAAGTACAAATATGGAATAACTCACGGTACAATGTTTGCATGCCACCAACTGAAAACCTACTTAAAGGACAAATTGGGAAGCAGGCTGTGTTTACCAGAAGGAAGCAGCTTTGAATATGTGATTACAGACACAATGATAATTAAAAGATTTATAACAAACATGTACATCAAGCTGCAAGAGAAAGAAAATGATGAAATAAGCTATAAACCCGAACAAAAGTGGGAAAAAGATCTAAACATAAAAATAAAAAATGAAATATGGGAAAAGTTATGCTCTGGAACTATGAGAAATACAATAAACACGAGGTTCTTTGGCTTGGCTTTGCGGACGAAGATTTATGGAGGGGTATGTCCACGTCTGCTGCAGGCTCGTTGGTGACTGACAAGTCCGATGCGGGACAGGCAGGCACGGTTGCAGAGGTTGCAAGGGAAAATTGGTGGGGTGGGGTTGGTGTTGGGTTTTTCCTCCTTTGTCTTTTGTCAGTAAGGTGGGCTCTGCGGTCTTCTTCAAAGGAGGTTGCTGCCCGCTGAACTGTGAGGTGCCAAGATGCACGGTTGGAGGCGATATCAGCCCACTGGCGGTGGTCAATGTGGCAGGCACCAAGAGATTTCTTTAGGCAGTCCTTGTACCTCTTCTTTGGTGCACCTCTGTCTCAGTGGCCAGTGGAGAGCTCGCCATAGAACACGATCTTGGGAAGGCGATGGTCCTCCATTCTGGAGACGTGACCCACCCAGTGCAGTTGGGTCTTCAGCAGCATGGATTCGATGCTTGTGGACTCTGCCAGCTCGAGTACTTCAATATTGGTGATGAAGTCATTCCAATGAATATTGAGGATGGAGCGGAGACAGCGCTGATGGAAGCGTTCTAGGAGCCGTAGATGATGCCGGTAGAGGACCCATGATTCGGAGCTGAACAGGAGCTTGGGTATGACAAGGGCTCTGTACACGCTGATATTTGTGTGTTTCTTCAGGTGGTTGTCTTTCGAGACTCTTTTGTGTAGTCTTCCAAAGGCACTATTTGCTTTGGCGAGTCTGTTGTCTATCTCTTTGTCGATCCTTGCATCAGATGAAATGGTGCAGCCGAGGTTGACTGTTTTGAGTTCAGTATGCCCGATGGAGATGTGGGGGCGCTGGTGGTCATGGTGGGGAGCTGGCTGATGGAGGACCTCAGTTTTCTTCAGGCTGATTTCCAGGCCAAACATTTTGGAAGTTTCCGCAAAACAGGATGTCATGCGCTGGAGAGCTGGCTCTGAATGGGCAACTAAAGTGGCATCGTCTGCAAAGAGTAGTTCACGGACAAGTTGCTCTTGTGTCTTGGTGTGAGTTTGCAGGCGCCTCAGATTGAAGAGACTGCCATCTGTGCGGTACCGGATGTAAACACCGTCTTCATTGTTGAGGTCTTTATTGGCTTGTTTCAGCATCATGCTGAAGAAGATAGTAAAGAGGGTTGGTGCGAGGATGCAGCCTTGCTTCACGCCGTTACGAGGTTATGCATGATACAATATAATTGGTTACACAGACTATACACCACGCCCCAAAAGTTAAATAAATGGGATCCAACATTATCAGATAGATGTTTTCGCTGTAAGAAGGAAACGGGAACGGGAACAACAGTACATGCAATTTGGGCATGTGAGAAAGTGGAAAAGTTTTGGGAAGATCTAAATCAGGTATTAAATAAAATCACAAAAAGTAACATACCAAAAAATCCAGAGATCTTTCTTCTAAGTAATAAGAAGTAAAGAATTAGGCCTTAAACTGGATGAAGCGCAAAAAAGATTTATTATGATAGCCTTAGCTGTAATAAAAAAATGTATAATGTCAACTTGGAAATCAGAAGAGAGCCTGAGAATACAGCAATGGTACAAGCAAATGAATAAATGTATTTCACTGGAAAAAATAACATATAATTAAAAAAAATAAAGTTACATTATTTGAACAAATTTGGGAACCGTACATGGAACACAACAGAGAGGGCCTATCGCGGACCTCCACCCCCTAAAAGGATAGAATGAGAAGGCGTCAAAATGAACTGACCCAGTGTGTAAAAGTAGATGACACAATTTTCTTGTTTATCTTCATTGTGTGATGACATTGTTTAATAGGTTTATTGTATTGTATATGTTGAACTTTTAATGGGTTTGGAGGGGGGTGGGAAGGAGGGAGGGAAGTGAAGGGGGGAAAGGGGAGAAAATGACACTGTGTATATTCAAGGGGGAAATATTTGTGTGTATTTTGGTTAATATGGTTCATAGTGTGAAAAATTAAAAAAAGAATTTAAATGAGATCAGCCTAACTTCCTGGAAATCTTGTGAATATTTACTGGAAAATTTAACAGTTTTCAGCTCCAGTTTCTTGGAAACTATCTGATCTTCATAACTCTGGCTTGCAGATGTCATGACTCCGAAAGATTACCTCACCTCGGAATGTACTGTATGGGTACGTGTAACCCTGTTCCAAACCCACCTCATTATGTAAAACACATTTATAGGGAAATATAACTTAACATTAGCCTAAATATTAACACTGAGCCATTACACACCGTGCTCTCTGAACCTTCATTTCCCATGTTCCCTTTAAGTTCCAGAGATCCCATGAAATGCACCAGGTCGCTGGACCCCCTTCTTATTTGAAAATCAATGTGTTTCTGGTTTCAGCTTTCCCTTCAAACTCACCATTTCCGCACAGCCTGTCAGGCTTCCTAGTTCCAGAGCTCACTTTATAAGTCCGTGAGACATCTTAAAATATGAATCTAATACTTCAGAAAATCTGCAGGTCTAGCATAATCAAAATTCTGGATTATCAGACTCTTCGATAGGCATAGACAGTAAAATTATCTACAATTATCTACAATTATCTACAATTCAAGCAACAGGCAAAAAAAAAAGCAAAAATAAACAAGTAAAAAATGGAAACGTTTAAAATTGGTGCCCCCAGTAGTCATTTTGCCAATTCACACAACACAGTCTCAAGCAACCGGCAAATTTACTTATGCAGCATTTACCAATCCCCATAGGTGCCAGACACTGGGGTTTCTACTGGAGCAGTAAGAAAAAATGGGGGGGGGGGGGAGGGTTAAAGTCTGTGAGGAAGGGAAGGATAAGTTTGATTGTGAAGTATATAGGCTGACACAACAATGTGGGCTATTACAAGCTCCCATTTTAGTAAAATTGGATTATCATTATAAGGAATAGTACAGACAGGAGGAACTGAATGGTCACAGTTAACATTTAACGTTTCACACAAGTACCATCACAAGTCACAGCCCAGCGACAATTCGATACATTGGAAGAACTGAGAGAAGGATTCTCACTGTCTGTTCCAGACTCGATACATTTGCAAAGACTTTGTGATTTTGCAAGGGAGAACCATGCTGATGGCTGCAGAGGGAACAGCTCTTTGAAGCAGGTCTTGTGGCCAGCCATTCTATGGAATTCAGAGCAAAGCATGCTCTGTGAATGACTGCACCTTTTCAATGGATTGACCTGTACCAGGAGGGTCTTTTTGGGAAGCAAAACGCTTCATTTTGATTTGTGACTAACAGTGAAGATCACTTGACCTGTGCCAGGGTCTTGGAAGCTTCGTGGAGGCCACCCAGTTCAAGTCTCGCCTACAAAAGGACCAGGAGTGTTATGACCACAGCTCATGTGGATGGACATTTCTTTAAAGGCAACACAAGGAGAATCCGTGAGTCTGTAGCAGCGACAACTCCCGACTTCCCATCAGTTCATCATTAATTCTGGGCATCACATTTCAAAGGCCTTTGCTTCAAACACTGAATTTAAAAGACTGAACTTTGAAGTAACTTTCTAGATTTTGGCCTGGACTGTAATGGTTTGGGTATCTATCTCTCTCTCTCACACACACACACACACACACACACACACACACACACACACACACACACACACACACACACACACACACACACACACACACACACACACACACACACACACACAGTTGGGGATAGATTTAGTGTTAAGGATAGTTTAAGAGTTAAGATTGTAGTTTAAGAGTAAGAAAATTACTGTTTTAAAATTAAATCCTGTCAGGTTCATTGTCTAATGCTGCTCATTGTGCGCGGTTTGTAACAGGGCCGAAGGGCCTGTACTGTGTTGCAATTTTCTATGTTCTGTCTGAGTTTATGAAGAGATGAAGGTTTCACTTTTTGGCTGAGTGTGGAACAAAAAGCTTTGAATGCCCCTTTAAATGTAGTTTCGAAGATAATTAACTTAGAATATTAATTTTTTTAATCAAGGTTTTTAAAACAGATCAAAAGCAAAATAACACAGATGGTGAAAATCTGAAATAAAACAGGATTAAAAACCTGAAATTTTAACCTTGTTTTTGCTCCTCTCCAGATGTTGCCTGACATGCTCAGCACTTTTGCGTTTTGTGTTGCGAAAGTAAAATGATCTGGTTGTTAATGTTCTGCTATTCTTGGGATCATGCCACAGGCAGATTGGCATTGCGCCTGCCTGTGTCGCAACAGCGATGCTACAGGAGCTTTTCCTTGTCTGTGAACTTTTACAAAACATCCTGAAGTTATTTAACTCAGTTCTCTCTCTTTAACAACTTCCTACTGACTGTGATGGGATGAGGAATGAATGGGAAACTGGTGAACGTCACACGGTCCCAGAACCAAGGGTAAGGCAATCCGCAACTCCAGAGCAAATGGAAAAAAAATCAAAGCTTTATCAAGCGATTAAGGATGGATACATTGATACTGGAGGTAGTTTAAAAAAAATGAATAACTGGGATAATTCCTGGGACAAGAGAGATGATAACTCCTGAGCAGATAACAAAATTAGATGTGTAAACTAGTGGTTGGAAAATGAAACATAAGATTATGCTGGGGCTGACAGTGTAAATGTTGGGGTCCTTCTCCAAGTGGGTGAATTGTGGTGGCACGGTTAGCGTACCAGTTAGCACAAAGCTATTGCGGCACCAGCGACCTGGGTTCAAATCTGCCACTGTCTATAAGAAGCTTGTATGTTCACCCCATGTCTGTGTGGGGTTTTCTCCGGCTGCTCTGACTTTCCCCCTACTTTCCACGGCCGTACTGGGTTGGTTGGTGAATTGCAGCTGCTTCATGGGCCCAAAGCACCTTCTACAATGCTGCATCTCTGGAATTCTCTTCCTCAAAGGGTTGCCATGGCTTGATCATGGGGGGCATTTACAGAGGAAGTCTGTACGTTTTTGAAAGATTAGGAGATGAAGGGTTACAGGGAACTGGCATAGAAGAGAAGATGGGACCCAGGACAGATCAGCCTCGGCCACATTGAATGGGAGGGCAAACTTGAGGGTTGGGAAGTCCACTCCTGTTCCTGTTTATTACTGAATTACAGAATTGCTGGTATTTTGCACTCACTGTGCTCGACATCCTAGTTGTGTTTGGACGACCCTTCCCTCTGCATTACAAGTGATTTCCAGGGTTGCCATTATTTATCAGTCATCATTTTGGGGAGTTTTCTTAATAAAGCTGGCCAAAACCAAACGAAGCTGATGCAAATAATTGACAGGGTGTTTAAAATGTTGCATTCATTGCTACTGTGCATGCAAGCCCACGAAACCAGCCCATTTCCCCCCAAAACTCTGGGGTATCCATTAATTGGTGGAGAAGCATTTTGAATGGTTACAGCAAGGCAAAGTTGCAGACAGCTCACTTGTTTCCCTCTCTCCACTTTTAGTCTCCTTCCTCCCCCCCACCCCCCCCCCCCCATCCTCCTCTCACATTCTTCCGGATAGTGTGAGGTTGCCTCCCAGCAGTGCCCCAAATGGCACGTTTCCAGACATTAAAGGACTCATCCCAGCCTGTTAGCCAGGACATAGATGAGCTCAATAAAGTGAGCCTCCAGCTTCAAGGACAGTCTCTTTCCAACTCTAATCAGACTCCTGAATGGGTCTCTCACTGGGAAAGGGTGATGTCCTTGCGATGCTTTCGTATGGAGTGAAACACGAACATTTGCAGACTCTGATTATAGTAAAAATGCTGGAGGAACACAGCCGGTCTCACAGCGTCCATAGGAGTTATTATTTGAATGTACTTTTTTCTGTAACCTGGACTATGGCTCTACTTTGTCAGAAATCTGGGGAGATTTGGCACTGACTGGTTGCACCATGGCCTGGTTTGGAAACTTGACCTGCTGCAGAAAGTGACAAACCTAACTGGGTCCATCACAGGCTTGGACCTCCCACCCATTATAACCATCTACTTCCTCAGGAGATTGCGGAGGTTTTGTGGGACACCAGAAATCCTGGCAAATTCCCACAGAGGTGTGGTGGAAAGTGTGCTGACCGGCTGCATCACAGTCTGGTATGAGAACACCAATACCCCTGAGCGTAAAGCCCTGCAAAAGGTAGTGGGCACAGCCCAGAACATCGCAGGTAAATCCCTCCCCACTATCGAGAACGTGTGCAGGGAACGCTGCCATCGGAGAGCAGCAGCATTTATCAGTGTTCCACACCATCCAGCACATGTTCGTTGCTGCCATCAGGAAAGAGGCAGAGGTGCCACAAGACTCGCGCCACCAGGTTCAGGAATAGCTGCTACCCCTCCACCATCAGACTCCTCAAGGAGGAACTCAATCAGGGGCTCATTTAATGAATCGTGCACTTTATTGATTTTTTAAATTCTCTTTGTATTGCAAATCATTTTGTTAACATTTGTTATCTGTTTACATTTTTAAGTTTGTCACATGTGTTTGTTGTGTGCAGTTTTTTTTTGCGCTGCCAATAAGTGTTAATTCTGTCTCTCCCACAGGAGAAAGAATCTCAGGGTTGTATGTGATGTCATGTATGTACTCTGACAAGAAATTGGAAATCTATATCTATGTGAGGTGTGCTGTCTCAAGAAGGCAGCCAACACCATAAGGGATTCCTGTCACTTTGGTCACACTCCCTTCTCTCCGGGCAGAAGGTACAGAAGCCTGAAGTACAGTGCCTCCTGGTTCAAGGACAGTTTTTAATCCAACAGCTCTCAGGCTTTTGAACCTCCCTGGACTATCCTAACATTCAACAACCCCAGGACCATCAAAAGGGCTGTCTTTATGACTGAAACATTACTTTTTCCTTGCACTAACCCCAAGTGAAAATATTTATCTATCCTTGGATATTTATTATCTCTTTTTATGTCTTGTATTCTCAGAAATTTAATTTTTTTTAAACTGATGTACGTGGTGTATCCTATGTACCTGTTTGGCTACAGCAAAAGAATTTTAGCGCATCTGTAAATTGCATGTCTGACAATAAACTTCCTTTGAACATGGTTTGTGCAACAATATACCCTGCACCATTTGACCAACTGTAATCCTCCTCCCTGCACCTTTGTTTCTTTATTTTTGCACTTTGGGTGAGTTGCCCGGCTAGAACACAAAACTAAGATTTTCACTGCATGCTCATGTAACCAAAAAGCAATTCAATTCAAATATACAAAATATTCAATGAAACACAAAAGTCTGCAGACGTTGGGATAGCAGTCAAAATACAAAAGTGCTGGAGGAGCTCAGCTGGTCTTGCAGCGTCCATAGGAGGCAAAGATATGCGGCCAACTGTAGTGTCAAGGATCACATGACCTCTCTGGCAGGAACCTAATCGGAAGCCTCCACATTTGTCAGTCGAGGTCAAAAACATCCACGCTGAGCACTCACCTTGTAATTGGCCTTTTCACCTGCTCTATTTTGGGGACACATGGTCTGGCCCCATTGACCAGCAAGGGAGTATTTAGCCCAACACGTAGAGCAGCTGGGTCTCTTTTCCCTGATGAACAAATCAGAGCTCCAGTCCAGGTCACGAGTCAAAGCAGACGCTGGAGAATCGATAGCAAGGTGTGTGCCAGTAAAGGGTGTGGGGCTTTTGTGGTACACACTAATGAACTCAAAACTCAAAACGGTCAAGCAGTTTACCTATCTCGGCTGAACCATTTCATCAGATGCAAGGATCGACAATGAGATAGACAACAGACTCGCCAAGGCAAATAGCGCCTTTGGAAGACTACACAAAAGAGTCTGGAAAAACAACCAACTGAAAAACCTCACAAAGATAAGCGTATACAGAGCCGTTGTCATACCCACACTCCTGTTCGGCTCCGAATCATGGGTCCTCTACCGGCATCACCTACGGCTCCTAGAACACTTCCACCAGCGTTGTCTCCGCTCCATCCTCAACATTCATTGGAGCGCTTTCATCCCTAACGTCGAAGTACTCGAGATGGCAGAGGTCGACAGCATCGAGTCCGCGCTGCTGAAGATCCAGCTGCGCTGGGTGGGTCACGTCTCCAGAATGGAGGACCATCGCCTTCCCAAGATCTTGTTATATGGCGAGCTCTCCACTGGCCACTGTGACAGAGGTGCACCAAAGAAGAGGTACAAGGACTGCCTAAAGAAATCTCTTGGTGCCTGCCACATTGACCACCGCCAGTGGACTCATATCGCCTCAAACCGTGCATCTTGGTGCCTCACAGTTCAGCGGGCAGCAACCTCCTTTGAAGAAGACCGCAGAGCCCACCTCACTGACAAAAGGCAAAGGAGGAAAAACCCAACACCCAACCCCAACCAACCAATTTTCCCCTGCAACCGCTGCAACCGTGTCTGCCTGTCCCGCATCGGACTTGTCAGCCACAAACGAGCCCGCAGCTGACGTGGACATTTACCCCCTCCATAAATCTTCGTCCGCGAAGCCAAGCCAACGAAAGAAGAATGAACCATCGTTTTACGGTGTTTCGTCTTTCCAATTAATCTTGGTAGCCACATCTGCACTGGGTTGTGGGGCGGTGGGTGCTGTGGTTGTGTCATTTCTCTACATTATACATTTAGCGCGGATTGTAGTTACTACCTGTTTAGCTCTGTCTGATGGGGCTGCACTCCATGTAACTTTTGTGAGTTTGCGAGTGTGTGTGATTCCCTGTGGCAAAGTTCCCTCACAGGCAAATAAAGACTTTCATTACAACTAATCTGTGTCCAGACTCGTTGCTTGTCGGAGCTGTTTAACTTGTTCCAGGGTCGGTGTCAGAACAAGTCTAATTAGGGTAACCGCGGGAGATAGGCAGGGACACAATCTGATGTTCGAAAACTTGTTCAGCTGGGGGGAGGGGGCGTGGTGGTGGTGCCTACTTGCCATGAACCTCCTCCGTGCGCTACCGCCGTCACACTTCCCCCATCCCTTCGACATAACAGACAAATGCACTGCTTACATTGCGTGGAGACCAGAGATGCTAGCGATGCGTGCGGAGGCACAAAAACTCATTGGAGGGGGGCACTGCCCAAGAAACCCCCCACGCCCCCCATTGGTGCCAGCCTTGACTTGTTCCTTACATAACACCAAGGCAAGTGCCAGAATAAAAAGGCTGGGGGAGTAGGGAGGAAGGGGAGAGGGAGGGGCAGTGGTTGCTTTATCTGTGAGCCCTGGCAACTACTGTACGGTTAAACTCATGGAGTTGTACAGCATGGCAACAGAGCACATCAGGCAGCATCCATGGAGAAAATGCTCAGTCAATATTTTGGGTAGGGACCCTTTGATTCTTACTTGTTGCAACCAAGTAGGTATGTAATATACACCAATGGTAAAAGTATACCATAAAGTGCCCCAAAACATAGGAAAAGGGCAAATAATAAACAAACAATAAATAGTTAAATAAATATTCACAGTTACAATTAATATAAGAAAAAAAGTGGGGATTCAATACTAAGTGACCATATTTATCCCGGATTCTAGACTCGTGTATAAGTGGAAAACACATCTACCTTATAAATGTCATCCCTTTACAGATCAGAGAGAAGGATGCAGTCTTTAATTTTTCTTTGGCTGACTATAAGTATTCAGTTCAGACGTCATTCCAACAACCTTTCCTGCGCTTTCTCCACCCCACTGCCACAAACTGGAGAGTGGGCTGCACCCATCAGTCCAGATGCCGAATGGAATTAGTTTAATGTAACCCCCTCCATTTTCCAAACCCCTTTCCTCAGGAAATGAATTCTAGATAATGTTAACAAGTAAAGCACTGACCACAACTTTAGTTCCATTGTCTGGCAGGGTGTCAATGTTAAGACTCGCTCCCACGAGATCCTGGCTCAGACGGTCCCCTTCAGCTTCCAATGTTTTGACGGAGTCGATGTTAATGGGCGTGCTCCGTCTCCAGCGCTGAGCTTTCAGGTTCATGCCAACAGCACTTGCACGTGGCAGCTGATAAGTGAAAGCTATTAAATGATACAAATAGTTAGTTCTCTGCGTAGGGATGGAATGGGCACTTCACAGATTAATTATGGATGGTCTTATTTCAACAACCCAATCCCAAATGAGAGCAACATTGATCCTAAATAAATTGCTAGAAATTGGAGAAAACGGTCGACATTTCAGGTCAATGACATTTCATTATAAATGGAAGAAGTCAAGTGGAGAGATAATGAAAAGTCAAAGGAAGGTTTATGATAGGGAAGATCAAGTAATAAAAGCAAACTGAGTAGTGATGGAGCAAGTAAAGTAACAAAACAGGAAGAGATATATACTGTACATAAACCGGAAATGTGGGCATCACAGGGAGAGGAGGAGAGCAGAGTTATCGGTCGTCACTCAACTCATCTTATTGAATGCTGTTGTGGGAGGGGCAACAGGTGAATCAGAGGTAGGAGAGGCCTGGGGATGGATGGTTGAGGAGTGAAGATGATAGGGCAGAACAGCACGGGCAGCTCGGTTAGCGTGGCGGTTAGCGCAATGCTATTACAGCGCCAGTGATCGGGGTTTGAATCCGGCAACAGCCTGTTAATGCATCTGCTGTAGTGGCTGTTATATTTAAAATTTAAACATACAGCATGGAAACCCAGGTGATCTGGTTTCCTCCCACCCTTCAAATCTTATGTGGATTGTAGTTTAATTGGGATATTTTGGCAGCACAGACTCGTGGGCCAGAAGGGTCTGTAACCGTGCAGATGCATTAACAGGTTGTTGCCTGGACTGGAGCATTTCATTTCTAAGGAGAGGTTGGATCTACTTTATCTTCCCTAGAGAGGATGAAGCAGATAGAGGTGTATAAAATTACGAGGGTAATAGATGGGGTAGATTGCAAGAATCTCTTTTCCCTTGGTGGGGGTGTCTGAAACAAGGTGACAGAAGTTTAAGGTGAGAGGTAGGAAGAAGGTGTTTCCTTTTCTGTGGGTTGCAGTCTCACAAGATTTAAGGAGGACTCAATGGATACTGTGGGATGGTTCCCGGAGCAGACTGTCCAGGTCATCTGGCAAAATGCCTCATCACCAGTGCTTACTAATAAGCACCAGGAGTTGGCCTGGCTGGCGGTGAGAGGAGCCCTCCCGGTCAGATCCTTCCTGCCTGACAGAAATATCACCCACAATGCTCGCTGTACCCGAGATCACCGTGGTGGAGTGGAGGCACTTGCCCACCCCTTTTCAGAATGCGTATTTGCTTAGATTGTGTGGAGAAGGATGTAAGGTGCCTTGTCATAGTTCATCCCCTGCAGTAGTGTGACAGAGGACTCTCTGATTTACAGGCTGTTCCTGGGGACGCACACAGAGGCAGACATCCAGAGCTGCTGGAAAAACGCCTTTGGTCTGTCTGAAAGCTGTTGGTCTTTCAGCACGCAGAGATGTCAGTGTGGGAATGCTGCCGATTGGCACATTCCAGACTGCAGGAGTACATACTGAGGGAAGCACTGAGGCTTGGTGCAGCCAAGGGGAAGGACCTCACTCTGGAGTACTCCTATTACCGGGCATTGAGCAGCTGAAATCGAGAAGTCTCTCAAACAGGCGGGAGTAATGATAAGGTGGCAATGGTTCGAAATAGGAACAAATGTAACAATGTATATTAATGGAAATGTGTAGCTATGACACCAAGGATGTGAAACTGCTTTAACTATCTCGGAGGATCTTTCCTGGACCCAACTCACCAATGGCATCGTGAAGAAAACACTTCATTGCCTCTACTTCCTGAGGAGTTTGCAGTGGTTTGGTATGACACCAGAAACCCTGGCAAATTTCTACAGAGCTGTGGTGGAAAGTGTGCTGACCGGCTGCATCACGGTCTGGTATGGGGACACCAATACCCCTGAGCATAAAGCCCTCCAAGAGTAAGTGGGCACAGCCCAGGACATTACAGGCAAAACCATTTCCTCTATTGAGAACATCTACAGGGCACACTGCTGTCAGAAGGCAGCAGCAATCATCAAGGACCAAAGAAAATCAATAAAGTGCATAAGTAAGAGTCCTTAAATGAGTCCTTGATTGAGTTTGTTGTTGAGGAGTCTGATGGAGGAGGGGTAGCAGTTGTTCCTGAACCTGATGATGAGAGTCTTGTGGCACCTAGACCTCCTTCCTGATGATAGCAGCGACAACAGGGCGGTGTGGATCCTCGATGATTGCTGCTGCTCTCCTGCGGCAGTACTCCCTGTAGATGCCTGTGATGTTCTGGGCTGCGTCCACTACCTTTTGGAGCACTCAGGGGTATCGGTGTCCCCATATCAGACCGTAATGTGCTGTACACACTTTACACTGCACATCTGTAGAAATTTACCAGGGTTTCTGATGTCATACCAAATCTCCACAAACTCCTTACGAAGTGCCCAACACAGTTGCTCTAAATTGCTCAATGAGTTTCTTTTAATGGACAGACAGGAAATTAAACAAGTCCAAAGAATAATTTACAACAAAGGTCTTACGTGTTCAGGTGGGAATTGAAGAAGTCAGAAAATATAATACTGTACATTATATGCAATAACAGGTGAAAACACATCTGGCTGGAATTATGTTCCTGTTTTGTAGTACAAAGTCATGCAAAAATGAAAATGTAATGCCTGGAATTCACCTGCAAAATCTTCAAATTTAATTCAGACATGCAGCAAGGTAACAGGTCTTTCGGCCCACGAGCCTGTGCTGACCCAATTACACCCAGAGGAAGCCCATGCAGGCACAGAGAGAACGTACAAATTCCTTACAGGCAGTACCGGATTCGAACCAGGGTTGCTGTCATTTTAACCGTGTCATCAATTTTTCTTTTTGAAAAGTGAGTTTATGAAGCCTTAAAGCATATTAAGCAGTAGTTTATGGATTACAACATTGTAGATACTTGTCCCAATTCAGAGATTTGTGCACATTGTCGAGATTGATGCCCCAGTGTACTTCAGGAACTGCTGCACTGCTCTTTGAATGAGAGAGTAAATTCCACTATTCCCTCAGGTATCCCATGGTACTATTTCCCTATTTATCCTTGATGACTTGGTCAATTATTCCTCTCAATCTGGATCACAAGAGATTATCAGACCATCATCATGTTACTATTTACAGGAGTGTGCTGTTTGCCAATTGGCTGGGGAGTTCCTACACTGCCAGAATAAATGTCATCAAGGGCGACACAGTAGGTGTAGTGGTGAGTGCCACACCTTTACAACACCAGTGATTGGTACTTGGGTTCGAATCCTGTGCTCTGTCTTGTTTGTACATTCTCCCCATGTCTGTGTGGGTTTTCCCCAGGGGCTCCAGTTTCCTCCCACCATTCAAAACGTACCAGGGATGTAGGTTAGTTGGGTGCAAATTGGACGGTACAGACACGTGGGCCAAAATGGACTGTTAAATGTGCTGTATGCCTAAAAGAAAAGTGCCTCAATGACCACAGAGTGTGTTGAAAGTCCTGAGGTTGGAAGAATCACTGACACAATGAGGAAGGGTACAGGAGGCAGATAGATCAGCAAGTTGAGTGGTATCACAACAACCTTGCCCTCCACACTAGAAAAACTAAGGAGGTGACTGCGGATTTAAGGAGGGGGGAAATCAAGAGAATATAAGCCACTTCTCATTGCGGGGTCAGCAGTGGAAAAAGAGTTAAGAACTTAAAATTCCTGGGTCTCAAGATCTCTGAAGATATTGTCCTGGGGCCTCCATGTTGATGCAATCATGAAGAAAGCTCACCAGCGGCTATACTTGGTGAGGAGTCTGAGGAGATTTGGTGCGTCACCAAAGACTCTTTGCAAATGTATACAGATGTACTGCAGAGAGCATTCTGACTGGGGTTGCATCACTGTCCGGTATGGAGGTGCCAATGACAGGACAGGAAAAAAGACTCCAGAGAGCTGTGAACTTGGCCAGCGACCACACGGGCATCAGACTTCACTCCATTGAGGACATCTACAAGAAGCGGTGTCTTAAGAAAGCAGTTTCTACCCTCAAGGACCCCCTCCACTCAGGTCACGCCCTCTTTGCTCTTCTACCATCGGGAAGGAGGTACAGCAGTCTGAAAACGAACACCCAACATTGCAGCTTCTTCCCTTCTGCCACTGATTGGACAATGAACCAGACACTACCTCATTTTCTCTTCTATTTCACTAATTTATTTTTAAAAGCAACTTACTGCATAATTTGCGCTGTGATTCTGCCGCAAAACAACAAATTTCATGACATGTTCATGACAATAAATTCTGATTCTGTTAAACTGTTAAAAGCAGATCATCCTGGCATTCTAAAAGAAGGAATCAATCAGTAATGATTTCTGATGGACAGTGATAGATGGAGAATTATTTTCAAGTATTCTTCTGTCATTTGTGGATATCTAATGTTTGGCCCATGTGCCTGGCTGTACACATTGTCCAAATCAAACTAAAAATCAGCCACTTGCGACTGATAAATGCAGTGTATCTCTGTACACTTCATATCCATCTGTCTATCTAGAAATTGTATCTGCTTCCTGGCATCCCATTTCCGGAGAGAATATGGTTTCACTTTGCGGACATCCGATACAGTGCTCCTGATCAAGAGTGCAAGTGAATCGCTGCCTCACCTGAAGAGATGAATCAGGCTCCTGGACAGTGGGAAGATGAGGAGAAACTTTCTGCCAGGTATTTCTGCGTAATTTGTGGGGCACCTACATTCATAACGTCGCACACAAAAATGCCGGAGAAACTCAGATCACTCAGCATCCATTGGAAGTAAAAGGGCAGTCAACATTTTCACCCCTTCATTAGGAAAGTCAAAAACCAGGCAGACACCCGAATAAAAAGGCCTGAAACGTCAACTGCCCTTTTCTTCCTGTGGATGATGCGTGACCTGTTGAGAATATCCAGCACCTTTGTGTACTGCACTAGATCCCAGCATCTGTAGATTTTCTTGTTTACCTCTGCTTTCATAATGTACTGGGGTGTTTGAGATGCGCACAGGGCTGACAGACTAAATTTGAAACCTGTAACCACAGCCTTTCCTTGTGGGAAAACTAGAGGACAAACTACACCATAACTGAGAGCACAGGTGAACGATACTGATTCGTGGCTCTTGATAGCGCAGTCATGAGAGCTTGAATAGCTCTTCTTGACCCATAAGACCTAAATATCAAACTTGTCAGGGAAACTTCTCCCAAACACAAGAGAAAAAAAAACTTGCTATTATTGCCTCATGCAAGCTGTTCAATAATACTTCAGAGATTTTACATTCTACATAAATCTGAAACTGAGACTGGTCCATATAGCTCTCCTTTACAATTGCAGGCTTCATTACCTAATTTTCTTTTAAAAGGCAAGAAAATGCCAAATGTGTAGTTCCAAGCTGTGAACTTACAATAGACAGTTATTGAGTATGGAAGAAAGCAGAAGCAATAAACGAGATGGAATGCAGGAAGAAACAGCTGGTGGCAAAAGAGCAGTATAATTCCTGCCACTCTAATGGAAGCCATGAACAGGCTTTGCACAATCCAACAGATTACTTTAAAGGATCATTTAGCACAACATTATTTTTAAAAAAAATCTCTTGTCAGGAAAAATTGCAACTTTCCGCATCGAAACCTTGCTACCCAACTTTAAATGATTGGAAACTTTGATTATTTTTTACTGGAAGAGGAAGAACTGTGGGATTTTGCAACACTTTGAGCAATTTGTTGCTTGTGAAGCAATTTAAAAACATTCCTGAAAAGGGTGATTTGATTTCTCCGTGGGCTTCAGATTGTGGCAGCGGAGGAAGTGCTCATTCAGTCCTCAAGCGCCTGTACTGGTTTTTGTGAAAGAGCCATGAACTAATTTAATTTTTCATTCTTCTTCATAGGTTAGTGTAGTGGTTAGTGAAATGCTCTTACAGCACCAAGGTCCTGGGTTCGAATCTGGCGGTGTCTGTTTGGTGTTTGCATGTACTCCCCGTGGCTGCGTGGGTTTCCTCCAGGTGCTCTGGTGTCCTCCCACCCTTCAAAACGTATGGGGGTTGTAGCTTAATTGGAGCGGCACAGGCCTGTGGGTCAGCAGGGCCTGTTACCGTGCTAGACGTCTAAATGTTTTAAAAATTAAATTTAAATATATCCCTGGGGGCAGAGGATCCCAGAGATTCACTGCCCTCTGAGAGAAATCTCCACACACTTCACTTTTCACTTTCCATCCAGCACACAGTATTATTAAAATCAGGACTGCCACACTGGGGAATAGGTTCATTCCACTGTCAGTGAGCCTGATGAACAGTATCCGTAACTGTGAAAATCATCCCAAATATTCATATATATTTATTTTCATTATTTCTGTGATCATTATGTGCAGCATAAAGTGTGTTTTTGTACGTGCACACCATGGTCTGGAAAGATGCAGTTTCGTTCAGGTTGGATATATACAATCAGATGATAATCAACTTGAACTTGACAAACTTAAATGACCGGCCCTTTATTTTGTAGGACTATCGAAGTGTGTTCCCTCCCCAGGCCAGAGCCTCAGTGCCAATATGTACCCGTCACCTGCAAACCTGTGTTCTTCCCCATCCTCCACACCCCCTACCCTCCCCACCCTCCACATGCCCCCCTCAACCTCCTACTTCACCAGAACTCCCTACCTCCCCTTCTTATTTGACCCTGGAGTTCCTCTAATAGTTTTGTGTATTCTTTTTGCAGAATATACTCTTGTTTCTTCCAACCTCCAAGGAATATTGGCCCAAGCTGCCTTGCCTTTACTCAACAAATCTTTTGAGGCGTGAAACACGAAAGTCTGCAGATGATGTGATTGTAGTATAAGAATAGAAATGCTGGAAACTACTGTCATCCTTGAAACTCCAACGAGTGCAGGCCCATATTCACCAAAATTTCCTCATGCACTCACCTTCTCATGAATGGAATAATCCTTCACAACCAGGACTAACGGAGCTCGTGATGCTGCCTTCAGGACAGGGGATAAGATGGCACTAAGATCAGCCAGGCTGAACTCTCTTGTGCAATCTAAAAGGCAAAGTGGGGGTTCACACACAAGATCCACTGGCAGCTGTGCAACACCAATGACACAAGACACTATGTGGCAAGAGATCAAGACTATAATGGATCACAAATCAACCTTGTGAGTTAAGGACAATGGCGCCTCCCTTCTGGACGGACTGAACATCTATGCATGGTTTGATGAGAAGAACAGGATGACGCCGAAGAAAGCTTGAATGGCCCCCCTGCATAGCCTTGGCCGAAGTGAGGAGAATGCTATGCAAAGTGAACCCACACAAGGTGGTGGGAGCAGACCATATACCTGGTTGGGTACTGAAAGACTGTGCAGACCAATTTACAGAGGTCTTCATGGACATCTTCAATAACTCACTGCAGCAGTCTATCATTCCCACAGGGTTCAATACTGTACCCAAGAAGGCAACAATATAGGCCTCAATGTGGCACTGACTTCCACCATTATGAAATGCTTTGAGCATCTGGTGATGGAACACATCAAAGCACACCTCCCAGAGATGCTGGACCCATTTCAAATCACCTATAGAAGAAACTGTTCCATAGATGATGCTATAGCTCTGTCCCTTCACTCCACCCTGACTCACCTGGAGAATGACACCTCATACACCAGGCTGGTGTTCATCGACTTCAACTCGGTGTTTAATACAGTTATTCCCCAGAAGCTGGTGGAGAAGCTGTCCTCACTGGGACGCCACACCACTCTCTGTAACTGGATTCTGGACTTGCTAACGGAAAGATTACGTTCTGTCTGGGTTGGTAGCAGAAAGTCAAGCACCATCACACTGAGCAGTGGTGCACTTCAGGGCTGTGTGCTCAGCTTGCTCCTGTTCACACTACTGACCTATGACTGCATCACCAGATCCAGCTCCAACAGTGTCATCAAGTTTGCAGATAACACAACAGTCTTTGGCCTCATCAGCAACAACAATAAGTTGCATTACAGAGAAGGGCGGGGGGGGGGGGGGGGGGGAAATCTTGTGAAGTGGTGCAAGAGTAACAACCTAATTCTCAACATGGACAAGACAAAGGAGATGATCCTGGACTTCAGAAGGACCAGGAATGACCACCCTCCACTACACATCAACAACTCTGTAGTGGAGAGAGTAGAGAGCACCAACTTCCTTGGAGTTCACATAATTAGTGACCCCTCGTGGACACAAAATATTTCCTCACTTGTCAGGAAGGGCCAACAGTGACTACACTTCCCGAGAAGACTGAAGTGGGAAAGGCTATCGGCCGCCATCCTGTCAACCTTGGAGTAATGGAAATAGTTTTGGACGTGGAGAGGGTTCAGAGGAGGTTCACAAGGATGATTCCAGGAATGAAAGGATTATCATATGAAGAGCATTTGACAGCTGTTGGCCTGCCCTTGATGGAATTTAGGAGAATGAGGGAGGATCCCACTAAAACATTTCAAAGGTTGAAAGCTGTGAATGGAGTAGATATAGAAAGGTTGTTTCCCATGGTGGGAGAGTCCAGGACAAGAGGGCACAACTTCAGGATTGAAGGGCAGTGGCTTAGAAAAGAGATGCAGAAGAACTTCTTTAGCCAGAGGGTGGTAAATCCACAGGCAGTTGTGGAGGCCAAGTCATTGGGTGTATTGAAGGCAAAGATGGATAGGTTCTTAATTACCCAGGGCATCAAAGATCATGGGGAGAAGGCTAGGCAGTGGGGCTGAGTGGGAAAATGGATCAGCTCGTGATTAACTCGATGGGCTGAATGGCCTATTTCTACTCCTATGTAAATCCAGTGGAAGCAGAGTAAAGTCAGCAACTATTGCATCATACGTTTGGCACAAGTGATGGAGGAGAAAGTCATAGAATCATTGAGTTTTACAGCACGGAAACAGGCCCTTCAGCCCAACATTCTGAGTAGACCCACTTGCCCACATTCCCATCTTTTCTATCCACATACCTGCCTAAAGGTCTTTTAAACATTTCAATCGTACCTGCTTCCACCATTTTCTCCAGCAAACACTCACAAAAAGTATTTGTCCAAACTGAATGCACAGCAAGCACAGGGAACATACATACATCAAAACTAATCAAAGATGAAGGACAATTCTAGCTGATGAATGGCTCTTGTTGAATGCCAACCAGCCGCTTTGGAAGATTGTTCACTGGAGGGTTGAAAATGATGGGCGCCTTGGATGAGGGATCATGTACAATCAGTGTCTTTCCAGTGCTAGCTGTTGGATGAAGAATGCTAAGGCTGGCTCCTGTCCACCTTGGACTGCCAGACTGCAGGCTTTGTGATCTTGTGGTCATGTGCACAAGGCAGGTGCAACTTCATTCTGAAATGTATCCATTTAATTAATTTATTTTAAAAAGAGAAAATTCTCTCTAGCGAGCAAAGTGCTTCACATCAGTGTTAAGGCAGAGAATGAAGTGAAGCTAAGCAGAGCCAGGACTTGGCAAATGGCGCGTGTCAGAAGCTGAGCTTTGCTTTCAGGGTGTTTAAAGGGGAAACGGACCAGTCGATTCACAGAGCGTGAGAGCTAAGCGCAGGAGCAAATAAAAGCAAAGCAGGGTCAGAGCAGAGCGCCCGTTGTGGGAGTGGACAGTGCAGGAGTGGGAACTTAAGGCCTTGGCTCAAGGCTTCAGCGAGAAGGCACAGGTAAGGCTTTTGTAGTGGTTAAAAATCACCAAAATTACAGCTAATTAAATAAAGTCGGCCTGCAGGATCAGGTGATGTGGTTCCTGATGGCTACATCTGCAGCAAGCTTTGGCTGCTCGAAGAATTCAGGCTCAAAATTGATTATCTGTGACACATCAGGGAGAGAGGTACCTGGACACTTTGTTTCAGGAGGTAGTCACACCTATTAAAATAGCTGCCTCAAATTAAGCCTGTGGTCAGGCACAAGAAGGTGTAACTGTGAGTGAGGCAGGTAGTGGGACCCAAGAGACAGTGGCAGAGGATCTCAGCCCTTGATCTTGTCTCACAGGTCCAAGATTCTTACTCCTTGCATGAATGAGAGTGGGGGCTGTAGGAAGGATGAGCAACCTGACCGTGGCACAGTGGTTCAGGAAGCCATTCAAGTGGGGGGGATAGAAGAGAAATGTAGTGGTAATCGGTGATAGGGTAATAGATCAAGTTCTCTGTTGCAGTGATGGAGCGTCCCAAAGGCTGTGTTACCTGCCTGATATCTGGGTTTGAGACATCTTATCTGACCTGCAGAGCAATTTGCAGTGGGAGGGGAAAGATCCAGTTGTCATGGTTCATGTGGTTTCCAACGATGTAGGTAGAACCAAGGAAAAGATTCTGCTGAGGGAGTTTGATTAAAAAGCAGAGCCAAAAAGGTGGTAATCTCTGGATTACTACCTGAGCCACATCATGCAAATTGACACAGGGTCCAGAAGATTAGAGAGGTAAATGCATGGCTCTAGGATCAGTGTGGGAGAAATGGATCCAATTCATGGGAAATTGGCACTAGTATTGGGGAACGAAGGAACTGTTCAAAAGGGATGGGCTCCACCTGAACCATGATTGAACCTGGATCCTGGCAAGTCACATAACTAGGACTATGGTCACGGCTTTAAACTAAATAGTAAGGGAGTGGGTTCACCAGATTGGAGAGGGATGGATAAAGTTAAAGAGAAGAGTGTGGATAAAGTAAGGTCAAGTGCAAAAGAGGCAAAGATTACCAGATGTTATAAACACAGTGGGTATAAAGGGACTTTTATCCGAATGCCAGTAGTATTCGAAACAAGGTCAGTGAACTTGTGGCACAAAAGGGTATGATTTAGTGGCCAGTACAGAAACGTGGTTGCAGGATGGAGAGGACTTGGAATTAAACATCTAAGGATGAATACATACATGATAGCTTTCTTGAACAGCATGTGACTGAACCTACAATGGAACATTTTACTCGTGCAATGAGACAGGTAAAATTAGCGATCTTGAGGTTAGGGTTCCTCTTGGAAAGGGTGATCATGAAAAGATTGAGTTTCTCATACAAATGGAGGGTACAATAGTTTGGTCTAAAACCAGTGTGTTATGCCTAAAGAAGGAAAACTACAAGGGCATGAGGCAGGAACGTTGGCCTTCATTGCAAGAGGGATTGAATTTAGGAGCAAGGAGGTTATGCTGCAACTGTACAAGGTAATGATGAGGCCATATCTGGTGTACGGCATGCAGTTCTGGTTTCCTTACTTGAGGAAGGATGTATTGGCTTTGGAGGCGGAGTAGAGGAGGTTGATGAGGGGTGGGGGGGGGGGCGGTTAGCCTATAAGGAGAGATTGAGTCATCTGGGACTGTACTTGCTGGAATTTAGAAGAATGAGAGGGGATTTTATGGAAATGTATAAAATTATGAAAGGCATAAATAAGATAGAGGTAGGTAAGTTGTTTCTATTGGTGGGGGAGGTCAGAACTAAGGGTCAAAGCCTCAGGATCCAGGGTAGTAGATTTAGGACAGAGATGAGGAGGAACTGCTTTTCCCAGAGGGGGATGAATCTGTGGAATTTGCTGCCCATTGAAGCAGTGGAGGCGACCTCAGTAAATATATTTAAGACAAGTTTGGATAGGTTTTTACATCACAGACCAGCAGCAGTGGAAATTCACCAAGGCAGTGTTATTTATTTTTCTTTTAGAATACTATTTATTAATAATTACTAATAATATAACACATTAGTCAAATCAAACCGAGAGAGCACGAGAGCAACCATTACAGTTGAGGCACAATTCTGGAAAGTCATTCCAAATTCAGTTTTAGAAATACATTGTCGAAACGCAAACCTTTAAACTGATGCACAAGAATAATCATGAAGGAGATGAATGACCGGACTGCCGAAAACTCACAAATCCTTGCTGAGTTTCTTCCAGAGAAATAACCCTCCATACGAACAGTTGTCACAATTCCCCTTTTTCCTTCTGTAGGGGAAACTAAATGCATGACTTCCACGATGCATCCAAAACCTAGATACAGGCCAATCAAAGCGACCTTTCCTTTGGTCACAATGGAGATTCAATAATTCCCCTGATAGGGAGAATCAGCTGAATTGTCCATTATTACAGTCATTTCTGCTTCGTGCTCGATGAGATGGCTGCTGGACAAAAATGCCCTGTTCCTTCAGTGTTCCACACGCAGGACTCTCTCACCACCTGTGTCCCTGGAAAAAGCAACAAATGTCCTTTCTCCTCTCCAAAGTATTGAATTTGGGTACAGCCTGTACCAGCTATTGCTACCCAGTCTCTCTGCAGCAATGAATGGTTACAACCTGTGCTAGCCCTTAAAGTGATACTCACACTAAATTAAATGGGAGCTCATAATAACCTATTCAGGGAATAAAGTGATGTGTGGAAAGGCAGATAGGTGGAGAAACAGATCAGCCATGATCTCATTGAATAGCGGAGTAGGCTCAACGGGCTAGATTGCCTACTGCTGCTCTGAGTTCTTATGTTCTTAACAAAGAATAATTATCACAAAGTCAAATAAGGAGAGAATAGGGAACACAGGGTTTACAGAGATAGGGACCAAATACAGCAAATTAAACAAGCTCAGGAAGGCACCCTTGGTGGCCATGAACAGGATGGGCTGAAAGGCCTGTTTCCATTCTGTATTCACTTATAAAAAGAACCAATATTTCAGTTTATATCTTCAAGGACTAAAAGCAGCTGGAGCTTAATTATATCGAATGTAATGTAGGTGAAAGAGATTTTCTGATCAACAACTAGCCTGGTTGGTGTTTATCATCTATCCTGAAAGGATCACATAATTGTTTTTTTGTAATGTTTGTTGAATCTTAGAAGCTAATTTGGGCTTGAAAATTCAAGCTATTTATGGGACCAGCCTGGGTATCCTGTACAGGGCCAATCCAACAATACAGTATTCCTTGCTAAAAGTAAAGACAAAGCAATAATTCAGGATTTGAAATAAATTATATTTGTGGATTAATCAGACAACAGCAAAACCTTGGAGAGTTCATTGGAAGCTGCTGTCTGCGCACCATCTCCTCAAAGGAAACATCAAGACAATGAGAAATTCTGAATTCAAATGTCAAAGGGTAATGGCAGCTGGATTGAAAGCAAGTCCTACTAGTGAAACATTAATTGCAAAATGCATGCATGTTATAACATAATAGCAAATCAGTTGGGGGTGGGGATTTGTAGTCAAACAATTCACTCTCTGCATGAAAAAATACTTTGAATCACATTTGCTGTACATGTTCCATTATCATACAATTTCTTTCCTATTCGACCTGAATGTCGATATAATTTCTATGCCATTTGCAGCTCTCCATACAAAACATTTTTCCTGCTCTTGTTCTTACGACTTTTCATCCTGTTGCCACGCCCTTTTGTTGCTGACCATCAGAACAAGTCTTAGTAGGGGGCATTAGGGTAACGAGGGGGGCACAGTCTAATGCTTGAAACTCACTCAGCAGGGGGAGGGGAGGTGGTAGCAGTAGTGCCTGCCTACCTCCTGGACATGAATGTCCTCCATCCTTCATCTGATGTAGCAGACGAAAGCACTAATATTACGTGGCTAGTGATGCCAGACGCGTGACGTTTGCTAGTTATGCGAGCGGGTCTGACCATAGACAGGGGACGCGTACAGGTATGACAGTGGTCTTGGGACATGGTGGGGGGGGGGTTACAATACCTGATTTGGGGGATGCAATGCCTGCGAGCATGTGGGGGGGGGGCGTCACAATACTTAATGGGGGCAATGCCTATGAATGGCCCACCCCCCCCCCCCGAGCTGAGCCTGATCAACGGGAAGAAGTGAATTAATCTTATTCACTAGTCTCATTCAAGGAAGCATGTCTGATCTGGCTTATCAGTGGGAAAGATACCCCCCCCCCCACCCCTGAAATGGCCTGGCAAGTCATACAATTCAAGGAGTAAAACGCAAAAGTCTGCAGACACAGTCATTGAAGTAAAAACACAACGTTGGAGAATCTCTGCAGGTCATACAAATAAAGATACACGAGCAATCATTCAGGACTGAGCGTGAATATTAGGCACTTGCCTACATTTTGCTCATACCTTGATGAAGGGCTCAACAACATGATCACATAAGAGAATAAAATATTACTTTTGGAGATAGTACAAGTTATGATTTAATTGAATTATTATAATTATAGAATCTGATGACCTGAAATTAGTTATGTTATAATTTTGGTTCGCTTCTAATTTACAATTAATATGTGACATGTTATGATATGATTTGATTTGTGTTATCATTAGTTTGAAGGGATTTTGTTAAACTCAATAAAGATATTTTAAAAAGAAAAAAGGGCCTAGGCCTGAAATGTTGGTTATGTATCTTTATCTTTGCTCTATAAAGTACACTCTTTGACCTGGTTTCTCCAGCGTTGTGCTTTTACACACAGTCCAAGGGCTGATTAGACCACAAGATGTAGGAGTGGAAGTAGGCAATCGGCCCATCATGACTCATTCCATCATGGCTGACTCAACCATTCCATCATGGCTGATTCACTATCCTTTTCAACCCCATTCTTGTGCCTTTTCTCCATAACTCTCGATTCTCTTCCTATCTACCTCTGTCTTAAATATACCCAATGGCCTCGCCTTAAAGAGGACAACTAATGTATGGAGCATCACTGAGCTGCAGTGTGGTGAATGAAGCTCATTCAAAATTCTCTCTCCTCCAGGGGCTCCACCTATATCTCCCGTTATTTAGGAAAAGCGGCTGACGCACTGAAGGACCAATCACATCCCGGACACACTCTCTTTTTCCCCCTCCCATCAGTGAGATTCTTTTAAAAATTAAATTTAGGCATACAGCACAGTAACAGGCCTTTTCGGCCCATGAGCCAATGCTGCCCAATTTATACCCAATTAACCTGCACTCCCAGTACGTTTCAAATGGTGGGAGGAAACCAGAGCTGCTGGGGAAAACCCACGCAGACGTGGGGAGAACGTACGAACTCCTTGCAGACAGCGCAGGTTTTGAACCCAAGTCCCAATCGCTGTAAAGGTGTTGCGCTAACTGCTACACCAACCATGCCACCCTCATGCACCAACAGGCTTAAAGACAATTTCCTCCCCACATCCATCATGCCCATGAATGAACCCCACAGGGTTGCCCTGTTACACTTATGTGGTGCAAATTGATTATTCATTGCAAGTTTACAGTCTATCATCCAACTTTTATGCTTCCACTAAATGGCTGTGCATATATTAGAATTAACCTGCAGAGAAACCCTTCTATCTGCTCTAGATATAACATGATAAATAAACTTAAATTAAAAGAAAATGTTTCCCTCTGCTGTGAATGAATTTTAATAACATGAAGTGTTGCAATGAAAAATAGATTAGACTTTGTTGATCACATGAGCCAATCATCAACTTTTCTCATGAGAACTAAAGTCACTTTCTTTTAAAATGCATTCATTTACCCATCATATTTTGCTCGATATTTGGAAGAGATAGGTGGACCAGGACCTGTAAAAGTGGCTCCTTTATTGATTTTCTGTTACTTCCTCCACAACCACTAATTCAAATGCTCTGATGTCACTGCAATTATGTACATCTTTCTTGGGGTGGACCTGACACATCACAAATCAACAGTAAAATCTTCAGACTAATAGGTCTGTTCATACTGCCGCAAAGCTAGACCAAGAGAAATAAGTCTAATGACATGGTGGAGCAGGCAGTGTTCCAGATGAAAGCCAATTTATCCTGAGGGATGGGAGTCAGAGCTTCAAGTCGTATCTCCAAGACAACTGTTCAAACAAGACATTGAAAGAATGTTTCTGCCTTGCAAGTCATTGACTGCGTATGGTTGTCAACGTCTAGTGAAAAGCTTTGACATGAGAGGAATATTATGACTGCACAACTGAGAAAGCAGGAGGGAGAAATCTAGTAACAAGAGGAAACATTTAAATAATTCTGATGTTTTTGATGGTTAAACTCAAGGTATGTTGAAATTGTTCCAAAGGGGGTGATGCCTGGTGTGGTGGTGGAGGCTGAAAAAAAGGGGGCATTTAAGAGACAGACACATCGATGAAAAAAAAAATGGGGTTATGAGCGAGGGAGGGCTTCAGTTTTTTTTGGGGTGTAGGTCGGCACAACCTCGTGGGCCTTATACTGTGTTCTATGTTTCATGTAAGTCTCACATCTGCCAGATCCACACTGCCTGATTTAAGATTATTGGGGTGAGAAACAGGAACAGATGCAAACTCTCCGGTCTTTCAAACCTATTCCTCCCTCAGGAAGATCATGGATGATTGGATTGTTTGCCTCAATTCCGCATTCCCACCTCAAGAAGCAAACAAGGCAGGTGGTGGAAATCTGAAATAAAAAGAGAAACTGCTGGGAAATACTCAGCAGGTCAGTATCCATAAAGAAGGAAACAAAGTTATTGTTTCAGAAGAGGATCTCTTGTCAGAATCCAGGAAACAGGCATGTTGCAGAGAAGGGGAAGGATGTGGAGAACAAAGGCCCGGTCTCTGATGGGGTGGAAATCAAGGTGCAGAAGAGTACCACTTTCATTAAATATATTCAGTGAAAGAGAGTGCTCTGAGGGAGAGAATTCCAATGATTCCCAACTCTCTAACAGAAGAAATTCCTCCTCGTCTAAATCTTAAATGTGGACCTCTATTTTTTAAATGATGTTCCCTACTTTTAAATTTCCCCACATGAGGAAATATTCTCTCAGGACAGAAGCTGTTAAGCACCATCAGAATCTTATAAGCACCAGAAAGAGTTCGACCCCTTGCATCCGCTTTACTATTTGAAAAGACCTGGCTGAATTTTTACTTAAGAACCATTTTTCTACACTTACCCCATATTCCTTGATCCCTAACTGTTCAAAACCCTTTCAATCTGTCTCGAGTGTACTCAGTGGCTGAGTAGTTATAGCCATCTTGGGTCAAATATTCTAAAGATTCTTCACCTTCTGGATTGTTTGTAGCCCTGGACTTGCATTTCACAGCTTCTACATCGCCCTTTGTTTTCACTCTCTCTTTGTTCCCTCATTAATCTATCAACCAAGGTGGCTTTGCAAACAATGCATCACCATGTTAACCCTGGTCTCGTCCTATCGGAGATATCCCCTTTGTCCAATTCACCACCCTCTCTGCAACTTGAAACTTAATTTATTCCCTTGCTTTTCCAGTTCCAATGAAGGGTTTCTACCTGAAACATTGAACCTTCTCCACAGATCTGCCCAACTTGCTGAATATTCCCAGCATTCACTTCGTGTTTTTTTAAAGTTATGACCTGCTTTTAAATTTGCAACTCAGACTGACAATATTTGAATAGCACAATGAACATCAGGATCTATCACTGCATTCATTGCAGTCACAGAAGCTGTACTTAAGCAGATAAGGGCCCTCCAAATGGTTACACATGATGAGCAATGGTTCTGCATTCAAGTGGCTATTCTTGTTTATCCAACAAATAGTGTCAGTAATGTTTTTTTTAAATTATGGCACATCAAAAGGAAATGGAAATGGCTGGTATTTCATTAAGGCTCTCCGGGTCAGACAAGACAAACGAGACTCAGGGTAACCAGAAGTCCGGTTAATGAGGTACATTTTAAGGACCATTAAAGGATGAAAGATGGGTCCAGAGGAAATTTCAGTGCTTAGGGACCAGGCATTTGAAGCCACGGCTCACCCCACCATCCCTACCATAGTGGGGTGAAGGAGAGTGTTGGAAGGCAAAGATGTAGAGGAGTAGTTCATTATAAGTCTCTCTCTTGCTGTGAACAAAATCAGTCATAAGTATAGAATATTGATTTACCTAAAAATTACATGCTCATTATTGTCTAATGAAACTCACGAGTATCCAAATTATATTCAGAGATATGACAGATTTCACGGGGCAACAGTAGGGCTCAAGGAAGTGTCAGATTGGAGCTCTCTAGATTTGATAAATGTTGATGCAGGAAACAGCCTTTTATACAAAGGAAGAGAACCTTCTGGATCCATTTAGTCCTGACTTTCCATACTCCTAGCTTCTGAGCTACGAGATAAATATTGCCAAATGTGCTCAGAGATCTGCTGAGGATAGATATATCCAACTTATCCACGGCCAATCCAAACCCACCCCCATCCTGGCCAATCCAAACCCCCCTCCCAATCCCGGCCAATCCAAACCCCCCACTACACCAATGCAAACCCAACTCATCACAGCCAATCCAAACCAAGCCCCACCACACTCATCCAAACATCACCAAAGCTTGACCAATCTAGAAACCTAAGCAGGCCACGACCAGTTCAACCACACCCAATATAAATACAACCTCACCACATCAATTCAAATATCACCTGATGATGATGAAATCCAGCCCAGCCTCACCATAGACAATATAAGATGCAACCTGAACAAGGGCAATCTGAAACTAATCTAAGATTGAGGGTTTGCAATTTCTTTCCAACTTGCAGAAAAGTCAGATAAAAGGATTTGCTATTCTGTTTGCACGTTGATATTAGTCAAGAACAGAGGACACATATGGTCAAACAAAGTATATCAACCTGACATGGATGAAGCAAGGTGCGGTCAGATCTGACCCAACACATAATTTGTTTTAATCAGAAGATTATTATGGCCAAACCAGGCCCCACCACATGCTGTCATCCTCTGCAATACAGGCATATCAGATTTTTAAAAATTTTCAAGATCATGGTGTACAAAAGCAACCAGCACATAACCTGGAGTTATTTGTAGCTTGGTTGTTAACCTACCACCAAAAGAAATCTCCTTCATCCAGAGAGGAGAAATAGAGCCACCATCCTTTAACGGTGCAGAAACTGAATTTCTAAATTACAGAGGTGGTTCTTTGGCTTGGCTTCGCGGATGAAGATTTATGGAGGGGGTAAAAAGTCCACGTCAGCTGCAGGCTCGTTTGTGGCTGACAAGTCCGATGCGGGACAGGCAGACACGGTTGCAGCGGTTGCAGGGGAAAATTGGTTGGTTGGGGTTGGGTGTTGGGTTTTTCCTCCTTTGCCTTTTGTCAGTGAGGTGGGCTCTGCGGTCTTCTTCAAAGGAGGTTGCTGCCCGCCAAACTGTGAGGCGCCAAGATGCACGGTTTGAGGCATTATCAGCCCACTGGCGGTGGTCAATGTGGCAGGCACCAAGAGATTTCTTTAGGCAGTCCTTGTACCTTTTCTTTGGTGCACCTCTGTCACGGTGGCCAGTGGAGAGCTCGCCATATAACACGATCTTGGGAAGGCGATGGTCCTCCATTCTGGAGACGTGACCCATCCAGCGCAGCTGGATCTTCAGCAGCGTGGACTCGATGCTGTCGACCTCTGCCATCTCGAGTACTTCGACGCTAGGGATGAAAGCGCTCCAATGGATGTTGAGGATGGAGCGGAGACAACGCTGGTGGAAGCGTTCTAGGAGCCGTAGGTGGTGCCGGTAGAGGACCCATGATTCGGAGCCGAACAGGAGTGTGGGTATGACAACGGCTCTGTATACGCTTATCTTTGTGAGGTTTTTCAGTTGGTTGTTTTTCCAGACTCTTTTGTGTAGTCTTTTGTGTACTCTTTTGTGTAGGACTCTACATCACCTTTGTTGACCTCACCAAAGCCTTCGACACCGTGAGCAGGAAAGGGCTTTGGCAAATACTAGAGCGCATCGGATGTCCCCCAAAATTCCTCAACATGATTATCCAACTGCACGAAAACCAACAAGGTCGGGTCAGATACAGCAATGAGCTCTCTGAACCCTTCTCCATTAACAATGGCGTGAAGCAAGGCTGTGTTCTCGCACCAACCCTCTTTTCAATCTTCTTCAGCATGATGCTGAACCAAGCCATGAAAGACCCCAACAATGAAGACGCTGTTTACATCCGGTACCGCACGGATGGCAGTCTCTTCAATCTGAGGCGCCTGCAAGCTCACACCAAGACACAAGAGAAACTTGTCCGTGAACTACTCTTTGCAGACGATGCCGCTTTAGTTGCCCATTCAGAGCCAGCTCTTCAGCGCTTGACGTCCTGCTTTGCGGAAACTGCCAAAATGTTTGGCCTGGAAGTCAGCCTGAAGAAAACTGAGATCCTCCATCAGCCAGCTCCCCACCATGACTACCAGCCCCCCCCACATCTCCATCGGGCACACAAAACTCAAAACGGTCAACCAGTTTACCTATCTCGGCGGCACCATTTCATCAGATGCAAGGATCGACAATGAGAGGTGGTTGTATTGTACTAAATACATCTGTCAGCTGAACCCTTCGTTCACACTTTCACAAAATTCAAGATTCCTTTATTGTCAGAACATGAATTATTACACAAATTTGCCTTCTGCCTGCTGCAAGGTAAACAGTTACTTTTAGTGTTGCTCGATACCCCATACAGTACGAGAGAAGGGTATCCAAGACATCAGCAAGTGCCCCTGCTGGTGATCCCTCCCTCCAGACGCAATGAACAACTTCTACACGTGCTTTGAAGTGAAAAGCGACGATACAGCAAAGAAGACCACCTCTCCTCCAAATGACTAGGTGCTGTGTCTTTCAGTGGCCGATGTAAGGAGAAAGCTAAGCAAGGTCAACCTGCGGAAAGCCGCTGGACCGGATTACGTTGCTGGCAGAGTGCTCAGGGGATGTGTGGCTCACCGACATCTTTAACATCTCCTAAGAAGAGCTGTGGTCCAAACATGCTTCAGAGCCGCCACCGCTGTCCCCATGACCGTTGAGGTCATTCCTTGGAGTACACCTGGTGGAGAACCTCACCTGGTCCCTCAACACCAGCTCCATAGCCAGAAATTGGCTGTGTCCTGCCTCAATGACTACTGCCTTGTCGCGCTCATGTCCATCATCATGAAGTGGTTTGAGAGGCTCATCATGGGGCACATCAAGCTCCTGCTGGCCCCGTCACTGGACCCCCTGCAGTTCGCATACAGACCCAACCGCTCCACGGAGGATGCCATCGCCACTGCCCTCCATCTAGCCCTCACCCACCTGGAAAACAAGGACTTGTACATTCCAATACTGTTTACTGACTTCAGCTCAGCATTCAACACAATCATACCATAGTACCTGATAAGGAAGTTGGACCTGCTGGGTCTAAACACCTCCCTCTGCAATTGGATTCTTGACTTCCTGTCGGGGAGACCTCAGGCAGTCCAGATTGGTAACAACATCTCCAAGACTATCACACTGAGCACAGGGGCTCCCAGAGCTATGAGCTTAGTCCACTGCTGTTCATCTGCTGACCCACAACTGTGTAGCTAAACACAGCTTGAACCACATCAAGTTCACTGACGACATGACCATGGTGGGCCTGATCAGTAAGAATGAGGAGTCAGTGTACTGAGATGAGGTGCAGTCGCTAACGGACTGGTGCAGAGCTAACAACCTGTAACTGAAAGTCAAAAAAAACAAAAGAGATGGTTGTTAACTTCAAGAGGGTCTGGGGAGAACCACGTTCCGCTGGCCATTGACAGCTCCACCGTTGAGGTCATCAAGAGTATCAAGTTCCTTGGAGTACACCTGGTGGAGAACCTCACCTGGTCCCTCAACACCAGCTCCATAGCCAAGAAAGCCCAGCAGCGCCTCTACTTCCTGTGAAGGCTGAGGAAAGTTAATCTCCCACCCTCCACCCTCACTACATTCTACAGAGGATGTATAGAGAGCATCCTGTGCAACTGCATCACTGCCTGGTTTGGAAGCTGTACCTCCTCGGACCGCTAGACCCTGAAGAAGATAGTGAAATCAGCGGAAAAGATCATTGGTGGGTGGGAGGTCATCTCTTCCTACCATGAAGGATATTTACAACGCTCGATGCAAGTGAAATGCAATAAACATTGTGAAGGACTCCACACACCCCTCACGTAAACTGTTCTCCCTTCTGCCATCTGGTAGGAGGTTCTGACTCAGGCCTTTATGTCCAGATTGGGCAAGAGCTATTCCCACTCAACCCCCCCCCCCCCCAAAGCCATCAGACTTTTGAACTCCCAGTAGGTTTGGGGACCATGGAGTGTTAATGGATATATCTTAATATTTTAAATGTGTTGAACTTCTATTCTAACCTACATTTATATAAATATGCTCAGTTATCCTGGAGAAATGCTATCTCATCTTTACTGCGCCAGCATGACAAATAAAGGCAACTTGACGAGAAAGAGAAGCCAAGGATACTCCCTTCAGAGTTGCTGAATGTCCGTGGATTTGCCTCCAGAACATCCGAAGCAGCCAGACCCCTGTTTGATTCATCGGCATCATGAACTCCAGATCCAAACCTCTTACACAATCAGGAAGCCTTCAGCCCCCGAGGCCCCTTGGGAGCTCTTCTTGCCCTCAGCACCTTCTTGAATCCAGCTTCCAAAGCCAGCAGCCTGGGCAAGTCGACTGACCTCAAGTTGCACGCAGCCTATGTGAGTCACCAATCCGTTGAGCCTCTCGTTGGTCCGCTGCAATGATCACCTTCCCCTAGAGTCTTGTCCTCTGCTTCTCCTGTTTAATGGGGCTTGTTCTTCTGGTTTTTAATCCTCATTAGCTATGAACTCATCAACGATTTAATTATTCCAAGTGCAACAGGTTGCCAGATAGAATCATAAAATGGTATAAGAGGGCCATTCAACCCATTTAATCTTGTGAAGTACTTTCAAGTGCCTAACACTCCCTGCTCCTTTTTGGTCAAAGTCATAGAGTCAAAGAGCCACACAGCATGGCACTGGACCTTCATCATGCACTTGATATTCTGGGCTAGAACCATTTGCCTATATTTGGTCCTGCACTCTTCCAATCCATATATCTGTTCAAATACCTTTTGAATGTCAAAACCTTACCTGCTTCCAAAGATTCTTCTGACAGCTTGTTCTAGATACGGACCACCCTCTGAGTGAAAAAGTTGCTCCTCAGATCCCTCTTAAAATTCCATCTCACTTCAAGTGTACATCCTCTGGTTCTAGAATCACCTACACTGCTAAAAAGATTGGGAGCATTCATTTTATTCAGGTCCCTCATGATCTTACAAACCTCGATGAGGTCACATCGCAGCTTCCTACACTCCGGCCTATCCAGCTTCTTCCTAAAAATAAGCCGTCCTGTTCCAGAAACATTCAGGTGAATCTCTGCTGCACCTTTCCAACTTGTTGATATCCTTCCGACAGCTGAATAACCAGAACTGTGAACACTGCTCCCAGTGGGGTCTCACCATAGATACAGCTGTATCACCAGGCCGCAACATTTGTGCTCAATACTCTGCCTAATGAAGGCGAGCATGCCAGACAAGCGAGTTAGACAAATTAAAATGGTTTTCTAAATAATGCTGTGTTCCTCCATGTGGGAGGCAGTGTTGGGAAGATAAATACATTAGTTAAATTTTAAATGGTTCTGTCAAATCCAAAATTCTAATAAAGATTTGCATTTTCAAATCTTATGTCAAAGCAATTTGCATACTTTGCAGTGTTGATTTACTATGTGAGATTCAGCATTTAATTTGCCAACACAGCACTAAGATGAAGGATCAGTTAATCTTTTAGTGCTGGTTGGGAAAGGAATATTAAGTTGGAATGCTTGGTAGCTCTGCATGGTTCTAAGATCTGTAAAATCAGGGGTGCAGAAATGCTGGAGTGCTGCTCCGGACACCTTGGGGGGGGCGCTCCGGACACCTCGCGGGGGGGGGGGGCGCTCCGGACACCTCGCGGGGGGGGGGGCGCTCCGGACACCTCGCGGGGGGGGGGGGGGTGCTCTGGCACTTCCATGTTGCCATTTTTGGTGAGCTCCTGCACCTAAAAAAAGAGCACTGCACCCCTATGTAAAATCCACTGGAAAGCCCTGGATTGGGTAGAAATGACCTCAGCTGCCTCCTCACCTGGAGGTCAGAGCCTGCAACGGAACAGCATTCTATACTATTGCCAAGATTCACCCTGAATCCAATCCTCGTATCCCTGAAAATACAAAGCTAAGTTGGGAGGATGGCTTGTGCTGCATTTCTATCCTCTCCCAGGCTTAAACCTGTTCCCCAAGCCCAGTGAAACTTGGTACATAATGACTACCCTCTCCAAAAGAGAAGTTGGATAAAGTGATTACCAAAACAGAATAAGAGTCTTCGAACAAAATGGGGTCTTCGGCCCAGCAAGCCTATGCTGAACCTTTTGGCCATCTACACTAATCCTCTCTGTCTGGGCTACTATCATGTTCAAGATTCCTTTATTGTCATGTCATAAAACAGATGTAATAATATACAAAATTGGCTTTTGTCTGCCATAGAGCAATGATTCGCCATCAGCAGAAATTACCGAGAGCTCTTTACAGTCAGAGGAAGAGAAGCAAAAGAGAGTCCTTTCAGAGGATTTGCCTCCAGTGCTCCCGCAGCGACCGCAGCCGCACAGACTTCATGCCGCTAAACCACTGGCAACCTGAGCTCCAGATCCAAATCTCCAACGTGATCAGGAAGCCTTCAGCACCCTCAGCACCCTCTCGCATCCCGTTTCCAGTACCTGGTACCCCTTCAGCCAGCCTCGAGTTGGTCTCCAACAGTCCACATCCTGGCGTGAGTCCTTTGACTGCAGTCACCAGCTGCCCGCAGCTTGCATAGGTTCTTTGGCTCAGTTCACCACCAGTACACCACCTGTGTGTTCTGACCCCCCATGAAAACTCCCAGGATCATTGCCTTTAGGTGGCAGAGGGGGAGTTTCTGAAATTCCTGTTTCCCAGCCCCCGACAATTCCTGACCTGTGGGGATCCTGACAAAGTGCTGAACTTTTCCTCATGAATGTTATACTTCCTTAAATTGGTTCAGCTGTTCAGAATTTAAAAAAAGCATCAAAGAGGTGTTTTTTTTTACAAATTAGCACAGCCTAAAGCTACATCATGTAGCTATAACACAGCCAGAGTGTGCTCACATATAACACAAGGTACAACAATGTTCGATCAAAATCTATATTTGCCCTGATTAACAGTTGCTGTCCCAGTGTTAATTCAATGTTATTATCCAAAGCTACTCTGCATTGTCCAAATTAACTGTTTTAATGCAGAAAATCACTCATACTCAAGCTAGGGGGAAAAGAATTGACCTAGTGGAGTGAAACATGAAAGCTTGCAGATGCTGAGATTGTAGTAAAAACACAGAAATGCTGGAAGCGTCCATAGGAGGCAAAGATATATTGCTGATGTTTCGGGCTCGAGTCCTTCTTCATAAGCAAAAAGCAGACAGGCATCTTAATTAAAGACTAGAGAGAAAGGGGAAACAATGAGAGGGAACCAACTGCCAAAAGGTGTTAGTTGGATATGATAAGCGGAAAGGTGAGAATAGATTTCAGCTCTTGAATGGAGACACAGGGAAGAGAGAGACACACACACGGAACTAGAGGGAAGGAGACAGTGGGAGGGGGTTAAACAGAAACTGGAGAAGTCATGTTAATGCTTTCTGGTTGGAGTTTTCCCAGATGGAAGATGAGGTGCTGTTCCTCAAATTTGTGGGTGGTCTCAATTTGACAGTGCATGAGAGGATGGATATGTCAGAAAGTAAATGGGACGGGGATTTGAAATGGGTGGCCTCTGGGAGATCCATGCTGTTGCAGCGGACAGAGCCAAGGTGCTCAACAAAACAATCTCCCAATCTGTGCCCAGTCTCTCCATGTAGAGGAGCCCACAAATGGAGCACTGGATGTATTAGATGACCTCTGCAGATTACCAAGTAAAATGATGCTTCACTTGGAAGGACTGTTTGGGACTCCAAATGGTGGTGAGGGAGGAGGTGTGGGCCCAAGTGAAGCATCTCCTGTGGTCACAGGGGTAGGTTCCAAGGGGACAATTGATGGGAGGGAGGAGTGGACAAGGGAGTCACAGAGCGAGCAGTCCCTGGAGAAGGTGGAGAGGGGAATATTTGTCTGGTGGCAGAAATGGCAAAGGAGGATATGTTGGACACAGAGGCTGGTGGGGTGGTAGGGGACAAAAAGGGGAATTCTGTCCTTGTCACATGTGGGAGTGGAGAGGGCCAGGAGTTGGCAGCAAAGTGGATAAAGTTGATGAGCTCATCAATGGTGCAGAAGGCAGAACGCAACCTGCTGCATAGTTAGGCTTTATTCCAAACGGCAATGCAATCTAATAATGACACTCTTGTCTGAAATGATCTCGCCATCTTGACTATCAGTTCAGAACACAATCTTCCTTTCAATCACCTGGAGCAAAGTATTGTCATCTTATTCAAAATCATTTAGCGAGGCCTCACATCCTCAGAACACACCTTTGCACAAAGAAATCATAAAATCCCATTAATTTGATGTAATGTTATCTTTCAATTTCTTTTTGTGCTTTAAATATTAGCAAGAAGAACAAATAGTCCATGGCCAGGTGTGTCCATTCATTTGGTGATTATCTCTTCAGGTCTCAAGTTTATTTGGTATATTGAAAGAAAAATATTAGATTTAAGGTATTTCGTAAATAGCTCATCCAATTATGTTCAAGAGCAGTGCTGTCGGCATTTCTGAATGCAATTGACATTATTCTGTTGTGTACAACTTAGAAATGTCTAACTGCAGATCCCAAACTGTAGCAATAATTGAATTCTCACCAATCTCGGAACTAAGAAGTTATAAAAAAAATAACTTAAAAGAGATCAGACACTGAAAATCTAGTTTGAATGTATAACATTAAAGTCAACATTTTCTTTGAATCACCCGTTTCCTCAGTTTTCCTATACTAATTAATTCAAATGACACGAACTGCTGCATTGTATCAAAGAAATAATTCCTTGGTTATAGACTGGAAATCTTTTTTTCCCAGTTTCTCTGCTGAGTCCAATGAGATTTAGGAAATAGAAGCTGAGATCAGTAAAGAGGCTGGACTGAACAATGGAGGGATTCAGTGGGTCAGGCAGTGTTAAATTTTAAAATTTAGACATACAGCACGGTAACAGGCCCTTCTGGCCCACGAGCCCGTGGTGCCAAAATACCCCAATTAACCTACAAACCCCATATGATTTTTTGAATGGTGGGAGAAAACCAGAGCACCTGGAGAAAACCCACGCAGTCACAAGGAGAACGTACAAACTCCTTACAGACAGCGCTGGATTCGAACGCCAGTTGCTGGCACTGTAAGAGCATTGCACTAACTGCCTCGTGAACTGTGATGTTCTTGAATAGAATTGGTCAGCCTAGTTTTCGGGTCAGGACCTGCTATTGAGTCCTTCTGGCATGCCTCCTGTAGCATCTTGAGAGAAGCCTTGATAAATCTTTGGCATCCATGCCCCATCGAAATGCTGAAATTGTCCTGGTCTCTACCACTTCCTCTGGCAATGCATTCACATACTCTCCACTCTCTGTGTGAAAAAGTTGCCTCTCAGATCCCTTTTCAATCTTTTCCCTCTCCCTTTAAATCTACACCCTCCAGTTTCAGATTATTTACTTTAACTATGCCCCTCATGGTTTTATATACCCTCTGAACACCCAAAATTCTTACAATCTCTGGCTCTTCTGCAGCCAACAACAGAACTTTTAAGACCCCCTCATAAACTTCCAAACCTTCATTCCTCTTGTGAATGAGAAATTTTTCTTGATCCTTGACCTTATTTTCAAACATTGGCCTCTTTTTCTCTAGTTAGATAGATAGATAAATAGATAGATAGCATCATGCACCTCAAAGCTCCATGAGAGTTTTTTTAAAATGTTTTAGAGAGGTCACCTCTCATTCTTCCAAACTTTGGTCCATCCTGATCAATCAAGGTATTTGTAATATCTGACCACTATTGCAATTCAGCAAACAATTCACATTGGGCATGGGTTTGTCCTTGGGTTGGTTAGGATGAACATTCAGTGCTTCACTTCATGGTAGGTACACAAAGGGGAGGAAAGTTCAACTTAAAAGGGCATCAATTTAAAACTTCAGGATAAAAGGCCATCGATTTAAAACAGAGATGCGGAAAAATTCCTTTAGCCAGAAGTCGTGAGTCTGTGGAACTTGTTTCCACAGGTGGCTGTGGAAGCGAGATCATTGGATGTATTTAAGGCAGAGATTGACAGACATTAAATTAATCAAGGTATCAAGGGCTAGCAGGAGAAGGCCGGGGAGTGGGGCTGAGTGGGACGATGGATCAGCTTCTGATTAGAATGGCAGGGCAGACTCGATGGGCCAATGGGCCTACTTCTGCTCCTGTATCTTGTGAAGGATCAATTTCCCAGGGATCTTGCCAAGGAGTGGCCAGCAAATTCAGCAGAAAGAACTTGTCAGAGTTTTGATTGGAAATTAGTTATTTAAGCTATCAAGGAACCCACAAGTATATTCTGTTCATAAAAATGGCACTGATACATTTCATGCAGAGTAAACTGCAGGAATGCTTCTCCAGCTCTTGTGCTTTCCCAATGAATGGTTTTCTTGGTGTGAAAATATAGTGGACACAGCCCAGGACATCACAGGCAAAACCCTCCCTACCATTGAAAACATCTACAGGGAACACTGCCAACTGAGAGCAGCAGCAATCAATGATCCACACCACCCAGCACATGCTCGGTCTCACTGCTAACACCTGGAAGGAGGTGTAGGTGCCACAGGTCTCGCACCCACCAAGTTCAGGAACAGCTGTTGCCCCTCCACCACCAGACTCCTCCTCAACAACAACAAACTCAATCAGAGACTCATTTAAGGACTCTTACTTGTGCACTTTATAGATATTTTTTCTCTCTGTATTGACAAGTCAGTTTGTTTAGATTTATTTTTTTGTTTATTAGTGTACATGGAGTACAGTTTTTTTTGCACAATCAATTAGTGGTAATTCTGCCTCACCCTTTGGAAAAGGAATCTCAGGGTTGTATGTGATGTCTTATATTGGGCATTAAATTAATCAAGGTATCAATAAATCTGAACACTATCTTGATGTTTAAAAGGAGACAAAAGCCACTGTTCTGTCTATAATATTGTGTATGATTTTCAGCATTGTAATTCTAATGGCGAGCAGAACAGTGACATCGAATTACTACAGTGTGACAAAGTATTGTCTATTTGAAATTATACCCGTTTCTCACCAGACCACTTCAGAATTTTGTGCTTTTATTTCAGATTTACAGAATCCACAGTTTTTTCTTCTTTGAAGCTTTTATTTTGTCTTCGCAATGTGAGCTAGGCCAGCATTTATTGCCCTTTCCTTACCACCCCAGAACTCGAACATTTTTATTCAAGAGTCAGCCTCGTGTGTGGTGGAAGTCTCATGTTGATTACATGGAGTATTCAGAACTGAGAAGATCAGAGAGGTTTCCGTTTCCTCTGTTGAAAGCATTCACCAGGAGTGTTGCTTAAAGAGGGCTCAAAAAAATCATTGAGGACCACTTCACAGCATTTTTGACCCATTACCATCAGAATGGAGATACAGGAGTATCAAAATCAGGGTTTCCAGGCTGGGAAATTGTTTCTTCCCATAGGCTGTGAGATTGATGAATGGTATCTTGTAACCTTGGGTTTCTTATAAATGAAATTAGTCAATTATTCAAAAATAGTTATGTATATTTAAAATGATGTCTTTATGAATAGATTTGCTGTGTATTGTGTGTGTACATATATGCGTTCACCGTTGTCCAGAGAAACACTGTTTCATCTAGTTGTAGATGTACAATGAAATGGTAATAAACTTGAATTTGAAGCTGTAAAGGAGAGAGATTAGCATCTCTGAAGGACTTTCGTGATTCAAATGGGGTTTCTCCATGTCCCATTAGTTTTGTGGTCACCATTTCTGATACAAGCATTTGTTTATGATGTTATTGAAGAGCTTAATCTCTTTATGAGCCCAAGAAAAGATCCTTCATCCCACCGGGTCTTTGCTGATCCTCAGATACCATCAACTCTCATTGTAGGCGTTTTATTTATTCTCCCCACTTTTCTCCTTGGATTCTACCACTCACCGACGCTCTTGGGGCATTATACAGCAGGCAATCATTCCGCACTTTCTTATCCCTCTGGGGTGTGGGAGGAACCAAGAGCACCCAGGGAAAGCCCATGGAGTCACAGGAAGAAAGTGCACGCTCCACACAGGCAGCAGCAGAATTCAGGATGGGACCTGGGTCCTGGGCCCCAGAAGCTGTGAGAGGGCAGCTCTACCAGCAGACCTGCAGACCACTTCAGAATTTTGTGCTTTTATTTCAGATTTACAGAATCCACAGTTTTTTCTTCTTTGAAGCTTTTATTTTGTCTTCACCATTATTAACAAGAGAGCCTCAACTAATTTATGATCATTTGGAGCAGAAGTAAAACAAAACAATGCAGAAACTCAGCAGGTCACACAGTGTACTTTATGTAGCAAAGATAAAGATAATATAAACAACAGTTTGGGTTTGAGTCCTTCATCAAGTTATGAACAAAATCTGGGTGGTCGTCTGAACAAAATGTTGGGGTGGGGGGCACAATGACATAGGAAGGAGGTAATAGGCGGGTAAGGGAAGGCGGGCACAGCAGCAAACAAGGGGATAGATTTTGGTCCCATTCAGAAAAAATATTTTTCTCCTTTTACCTCCTGATCCTATATCGAGTACGACAGAGTTGTATTCACAACTCAGGCCATGATGCAAATTAGCCTCCCCTCCATCATGTATACCTTCTGTTCTCTCAGGATAGCTGCCAACATATTAAAGGACAAATCCACCATAGTGATACTCTCTTCTTCCCCTTTGTTATGAGGCTATTAGGATCTCAAATCTTCCCTTACTATTCTAATCACAAACTACACTGGGACAACGAAAATACTTCATTATTAAACCACCAGTTTTTGTTTTCTTGCATTAACTGTAACTGTGAATATTTATTTACAGTATCAATCTAACCCTTATATTTATAATCTCTTTTGTTCCATATGGGATAATTTAGTCTTTACTAGTGTTGTTTCTTTAAAATACCTGTTTGGCTGGAGCAAGAAAGAATTTTGTTGCATATGTGAATTGTACTTATGGCAATAAACTCATCAACCTGGTCTTTCCCTTGGGCAAAAGGCACATCACGACCAGGACCGGGTGGTAAATCTGCGTTCTGAGCATCGGTAGCTCAGATGGGCGGGCAGCCGGGGCCTGGGCGAAAGTCTGTGGCCGTGGCATTGGGAGCTCTGGTCGGTGGGTGACCAGGGCCAAAATATGGGGGTGGGAGGGGGTGGGGGCAGTTGACATATGTACACCATATATAGCAAATAACAGTTTTTGGGGCCAAATATAGCGAGGTTACATGGTGTCGACTATTGTACACATAAATACAGTAAATGATGCCCTTACACTGTTTGAACTGTACTTTTCTCTACACCTTACACTTTGTCATGTAACACTTTTCCCTGCACTCTTCGACACCACATCCTGCACATCTGGGATATTATTCTATTGATGTATTGTCTGGCTAGCACATGGAATAACACTTTTCATTGAATCCTAGGTCATGTGACAACAATTCTCTCCCTTGCTTGGAGAACGCTCGGCTTTCATATAAAATTGGACTGTGAGCCTTTGTTTTTCAATCATATTGGTTTTTAAAATAAATAGAGTATAATGAAGAAAAGGGAACAAAAATGAAAATACAATATCACACACACACTCAACCCATCTAACCTACTCTATTAAAAAAAAAACTCACCCCAAAAAAACCATCTGAGCATCTTATCCTGAAGGATACATAAATTTTGTAGCTTTTGATTCAAACTGTGAATCAAAAAACAAAGGTAAGATTATATCTCATCTGGAAGAGTGAGTACATCTAATCACATTAAAAACATTTACATTAAATGAAAATAAGACATAAAAGGTTGCCCTGTATCTTCAAATTTCACCAGTGAATCAAATATATGATATCTAATTTTTTTCTGAACTTAAACAGGGCATAATGAGAAAACAATTGAAACCCTGTTGGAGGGCTCGAGTTTTTCCATTTGAATAAGATGGCTCTTCTAGTCAACAATGTAGAGAAGGCCACAACCTGTTACACAGGTACAGAAAAACTCCTTATGTCTTGGTCAATAACCCCATAAAGAGGAGTTATTGGACTGGGTCATAGTTCAACCTGAATTACAGTTGAAAAAATATTAAAAATTTATTTCCAATAGATTTCTAAGGATGGACTAGACTAAAACATATGTGTCAATGTAGCAATAACAGATTTGCATCTATCACAAGTAGGGTTAATATTAGAAAAAAATACAAGCCATCTTGGACATGATGCACCACTTTGAATTGGATTAATGAATGCCGGGAACATATTGAAGATGTATTCACCAGTTTAAGAATCTTATCCCTTGGTTCATAACTAATATCTAACAAGTACAAAATGACCATTTCCCTTTTTCTCTGCTCACATGGAGGCTACTTGGGGTCCTGTAGTCTCCAAAACAAGGAAGGCCAACACCACACCTTCAGCCAGAGAATGGTAAACCTGTGGAATTTGTTGCCACAGGCGGTTGTGGAGGCCAGGTCATTGGGTGTATTTAAGGCAGAGATTGAAAGATTCTTGATTAGCCAGGGCATCAAAGGTAATGGGAGAAGGTCGGGCTCCTGGGACTGAGTGGGAAGATTGATCAGCTGAATGGCCTATTTCTGCTCCTACATCATTATGGTCCTTATACAAAGCATGCAGCTAAGTCATAGAGCGACACAGCAAGAACCAGACATTTTGGGCCACCATGTCCATGCTATTGAACTTCTATAAACCAATTCTGTTTTTCTGCAGTTGGTCCATTTCCTTCCCTACCTACATTCTGACAACCAGCTTGACTATTTCTTATTCCACAGATGCAGTCTGAGTGCTTGAAGTATTTTCTAATTTTATTTCAGATTTCCAGCATCTGCAGGTTTTGATCTTTGATTTTCAAATACTATTTTTTAATTTAAATTTTAGATATACAGCACAGTACCAGGCCATTTCAACCCATGAGCCCACGCTGCCCAATTTACACTCAATTAACCTACACCCTCTGTATATTTTGAATAGTGGGAGGAAACTTGAGCCCTCAGGAGAACGTACAAACTCTTTACAGACAGTGTGGGATTCAGACCCAATCACTGGTGCTGTAAAGGCATTGCACTGTCTGCTATGCCAACTGTGCTACCATAAATGTGGTTGAAATTAAAATAACAGAAACTAGTGGAGATATGGAACAGGTCAGGCTCATGTGTTCAAGCTCACGTATCTTCTATCCGAAGGAAATTAATATTTCCAGTCCCTTCATCAGAAAGGGAAAGAGAGGAAACAAGGTATACAAGAGATAAAACAAGTTAGATCTAGGTTCCAGAGAGGGGAAGGAGAACTTATCAGAAATAGCTATCTTCCAACAACAACCATAACTTTTATTTATTCATAACATCTTTAACATACTCAAATCCCCCAAGGGGTTTCACAGGAGCATTTTCTAGACCAGAATTCCAGGGCTTTTGGAGAAACAGTCATAATAAGACCATAAGACAAAGGAGCAGAAATAAGCCATTCAGCCTATTGAATCTGCCCCGCCATTTAATCAGGAGATGATCCATTTTCCCACTTAGCCCCACTGCCTCGCCTTCTCGCCATAACCTTTGATGACCTGGTTAATCGAGAAATAATGTCAGAGCGATTAAGTTTGGGGCTGATCGTGAATCCATTAGCCCAGTTATTTTCCCCAAAGGTTTATTGGACTGGATGAGGTTGTGAAGAAAGACTGAGACAAACCCTTAGAGAGATGTGTAAACAAACATAATTTTAAAATCAGGGCACTGTTTAATCGGCAGTCAGTGGAAGTGAACAAGCACTGGAATGAGGTGAATGAGACTCGGAATGAGATGACCCCAAGCAGAATTTTGGATGACCCTGTGGTTATAAATAATACTTTGAGGGAGGCCAGCCAGGGGTCCATTGGAATGGAAATCAAAATAAAACTGCAGATGCTGAACTCTAAAGTGAAAACAGGATTTGCTGGAAATACTCCAGACCAGGTCTGACCATGCTGAGTATTTCCAGCAGGTTATGCCCATTGGAATGGCTAGGCCCGGAAGTGTGCAGGGACTCAGCAGCGGACAAACTGAAGTACAGAGAATTGGTCGAAGCAATCGAAAACCAGCTGGAAAATGAACAGCTGAATGGGAATCTCATTCATTAATTATGTAACTTTGTACCAATGCCTTGTAAACATCACACCCACACACAGTGTGACAGTCCTTAGACAACTGGCTCCATTAACAGTGTTACCTAGTAAAACATTGAAAACTGCACTTATAGTGACAAGGGAACGTGAATATTTTTTGAAAAGTTACAAGTCAAGTCATTAATATCTCCCAATGCTTTGTATCCACCCACACGGCACTGGAATAAATCAAATATATAATTCACTGAAAATGTTTGTCAAGTTGTGGGAAGCAATCAAAATCAAACACTCTCGTGTGCTCGTCAGGCCCAGCCTGCTGACAGTTTTGTGGCCCTGCTTGCAATGATGATGTTGGGAGATGTGAGGAACGCCAGACTTGCAGCCCCTCACCAGCCACTGTCAGTTGACAGATTTGTTAAAAAGAAAGACTGGACCATTGATCTCCTTGGGCATACATTAGACTGCAGCCAAAACCCAATCCAACTGGGGCTAGTCCAAATTTAACCCAGCCACAGACAATCTAAGCACGACTCGACCATGGCCAAAGCAAACATGACCCACCCACGGCCAATCCAAACTCTACTCAGCCACAGCCAATCCAACCCAGAGTCCACCACGGCCAATGCAAAGTGACCCAGCGACAGCCAATCCAAACTCCATCCAGGCAAAGTCAATCCAAACTTGACCCAGCCACAACCAAGCCAAACGTGACCAACCTACAGTCAATCCAAAGGTGACCAAGGGAAAGGCCAGGCTGGAATGCCGAATCCCCACTCCTTCGGGTGATGAAAGGGACAAATAAGGTGTCAGGAGCCTATGACCTAACAAAGGGCCAAGTGACAACACACCACCTATTCCATATCTGACCTGCCTATCTTCATAAATATTAGAATCTCAAGCATGTTGGTGAGTTAAAAGAAGAAACTTCAAACATCCATAACGAACAAATGGTGTAATTCAAGAAATGGTTAGCAGGCCCAGGCAGAATCTACATAATGTAGATCTGATCCCGACATCCAGGGCCAAGTCCTGCCTGGCTCAGGTTGGGTTCTCCCACTCTAAATAAATGTTCAATAGGATTATTGTCTGGAGGTGCTGCCCTTTTTACCTCTGGCCTCTTGGCTGTTTCAGTAAGATTCAATGCAGGCTTGAGGAACTGCATCCCATCTTCCATCTAGGAGACTTGCAATTTGATGCCTTTGATACAAAGTTCTCCAACTTTTGGTAACTCACTCTTCCTTTCTCTCTGTATCACAACTGGTGATTTTGCTGGGCATCAGTTTGGTTCAGAGCTTTTTAAAACAAAATTCTATTAGTATAGCCCACAGCTTTGCCTTACTGACACATTACGCACTGGAAAAGCTTAACCTTGATCCCAACCACAACTCCAATTGTTACATGACTTTATTTGGTCTCAACCTATCAAAGATATTCCCTTCTCCTGCCTCCTGAAAACTAACTTGTTTTCTCTTTCAGTTCTGTTGAAGGGTCCTCGACCTGATTGTTAATGATTTCATATTCCCCACAGATACTTCTGGGCCTCATATATTTCCTGTTTTTCTTTTGCCTGGCCACCAAGCACTCTGAGGGAGAGATGGGTGCATTCAATATATTATCATGAGTTGTGATAATACAACAGGACACAAGTTAAAAGAAAGCAAACTTAGGACAAATTGCTGGGACCTTCTACATAATACAAAGAGCATAATTTTGGACACCTAATGTGCTCCCCACCCCATCACCACCATCTCTCAACCAGCAGCACTTCTCCTTCCCATGTTGATACAATCATGAAGAAGGCTCGTCAGCAGGTATACTTCGTGAGGAGAAGTATACCTCACACCCATCCTTCATTCTCCACCAGTGTATGCTCAGTGTTTCTCTGGTCTGATTAAGAAGTTCAAAAGATAAAACTTCTGGTCTGATTTTTTTTTAAAAAGTTAGAGGAAACATGCTCATCCACTGAATCAATTCAAGGAGACATTCCCACTGATGGTCATCCATGGAATTAGTTGAGGAGACTACCCATGGTTATGGACTGAGAAAGAGGCAGATGTCCAGAAAATTGGGTTCACTGATTTTGACCAAGATATTTGAGAGAACTCCCCTTGTCTGCAACCATGAACAGTGAGAGTTAAGAAAGCCTCAACTTAAAACTCAGGATCAGAATTCATTGTGATGAACATGTGCCAAGAAATTTGTTGTTTTATGACAGCATTTTTATGCATAACAGGTGCAAAAATTGCTATAAATTATATTTCCATAAATGCCCTTAAATATATTAGTGCAAAAGAAGAAAAAAGTGAGGTAGAGTCTATGCTTCATTGTCCATTCAGAAGGAAAGAAGCTATTTTTGTAACGTTGGGTGTTCGTCTTCAGGCTTCTGTACCTCCTTCCTGATGATAGCAGTGAGAAAAAGGGCATGGCTTGGGGTGAGTGTCCTTGAGGATACAAGTTCTTTTCTTGAGATGCTGCCTCTTGAGGATGTTCTTAATGGAGTGAAGACTCATGCCCATGAAAGAGCTCACCAAGTTCACAACTCTCTGTAGCTTTTTCCCATCCTGCGCATTAGCACTTCCAGACTAGACAGTAATGCAACCATTCAGAATGCTCACTACAGTACACCTGTAGGAATTGGCAAGATTCTTTGCTGACACACCAAATCTCCTCACGAAGTATACCTGCTGACGAGCCTTCTTCATGATTGTATCAACATGGAGGCTCCAGTATAGATCTTCAGAGTGTTAACACCCAGAAATTTAAAGTATTTTACCCTTTCCAGTTCTGAGCCCTTGATGAGGACTGGTTTGTGTTAGCCTGGTTTCCCGTTCCTGGAGTCCACAATCAGTTCCTTAGTTTGCTAACAATTGAATGCAAAGTTGTTATTGTGACACCACTCAACCAGCTGATCTATCCCACTCCTGTACGCTTTCACATTAGGGCATAACTTAGTGCCCTAATTAAAATCCCTCTGTGCAGCTCAGTACTCCGACAGAACACTGAAACTGCACCTACATAATCTATGAACTGAAAGAGAAGACTGGAGTCTTGGGCTGTTTGGAAACAGAAATTTGGGGTTCAGTTTGATTCATAGAACATTACAGCGCAGAAACAGGCCTGTTCGACCTTTTAGTCTGTGCTGAACCATTTTTTTTGCCTAGTCCCCTGACCTGCACCCAGTCCAAAGCCCTCCATTCCTTTCCCATCCATGTGCCTGTACAAATTCCTATTAAATGTTAAAATTGGGCCCACATTCACCATCACACACCCACCACTGTGAAGAATTTTCCCTCATGTTCCCCCTAAACTTTTCCCTTTTCACTCTTAACTTATGTCCTCTGCTTTTTATCTCACTTGCCCTCAGTGGAAAAGCCAACCTACATTTACTCTGTCTATCCCCCTCATAATTTTAAATACCTCTGTCAAATCTCCCCTCATTCTCTATGCTCCAGAGAATAAAGTCCTAACTTGTTTAACCTTTCCTTGCAACTCAGTTCTTGAAGTCCAGGCAACATCCTTGCAAATCTTCTCTGCACTCTTTCTATCTTATTGTGTGAATTTGTTTCCAAAGTCAATATTGGAGAATTTGAGCAAGTGCGAGACTGTGAGCCTTGATTCATTTGGGGAAAAAAAAATCACTGTCTAAACTCATGGCTAAAGAATGATCAAAGATAAATAGAACAGAACTAATTAACCTCAGTTCAATAGACCTAGGTTTGTCCCAATCAGGTCAATGCTCTGAAAGATCATTGGTGTTTGGATCAGTTTGTGCCCTCCATTCTTCATCGATATTTGTTTGCACAATTTTTTCTGCATGTGTCTTCCATTTGGGTTGGGTTTGGAGAAAACTATAAATATAAAAATAAATAATGCAAAACTGTAAAGGATTTGAAGAACTTTTGGAGCTGGAGGATGGTTAAATTGTGGAATTCATTACCTGAGGGAGAGGTGGATGAAGTAGATACTGTCATAACATTTCAGAAGCATCTGCAAAGCAATGTACTCCTGAATGTGATTAATATCGATGGTCAGCATGAACATAGTGGGCCAAGGTGCCGGCTTCCACAGCGTGGAATATTTATGACTAAATATTTTGGTCAGATTCAGATTGAGTGTGGTTTTATGCCCAAGAAGGACTCTAAAGGCAAGGGATCAAAGCTTGGTCCAATTGATATCTGATTATTAGGAAAGTATTTACTAGAGGTTTCAAAAGAAAAGCAGAAAGAGCAGCCACTGGTGTCTGTCACCAGTGTTCTGGAAACAGGAAACAATTTACAACAGATTCACAAATGACTGTGTTTTAGCACAAAGTTAGTTTATCTTGCACAATCCTTCTAAAAGCATGTTAAAATGAACAGTATACAGAGTTTTTTATAAATCTGAAAAATCCAATAAATGTCCAGGTTAAATAAAAACCAACAGAATGCAATGAGGAGAGGCATATTACAAACAAAATTCAATCTCAGCCACTAACGTTGGTGTAATTCCCTGGAAATCTGTGATAAACGGGGGACTTACACAATTATCTCTACTCTGACCAGAAGTAATGGGATCATTCTCTGCAGGCAAACATTCTGCTGAACTTTCTGCATGCTCTAGCTGATTCCCATCCCTTTTCCCACTGGCCACCTCTTTCTAACAATGCATTGACTCTCCTACCTCGAATTCTGCCTTTTACACTCAGATTTGGTCATTTCATGGTTATGGGTCTGCAAATAAAGTTAACTACATTTCAGAAAAGCTTTCAAATAACCAAAAGCAAGAGACTAGACTATAGATGCTGGAAATACTAATTTAATACTGTAAATTCAATGCATTTATGATTGCCAAAATCCCTGATTCGTACTGGGATTACCTTGGAAATTATTGGTGGAACATGGTTGTGCATAATATTTGGATCTCCTGGGGGCAAGCTGTTTGCTTGCATGAATACAGCTCCAACAAAACTCAGTTTAGCACCTTCCAGAACAAAGTGGGATTGGCAATTCTAAACAATCAGTAACCCCACCGCCTGCACACTATCATCCACATCGAGTGAAACATGAAGAAATTTTTGCAGTGCATCTGCCTACCAGACTGAGACAATCCACGAATTGGAGGAGCAGCATCTCATCTTCTGTCTGGGCACCATTTTACTGGATGGCACTTAACATTGAATTGTCCGGTTTCTGCTAAACCCTTCCTCTCTCCTTATTTCCACCCCCCCCCCCCGTCGCCTTTTCCTCAGCTCTCTCTCTCTCTTTTACCCCGTCTCCTTTCACAAAGCCAAAATCAATTCTCACCTTTCCTCTCATTGTATCCAATTGTGGACTCCTCCCCCAGCCAGTCTTCAGTCTTTATTTTTACACCTTTCTGTTCTTTGCTTATTTTTGAAGGGCTCAGACTTGAAACCTCAGTAATGTATGTATCATTGCCTCCTTCGGATGCTGCAAGACCGGCTGAGTTTCTCCAGCATTTCTGTGTGCTTCTACTATCCAACTGGAGCACTGCAGCAACTAGATGAGGCACCTTCAGTAGTACCTCCCAAACCCACCAGTTCTGCAGAGTAAAGGACATAGGAGAAGTTGCAAGATGCAAGTAATTCTCTACTCTGACTGAAACACATATGGCCTTCCTTCCTGAAACTCCCTCCTAAACAACACTCCGGGACTAACTTCTTCACAAGGACTACAGTGGATCAAGGTGACAGCTCACCTGGAAGACAGAAAAGAGCAGTGAAGTTGAAATCCTATGGTTGGGTGAGAAATGTTGACTGACCATTTCTACCCATGGCTGCTGTCTGATTAGAATCAGAATTTATTGTCATGGACAGGTCATGAAATTCATTGTTTTGCAGAAGCATCAAGGTGCAAACATTTATAGAAACTACTTTACAAAATAAAAAATAGTGCAAGAAAAAAACCTAAATAAGCTATGGCAGGGAGTGCAGGCCATTACAGCCGACAAAACGGCAAAACACTATAGATGGCTGTGATCCTTCTGAAGTGCCAGTTAATGAAGAAATTGAAGGCTCTGTAGTTAACCAGGAATCATGGCTTTTATTAGAAGAAAGTAAGTAGTATAATAATGAATGATAATGGGTGCATACACAGTTATAGCCAAGGGGAGTGTCTTTAGTGGTAGAGAAAATACACGTCCAATGTCAGTAAAGCAGACTAAGCACAGTGAAAGACTGATAGCATGACACAGATTCATCACAGCTTCATTACCTGATGAGAAGATCCACCAAATAGTGCCTACTAGAATCACTGAAAAGGCTGAGGACCCTGTGAAATCTCTCTCTGAGGGTGACATCAGAACATCATTCAAGAGGGTGAACCCTTGCAAGGCATCAGTGTTCATGGACATTTTCAACCTCTCATTGCAGTAGTCAAAGGTTCCCACCTGCTTCAAAAGGGCATCAATCATCCCAGAAGGCAAGAAGGGTAGGGTGAGCTGCCTCAACAACTACTGCCCAGTAGCACTAACTTCTACTGTGAAGAAATGCTGTGAGAGGCTGGTCATGGCCAGAATTAACACATACCCAAGCAAAGATCTGGACTCTCTACAATTCACCTATCGTCACAATAGCTCCACAGCAGATGCAACATTGCTGGCTCTCCACTCAGCTCTGGATCACCTCGAAAAACAGCAATTCATACATACAGCTGTTCTTCATCACCATCAATACCATTATTTCCTCAATTCTGATCAAAAAGCTGCAAACTCTAGGCTCCTTTACCACCACACCCCACACCCACCCCCATGCAACTGGATCCTTGACTCATTGAAAGACCACAGTCGGAACGAATTGGAAACGACATCTCCTCCTCACTAATTATCAACACAGGCACACCTCAAGGATGTGTGTGTAGTGTAGATAAAATCTCACACTGGACCAGAGGGAGAACTAACACTTTAGTTAGCTTAAAACACAGGTAGGGTTCATGAACAGGCTTCAGAGGGGTTCAGGGTTTAGGCAGGAAACCAGGGTTATATGCAGGCTCCCGGGGGAGGAGCCGGGAGGCAGGGTTAGTTTTCAATACAGGACACTTGTAGTGAATCCCAGTTCATTACAGCGTGCTTATCCCACTGCTCTACTCATTATACATCCATGACTGTGTGGCCAGGCACAATTCCAATACCATCTACAGTTTGCCAATTGCACCACAGTTGTCGGCAGACTCACAAACGACAATGAGTAAGTGTACAGGAGGGAGATAGATCAACTCGTTGAATGGTGTAAAACAACAACATTGGGCTCAACATCAGCAAAACCAAGGAGATGACAGTGGACTTCAGGAGGAAGTCAGGGGAACACGACCCAGTCCTCATCATGAGCTCAGTAGTGGAGAGGGTCAAGAACTTCAAATTCCTGGGTGTCAACATCTCTGAGGATCTGTCCTGGAGTCTCCACGTTGATGCAATCACAATGAAGGCATGCCAACAACTATACTTTGTGAAGTGTCTGAGGAGATTCTGTATGTCACTGAAGACTCTCAAAAACTTCTACAGGTGCATTTTGGCTGGTTGCATCCCTGCCTGGCAATGCAGGCACCAACTCTCAGGATAATAATAAACTCCAGAGGGTTGTTAACTCGACCTCCGACATCACAGGCACCAGACTTCACTCCATCGAGGACATCTACAAAAGGCGATATCTTAAAAAGGCAGCCTCTATCCTCAAAAGCCCCACCACCCAGGTCATGTCCTCTTCACTCTGCTACCATCGGGAAAAAGGTCCAGGAGCTCAAAGATGAGCACCCAGCGGCACAAGGACAACTTCTTCCCCGCTGCCATCAGATGCCTGAATAATCAATGAACTAAAGACACTGCCTTACTTTTCATAAATTGTTATTTTTATTTTTTTAATAGTAATGTTGCAAGATGGTTATATTATGGATGTTTGCACTTTGACGCTGCCACAAACCACTGAATTTCATAACTTGTTCATGACAATAAATTCTGATTCTGTATCTCCTTCCTTCCTACCTTCTTTATTTCCCACCCTCCCACCCTATTGGCAATCCGAAGTATCCTCACACAACTACGCAATTATCCAGCTAGCTTGCAGCACGATAAAGTTTGTTCTGAAGAGATCAGCTGAACTGGCGCTGGACCTCATGGAGACCCATAGAAAGATAGCAGTCAGGTCAGCAGTGACGTCTACAAATGGTCTTTGGCTTTAGAAACTGAGGATAATTAGGGTAAATAATAAATGCACATCATTCACTTCTGGTCAGATGCTAATCCTTGACTCATGGCGCATTTTAGAAAACTTCTGTCTGCATAAAGAAGCTGCAATGTTAGATTTCTCCAAAGGCAGCTTTGCTCACAGAGCAGCCAGCTGAATGATCCTTTTCGTATAGCAATCACTGTGGTTCCGAAGAATGAGCAAAGATACCAATGAAACCTTATTTATTTACATGTAGGTTGAGGTGCCTGGATAGCATGCAAAATAAAGCTTTTCACTGTACCTCAGTCGATGTGACCGAGAGCAATTCAATTCAATAATTGGAACCAGACAGGCTAGAAACAGGGATGAAGTTCCTGTCTCGAAGCGAGATTGTAGTGCCAAGATATGGGGCGTCCCTTTTGAAACTAAGATCAGAAGAAGAGCCCGTGGATTCGTGAGCAAGTAACTCAGGTGGAAAGCTCGACTGAACTTTCTACTTCTGACAGCGAGAAGCTTAGTTGAACTGAGTACTTCTCAGCAATATCCATTTTGTGTCAGGTTTTGTGCACCTACAATATTTTGTATAGGTTTCACGGAAGCGACAACAAAGTGATTCTGGTAACAGTGGCTCTGTTGGCAGTTTGTGGGTTGGTATAATTTGGATGTGACCTTTGCTTTAATTACATTACTGTATATTTTACTTCTGAACAGAACCACCTGAATATTTAAACTGTGGGGTTTATTTTTTCTCTCATAAAACTGGGCTAATCTGTTGGCTAATACAACGTCTATGACGGGAAAGTCTTGGGCTTAAAAACATTGAGCCAAACATTAAGCATCCGTCAATAATAAACATACAATGAATCACCCGAAGAGCAGTTGACATTGGATCATTAGCTGAATCATCAATTCCCTCTCCCTCTTTATCACTCAATTTGCTGCTCTGTTTGTGTGCAGGGCACTGCATCAAAGCTGCCTTTTGGAGACAGCTGTGCCACAGGAAACAGCACCATGCTTTGCAGTTTGCCAGAGTTGACATTTCTGGGGAATTTCATGTTGTAGTGTAAATGCCTGTCTAATCTCATAATTGAAGGGTATTGAGTACCCTTCAAATTCAAAAAAAGGGTTGCATGTGATGCCATGCATGAACTCTGACAATAGATCGGAAATCTGAACCCGGAGTATCAGAAGTTTAACCCATCCCAACCACAGCCAGTCCAAACCCAACCCATGGTCAAACCAAGCCCAACAGCACAATGGCCAATCCAAATGGGGCAACACTGTTGGCATAGCGGTTAGCACAGCGCCATTACAGCACCAGCGATTGGGTTTCAAATCTTGCTCTGTCTTCTCCCTATGTCTGAGTGGGTTTCCTGCAAGGGCTCTGGTTTCCTCCTAATGTTCGAAACATGCTGGGGATATAGGTAATTGGGGGACACGGGCTTGTGGGCCGAAAGGGCCTGATACCGTGTGGTATGTCTAAATTTATAAATTTACAAACACAGCCAATCCAAACCCAAAAACGACCACTGCCAATAAAAACCAAGAGCCACCATAACCAATTCCAATGCAACATGACCAATCCAAACCCAACACCACCAAGAGCAAAATGGTGGCACTGCTGGAGCGGCAGCGCTGTTGCTGACCCACAGGAAGTGGAGACACAGCTCCGTACAGGCTTTAAATGGAGCGGATGGCAATTTTATTTAAAAATTCTGCAACCGTAGGGGTCTGGGCCCAAGATGACAGCGCCTATGATTGGCAACAACCACAAGGGGTTACAGACTCTGGGGAAACAGAGGACTGTTGCAGGGCACCACAAAATGTGGAGACCACCTCCCATTTGAGGAGGAGAAGCAGAGGAGACAGCCCATGGGAGAGTAACCATGGCGACCGAACACTGAAGAACACATATGTGGTGGGCTGAAGCGAGGAACCCACGCAGGCTGCGGACGAGGGATTCACACCTGGCTGCTGACTGCTTCAAGACTGGATGAAGGGGCACTAGGTATTGGATCTGAGATGCGGGAGGGTGCTGAGGGCTTCCTGATTGTGTCAGAGGTTCAGATCAAGAGCTCAGGCTGCTGATGGTTTGGACTGGACTCTGTGTGGCTGCAGGTGTGCTGGAGGGAAATCCACAGACACTCGGTGACTTTGGGGGAACTTTCTTTTGCTTCTCTTTCTCTGACTGTCGCAGGCAATCCCAACTTGATCAAAGCCCCTGCACTGATAATTAATTCTATACTCAACCTGTCCTTCACCAGAATTATAACAATATCTAATATCTTAGCAATCTGTTTGAAAATAGTACTCCAACTATTGATCAACGATAAATGGGATATGCAGGGGCATTAACGAAATGATCTTGGTCTGGATGTCAGGTGCCGATTATTGTGGGCAGTTCTGGATGCCCAGCTTTCGGGAGATGTCATTAAGCTGCAGAAAAGTTTAATGAGGATGTTACTGCGATTGGAGGACCTGAGGTACAGGAGAGGCTGGGATTTCTTTTCCTGAAGTATAAAAGTTTGAGGGGGACTTCACAATGGTTTATAAAATCATCGGAGTCATCGCTGCCGCGAATGGTCACAATCTTTTTCCCAGGATAGGGGAGTCCAAAAATGGAGAGGGGAAACATTTAAAAGTGACCCGAGTGGCAAATTTTTTTCCAAATAGATGGTGGTGTGTGTGTGGAATAAAGTGCCAGAGGATGCTCAGGCAGTATGTACAATTGTGACATTTAAAGGACCTTCGGGGATAGGGAAGGTTTAGAAGGATATGAGCCAAAACACAAAGCAAATGAACCATCACGTTCGGGAACAGCTGCTACCCCTCCACCATCAGGCTCAAACTCAGGCAGAACTCTTATTTTTGCACTTTATTGATTTTTTTTCCTCCATATTACAATTTCTTTACGTGTGTAGTTTTAGTTGGGTTTTTTTGCATTACAAGGAAGTGGTAATTCTGCCTCACCTGCAGGTAAAAGAATCTCAGGGTGGTATGTACTCTGACGATAAATCGGAAATCAAATTAGATAAAATACTCAACTCTATGAGTCTGCACCACACAAAAGATTCTCTCTGCATTTCTAGTCTCAGTTTGAAAAACCTATCACTTCCTTGTCACGATAACCAGTTTAAATTTCAGTCATTTTAACTATATCAGTAATGTACATTTTTTAAAAAAAACTCTCAAAGTCTCTTTTTTTAAAAAAAAATTTCCTGATGAATATCTGCATCCCACTTGAAAAGGTCACAAGCAATCTCAGGAAGGGATATAACACCTTCCTAAAATCTGGCAGACTTATTTAGAGAAAATAGGTACCTCACTGGTACCAATCACTACTGGCTAGCCAGTGGACCTCTGTAAAGATCCTAACACTGTGGTATTATTGCGTTTTACTGATTCACTGACAATGGGATGATTTTTTTTGTGTTTCTTTGTTCTTTCTCTGTTTAATAGGATATATAGAGGGGAGGGGTGGAGGGAAGGGTTTTCTTGATGTATTTGGTATGATTGTTAAATATGTTAACAATGATAAATAAAATATTACAAAAAAAACCATCTTCCCTGCTGATTCTTGGAAATCTTTCATCTTCCAAAGCTCAAAGTAGTGTTGAACACAGCCACAGGCTCCAGGTACTGGTCCCAATTTCAGAGACGAGAGCACAGCCTGGAGGTTGCAGCATACCATTGATCCTTTTCCCCCAAGCACTGCAAACCAGAACGATTCATCACCATGTTGTCTGTGGGAACTTGGACGCAAATTGGATCCAACCTTCTCAGCAACAGCTGCTGCGTCTTGGAGATGAAATTGGGCACCAGGCATCCCAGTACAAACAATGCGAGAGAAACTCAGCAGGTCAAACAGGGTGCTTTATACAGAAAAGATAAAGACACAACCAACATTTTGGGCTTAGCCCTTCACCAAGGTACCTTGATGAAGGACTAAGCCCAAAATGTTGGTCATGTACCTTTTTGCTCACACCTTGATGAAGGGCTAAGCCCAAAATGTTGGTTATGTACCTTTTTGCTCACACCTTGATGAAGGGCTAAGTCCAAAATGTTGGTTATGTGTCTTTATCTTTGCTATATAAAGGACACCGTTTTACCTGCTGAGTTCCTCCAGCATTGTGCGTTGAAGTAAAACTTCAACCACAGTATCTACGGACACAGGTTGGAAGAGCTGGCCCTTTGGAGATGACGTTTAATCTGGGTTTCTTCCGATGGGTTGCAAAAAAAAATCACTCGATACTGTTTCGAGGAACAACAGGGGCTATTCAGATTGGTGCAAGAGAGAGAAAATAACACGAGTCCAGCTGCATTTTATTCTCAGCCCCCAGTCCACAGTCTCGTGGATAAAGAGGGTCCCCGTGTGCATAGCACGCCCCCCCCCCCACCTGGCCAATATTTATCAATCAACTAGCATTGATTTTTCTGATGATTATTGTTAGTGGGACCTATCGGTGCACAAGTCGGCTGCCAACGTTCCAGCAGTAATAACACCAATTAATGATTCTTGAGTGAGCCGAAGGGACGTGACAGGTGCGACAGAAATACAAGCTGAAGAAGTTGCTGTGGATAAACTCGGTATTCTTCATTGCACGGGGTGACAGCAATGAGCCAAGATCGAATACAGGACCCCAAATTATTGACACACTCCATACATGTTTGACGACCTACCTTGAAATGTGATCAGGGACAGCCTCATCTCCGCAGACTGTGGGTGTGTATGTGGGGGGGGGGGTGGGGGTGTCTGGGGGGGGGTGGGGGTGTCTGGGGGGGGGTGGGGGTGTCTGGGGGGGGTGGGGGTGTCTGGGGGGGGTGGGGGTGTCTGGGGGGGGTGGGGGTGTCTGGGGGGGGTGGGGGTGTGGGGGGGGGTGGGTGTGTCTGGGGGGGTGGGTGTGTCTGGGGGGGGTGGGTGTGTCTGGGGGGGGTGGGTGTGTCTGGGGGGGTGGGTGTGTCGTGGGGGGGGTGGGTGTGTCGTGGGGGGGGTGGGTGTGTCTGTGGGGGGGTGGGTGTGTCTGTGGGGGGGTGGGTGTGTCTGTGGGGGGGTGGGTGTGTCTGTGGGGGGGTGGGTGTGTCTGTGGGGGGGTGGGTGTGTCTGTGGGGGGGGTGGGTGCTCATGCATATATACGCACATGTTTACACACACATACATGTACACCCCCCCACCACCCCACCCCGGGGAGTGTGGACCGGCCAGTCCCACCCTATACAAAAACCTCGGGGAATTCATTTTCCGCCTTTTCAATCATTTCCAAGGCGGTCTTAAAGATTCAATGAGGCAAAGCCCCCACCACCCCCAAATTCGTCCTATGCCCTGAACAAGCCCTGCAGCCGTTTCACCCCGAAACCGTGAGCCGCCCGGTCCCTTCCAACAGACGCAGCAACTTTTCCGACGCGGGTGTATCAGTCGCCAAGCCGGTTCCCTTGAACGGAGCCCGAGAGCGGGCGGGCGGGTACCGGGGGAGGCGAGCACCCCACTTGCTGAGCATCTTCGTAAATCCAAATGAACCGCTCCTTACACGAGCGGCTCATCATTCCTGCATCTGTCTGCAAAGGGGAGAAGCCGGTGTCTCTCCGCGATCTGCCCAATGCAGTAGGTGATAAGATGATGGGAAGAGGGAGTTGCTCTGACCTGACTGCTCTCGTCCAGCTGCAATTGCGAAAGGTAGAAGAAGGAACACCGTCCAAAGTTCCATGTCGCCCCCGCTCCGGCCGGGACTGTTTTGCAAGCTCCGACAGCAAATCCCCTGGAATCTGAGGCTGAACTAACTGCTTTTCTGCTCCACCTTCCTTGTAGGATTTCCGCCGACTCTCATCAGAAGCAGATGGCAAGGATTTCTTGCGAGACTTTTGGTCTGATGCTGTGAGTCTCCAGATGATTTATTTCTGTTTCCCCCCTCCTCTCTTTTTCTTTCTCTCTCTCCTCTGTTTCTCTCCCTCTCTCGCTCCCCAGCTCGCAGAGAACGCCACACTCTGACTGCCTTTCAATATAACACCAGCAAAGTGGGACACAGACTATCACACCTGAACCAAGTCTTGGAATCAACCTGGTTTCAAAATATAAATAATTGGATTTGATTTAATTGGTGTGAAAGGAATGATCCTAAACTCATTACCTTTTAAGTACACCTTAACTCCTCAACAAATCCCAAAATATGATGTTATCTGCGCAACAAAACAAATCTGATATCAAAACAGAAAATCCATTCAAGGGAAGAGAAGGCTGGTTTGGTCTCACCCTATCAGAGATATTCCCATTGTTCTTACTTATCCCTCCCTCCCTCCCCTATGAACCTATGTTCTATCTTTCCCATTTCTGGGAAAGGTGGGTGAATCTTTTGAACCTGCCATTGTTTTATGTCAGCGATATCAGGACAATTACTTAATGAATGATCCTAAACCCATTTTCTGATTGAGAGCAATCAGTTGGACTACATGAAAAGTCAAGCTGCCCTTAGAAATAGAAGAGTTTGAGAGCTTTTAATCTCATAATATATAGAAGTGCTGAATCCAATATTAGATTTCTTAACCATTGCAGTTCATTCTTGTGGTTCATCCATCTGGGACGAGAATATCTTTCCAGGTTAAGAAAGGACACCGTGGTTAAAAATAAAGACTGGAAATTGGAAATAAAAATGCAGAATGCTGGAAATAGGTGAGGAGGGAAAAGGTTAAGTTTCAGGTTGATCTTTCAGCCCATTGAGGGAATTTTAGAAAGCGGGAAGGTTATAAGTGGCAGAAAAAGGGAATGTGTGATATTTGTGGCGTCAGAGAGAAACTCATGGTGGTGAAGAGAACGAAAGCTTGATAATTGCACCCAATTGCAAATGGGCAGTTCGGATGGACGGTGATCAACTTGTAATGTTAACCAAGCCTTTCTCTCCAGATACCCACCTCACCTGCTGCCTATTTGCTTTGCCCTGTATCTCACGGTTCTAGCACTCTCCTCCAGAACATAAGAAATAGGGGCTGAAGGAGGTCACTTGGCCCTTGCTCCATCACACAAGGAGATTGTGGTTGATTTTTCTTTAGGTCATTCTCTTCCCCTCTCCCAATATCCCTTGATTCAGTGAAAAGTGGAAAATAGGAGCAGGCGAAGGCCATTCAGCCCTTCGAAGCTGCTTTGCCATTCAAAACAATCATGGCTGATCATGTGATTTCAGTGAAGCTCCGAAGGCTCAGTGGTTAGAGCGCTGGTCTTGTAAATGTGAGGTCGTGAGTTTGTTTCTCACTGGGGCCTCATTTCTGTGAGGGGCGCAGGACAAAGTGGCAGCTCTCCGTCTTCCTTACAGTAGACAAAGTTAAAGAATTTCATTATGTTACATTCTAAATGTAGTATTACATGACAATAATGGAACCTTTACCTTTTTACCCTATTTTTGCTTTCTCCATACTGCTTGATCCCTTTAGCCAATTGGGCCACATCCAACTTCCTTCATAATATATCTAATGAACTGGCCTCAGCAATTTTGTGGCTGGGAGATGCACAAGTTCACAATCTCTGAGTAAGAATTATATTCCTCATCTCAGTCCCATATGGCTCCCCCCCCCCCCCCCCCCCACATTGTTGGATCCTTCTGTTATTAACAAATTTATTGATCTCGGTTTCAAATCAGCTTGGCTTCAGTCTATACCTTTATATCAACATGAAGTGAAACATGAAAGTCTGCAGATGCTGTGATAATAGGAGAGGGGAAAGATATATAATCGCCGTTTCAGACCTGAGACCTTCGTCATGGTAAGAAAGAAGGTACAACACAAGAGTGCAGGGGAAACTCAGCAGGAAACTGGAAGAAGCGCAGACCTTCTGCCATCTGAAAGGAGATACCATAGCACTTGGGCCCACACATCCAGATTGTGCAACAGTTTTCCAGGCCATCAGCTCTTCAATTCCTAGAACATACACATACTAGTATATCATGGATTTTATTGTATTGTGTTTTAATATTTAACTCTTACTGATGTAAATTTCCTCCTGGAGAAACGTTATCTCATCCTTACTGTGCACTGCATTAGCACTTCTGGTATGATAGATAAATATTTGTAACTTGAACCACCCCGGGCAATGCATTCCAGGCACTCACAACTCTCTGTATAAAAAAATCTCCCTTAAACATTTTACCTTTCAGGTCTCCACCCATGTCCCAAACATGGGTGAGGTTGGTAGGTTAATTGGCCTGTGTGACTTGCCCTGAGCAGACAGGGGACTGGAGCAGAGGGGCATGTGAGAGAGGGGATGTAAGTAAGTGAGTGGGATGGTTCTGAGAGCTGAGAGGCTCTAATGGGATGAATGGCTTCCTTCACAGAAATTTGAGAAATTTCTTGAAAGTAAAAAGAGATTACTTCTGACAGCGTTATGCAATCAAAAGTAATATGCCAGATCACATCGGGCCTGATTTACTTTATAGGCTGCCTCCCACTTGTACCAGGTGATCTTCAGCACAGCTACAAATAGCTATTACTTCAAGATTTAGTGAATTCCCATCCTCCACATGAAGCAGCAATCTCTGGAAGAACCAGCCAACATCCGGTCTATAAAACATACAAAACATGCTCGTCTGAGTTCAGTAATCCTGTTAACATGCAGCCCACCTCCCAAGCTAATCTATAGAAATAAGTGGTTGCATAAACACAGTCTAGTCCCTTCGTAGGTTAATAAACCTTGAACAAATGAATCCGGGCATGAATGCTCCAGGCTGTAATTTTATCAATTTTAATGCAATTTTCTGGTGTTCACTCCTGCAACCAGCAGAGGTCAATTGATCAATGTTAATAATCCATTGATTTACTTTCCAGTGACCCGTGAGTTTCTCCTGTCCTCTCCCAAACATACATTACCTGACCACCCTGGGGTACACTCTACAGTGCCCGACCACACTGGGGTATACTCCACAGTGCCTGAACACATTGGGGTACACCCCACAGTGCCTAACCACACTGGGGTATACTCCACAGTGCCTGAACACACTGGGGTTCACCCCACAGCACCCGACCACACTGGCGTATACTCCACAGTGCCTGAATACACTGGGGTACACCCCACAGTGCCTAACCACACTGGGGTATACTCCACAGTGCCTGAACACACTGGGGTTCACCCCACAGCACCCGACCACACTGGGGTATACTCCACAGTGCCTGAACACATTGGGGTACACCCCACAGTGCCTAACCACACTGGGGTATACTCCACAGTGCCTGAACACACTGGGGTTCACCCCACAGCACCCGACCACACTGGCGTATACTCCACGGTGCCTGAACACACTGGGGTACACCCACAGTATCTAACAATGCTGGGAGACACCCTACAGTTCATGAGCACACTAGAGTACACACCCCAATGCGTGATCACAGTGGGCTAAACATCACCATGCCTGACCACACTGGGGTAGACCCTACAGTGCCTGTTCACACTGGGGTACATCCCCAGAGCCTGACCGCCCTGGAGTACACCCCGCAGTGCCTGACAACGCTGGAGCACACAGCCACAGTGCCCGACCACTCTGGAGTAAACCCCACAGTGCTTGATCACACTGGAGTACACCCCACATAGGCCCTTCCACTGCAACTCAAATTCCCTTCCCAACTGAGTACTTGCCAATGCCATGGAGCAAATAATGCACAGTAAAATCCCCCAAATGGTACTGTCTTCATGAGAAACTAATCTGCTTTAGTGACAGGGTGAGGAGTCAATCAGGCCAAGAGGAACAGCATTGCCACTATTCAGTACAGAATTGTAATTGCACGGAGTCAAGCGCATACAGAGAGAGATAGCATCCAGTCCAAAAGAAACGTGCAGCTCTCCCACAGCACTGCTCTGGGGTGTCAGCCTTATTTTCATTGCTCATCTCTCTCTCCAGTAGAATTGAACCCTCACTTTTCTCAGTAGAAAGGGACAGAGCCGGGCAAAGCAAACTCGATGGGCCAAAGGGCCTACTTCTGCTCCTATACCAGTGGTTCTCAACCTTTGTTTCCCATTCACATACCACCTTCCGTAATCCCTTACTAACCACAGAGCACCTATGGCATAGAAAGATGGCGGCACTGCCGGAGCCGCTGAAGCAGCAGCGCTGTCGCTGGTGCAGACCCGCGGGGAGCGAGGCAGGGATGCAGCACTCCAACGGGGTCCAGCCACCCAGGTGACTGCTATCGGCTCTGTACGGGCTTTGAATGGCCCACTGAGGGAGCTGACAGTGGTTTTACTTGAAATCCCATGACTGTGGGTCTGCGTCCAAGATGGCGGCGCCTATAAATCAACAGTGGTCATGAGGGGCTGCAGACTCTGGGGAAGTGGAGAACTGGAGCAGGGCACCAGAAAATAGGGAGAAAACCAACTCCCCCACCCTGTCTGAGAAGGTGAAGTGGAGGTGACAACCCATGGGGACAGTGAACATGGTGGCGGGCCAGTGAGGGAGCTCTGCGGGTGAGGGACCAGTGCAGGCAGCGGGCTGCTGGCGACTCGAGGCGAGGAACCCATGGAACCTGTGGGCTGCTGGAGACTGCTGTTGGGAGACTTGCACCGGGCTGAGGACGGCTGGAGACTGGCTCGAACTGGCTGGATGGGTACCCAGTATCAGAACCGGGATGTGAGGGGGTGCCGAGGGTGCTGAAAGGTTCCTGACCGTGTCAGAGGCTCGGATCTGGAACTCGGGTTGCCAGTGGTTTGGACTGGACTTTGTGTGGCTGCGGGGGCTGCGGAAGTGCTGGAGATGAATTTATGGACACTCGGTGATTCTGGGGGGGGGGGGGGGGAATGGTGGGGAGCTCTCTTTTGCTTCTCTTTCTCTGACTATAGGGCTGACTGTAAGACTGTATGAGGCGCTTAGGCAATTCCTGCCATGACAATTCTGTCTGCCTTGTAGCAGGCAAAAAGAAATTTGATGTAATATGACACTGTTTAATTACTATGATAATAAATTGAATCTTGATGCTTAGTAAGGGATTGTTTAAGGTTGTACGAGAGTGGGAAAAAAATGGTTGAGAACCACTGTCCAATATCTTATGGTCTAAACCAGACCTCAAATGGAATGATTGTGTGAAGAAACACAAACTTTGCAGACACTGGAACCTTGAGTAAACATAGAAGCTGGAGGTTCTCAACGGGTCATAAAACTGGTGTGCAAATGTTTCTGGTCAATGAAGGATGCCAATCCGAAACGCTAACTAACAATTGCTAAACATGGATGCTGTCGGAGTTGCTGAGTCCCTCCAGTTTCCCTTTGTGACTAAGACTATGCTTAATGCTATGTTTCTAAATTGAGAGCATATTAAAATGAAACCAGAGGAAGAGAGGGTAATCTCTTCACTTGTGAATATGTACAAGGGATTAACATAAACACATTGACTGATTTGAAGTTATTGAGTCCAGTTGCTGTGTTCCTTTCCTTCATAATTTTGGCAGTAACCTCTGTTAAAACTGCAGCAACTAAGGCAGGAGAAACCCTAATAATATTCATGCCTCTCGAGCCAAGAACTAATATCACTGGGTCTAATCCCAAGATGAAGCTTTATTTAGGTTTTCAACCTCTAGTGATGGATATCTGGGAAGAAATTGCTCATTGTTAGTTGAGCTGTAGACAGAGGTAAAAGGGGCCAGATTTACAATGCAATGTGAAAAATAAGGACATGCTGGAAATATAAAATAAAAGCAGAAAAATCTGTAAATACTCAGGAGGCATCTGTGGCAAGAGAAACAGCCCTAATGTTTGTTCATTAATCAGACCTTTCTGCTTTTCTTTTCTGTGTAATGCTATGACTGATCCTTCTCTGCATTACAAGTTCCATTATGTTGAGCTCCACATGTACATGCACATGTGTAAACTTGATATATACGTGCGTATGTGTGTGTATATTTATATACATATACATATATGTGTGTGTATATCTATGTACAACCGGCATATACAGATGCGTGCGCGCGCGTGTGTGTGTGTGTGTGTGTGTGTGTGTGTGTGTGTGTGTAAACATACATACACGCAGATAGGTTCAGATGTACATATATAGATGAAAGTGCAGGTGGGCTGATTATTAAGTTTTCAGACACCACAAAAGTTGGCAGTGTTGTGGACAGTGAGGAAAGTTGTGAAAGGATTCAGGAGATATGGATCAGATGGAAATATCGGCATGGAATTTTCAGATGAAGTTTAATCTGGGTAAGTGCAAGGTGCTGGTCTTTGGGAGGTCAAATATAAGAGGAAGGTATACAGTAAATGGCAGGGGCATTAGGAAGTATTGATATACGGAGAGATCTTTGGGTGCAAGTTCATAGCTCCCCAAGTGTGGCCACACAAGTAGGTGAGGTTGTAAAGAAGGCATACGGCGTGCTTTCCTTCATTGGTTGGAAAATAAAATTCAGCAAGTTGCGTTGCAGTTGTACAAAATGTTGGTTGGGCCACATTTGGAATATTGTGCAAACTGCTGGTCGTGACATTACAGGAAGGATGTGAAGGCTTTGGAAAGGGTGCAGAAGAGGATCACCAGGATGTTGCCTGGATCAAGGCTATAAAGAAGAGGAGATTTAGAAGGCAAAATTTGTTTTCCTTGTCATATGTAGGAAAGATATAAGCAAATCAAGTAAATCAAAAAAGGATTTGGGGATAAAAATTAGTATTGATTGGAAAAGATACAAACATTTAAGTAAAATGTTCATTTTAATAGAATTAATACATCCAATCATGGAACTAGATAAAGGTGACCATCTTGATAACAATAATTTAACCTGATTAAATAATACAGAAAATTTTTCCTTAAATAGGTGTTTATAACTCCTAGTAATTGTAATACCAGGATAGGTAAATTGATCCTTCACAATCTTAAAAGGAAAATTAGAATATCTGATATAGAACCATTTAAACGTAATAGTTCACTTTTATCCAGATTCAATACCAATTTTTATCCCCAAATCCTTTATTGATTTACTTGTTTTGTTTATATCTTCTTACATATGGCAAGGAAAACACCCTCGCTTGAATAAAGCTCATCTTCAAAATAACTAAAAGGAATGGTAATCTTTCGTTACATTTCTCTTTCAATCTTTTTATTAAGTTTTATAGATTTTTTGTTACATTTCGATAAATTAGTTGGCTGCCCTTCATGAGTGGAAATAGAACTGAAAATTTTACAATGTTGGCAATTTTTGGGTCTTTTTTTTACCCTCTTCTTTATATAAACTGACTGATAATCCGATAATGAGACATAGTTTGAGAATATGGGAACAATTTAGAAAGTTTTTGGGGATTTCAGAGTTTTTCTCTTGCCAGTTCTATTACATCTAACAATCTTTTTCAACCTTCTTTACTAGATACTGTTTTTAAGGACTGGCATAGATTGTGTATTAAATGTTTTAACGACCCTTTTATTCAAAACAGTTTTGCTTCCTTTGAACAGTTTTGGTTTACATAGAGAGTGGTTGGTGTCTGGCACACTTTGGCAAGGGAAGCAGTAGGAGAGGATATGATACCAACTTTTTATAAGCAGGGAATAGAGGGCTATAGACCACATGCAGATAAATATGCAATTTAAATTAGCATTGTGTCCAGCACAGATATTATGGGTCAAAGGATCTGTTCCTGTGCTCTACTGTTCTGTTTATGATCTCTGAACACTAGCCTACCACAGGCATCCAAATTAAAGCAACCATTTCCCCATGTACCTGAACTGGCCCATCCCTGTTTTAGACTCACTCTCTGAATCTTAAAGCTGAGCTGCAGAGCCCCTTTGACATGAACTATCGACGGGAGGGCACCTGCTTCATCTTTTGCACAGGCTCCCATGCAAGAAGTTGCTAAGAATGACAAATTTCCCTCGAAATTCTGAAAAAGAACCTGCACACATACCAAGAAACAGTAAAGACCAAAAGAACAAAATAATTTGCCAACCTAATTTCCAACAACTTCCAAAATCCCAAGGCTCAATACCATCAACTCAAACATTGGTCCCGCACCTAACACCAACTCTGATGCTTCCCGTACCAAATGAGAAGAATGTTAAAAATTCTTCAGAAACAAAGTCGAGAACATCAGGACCAACGTTCTCCCCTCCACCCACAACCTAACTGCACCACAGCTCTGTTCATCCAACCTGGACTGTTTCAGCCCAATCCCACTGCCCACCCTTAGAAAGATTGGGTTCGCTATGAAGCCAACAACCTGCCCCTTCGACATTATCCCCACACACCTCCTGAGGGATGTTTTTGATGCAGCGGGTCCTATTATCCTCTATTATTAACCGTTCCTTAGCATTGGCATAGTTCCAATTTGTTTCAAGCATGCTGTGGTCCAGCCCCTCCTGAAAAACCCCAACCTGGACCCCTCCACACCCAAAAATTACAGACCTGTTTCTAAACCTCTATTCCTGTCAAAAAAGTTGTTCTCAGCCAATTGTTGCCCTACCTACATCAAAACAACATATCTGAAAAATTCCAGTGAAGTTATAAGGGCCACCATAGCACCTACTTGCACCCCCCCAACCCCAACCCCACCAATGAGGGTGGCAACTTATCCAGCCTCATTAAACCACACATCAAATCCCTTGGTGTGATATTCGATTCCACCTTCGTTTGACAAACAAGTTAATGCAGTAGTAAAAGCTTTTTCCAGCTTTGCACTATGGCCACAATCAAATCATTCCTGTCATGAAGGACCTCGAGAAAGTTATCCACATCAACATTTTCTCCTGTTTAGGCTACTCTAACTCTCTTTGCATGGGAATTAGTCAGTCGTCATTATCCCATCTGCAACTGGTGCAGAATGTTGCAGCCAGACTCCTGACAGGAGCCAAGAAAAGGGTCCATATCACCCCTATTTTTGCCTCCCTCCACTGGTTAACAGTATGGCTCAGGATAGATTTTAAAGTTCTCCAGTTTGTTTACAAAGCCATCAATGGACTAGCCCCCTCTTACATCACTGATCTCTTAACTCCCTACAAGACCCCTCAGATTGGCCAATTTAGGGCACTTGGTTGTTCTGTGCTCAAATCACAACCTCAGGGGAGATCGTGCCTTCGCGATAGCAGCCCCCAAACTGTGGAACAATGTTCCTCCCTCCATCAAATCAGTCCCTTCCTTTAACTTTTTCAACTCCAGGCTGAAGTTGTATTTTCACTCACTCGCAAGAGTTTGGAAGTAATGGTTGATTGTTACCGTGTTGTACGTACAATTCTAAACCTCGGGTGCCCATTTTATATGCACTTTAAGTAGCTTAAGTTAAGATGTAATTTATGATTTGTACAGCACTTTGGTCAATGGGAGCTGTTTTAAATAAATAAACTAAACTAAGAACAAAAAACAAGGAGAAAGATTTGAGAAATGGTCAAACCATGGGAACAAGATTTTCAACAGCCATTTTCTGAAACTACGTGGAATTCTACTCTGAAACAAGTGCATTCATCCTCTCTTTGTGCCCGACGCTCATTATTACAGTTTAAGGTCGTACACCAGGCCCACTATCCCAAAGTCCAATTGGCCAAATTCTCTTCTAATCTCTCTTCTAAATGTGATAAATGCATAACTGAAGAAGTTTCGCTGGATCATATGTTCTGGTTATGTTCTCTTTCCAATTTTTGGGAAGGGGCATTTTGTACCTTGTCTTTAGTTCTTAATATTACTTTGACTCCAAATCCTTTTCTTGCTCTTTTTGGGATAAATGGGGCCAACGGGTCTGATATTAATCCCATGTCATTGTCCTCACCTCCCTCATCACTAGAAGGGCCACATTAATGAGATGGAAAGATGCCGACCCTCCCACTCACACTCAATGGGTGTCCGATGTGATGGCATGTCTGACTTTGGGAAAAATTACATGTTCCACGACTGAAATGAATCTTAACTTTGTTTCTTTATGAGCTTCATTTCTTAATTACTTTCAAAATGTGTAAGATTAATTAGTTTTTGGTTTTTGAACCCAATGTTTACCTTCCTTTTTTTATTAGTAGAGGACTGTTTGTGTTCATCAGTCGCCTCCGAAGGAAGGGGATTGAATTAGTTATTTAGTGTCGTGCTTTTCTTTTTAATGTAACATAGGTTTCAGTACTATTTGTATTGCTGCACGAGATTTGTTAATACTTTATTTTATTGTTATATACCTATGGAACATTTATTTGATAAAACCAATAAAAAATATTGAAAAAGAGGAATAGTTGAAAAATTAATGGAATTCGTGAAGAATGAAGAGGAGAGAGCTGAGTCACTGCCACGTGATGGGATGAAACTCATCCGTTGAGCATTATCCATCCTTCTTAGCACCGTTAAGTCACTCTTACCTGGGCTACAGATCACATGGGTTATTCACCACAGTTTGTGGTGACATTTTCTGCTGAGTTATGAGGATATGGGTTCCATTCCCACTACAGAGACTTGAAAACGAAAAGATCATCTGATAGCCCAGTGAAGTTTTCATATCGTATTCCCTTATGATATAAAAGCAGGCCATGCTGCCCATCGAGTTAATGGTGGTAATCCCATCAACTTCACCCTAATTCTCTTGCCACTCACCCACACTAGGGGTTATATACAATAGCCAATTAACCTATCAAGCCTTTGGGATATGCGCGTAATGTGGATCACGCATGGGAAACCCACATGGCCACAGAGAGAACATGCAAACTCCATACAGCTAGCCTCAGAAGCCAGCTTCAAGCCCCAGTTGAGGCAGCAGCACTTCCTGCTGTACCACGATGCCTCCCCATGCAGAGGCAGGAGTGCTTGCTTTCACATGCTGCTCTGTGCTCTCTAAAAAAATGTCCTATGATGCCATTTTAAAAGACAGCACAGTGTCCTAGTCAATATTTATATCTCATCTGATTTCTAATACCTTGAATTCTGTGGGAGTTTACTGTATACAAATTGGTTGCCACATCTGGGACATTTACAAGGAGATATGGAAAGCGCTATATGAATGTAATTCTTTCCTTAGTTCTTCAGATCATCCCAAAGTCTGCAGGAACTAAAGACTAATCCAAATTACATCCTGGAGAACAATCATGGCAATTGCTATGGAAGAAAAACAGTTGTGAACATGTTTTTGTCCTGGTTAAAACAAATATTGCTCGGTGGTAAAAGCTGTTTGATAATATTCAGGCCTCATCTAATAAGATACAAAGAGCCTTGCAGCTTTCTGATTGGCTGTGGGAAGCGAGGAAACAAAGATGGATATTTGCAGCAATCAATGGAAAGAACTTGGGGGCGGGTCTGCTGGAGGTAGCTGGTCACTAATTCAGATTTTCCTTATGTCTCCATCACTGCTGCAGTTAAGGAAGCAAAACAGATTTGAAACATTTGGGTTAAAATTGCTGTTTAAAGGAAATTGGAGAAAATGTGAAGAGAAATCATTTCAATTGCAATTTGTACAAATGGATTTTATGTGTAGCATTTATAACATTTAGGTTGAGGGAAATCAAGGTTATATCTGATGCATGCAAATTATCAAATGCCTGCAGAAATCTTACCAACAAAGTGGTTTGACAATATATAGACAGATGAATGAACAAACTGGTGGTTTACAGTGATTGATTAGCTGATGGCAATAATAGTTCGACGTTGGCAGTGTGGCTTCGATTTAAAAATAATCAAAATGAGAAAATGCAGAAGTAATGACCTTTTCTGTCAGAATTAGTAACAAATGGGAAAAGCTGATCTCTTAAAAAGAAAAATCAACCTATCCTCAATATCCCCTTCATGCATAATACAGCCAGGCAAGTTTTCTCCTTTGATGCTCGGAATGGATGCATGCTCAACATTTAATCAGGATCTGAAGGATTCGTTCTTTTGGCTGGACGTGGGAAATCAGGCAACCATTTCATAGAGACATAAGAATAGACCATTCAGTCCTTCAGTCCTGCTCCACCATTCAATACAACCGTGACTGAGCTTCTACCTCAATACCATATTCCCGCTCTCTCCCTACGCTGCCTACTTCTTCCAAAAATTGATACATCTCCTCCTTAAATATATGACTCCTCCGTGAATCTGACGCAATTTTCTGGTTTCCTGGTTAGCAAGGGATGGGTCCATATAAGAACTCTGCGATGCCACAGTTCATTAAATGAATCCTTGATGTCAAGGGCAATTCCTTACTGTTTGCCTCTGGAACTCAGCTCATGTCTATATTTTGATTAAGGGTGAATGAAATAAGTTCTGCAGCCAAATGGATCTGCTATCACCTGACTGAGTAGGCTATGGTGAGCAATTGAACGTGTTGACAGTGCCTTCCATTATCTTGCTGCTGTTTGGAGAGTAATTACCCCAGTTTCTCTGGCTTTGATATGGACAGACATACCTGAACAATCTCCACATTCCTAGACAGTTGTAATAATAATAGTGTATGAAAATAGTGGATGAAAAGTAAGGCAGAGTCTTTGGTTCATTGATTATTCAGGAATCTGATGGCAGCGGGTAAGAAGCTTTCCTTGTGCCGTTGAGTGCTTGTCTTTAGGCTCCTGTACCTTTTTCCTGCTGGTAGCAGAGTGAAGAGGGCATGGCCTGGGTGGTGGGGGTCCTTTGAGGATAGAGGCCACTTTTTAAGACACCGCCTCATGTCGATGTCCTCGACGGAGTGGAGTCTGGTGCCGGTGATGTCACAGGCTGAGTGAACAACCCTCTGGAGTTTATTCTTGTCCTGAGAGTTGTCTCCTTCATGCCAGGCAGTGATGCACCCAGCTTGAAAGCTCTCCACGGCACACCTGTGGAAGTTTACGAGAATCTTCAGTGACATTTCAAATCTCCTCAGACACCTCACAAGACAGATCCTCGGAATTTGCCACTGAGTGCTTGTCTTCAGGCCCCTGTACCTTTTCCCTGATAGTAGCAGAGTGAAGAGGGCATGGCCTGGGTGGTGGGAGTCTTTGAGGGTAGACACCACCTCATGTAGATGTCCTCGACGGAGTGAAGTCTGGTGCCTGTGATGTCGCAGTCCTCAATAATTCCACAGAATCGATGGAAATAAGTTTCCAATCCTTTGCTCCTAATGAAAAGTTTGTGCCTGTGTGCCCAACTACAAGCTTGCTTGGACATTCTATTAGGTATTTCAAGCTGCCAGAGCTCACAATCAGAAATTCCAGTTTAAGTGCCACCTACTGGAGAGAATAAATAAGTGTTGTTACAGCCTTCACAAAGACCGGCTTAACACCTCAACAGGAAGCAATATTATTCTGACAGGAAAAGTGTGGACTATACTGCTGTTGTTCCTGAATCTCTGGAATAGTTTATCCCAGAGGTCTGTGGAGGCTAGATGATTGATAGCATTTGAAGAGGAAATAGATATCTTTTTGAAATGCAGGGAAGTGGACAAAAAAGTTGCGATGAGTCAGCCTACAGGAGGGAGATTGTAAACTTGGCTGAATGGTGAACCCTGTACTCAGTGTCACCAAAACTAAGGAGCTAATTGTTGACCTCAAGGAAGGGAAAACCAGAGGGGTATGATTCAGTGATCATTGTGGGAGCAAATTTAGGTTCTTGGGAGTCACTATCTCTGAGGATCTTTCCTGGACCCAACACACCAATGACATCGTGAAGAAAGCACGTCAGCAGCTCTACCTCCTGAGGAGTTTGTGGGGCTTTGCTATGACATTGGAAACTGGCAAATTTCTACCAATGTGTGGCGGACTGGCTGCATCATGGTCTGGGAACACCAATACTCCTGAGCGTAAAGCCATGCAAATCGTAATGGACACAGCCCAGTACATCTTTTCCCACCATCGAAAAAAATCTGCCAATGGAGAGGCAGCATCAATCATCAAGGATCCACACCACCCAGCACGAGCTCTGTTCTTGCTGCTACCATCAAGAGGTATCAATGCCACAAGACTCACACCACCAGGTTCAGGAATAGCTGCTCCCCCTCCACCATCAGACTCCTCAACGACAAACTCAATCAGGGACTCTTACTTTTGTACTTTATTTATTTTCCTCTCTGCATTGCAGTCGGTTGGTTTACATTTCTTTACTTGTTTACATATGTAGGCTGTGTACTGGTTTATCTGCACTACCAACCAGTGGTAATTTTGCCTTGCCCACAGGAAAAATAATCTCAGGGTTGAATATGATGTTGTGTATAACCTCTGACAATAAATGTGAAATCTGAAGACAAGGGGAATTGGTACAAGAGAGGAATGAGGCACGGGGCAGATCAACTGTGATCATATTGAGCGATGGAGCAGGCTTGGTGGGTCATATGACCTACTCTTGCCTCTATTTTCTTATATCCTATATTCTTAAGTAAGGATATATGGTTGGTCCAGAGGGTTTGGCTCTCAATCCTTCCAACCTGGGACAATCAGGCAGAACAAGAAAGAATTAGTCCATACAAACATCATCTCCTTCTCTTTTATAAATGTAAAAGTTTAGCTCAACAAATAAAAATAACAAGTTTAGAGTAAGCAAAAGTAACAACTCAGAAGCAGGCCATATGCATGCTTGAGTATATCAAGGCACCCAGCAGAGCAATCCCATAGGTCCAGTTTCCCAATGTCCTCTTTGTAGCCTGCACCCCATTCTATCTCCTCTCCCCATGAAACATTCTCCTTGCCACTTATCTACAAGGGGAACTTACAATCAGTGGTGAGAGAAATCTTTTGGCACCCACTACTCTCTGTGTAAAAAAAAACTTACCTCCATTATCTCCCCTAAACATCCCTCCCTTCACTTTGTGTGTGCGTCCTCTGGTGTTTGCTGATCCTGCCCTGGGAAACAGGTGCTGGCCGTCCACCCTATCTATGCCTTTCATAATCTTGTAGGCCTCTATTAGTAAAGTATTTAACAAGGTCCCTCATGGTTGGCTGGTTCAGAAGTCACGAGGTACCCAGTGAGTTGATGAATTGGATCAAAATTGCCTTGGCCACAGAAAACAAAGATTGGTGATGGATTGGTGTTTTTCTAACGGGAATTCGATCACAAATTGCATTCCACAAGGAGCTCTGCAGGGTTCTTTATTGTTTTTAACACATGTTAATGATTTGGATCAAAATGCGGGTGATCTGATTAATGTTTGCAGATAACACAAAAGTTGGTGGAGATATGAGTAGCATGGTAGGTTGCAAAAGGGTGCAGTCAATTGGAAATTGGTTAAAAAAATGGCTGATGGAGTTTAATTGTATGTGAGAGGTAATGTTTTTTGGCAGGTCAAATGTAGGAGGAAAGTATCCAGAGAATGGAAGGACCCTGATGCTTTTGATACAGGGACAGATCTTGAGGTACATCATTTTCTCCCTGAAAGTGGCAACACTAATGGATAGGGTGGTAAAGAAGGAGTACAGCACACCTGCCTTCACTGGTCAGGGTATTAAGTATAAAAGATGGGAAGTCACACCATAGGAAAGATGAGGAGGTGTTGGACATGGCTCAACTTCACCGAGATGTTGCCTGGACTGAGATGTATTAGCTATAAGGAGAGGTTGGATTGGGATTGTTTTCTCTGGAGTGTCAGAGGCTAAGGGACAACCTGATAGATGTATACAAAATTATAAGAGGCACAGATAGGGCAAATAAGAGCTTATTTGTGAGGGCAAAATGTCAGATACTAGATGGCGTAGATTTAAGGGGCAGGGAGAGGAGGGGGGGGGGAATAGAGAGAAAAAAATGAATATGCAAATAGGTGTCATTGACTTCGATACCCGTGTGGACAAGTGTGTGCCCATATGCAAATACTGGGTGTTCCCCAACCAGAGCCCTGGATGAATTAGAGAATCGGCAACCTGCTGAGGCCAAGAACAAGGGTGTTTAAGGCCAGGGATCAGGATCTTTACAAGAAGTCCAGGTACAACCTGTGGAAGGCCATCTTTGAAGTATAGTGCAAATTTCGGAGAAGCTAGATACAGAGACAGATGCACACTAAGCTATGGTAGAGAGTGCAGGACAAAGTGAGGGTGCAAACCATAGATGGCTATAATGCTTCATTACCTGATGAGCTGAACATTTTCTACACCTGCTTTGAGAAGAAGAACCAAACAGTCCCTTCTAGAATCCCTACAGAGGTTGAGGACTCTGCGATATTTGTCTATGTGGGTGACATCAGAACATCATTCAAGAGGGTGAACCCTTTCAAGGCATCAGTCCCTGACAGTGTACCTGGCAACTAACTAGCTGGAGTGTTCATGGACATTTTTGACCACTTATGGCCGCAGTCAGAGGTTCCCACCTGCTCCAAAAGGGCATCAATCATCCTGGTGCCCAAAGAAGAGTAGTGTGAGCTGCCTTAATAACTATCGCCCAGTAGCATTAACTTCTACTGTGATGAAATGCTTTGAGAGGCTGGTCATGGCCAGAATTAACATGTACCTAGGCAAAGATCTGGACCAACTGCAATTTGCCTATTGTCACAATCGCTCCACAGCAGACACAACATCGCTGGCTTTCCACTCAGCTCTGGATCACCTCGAAAACAGCAACTCATGCATATATGCATATGGCTGCTCTTCATAGACCACAGCTCAGCCTTCAATACCATTATTCCTTCAGTGCTGGTCAAGAAGCTACAAGAAGCCTCTGTACTCACCTCTGCAACTGGATCCTTGACTTTCTCATCAGAAGACCAGAAGTACAAATTGGAAATAATGTCCCTTTTTCTCAATGATCATCAACACAAGTGCACCTCAAGGATGCGTGCTTAGCCCACTGCTCTACTCGTTATACACCCACGAATGTGTGGCCAGGCACAATATCTACAAATTTGCCAATGACACCACAGTTGTCGGCAGAATCGTAAATGGAAAAATGTTGAAGTGTACAGGAGAGAGATAGATCAGCTCATTGAATGGAGTAATGACAACCTTGCACTCAAAGTCAGCAAAACCAAGGAGATGATTGTGGACCTCAGGAGGAAGTCAGGGGAACACGACCCAGCCCTCATCAAGAGAGTCAAGAACTTCAAATTGCTGGGAGTCAGCATCTCTGAGGATCTGTCCTGGAGCCTCCACGTTGATGCAATCACAAAGGCTCACCTTTGTGAGGTATCTGGGGAGATTCAGGATGTGACCGAAGACTCTTGTAAACTTCTACAGGTGTACCGTGGAGAGCATTCTGGCTGGTTGCATCACTGCCTGGTATGGAGGCACTAACTCTCAGGACAAGAATAAACTCCAGAGGGTTGTTAATTCGGCCTGCGATATCACAGCCACCAGACTTCACTCCATCGAGGACATCTACATGAGACGGTGTCTTAAAAAAGCAGCCTCTGTCCTCAAAGACCCCCTACCACCCAGGCCATGGCCTCTTCACTCTGCTACCACCGGGGAAAAGGTACAGGAGTCTAAAGACAAGCAGCACAAGGACAGCTTCTTCCCCGCTGCCATCAGATTCCTGAATAATCAATGAACCACAGACACTGCCTTACTTTTCGTCCACTATTATTTTTATTTTTTATAATAATGTTGTAAGATGGTTATAATATGTATGTTTGCATTATGATGCTGCAGCAAAACACTGAATTTCATGATCATAAATTCTGATTGAAAGAGAGAGAGAGATTGAATGAAGGAGAGATTTAAAAAGAGAGAGAGATTGAAAGAGAGAGAGGAAGATTGAGATAGAGAGAGGGAAAGAGTGAAAGAGAGAGATTGAAAGAGAAAGAGAGAGAGAGACAGAGAGTATGCAGGGAAATGGGATTAGTTTACACAGGCATCATGTTTGTTGAGGACAAAGTGCCTGTTGCTGGGTTGTACTGCTCCATGTACTACAACAGCCCAATATTCCAATCAGCACTACCTTGATATATGAGATGGAATCAGAACCCCCACATGGTGACAGGGAGAATGTGCAAACCAGCACACAGACAAGAAGTCAGGCAAGAGGTCAGGAATCAGGACCAAACCCTCATCCCTGAAGGTGCAAGGCAGCAGATCTAATTTGTTTGTATTTCCAATGTAGTCAGAAAAGAACCACCCAGTCCAATCGCACGTCCCAGCGAAGGGTCCGAATTCTGTCACTTATGGCTCTTCAGATGCACATCCAAGTACTGTTTAAAAGTGGTGAAGGGTTCCCCCCCCCACCCCCACCACCCTTCCACAGGCTGGACATCTGGGGGAAATCCACATAATCACAAGGGGATTGAACACTCAGCACCAGAGTTCAGGGTCATGGTCCTTGGAGCTCCAAGGCCACAGTGCTCATCGGGCTCACAGTTTCCATTCTGGTTGAGAAAGGGCTGTTATCTCTATTCAGGTCTGTGACCTTCGGACAGGTATTTCATTTTGCCTTATTGCATCCCACAAATGCACTACCTCAAGTATAAACAAATTAAATTCCACTTTACTACTTTTCTGCTCAGCTGACTAGACTATTCTATCTTCCTGTATGCCAAAGCTATCCTCCCTCACCATCAACCACACAGCTAATTTTGTATCATCTGCAATCTTCTTTCTTTTACAATCTTTTATATTGGTTTTTATAATAAATACAGTCCAATGAAGAAAAGAGAATGAAACTGAAAATACTATATCACATATCAAGATAAAACTTCAAATAGTATAAACCCAGTCTCCACTGCTCTGGGTGAAGACAGAAAAGACATCAAAAATATTATATAATATTTTTTTCTAAACTTAAACAGGACATAATATTAAGTTAGACTATTAATATTGTGTTACAATTAACAGGGGGGGGTTATTTTGTGTAGTTTTCTGATGTAATATTGTAATCATACCTTTTTAAATTCTTTTTTTCTATTTTTATTTAAATGTAATTCTTTATTGTATTCATGTTATAAAATTTTAAATAAAGTCTTTAAAAAAAAAACAGGACATAATATGAGAGAACTATTGTAACACTGTTGGAGGGCTCGAGTCTTTCCATTTGAATAAGATGGCTCTTCCAGCCAACAATGTAGAGAAGGCCACAACCTGTTGTGCAGGTACAGAAAAACTCCCTACGTCTGGGTCAATAACCCCGAAAAGAGTAGTTAGTGGATTGGGTCATAGCTCCACAGTTGAAAAAAATATTAAAAATTTATTTCCAATAGATTTCTAATAATCTTCTTTATTACGCACCCTAGGTCTAAATCCTTAATATATTCTACAAAAAGTGAGGGCCCAAAGCCTGAGTTTTAAAATTCTGACCCAGTCATAAAATTCCAACCTATATGGGGATATAGTGATCGTGCTCTCTGCACCTAAGATCACAAAATCCCTAATTGTGTGACTTAATAGAAGTCTTCAAGGAGATGACTTAATAGAGGTCTAAAAAATTAGGAGAGCCATAGATAAGGTGGAGAGCCAGCATCTTTTTCCCAGTGCGAGAGTGGCAAACATCTGTACAAAGTGAAGGGAGGAAGGTTTAGGGGAGACATCAGGGGTAAATGTTTTACACAGAGAGTTGTGAGTTCCTGGAATGTATTGCCAGGAGTAGTGGTGGAAGCTAGAACAATAGAGGCATTTAAGAGACTTAGACAGGCATATGAATGATGGAAAATAGAAGGTTATGAGGTATGATTTTTGAGATATATATGCACAACATTGTGGGCTGAAAGACCTGTACTGTGCTCTGATGGTCTATATTCTATGGTCGTGTCCTGTTAACATAGTTAAGCTTATAGTGCTACAAGGCATTTATGTTGGAATTTCTGTATGCATGAATCTACTTAAAAAATCTGCTTAATGAATAGACAGAAGCCACAAGAGACCACAGATGCTGGGAGAAAAAAAACCAGATAATAACCATTTTGGGTTAAAACCCTGCATCAGGACTGAGAGTGGAAAGGGAAGATAGCCAGTGCAAAAGAGTGATGGGGAAGGGAGAAGCAGGATCCCTCCACAGATGTGGCCTTGACTTGCTGAATTCCTCCTGAAGTTCGTTTAATCGCTGATTATTGAATAAATCTCTCAGGTCCGCTTGACAAGGTACAAGCTATGGACTCAATGTCCTATGAAGCTTTCAAAATGCAGGATGCTCAGCTGCACATCTGTGGAAATATCAACATCAGGAAAATCCATTCCAGAACTAACATTTTTTTAAAAAGAAACTTTTCTTCAAATAAACCACAGGATCATTGGGCTGTTTAATTTAGCGATGAGGAGATGGGAACAAAGATACATTTTAAATGAACTTGAACCCAAAACTGGCCTCAACATCGAGATGAAGAACTTGTTCAATTATTTGTTTTACTGGCAATGCATTTATCTCCACTCATCTCTGGTTTTTGCCATGGATATGCCTAATTTTAATTTTGTGAGAATCAGCCCCTCTTGAATTTAAGGTAGAACATAAAATGTTACATGTCAGACAGCATCTGTGGGGAGAGAAACAATGTTTCAGGAGGAGGATTTTCCTTTCATCTGATCTGAGAAAAGTTAAGCTCAAAATTCAAAGTTCATTATCAGGTAAAGGATTAGCAGACAAGAGCTTCAGCACAGAAAACAAAATTGAGACTGATAATCTCCATAAAAAACAGCAGGGTAACGAAAGGCAAATTTATAGCCCTTTTTCCACAGGACAGCTTTAGCTGAATTACGGTGTTTAATCACAGCTTGACTCAAATCAGCATTAAAAAAACCCCTGTTATTCTTAACAAGCCGTGGTCCCTGATTATTTCTCGCATTCTGTACCGCAAGTCTCAAAATCAATTCTCCGTCCTGGTAACACAAACAATGAATCAAAATAGAACATGGCGCTTGACCAGAAAGCGGCTTCCTTTGCTTTGCCCGATGAACCCTGTCCAACTCCAGACCATTCGTAAAATACATCATTCTCAAAACCTCAGGAATCCACTTTTGAAAAAACTGGACTGCGTCTGGACCTTCAAGATCTTCTGGAAGACCAACTATCTTTACATTATTCTTTCGACTTTGCTCCTCCAAAGCATCAATTTTCTTCAACAAATCAATCTTCTGAATTTCCCAACCAGTAAATGAATCCTCCATCTGTCCCACCTTCTCTTTGCAATGATCAACATCATCTTTACAGTCAATAAATTCTTCTTCAATCTTCTTAAATTTGTCCTGAACTTTATCAAACATTTTGCCACATCCATTTTAATTGAAGCTAATTCCCCCTTCCTTTCGGCAAAGTGATCTTTCATAATTGAAAATCCTTGACTTATTTGCAAAGCCAAATCAGCAGTTGAAGGCAAATCTGACTGGTGAGGATCAGACTTAAACTTAGAAATCTGCTTCACCATAGGCCTACGCTGAAATATTGCCTCTTCCTCTTTCATCTGATATTGTTCTTCTTCCTCCTTCACTCCAATGACGTCCTCTTCTTCCTCTGTCAGTACAAAGACCACTTCAACCCGACTGCGGGTGCAGATGCCCTCCCCCACCAGCCCAGAATTACTGGGCCGAGGGAGATCGGGACCCCCCGCAGCCTGGACAATTCGGGTGATGTGTGTGTGAATAGTTTCCTGAGATGGTGGAAGACATTAGTCAGTAAATTCTCTTCTGTTATTTGAATCTTGCATCTCTAGGTTATTTAAGAAGCTTCCCAAGTGACCCAGAGACGTAACATGGTGGCAGCAGTATAAGAGAAGAATAATAAAGCCATTCAATTGATTGTAAGTCACTGAAATACAAAGGGGAAAAGGAGAAAAAACATTACTGAAAAAAATGGCTGGAGCAACAGCAAGTGATGGGCAGGGAGGCTGAAGACATTGTTGAATCATTTAAAAAGTTTCAGCAAAAGTACAATTTAGCATTCAAAAGCTATTTTTAAACTGCAACAGCAGGAGAGAAGGTCATTTATATACCTCTCTGGACAACTTTGTATTTCCGCATTCCATCAGGCTACGTCCAGAAGAAAATCAGACTTCCGAGTAACCGCGATACATTTCCTGGCCATCGCCAGTCCAATTTAAGGAAATTCTAATTGATGTTTGGACAGTTCCATTTTAGATTTTATGTCCACAGTACTTCCTAAGACAATTATTGGACCATTCCCAATAATTTAATTTAATAAAATTCTTAAATTTTCCCAAAAGGGTTTCACTTTAATGCACAACCAGGTGGAATGTAAAAAGGTTTCTGTTTCTTTACTGCATCTAAAACATATATCTGATATATTAGAATTTAATTTTTGCAACTTCTGCAGGGTAAGATGTAGCTGATGCAAAAAAAAATTGTATTGCAGCAATCTATATCTTACATTAATTGTACTAGTCATGCAGTCCTGACATAAATCGGACCAGTTTTTATCACCAATATTAATATTCAAGTCAGATTCCCATCTTGTTTTTGATTTATATATCTACTGCTTAGGGAGTAAAAATGCATTACAGATGTAAACTTCCATATGTTCCCCCTTCAAATCAGAATTTCCATTTCACTGCACTCTGGCAACATCATGGTTGGTCCTAATTCATCTCTGAAAAAAGCTCTTAATTGAAAGTAGAAGAAGATTGTATTATTAAGACAATATATATTTTTTAACTATTCGAATGTTACCCTTGCATATAACAATCTTCCACATATCTGACCCCTTTATGGGACCATACATGTAGAATTTTATTATCCATTGTGAAAGGAATTAATCTATTTTGAGTCAAGTGCATTTTTGGAAATATTTTTGATCCAATTAAATTATTCAATTTTTACCAAACATTCAAAATATGCTTTGTTTAAGATGCTTCCTTTTCACCAGAGATGGATTTAATATCTCATTCATATATAAAATCTTCTACTATTCTCTCTGACTTTGTGCAGTTCAATTTCCATCCCTAAGGCTTGTCTCTTCTATCAAAAAGGGAAGTGACAAATTTCATCTGGGCAGCCCAATAGTAAAATTTAAAATTTGGGAGTTGCAACCCTCCCCCCCCCCCTCCCCCCACCCACCCCACCCTCATATGGTATTTTTCCATGGAGATTCTGACTAATTTACCATTCCAAAGAAACTTCCTAATTAACTTATTCAAATTTTGAAAAAACTTCTGAGGTAGTGGTATCAAAAGAGACTGAAAAAGATAATATATGCACGGAAATACATTCATTTTAATACAGTTAATTCTTCTGATCAAAGTTATCAGAAGAGTTATCCATTTATTTAAGTCTTCCTCAACTTTTTTTAAGCAAGGGGAGGTAATTCATTTTATACAATTTTTTCAGGTCATTATCCATTTTGATCCCCAAATACTTAATCCCATTCTTTAGCTATCTAAATTGCATATTTCTTTGAAAATTTGTATAATCCCCATCAATTAATGGCATAATCTCGCTCTTATCCCAATTTATTTTGTACCCAGAAACCTTCCATAATCTTCCAGTTGTAAGTGCAACCTTTGCAAAGAAGTCTCAGGTTCTGTCAGATATATTAATACATCGTCTATGAACAGACTAATCTTATGTTTATCTTGGTCATTTCTGAACCCCTTAAAATTTGGATCCTGTCAAATAATTTCCACTAAAGGTTCTATAGCTAATACAAAAATAGCCAGAGATAGTTGACATCCTTTTCTGCTAGATCTGGATTTTGGGAATTTTAGAGATCCTTGATTATTCGTCACAACTCTGGCCTTAGGTTCATTATATAGGGCTTGAATTCAGTTTATAAAATTTTGACATAATCCAAATTTCTCCAATACTTTAAATTTAAAAAAATCCCACTCCAATCTATCAAAGACCTTTTCTGCATCCAAGGCAACTGCAACACTTAATTCACCACTTTTCTGGGCCAAATGAATTATACTAAGCAATCTTGTTACATCGTCTGCTGATTGCCTTTTCTTAACAAATCCTGTTTGGTCCTTATTTATCAATTTTGGAAAAAAAATTCTCCAATCTGTTTGCCAAAGCTTTGGCTAGTATTTTATAGTCTGTATTCAACAAGGAAATCGGCCTAAATGATGACGATTTCAATGGATCCCTACTTTTCTGGGAATTACTGTTATTGCTGTTGAGAAAGAATCTGGAAAATTATGTGATCCAACTGCTTGATTCATTACCTCCATTACCTCCAGAAATCCTTAAATTCTCGTGGAAAATCATCCTTGGCAGGAGATCTATTAACGTGCAATGAATTCAAAGGTGTTTGATGCCATTCCAAACCTCTAGAAACTCCTGAGGAAGTTTTAGAGCTAAGTTTTGAGAAAGGGAGGAGGGAAAGGAAGAAGGTAAGATGAAGTGTAGAAAACTTAACGGGGGCCAACTGATAGAAGGAGGTAATGGGTTAGTGAATAATAAAAGATATGTCTTCAGGAAGACATAGGAGTGAGGATATTTCACCTCATCTCAGTCCTAAGTGGCAATTCATTATTCAGAAATGGTGTCCTCAGTTCTTGACGCCTCAGCCAGGAACAACACCTTTCTTGCATTCAGTCTGTCAAAAATCTTGATTGTTTCATTGAGATCCCTCATTCTTTGGAACTCCAGAGAATACAATCTCATTTTGCTTGGATCAATGCTTTAGAACTCTGCTTGCTTTTCCAATACATTTGCCACTACACTACTGTAATCCATTAGATCAGGGGTGGCCAAATTTATTTGGTGTGGGCCTCATGCCGAAAAATATAAGGAGTCATGGACCAAACAATATTGAGCCCGGCAGTTTTCAACCAGTGCAAGAAAAATGGTGTTTTAGACCAGAAACACCCTGTATCATCAAAAATTTATTTTCAGTCAAAACAATTGTACAACATTCCTGAAAAATTTAACTATTGACATAAAATTTATTGATGTGTTCACATATTATCGTCGGCATTTCTGGATCTGTTGCTCTCAAGTTTAATTTAAATGAATACAATAAAACTCTTTAAAATTCTCATTCAAAAAAGCAATGCAAAATAAAAATTTGGGTGCAAAATAAGAACAGGAGAAAAGATCAAAAAAAGGGACAAGGGCGTGTCCAACATTCTTCCACATCTCTCAGTGAACATAGTTCATGGGCCAAGTGTCAACCTTTTGATTTTGATGCAATGTGTAAATCTGTAGATAGGCTCTTAAAGTGAACAGATTCTTTGCAAACCAAACAAATGCACTTCCCCTTGACTTTTGTGAAAAAATATTAATTTTTCCCACCATATCTGAAATTTTCAGCACTCCTTTGTTATTTTTTGGTTTAATCAACAGAGGTGTGATAGTACGGATTCTATCTCTGATGTATATATGTGTATATTGTAGTATAGGATGGCTGTGATTGGGTGAGAGCGTAGCCACGCCTACTGGTAGGTCTTAAAGTGTTGCTCCTAGCCAGACCCAGATCATTTTGGGTCGACCTACTTGTGATACGCTCCAGTCTTTTGTTAATAAAAGCCTTGGTTTGGATCAACACGTCTTTGATTCTTTTGACGTGCACTACAAGAGTTAAACATTTTTTTTAGCTGAGGTAAACATTTTCATCGATGAGTAACATTTCAGAAGTTGTTCTGGTAGTTGTTCAAAATGGCAGCGACATCTAGTGTTGAAACCAATGTACATAGAGTGTGATTTATTGTCAGAGACTATGTTCTAATGGCCCATATTCCATTTTATGTTTAAAATTCACCATGTGCCACTTAATAAATGGCAACGGCCCTCAGTCAGCCCAGGGCTGTAGTTTGGCCACTCATGCATTAGATTCATTGCAATACAGCCTGTGTATTTAATTTAGACATAGTCATCTCTCTCAATATTGTTGAGTTTGGAGGAAAGGTCCCAAATCTGAAATGTTATCTTTTTTTCCTCTTTCCACAGATGCAGCCTCACGTGCTGAGTGTTTTCAGCATTTTCTGTTTTTATTATACGAGAGTTAATTTGCAGTTAATTTAACAGAAGCACTGAATGGAATGATCTGTTCATATGTTCAACGTATGGTTTGACCACAAACATCAGGCAACCATTCAACATAAGCTGATGTACATTCTGAAACACGATATTACCAGCATTATTGTGTGAAACCTTATTGGGGTTATCTGCAGAAATGGTGTTGTGACTGTGGGACTAATATTCAGCAGATGGGAATCTGCCAATGGTTGGTTTGATTAAAATTTTATACAGTAGCTATTTCAAAAAGGTTTAATCCTCTTGGTGATATGATATGAGATTTGTTTATTGTCATATACATAAGTACAATGGATGACAACTGGTGAGCGTTGGGAGCTATACTTTGTTTCAGGGGAATTTAGAAGGGAAACAAATTGAAAATTGGTGGGAATCTGTGCTACAGAGAGATCCAGCAGGTAATAAAACGAAGGGAAGCTTAAGTGGAGAGGCCAGCAAGGAGCAGCCCAGTGGAGAGTTAGAGGCTTTGGCTCAAGAGGCTTTGGCTCGAGAGGCTTTGACAAGCAGAGGCTAAAGACGTGCTACAGGTAAGATCAGGAAACCTGTTAAAGTAGTAAAGATGGATGCTAGAGCAATGGTATGCTGCAATTGCAGGATGTGGGAAATCTAGGACAGCACAAGTGTCCCTGATGACTACACCTGCAAGAGGTACATCCAGCTCCTTCTCCTGATAGACTGTATTAGGGAACTGGAGTTCCTTCAGGAGGCAGAAGGGGGTGATAGACAGAAGCTATAAGGAGACAGTCACAGCTAAGATGCAAGAGGCAGGTAACTGGTTGACTGTTACTGTTGCTAGAGGGGAGAGGAATGCGTAGTCAATGCAGATGCAGTGCCATTCCTCTCAGCAACAAGTATACTCCTTTGGATATTACTTGGGGGGTGGGAGGAGGAGGTAATGAATGAACTATCTGGGCAAGGTGGCAGTCAAACCAATAGCACTGTGGTCAGCACTGAGCCTGAAAAGGGAAGAGTGAAGTCAGGCAGTGTGATAATCATAGGGGATTTATATTTCAGGTTTCAGATCTATTGACAGAGTACATACATGACATCACATACACCCCTGAGATTCTTTTCTCTGCAGGCAAGGCAGAATTATCACTAATTGGGAGTGCAAAAAAAAACTGTACACCGTGTATACATGTAAGCAAATAAAGAAATGTAAACAGATAATGAATGTAAACAAACTGACTGTGCAATACAGAGAGAATTTTTAAATATCAATAAAGTGGACAAGGGTCCTTAAATGAGTCCCTGATTGAATTTGTTGTTGAGGAATCTGATGGTGGAGGGGGAGCAGCTGTTCCTGAATCTGGTGGTGTGAGTCTTGATTGTGAGGAGAACAGTTAGGAGATTCTGCAGCCACAGATTTGGCCAGCATGGTTAGTGTAGTGGTTTGTGCAATGCTATTACAGTTCCCACAACCTGGGTTCGAATCCAGTGATGTCTGTAAGGAGGTTGAATGTTCTCCCTGTGTTTGTGTGGTTTTCCTCCAGTGCTCTGGTTTCTTCCCACCTTTAAAAAACATACAGGGGTTGTAGGTTAATTGGGGTATTTGGAAGGCGTGGGCCAGAAGGGCCTGTTACTGTGCTGTATGTCTAAATTAAAATTTTAAAAGAGAAATACAAAATAACATTAAAAAAAAAGATTTCAAGACAGTGTCCCCAAGGTTCTTGGGTCCAGGATGTTGCAGAATATTCTTAAGGGGGAGGGGGATCAGCCAGAGGTCGTGGTATATATTGGTACCAATGACATAAGCAGGAGGTCCTGCAAAATATGTTTAGGGAGTTAGGAAAGATTTGAAATACCATGGGCTAGGTCAGAACAGGAAGACAGTGCAGACAAATGAGTAGCTGAAGAGATGGCGCAGGGGGTAGGGTTTCAAGTTCTTGGATTATATAACCATATAACAATTATTCTAAATCAATGGAACCTTTTCTAGGGAAGGGGTGACCTGAACCGGAGGGGAACCAATATCCTGGCAGGGAGGTTTGCTCTTGCTGTTGCGGGGTGAGAGTGGGTTTAAACTAGATTCATGGGGGGGGGGGGTGGGAACCAACTTGAAGAGGCAGAGGAAGAAGCAATTGGGGAGTATGTGTGGAAGGACAGACAGATAGGGCAAAATTGCACCCATTGGGAGGAGTTGCAATGCAACAGGGACACAGAGTCAATAAAGGTAACAAATACAGGGCTAAAGGATTTGGATTTAAATACATGCAGCATTAAGAAATAATGTGGATGATCTTGTAGTTCAGCTACAGATGGTCAGGAATGATGTTTGTAGTAATCACAGAGTCGTGACTAAAGGATGGATGTTATTGAAAGTTCAATGTCCAAGGATACGCAGTGTATAGAAAGGATAGGCAGGTAAGCCGGTGGTGGTGGAGGGGGGGGTGCAGGGCTCTGTTGGTAAGGAATAATATTAAATAATTAAAAAGAGGTGACATCCAGAAGAATGAGGCAGGAGGCAGGACCACAGTTATAGGGTAGGCCGTCCTGTCTCACGCCCAAGCTCCATCCCATCCCAATCCAAAAAAACAAAGCCATGGATAGGAAACTGAGCGGGTCACAGGCCCGCCGGGGAGTAGCAAATCTGCATATCTCTGATTTATGTTTTTAACTTTTGTTGTGTCTGTCTTGAATGTCATATGTAATGCAATCGGTTGTGTGTAATAAGGGGGGAGGGAGGGGTAGAAAAAGGGCCTGGACTCATTGGTGAACCTTATACAGGAATGATGACTGTAAGCTTTGATGTAAGCTGACCACTGTATGAGTTTTGAGTTTGAAAACTGATAAATAAAATATTTAAAAAAAAGAATGAGGTGGGACTTCATAGAAGAATTTTGAATGTTGAATGGTCTGGACAGAATAGATGTGGCAAAGTTGTTTCCCATAGTAGGGGAATAAAGGGCAAGAGGACACACTTCATGATTGAAGGGCATCCATTCAACACAAAGATGCAAAGGAATTTCTTTAGCCAAGAGTGAGGGAGCCTCTGTAATTTACTGCCACGGGCGGCTGTGGAGGCCAGATCATTGGGTGTATTTAAGGCAGAGATTGATAGCTATTTGAATAATCAGGGTATCAAAGGTTATGGGGAGAAGGCAGGGGAGTAGGACTGAGTGGGAGAATGGATCAGCTCACGGTGGAATGCCAGAGTGGACTCAACGGCTGAATCACCTACTTGTACTCCTATATCTTATCATTTTATGGTCTTAACGTACAGATCCACGGTGGGGGTGGGGGGGGGGGATTCTTTCTGTGGCCACACAGTTGCATGAAATACACCAACACTAATAGTATAAATTAACACAGTATGCTGTAAGACTGAAGAATAAGTATAAAAGGATAAATAGATAGACAGGATAGATAGAGAGATAGAGATAGATAGATCGATCAGTAATAAAGTAGCAACAAGAAAGGAAAGAACCCACATGAATTAATCAGAAAGTGACAGCCTATTGAAGACTAGTTGTGATTTTTGGGAAGTTGGTCATGAAAGGAGAGTGAAGAGAATGCTTGAAGATACTCAGAGTCCAAAGCTTTGATTTCCCTGGGGCTATTTGAAGGATTTGCAGGTGAAATTTTCATCAGGGAGTAAAGGTACAAAGAGGGAGAAACTCATTTTCCAAGGGTTGAGGACAATATGCAAAGGAACATCGATAACAACTTAAAACCAAATATTCGAGGAGTGAAATTAAAAACAGTGTACATACAGAGGCAGAAAAATTTGGAACTCTTCCACAAATGGGAAGTATTATTCTGTCAACTGTTCATTTGAAATCTGAGAAGGATGGATTTTTGTTCACATGAACCTTCTGAGAGATATGGGAATTTAGAGGAAGGTCACAAATCAACCATGGTTTCATTTTTGAATGGGTGGTTGGCTCAAGAAGTCGAATGTCCTTTGTTCCTATGCCTCAGGATGGGCACCCTTCCCAATTTATAGATTTCAATTTTGTCACCCCTTGTGTTGATGCTAAAGAACTGCCAATACAATAGCATATTAATTCCTTTGTTTTGAAAGATTAATGAAAGATCTCTTGATGTAAATGAATATTTTTGATTACAATTTGAATTAATCTTTAGTAATCATACTTCCATTACCTTTTTAATTGTAATTCCATGAATAACAGTACAATTGAATGTTAATTGTTTTATAATTGCTTTTTATTAATAGTGAAACCTGGAAAGAATTATTGCCTAAAATTAATGAAACATTGGAAGAATAAGCAATCTTTAAACCTGATGTCATCCTTAATTTTGACTCCAAGGTACTGGAACTCATTCCATTCAAAACCACAGGATAACTGACTCCCTGACTGATAAGATGCTCTCAGTTTCTGTATTCAGTATATAATTGATCCTGCCCGGTCTTTGTATAACAAAATCTATCTTCGATGCATAAAATAGAGCTGAATAATTTTGTGAAGAAGATAAATGTCCCTTAAAAATATGCAATATTTTTCAGCCATTAACAAAAGACACAGCTGGAATGAGATTTAAGGAAAGGAATTAATGTTCAGATGAGAAAGATCTCATCACTTGACCTGAAACGATCTTAATTTACAAGATTGAGGAAGTAATTAATGAAGCAATCAGGTTGGCACTGATACAGATTCTAAATATAGAAGGAGCAACATTGAAGCTTCGGGTTTAATGTTTCTTGTTCCTGGGAGATATTTAACAAAGGCCAAATAGAGAGACTATTTACAACACCAGTGACCCTGAAACAAACTTGAGTCTAAAATCACTCGATAACTTGAGAGAGAAGTGACAAGAATGCTTTTCCACCTTGATGAACTGATGTGTCTGCCTCTCAAGGCAATTAATTTTCTGTAATTATATCATGTGAATAGCTAATGTACCATTCAAGGTGGTAAAGGTTTGCAATTAAGTTAGAGCCCAATTGAACCCAAGATACAGGCAGTGAGTTGTATTCGAGGGCTGCATAATAAGATTTCAGGCTTATTGTCAAAGTGCATACAGGTACACAAAAGTGCATACAGGTACACAACATCACATACAACCCTGAGATTCTTTTTCCTGTGGGCAAGGCAGAATTACTATTTATTGGTATTGCAAAAAAAATCTACACAGCATACACGTAATCAAATAAAGAAATGTAAACAAACTGACTGTGCAATGCAGAGAGGAAAAAAAAATCAATGAAGTGCAGAAGAAAGAGTCCTTAAACGAGTCCCTGATTGAGTTTGTTGTTAAGGAGTCTGATGGTGGAGGGGGAGCAGCTGTTCCTGAGCCTGGTGGTGTGAGTCTTGTGGCATCTCTACCTCTTTTCTGATGGCAGCAGTAAGAACAGAGCATGTGCTAGGTGGTGTGGATCCTTGATGATTGCTGCTTCCCTCCAATGGCAGTGTTACCTTGATAATGGGGAGGATTTTGCCTGTGATGTGCTGGGCTGTGTCTACTCCTTTTTGCAGGGGTATTGGTGTTCCCACAGTAGACCATGAGGCAGCCAGTCAGCACACCTTAATAAACACCTATTAAAACAATGATCTCTTCAAATAATAATGGGTTCTGATGTAATGCTGATGTTCCAAAGTCCCATGGATCATCAGAAAAGTATTACTAAAGACAAAACAAAATGGGCACTGGACCACTTAAGGCCATAGACTGGTAAAATATATGTTACAAAACAGAGAGGCTTAAAAAGGAGTGAATTCCAGCAACTGACTGAATGACCACGTGAATTAGGAAGGCTAAGAGTGTTCCTGCTTTAACAGAGTTTGAATGGAACCTTCATTCCCAACTGCTTTATCTGGCCACTCTGCAAGTACCACCATGGCATCTTCTGCTATCTACTCAACATCCCCCTCCTCCCCCACCCACCTTGCCAATTGAAATAAGCTCACAGGTAGACAGAACTACCGCCCCGACTGCAAGGCAGCCATCAGTCGCCAGATCGATGTGTCCTACATCGACCTCTCCATGTCCTACTATTTAGACCGTGATGACATTGCATTGAAGAACTTTGCCCACTTTTTTCTGGAGCGGTCTCATGAAGAGCGCGAGCAGCCTGAGAAACTGACGAAGCTGCAGAACCAGCGAGGAGGTCGCATCTTACTCCAGGATATCAAGAAACCAGATTGTGAGGAATGGGGAAGTGGCTTGGATGCATTACCCTGCTCTTTGGAGTTGGAGAAGACCGTGAATCAGTTGCTTTTGGAGTTGCATAAACTGGCTACAGATAGGGTTGACCCACATCTCTGTGACATTTTGGAGACCCAATACTTGGATGAACGAATCAAGTCCATCAAGCCACTAGGAGACCACGTAACCAACTTGTGTGCGGAGAGTGGGTGCCTGTTGAAAATGGCACGGCAGAATATTTATTTGACAAACATACCTTGGGTAAAGAAAGCAGTTAAAACCTTGAATTGTTGTCCATCTGCTGTGCTTTCAGCTCTGTCTATGATCCACAGTACACATTTAGCTTATCTGTAATCTGTCCAGTTTTCGCACTATTATGTAATTATGTAAACGAATGGATTTTATTAAGATGCATTCTGGCAGATTTATTGGAGTGTACTTGTTTTAAAAAAGTTATTTGATCTGAATAAAGCAACCCAAAAGTGAAAAAAAAATTGGGGCTTGAATTTTTCTTTTTTTTCCAGGCTGTAACTGTAGGGGTTGGGGGTAGTAAAATATATTAAAAATGTCACGAGAACTCTGCACTACTAATGCCTTTTAAAATGTAGTCAGGCATTTGCTTCAAGAATGCAGCTTTTAAAATAAGGACACTTGGCAGAAGGCATAGAATTATACTCCACAGAAATGGGCCCTTCAGCTCGCCAAGTCCATGTTGACTTTTTTTGCCCACCTACACTAATCCTATTGGCTTATATTTGGACCATTTCCTTCTATGGCTCACCTATTTAGGGTGGCACATTTAGCGTAGTGATTAGTGGGTTTGAATCTACCGCTATCTCTTAAGGAGTTAGTTACCACACTTGCAGTATTGTGTTCAGTTCTGGTCACCTCATTATAGGAAGGATGTGGAAGCTATGGACTGGGTGCAGAGGAGATTTACCAGGATGTTGACTGGATTGATAAACAAGTCTTATGAGGCAAGGTTAGCAGAGCTGAGACTTTTCTCTTTGCAGCGTAGAAGGATAAGAAGTGACTTGATAGAGGTCTACAAGATTATGAGTGGCATAGATAGGGTGGACACCCAGCACCTGTTTCCCAGGACAGGATCAGCAAACACCAGAGGACATAAGGGAGGGAAGTTTAGAGGAGATATCAGGGGTAGGTTTTTTTTACACAGAGAGGTGTGGGTGCCTGGAATGCCTTGATGGGGATGGTGGTGGAAGCTGAAATATTGGGGACATTTAAGAAAAATAGAGGGTTATGGGGTAGGGAAGGTTTTGTTCAGTTTTTTAAGGAAGGAATATATGGGTCAGGCTCAACATTGAGGGTCGAATGGCCTGTACTGTTATTGTTCTATGAGTTTGTTTGTTCTCCCTATGTCTGCGTGCATTTCCTCCGGAGGCTCCGGTTTTCTCCCACCATTCGAAATGTTGGTTAATTAGAGTATTTAAGCAGTACGGGCTCATGGGCCAGAAGGGCCTGTTATCGTGCTGTATGTTTAAGTTAATTTATGAATTAAATTTAAGTGTCTCTCTCTAAGTGCCTCTTAAATATTCGAATTGTACCAGAATTCACTTCCTTCTCTGGCAGCTTGTTCCAGATACCAACCCTGCTCTTGGAAAAAGACTTACCCCTCAGTTCCCCTTTAAATCCCCGACCTTTCACCTTAACACTATGCCCTCTTCTTTTTGATATCATTACCATGGGAAAGATTTTCTTCTCACTTCTCATGCTTCAATGCTGCTCATAATCTTATGTACTTCAATGAGATCTCCCCTCAAGCCTCCTTTAAATGTTTAAAACTTAAATTAAATTTGAATTGAGACATATAGCACAGTAAAGGGCCATTTCAGCCCATGAGTCATTGCCACCCAATTAACCTACAACCCCCGGTACGTTTTGAATAGTGGAAGGAAACTGGAGACCCCGGGGGAAACCCATGCAGACACAGCGAGAACATATAAACTCCTTACAGGCAGTGCAGGATTCGAACCCCGGTCCCAATCGCTGGTGCAATAAAGGTGTTGCGCTAACTGCTACCCAATTGTGCCACCCTTTGGTCCAGAGAAAATTAAAGCCTGCTGAACCAGACAAATCATAATTCAAGTAAAGTTTGCACAAGTACAACCTGACGAAACATTGTTCTCTGGTCCTCAGTGCAAAACCTGCAGACACAACCAGACATAACACACACAGACAAACAATACATATGCTGGACAAGTATTCATACACATGAACAAATAAATATTGTTTCATGAATATGAAAATCTCAAATGGTTAGTGGGAACAGTTCCTTTGGTCGTTCGACATTCTCACTGCCCGTGGGAAGAAGCTATTCCTCAGCCTGGTGGTGCTGGCTCTGATCCTCTTTTCTCTTTCCCAATGGGAGCAGCTGAAAGATGTGCAGGGTGGAAGGAGTCCTCAATGATTTTGTGCACCCTCTTCAAACAACGATTCTGGTAGATCACATTGATGAGTGGGGGGGGGGGTGGTGGGGGGACGGAGACTCCAGTGATCCTCTCTGCCACTCGTGGTCCTGTGGATTGACATCCAATCCATTTCTCTGCAGCAACCATACCACTCCAAATTGACTCCAGATATCAGAGAGAAAATTCAACTCTGTTACATGACTGAGAAACTTGTTTACCCTGATTGTTAGTTGAGAATCTAGGTTGATGGAGTTGAGAGGTGACAGCTCCTCATCCTTTCAGCCAAGCTTTCTGATTGCCCTCATTATTGTTAAGCTTTATACTTTTCAAGGACCGTTTACTGATTAAGACTCAATAAACACCTAACTGAACACCAACATTGTCGCTGGTGTTCTTTGTGAATTGTGTAATAAATTAATTTGGAGTGGGCCCTTATCGTGAGACAAGGAAGGGAATTGTTCATTGATTTAATAATGGCAGACTGTTATGAGCTGTGCAGAGAAATTATGGCTTGAGTTTCAACAAAGGGATAAAGTTCTTCACCACTTTGTGGAAATCAATAAGATTTGAAAAAAAAACTGAACGATTAGATTATTCTTGGCTCTCTGATCCCAGCATTTCTAATCTCATTTCAGGCTCGTTCTCACCAATCTTATTGTCCATGAGCAATGCTGTCTTCTGACACGGTACACTGAAATGAACCTGTCTGTAATTCTCTTTATTTTATTAATGGAAAATAAACTCTTCCTTTTTGCAGCAATTTGTTCTCTGAAAACAGATTCTTCCATTATCTGACCAAGTAGCAATAATTCTCAGAAAGATTTTAAAAATATCCTTCTTAAGGATCCATAAATGAAATATTCTAATTCAACAACCACAAAATGAAATTGCTGTGCCCTGATTTAAAAAAAAATCTTTCAAGTTTATCAAAGTCATAGATTCTCGAAGGAGATTTAAATTTTTTTAAGTGACCCAATTGCCAATTAGTTTTGGAATAGGATTCTCGACCAGAAACTCATGGCCCTATTGGGAATTGTTTCTAAGTCAAAACACATAATGTAGCAGTGATGGGTTTTACTAATTTATGTATAAAAAACTGGGAAAATGTTGATGAAATATATTTGTGTCAATCTTTACACCGATTGTTTCACGTATGACTGAATGTGTATGCCTGCTGAGTTACTTTACCCAAATAAGTAAATTCAGTTTTAAAATTCTCCCCTTTGATTTCACATTTTTCCATGGCTTTGGAATCATCAAATTACACAGCATGGAAATGGGCCCTTCGGCCCATCTTGTCCATGCCAACCAAGCTGTCTACCCAAGTTCGTCCAATTTGCCTGCATGTGCCCCATATCTCTGAATCTTTCCTATCCATGTACTTGTCCAAATGTCTTTGTGTACCCATCTCTACAACTTCCTCTGGCAGCTCATTCCACATACCCACCTCCTTCTGTGCAGAAAAAGTTGCCCCCTCAGATCCCCTTTATATCTTTACTCTCTCATTTTAAATCTCTGCCCTCCCGTTTTAGACTCCTAGGAGCATTCACCCTCCTATGTCTCTCATGCTTTTATAAATCCATATAACGTCTCCCACACTTGAGGATTTAAAAAATACATTTGACCCAGAGTCCCTTTACAATTCAGCTCTCCCATTCTGGAGACATCATTGCCAATCTTTTCTGTACTGTCTCCAACTTAATGATGTCCTTTCTACAGCTGGGTGACCGGAAGGACACATGGTAGTCCAAGTGTGCTCTCGCCAATGTCTAGTACAGTTACAACATGATGTCAAAACCCCCATAATCAATGCCCTGACCCTGACCAATGAAGGCAAGCATGCCTTCTTCAGCATCCTCTCTACCTCTCTTCTTGTTGCCTTGTAGATGCCTCCAGCCCTAAAAGTCTCCATGATATTCCACAATCAAAGGAAAATGCAGATGCTGGTTATCTGAAATAAGCACAGAAAATGATAGAAACACTCAGCAGTTCAGGCAGCATCTGTGGTGAGAGAAGCAGTTAATGGTCCAGATTGGAACTTTTTCCAGTTCATATAATTTTCCTATTGTGAGGATCATTCAGGAGTCTGATAATGGCAGGAACATAGAACATTACAGCACAGTTCAGGCCTTTCAGCCCACGATGTTGTGCTGACCTAGATATACCTACCAAAAAATACTAAACCCTTCCTACCTCACAACTTACCTCATCCATGTGCCTGTCTAAGAGTCTCTTAAATGCCCCTAATGTTCCAACCTCCGCCACCACCCCTGGCAAGGCATTCCAGGAGAGGAAGGGGCATTGAAAAGATGTGCTCTTAAAGCATTTTCTCAGATTAGTTACAAATGCAGATGAATGTACTATTTGACTGGCAGTTATGAAGCAATCATTTGATAAGTAGTTTCTGTTTGGGCGCATTGGCTGGTGGGAGGTGAGATGGGGTGAAGAGAGCACGGGCAGGGTGGGATGAGTCTTTAGATGCTTTTGGAGACAGGATTCTTGAATCAGAAACCTTTTCCATTTATTAAAATTAGGCATTTAGATGAGCATTTGTAGAGAAATGATCTGCAGAACTATGGACCTGGAGTTGGAAAATTAAGCTAAAGCCATACTTGGTAGTCAAAAGATTGTCTTTTCTGCCTCCAGTTTCAACAATTCCATATTGCAATTTCAGGTCAGTAATGGAAATGAAATAATATTTGGCTTAAGCTTCTGTGAAATTGCCTTTTAGTCATTTGGTTGGAGTGTATCGAAAAGAACACAGAAAAAAAAGACTTGCGTTTACATCTGTATAACCTAAGGATATTTCAAAGCCCTCTGCATCCAATTAAGTATTTTTTTCCAGTGCCCGGTGCTCATGTTGTGGCCTCCTCTACATTGGAGAGGCTGGGCGCAGATCGGGAGATTGCTTAGTTGAGCATTTTGGCTCAGCCCGCTGCAATAGCATGGATCTCCCGGTGACCACCCATTTCAATTCCCCATCCCATTCCCTTGCTGACATGTCTGTCCATGGTCTCGTGCACTGGCAGACTAAGACCCCTGGCAAATTGAAGGAACAACACCTCATCTTCTGACTGGGCATCCTCCAACCAGATGGCATTAGCATCCACTTCTTCACTTTCCATTAAACACACCCCCCCACTTCTTCCCCCTGTTGCCTCTCCCCCAGCTCTGTCTGTCTGTTTGTCTCTCTCTCTCTTCCCTTCTCTCTCTGTGTCCTTTCACCTCTCCTCATATCACATCCAATTAACACCTTTTATTGGTCTGGACTCCTCCCCCCTCCCAGTCTTGTCTTTATTCTGATACCTTCCTGTTCTTTGCTCAGTCCCAAAACATAGGTAATATTTTACATTCTATGGATGCTGTGAGTCCAGCTGAGTTCCTCCGGCATTTCTATGTATTTTTTTTCTAGTTAACCACCATTTTATTGAATGGCACTGTGGCTACATGGAAACTTTGGGAGCACGGAGAACAGATCTACAAGGATGGCACTAGAACTGAGAGAGCACATTGAACAAGTGGGGCATGTGAAAGGTCTAGTTCTTTATGTGACTTCCATCATGTTAGGCTGGACCACATTGACAAAAAAAAGGTTTTCAGATTCACATTTCAAATTTATTGTCAGAAAACTTACATGACATCACATACATCCTGAGATTCCTTTTCCCGCAGGTGCACAATTACCACTAATTGATAGTGCAAAAAATAAACTGTACAGTGTACACGTGTAAACAAAGAAGTGTAAACAGATAACAAATGTAAACAAACTGACTGTGCAATACAGAGAGAACAAAGAAAATCAATCAATAAAGTGCACAAGTAAGAGTCCTTAAATGACTCTCTGATTGAGTGTCATTGAGGAGTCTGATGGTAGAGGGGTCAGGGTAGTAGTTTGGGGAAATTTCCAGGTGAGTCATTTGGAAATGTTTCCACACATCAAAGAGAAGCTGACCCTTCATCTAGTGGGGTCACTGGAACAATATTCTGTGATATATCAGGCCCAAAGACGTGTGCAAGAGACAAGACTCACACATGCCTTGTGGAGCTAGGCCAAGAAAAGAGATGGGCCAAACTGGCTGGGGAAGTGATGGAAGGTGGTAATGTGGAGAAATGGGATGTGAGGGGGAAGAAGGGATGATGCATTATGGTGTTCATAGGAACTTAAAATAGTGAAGGATTTGGCTGAGTTCAGCCCAGGGTCTCTGAAAGTCGGGTGATTTCAAACAACAGTAGCAACAGAAAGAGCATATCAGGCAGTAGCAGGCTCCGCCGTTTCATAAGACTACAGTTGTTCTATCTTATCCCAAACACTGTTTTCCTAGTCATTCTCCCAAACCCCTTCACCCCCTTGTAGTCCAAATATCCATCAACTTCACCATTGAATATATTCAATGACTCCACCTCAACAGCTCCCTGGGGAAGGAATTCCAGAGATTCAGGAGGCTGGTGGGAGGGGGTGGGGGGGGGTGGTGGAAGAGAGGGAGGGGAGAGAGAGTGGGAAGGGGGGAGAGAGGGGAGAGGTGGGAGTGGGAAAGAGAGGAGGGTGAGATAGGAGGAGAGAGAGTGAGAGTGAGAGGGGGGAACAGAGAGAGAGGGAAGAGAGGGGAGAGAAGTTTGTATTTGTGTCTACATCACTTGATAATGACAATAAAGTTCAGATGCATCAAAATTCTTACTTGCTGCAGCCACACAGATATGTAAGATACACCAACTAAAATAGTAAAAATTGAATTACAATATAGCAAGACAGAAAGTGTCATCATAAATATAATACATATTCAGGGTTGCAATTAGTGGACAAAAAAACTGTGACATTTCATAGGCTTCCTCTGAGGGAAGAAATTCCTCCTCATCTCTGTCTTAGACAGGCAGCCACTTATTCCGAAGCAGCACCCCTGAGTTCCAAATAACCTCATAAGGGAAAGATCCTGTCAGATCATGTCAATCCCTCCTCATAACATCTCATTCTTGTAAACTCCAATGTTCATCAGCTCAACTTTTCTTCCCACTCATTCCAGGAATCAACCAAACTAATCATTCCTGCATTCCCACCCATGTAAGCCCACCTTCCCTTAAATAAGGAGCACATGCAGACAAGAAGAGCAGTACCACAGGACGTGAACAATCTGGAGGGAGATTTCCTGATGCAGTGTTTATTATAACATGTATCAAGATACTGATTTCAGATTCAGATTTCAGATTTATTGTCAGAGTACATACATGACGTGACATACAACCCTGAGATTCTTTTCCTTGCGCAGAATTACCACTAATTGGTAGTGCAAATAAACTGTACTCAAAGTATATGTGTAAACAAATAAAGAAATGTAAATAAACTGACTGTCCAATACAGAGAGAATAAAAATCAAATAAAGTGCAAAAATAAGAACCCTTAATTGAGTCCCTGATTGAGTTTGTCGATGAGGAGTCTAGTGGTGGAGGGGTCGCAGCTGTCCCTGAACCTGGTGGTGCGAGTCTTGTGGCACTTAAACCTCTTTCCTGATGGCAGCACCGAGAACAGAGATGTGGATGCTTGATAAATGCCACTGCTCTCTGACAGTAGTGTTCCCTTTAGATTTTCTCGGTGGTGGGGAAGGTTTTGCCTGTGATGTCCACTACCAGGGCTTTATGCTCTGTCCCCATACCAGACTGTGATGCAGCCGGTCAGCACACTTTCCCCCACACTGTGTGAGCTTCCTGGCTATTCAGACATGCAAACCATAGTTAAATATACTCTTAATAATAAAACAATAGTGCAGGGTATAGTGTTATAAGTCAAAGAGTGCAGGGTACAATATTATGCAAAGAAGAGGGCATTGAGAAAAGTACAGTTAAGCACTGCATTTTTACTAATGAGAGGTCTATTCGAGTATCTGCTAACAGCAGGAAAGAAAGTGTTCTTGAATCTGGAGTTCACTTTTACAATTTCACGTACCTTCTGCCCGATAGAAGGAAATTAGGATATTTGTATTAGATTCAATGGCCATCTGCAACATTAATGCAGGTCAAAATGGTCCTGCTAAGAGTTGCATCTATGCAGAACTGAAATAAGCAGAAACAATATCAAGACATGCATTGCACATGATGCTGAGTTTGCTCCATAATGCCCAATCACCTCTGGGCATTGTATTATAGTCAGTTGAGTACCAACTAAGTGCCCCACACTCTAAGAGCAAAATTGGGCTTACATTAACCAGCACTCTTTGTGTTCTGGGGAAAGGAATTTCTATCACTTGTAATCCATAAGGGAAAAGTGACAAATTTTCTTTCCTCAGTATTGTTGGAAGGTGGAAGCTGTTTCAATAATAAACAGTTTGAGGGAAGTAGTTCTTCAAGACACCAGATAAAATTTAATGTGGAAGTGTTACTGCCCGAAATCACTGATTTCCCAGAAATAGGATTTCTCAGAAACGGTTACTGGTAAATTCACCGAAAGCAATTCACCGACGGGAAATTCACTGACGTAATTTCACTAAGCAACAGAAAAGTCATTGACTTTCAAATTCGCCCCAAGAAAATTAACCGGCTATCAAATTCACCAACAGAAAAATCATCACCCATCAAATTCACCGCCTTAATATATATTTGTAAGTTATTGTGAACTGTTGTTTAATAAGGCTTTAAATTAGGGGTCATTGCCCCTGTGGCTGTCCATGCTAATTCTATCCCCTCGTTGTCATGATAATGAATATGTATGAGATGTACCGGAAGTCACGTGGTATGAGAGGGAGATAAGAGCACAAGCAGGAGAACAAAGGAAACGGGAGAATAAAGACACTGAGAAGTTTACCTGATAAAACTTGTGTTCGATGTTTTATTAACTTCACATTTCGGGCCACAAATGTGACATTGGCGACGAGGATGAAAGAAGCTTGAAGAAAATTAAAGACTAAAGAAGATTACAGAGGATTACACAGAACTTCAAGGTGATAAGAATTTTCTCTTTGACTCAGTACTTTTGGGGCTTGAATATTTCCTCATGGCTGGGGCAGACGGTGACTTTCTAACACAGAGTGGAATTGCTCATTTTGACCCAACGGGTGATGCAAGCTCTGTAAGTGTGAAGTGGAAGGCATGGCTGGAAGAATTTGAATCCTACGCCGACAGTCGTGGCCTATTTCTAGATACCGGTATGGTTGAACAAAAAGCGCAGAGAAGGGCGTTACTTCTTTTCACTGCTGGACCCGCAGTACGGGAAACATTTCAGACACTTTTGAATACTGGAAGAAAGGATGAGTACCGGAAAGCAGTAGATGCATTAAATGCACACTATGTAGTGACACCGAATGCTACATTTCAACGCCATTTGTTTCGGAGAACGAGACAAGAATATGGCCAGACAATTGCTCAGTACGTGACGAGACTACGCCAGCTAGCTGTTGGATGCAATTACATGCCAGCTGATTTGGACAACCAATTATTGGATCAAGTCGTACAGCACTGTAGATCAGATAAACTCAGAAGACGTCTACTGGAAAGAGGGAGTGAGTTGGATCTCACCGATGCTTTAGCCATTGCTGCTGCATTAGAGGCTGTTGAAGGGCAATTTCATACCATGACCCTGAAAGACAACTCAAGCCAGCAAATTAAGAGGCTCTCACATCGCCATAACCAGCCAAGATATACATCGACACAGGACGTGGAGTGTTATCGATGTGGAAACCGAGGTCACTTTGGAAAAGACCCATATTGCCTGGCCAAAGGCAAAGTTTGCAGAAAGTGTGGAGGTAAGGACCACTTTGCAAAGAAGTGCAAAAGCAAGTCCAATGCAGACCAGAAGAGGAAGAGTACAACTTCCAAAGGCAAAGCCTGGGGGAAAGGAAAGTATCCTGGAAAGAAAGATACCATTCGCCAGATAGACGGTGACGATGATGATACCCAGGAGGAACAGAGTTGTTACCAATTTACGTTGAATGAAGTACATCATGAGAAGGTCCCAGTGATCATTGGTGGATTGACAGTGCAGGTCATTGTAGACTCAGGTAGTGACAGTAATGTGATTGATCGACATTTATGGGAGAAGTTGAAAAGGAAAAAGATCATCTGTACCTCAAAGAAGTGTTCCAAGAAACTGTATCCATACACAGCAACCAAGCCATTGCAGACCATTGGATGTTTTACTGCAACTGTTGAAGCTGGAGATAAGTACACCGAAGCAGAGTTTATGGTCATAGAAGAGAGGGGAGAACCATTGCTGAGTAGAAGCACAGCGCAAGACCTGGTAATACTTCATATTGGAGCTTGTGTCAATTCAATTCAGTCATACGAGGATATGAGGCAAGAATTCCCCGCAGTCTTCCAAGGAGTAGGAAAGCTGAAAGGTCGACAATTGAAGCTAGCGGTAGATGAAACGGTCAAACCCAAGGCACAACCAGTGCGCAGAACTCCGTTTGGACTTCGTGGGAAAGTCGAAGCCAAAATTAAAGAATTGATCGAACAAGACTTTATTGAACCGGTGGAACATTCGACACAATGGGTCAGTCCGGTAGTGATTGTGCCCAAACCAAAGGGTGACATAAGACTATGTGTTGACATGAGAATGGCCAATGAAGCTATAATTAGAGAACGACACCCTATACCAACAGTGGAGGAAATACTTCAAGAACTAACTACCAGCAAGGTATTCTCAAAAATTGATCTGAAATGGGGCTATCATCAATTAGAGCTGGATCCAGGTTCCCGAGATGTAACAACATTTGTGACTCACTGTGGATTGTATCATTACAAGAGACTATCATTTGGAATTAATGCAGCTTCGGAGATCTACCAGTATGAAATCCATCGAGTGATTCAAGGCATTCCTGGAGTTGCTAACATTTCTGACGACATCATAGTCCATGCACCAACAAAGGAAGAGCATGACAAACGGTTGAGGCGTGTACTATCTAGACTACAGGAGGCAGGCCTTACTGTGAATGGAAACAAGTGCCAGTTCGGTGTGTCAGAAATGGACTTCATGGGACACAGACTTACACGAGAAGGACTAAACCCTGCAGAGGCCAAGGTGAAAGCTATTGCAGAGGCATGTGCACCTCAGAACGCAACAGAGGTGAGGAGTTTCCTGGGATTGGTCAATTTTTGTGCAAAGTTCATTCCTAATTTCGCTACAGTGGCAGAACCGCTAAGGAAACTAACCAGGAAAGGTGTACCATTTCATTTTGGATCTGAGCAGAAGAAAGCGTTCACAGCGCTGAAGCAAAGCCTGACAGATGCAAAAACTCTTGGATATTACGATCCGGCGGCATCAACCAAAGTCATAGCGGATGCCAGCCCAGTTGGTTTAGGAGCCGTGTTGGTCCAGATGCATGATGGAGGACCAAGAATCATTGCCTATGCCAGCAGATCGTTATCAGATGTGGAGAGAAGATACTCTCAGACAGAGAAAGAAGCACTCGGACTTGTATGGGCCTGTGAGAGGTTCCATGCATATTTATACGGCATTGAATTTGAACTCATCACAGATCATAAGCCATTAGAAGTGATCTATGCACCTAGATCCAAACCATGTGCCAGAATAGAGAGATGGGTACTCAGACTACAACCCTACAAATATAAAGTAATCCACATTGCAGGGAAAACAAACATTGCAGATCCGCTGTCCAGATTGGTGAAGGTTGGTGGTCCACAATCCAAGTCAGAATTGGGAGCAGAAACAGAGAGCTTTGTACGCTTCGTAGCTATTCAGTCGACACCGAAAGCTGTGACTACGAAGGAAGTCGAGAGAGAATCCGAACGTGATCCAGAACTCATGGAAGTAAGAGAATGCATACAGAGTGGACAATGGGACAAGTGTACTCACAAGGCTTACATTCCCATTCGAAACGAACTTTGTTGCATCGGACAGTGTGCATTAAGAGGTTGCAGATTGGTGATACCGCAAAGATTGAGACCGAAGATCGTATCCTTAGCTCATGAAGGACACCTAGGTATTGTTGGTACCAAGCAAAACCTCAGGACCAAGGTATGGTGGCCAGGTTGTGATAAAGACGCAGAGAGATTTGTTAAAACTTGTCACGGATGTCAAATCACAAGTAGGAGTAATCCGCCAGAACCGATCCGGAGTACGCAACTCCCGACAGGACCATGGATCGACGTAGCTGTTGATTTTCTTGGACCTTTACCGACGGGTGAATCAATTATGGTAGTGATAGATTACTACAGCAGATACTATGAGTACGTGATGTTGAAGTCCACAACCACTGAAAAAACAATACAAGCATTAGCAGAGATATTCGCAAGATATGGATTACCTGTTACATTATACTCTGACAATGGTCCACAATTCATTTCAGAGACATTTGCGGAATACATGAGGACCACAGGTATCCACCATCATAAAGTAACCCCGAAATGGCCGCAAGCCAATGGAGAAGTAGAGAGACAAAATCAGTCCATTGAAAAACGATTGAGGATTGCACACGCAGAAGGACAAAATTGGCGAGAAGCATTGCTATCTTATGTGGCTGTCTATTGAGCAACGCCTCATGCAACCACTGGAAAAAGTCCTGCAGAAGCATTTTTTGGGAGAAAAATCCGCACAAAAATGCCAGAAATAAAGGAAATCCGAGATGACCAGGAGATGAGGGACCACGATGCTGAAAAGAAAGGGGCAGCAAAGCTGTACACAGATTCGAAACGTGGAGCCAAGTACTCAGACATCATGCCAGGAGATAATGTTCTAGTGAGGCATGAAACTGGTGGTAAGCTAGACACACCTTATTACCATCAACCCTATGCTGTCGTATCCAGAAGTGGCAGTATGGTGACAGTCAAGTCTCCGACTGGCGTCCTGTATAAGTCTCCGACTGGCGTCCTGTATAAGGTGTAAAAAGGTACCAGTCCAGAGATACATCGAGCGAAGAGGTTGAAAGGCCAATACGAGATGCTGAAACTGAGAGACCTGATGATGTTCCAGAGGCAGTTACCAGCACTCCTGATGAAGTGACTAGAGTGCCAGAAACACCCGAAGCCGTGGCGAACAGTATTTCCGACGCTGAGAGTTAACAACCGAGAAGCGACGACAATATTGCAGGCAGGCCGAAACGAAACCGGAAAGCGCCCAAACGATACAAAGACTTTGTGCCATAGTTTTAATAAGAACTTTGGGACAGTATTTTAATCTTATATCATAAAGTGCATGTATGAGTGCTGTAGGAAGTAAATTTTATGTAGTTGAGTTGTAGTATTACCATTAGTTACGATGTTTGTAGGTTTCCGAGGGATATTGGTAAGTGAAGGTAAAGTTTATTTCTGATTAAAGGAGGGATGTCATGATAATGAATATGTATGAGATGTACCGGAAGTCACGTGGTATGAGAGGGAGATAAGAGCACAAGCAGGAGAACAAAGGAAACGGGAGAATAAAGACACTGAGAAGTTTACCTGATAAAACTTGTATTCGATGTTTTATTAACTTCACATTTCGGGCCACAAATGTGACACTCGTGTCCCCACCCCCCACTCTTCCGCATGGGGAATTCGCCCCTCCTGCTCCCCTCCACTTGGGGATGCACAGTTGGACACCAGATTCGGGCTGATTTTGTGCTGCGGTCCTGGTCTCCAACAATCCCCCTCCCTCTCGTCTCTGCAGTCTGGGGTTGGAGGAGGAAATGGAAGCCAAGCCCATGGAGGAGCACCCTGCTGGAGAGGTGGTGGTGCGAGGGTGCACCGAACACAGGGTGGAGCTGGCATACTGTTGGTGAATTTTTCAGTGGTGAATTGAAGCCAGTGAATTTTCTGTCGGCGAATTGACGTCGGTGAATTTACATTTCTGCAGCACTTTTATGATTCTACTAAAAGCACTAATCAGTGGAAATTTCCACTTGTTTCTGATATTTCACTCCTTATAACAAGAGGATTCACTAAGAGTTAAGCACAAAAGTTACATTTGATTTCTGTTCAGGTTAATAGGAAGGAAGAAAAGGCTGGATTTTTTTTTGGAACCTAAATGATTACTCCCAGTATTCTGTTTTTTTTTTTAGAAATGGTTTATGAGATTATCCAAACAATTACACTCCTGTGGCTACAGTCCCAGCCTCCCAGATGTGTATTTTCCCTTGGCATTTACTGAGATTTGTGTTTGAAACATCATGGAATATGATATCAACCCAACAGAAAGAAAATCAAGGGCCATTTTTAAGCTACATCAATTCATTAAATGTACTAACAATCCGTCAAAACCTCAGCACATAAAACACTGTTCTCTGGGTTTTGATGTCAGGTAATGATGTATTCACACTCCAGAAAATCCGTTCATCAGCGCAGAATAGATTGAGCTTCATCGAAATGGAAAAGAGCCAAAAGCTTTCAGCTTGTTGCTTTCTTAACTCTCACTGTTAGAATACAGCGCAATGATCATCAAAACTGACCCATTCAATAATCCTCCTCTCATCCCCACATCTCCAATCTCTCTCCAAGGAGACCTTGATGTCTCTTTCAGTTTACACTTTGTGACTTAATGTATTTTCTTCCTGTCTCGGATTCAAAGCCAGTTTCTCAAGATTCCAAGTCCCCTAATCCCTTGACCATTCCCTTTCTATTATAGCCCATACCGATTGAATTATAATTTACAATAGGGTCATTTTTAACTGAAGATGTAATTGGGCAGATGCCAGGTGTAATTCAGGAAGGAACACTACCCTATCCCCTTACCCATCCCATTTCTTCTCAACACATCTCCCTCTCTCAATCCTAATGATCACCACACAACTCTCTTGAAAAATCAATATTTAGTCTTTGCTACTGGGAGAAGAAATTCAAAAGATCATAAGATTACAAGATATTAGCGGCGGAGCACCCACACAGACCCAATCCCTGGCTTTCTTCCTGCAACCTTTGATGTCCTGACTAATCAAATGCCTGCCTTAAATACACCCAATGACCTCACTTCCATAGCCACCTGTGGCAACAAGTTCCACAGACTCACGACTATCCGATTAAAGAAAATTCTGCTTCTCTGTTTTAAATTGATGCCCTTTTATCCTGAAGTTGTGTCCTCTTGTCCTAGACTCCCCTCCCATGGGAAACATCCTTGCGACATTTACTCTGTCCTGGCCTTTCAGCATTCAAAATGTCTTTATGAGGTTCCCCCCACAACCCCCCCCCCCCACCCCCCACATCCTTCTGTACTCCAACAAATGTAGTCCAAGAGCCAACAATCATTCCTGGCATCATTCTTGTAAATATTCTCTGAAGTCTCTCCAAAGCCAGCACGTCTTTTCTCAAATACGGCACCCAAAACTCTACACAGTACTCCAAGTGAGGCCTCACCAGTGCTTTACAGAGCCCCAGCATTACATCCCTGCTCATGTATGCTAATTCCCATACAGAAGATCATTGCACGCACAATTGTAACACAACATGGCGTACTGTATACCCAAAACAGCAATAATATGAAGCAGTTTGTTGTTACAAGGCATGGTGGGAGAGGGGCAAAATTCTGCCTGGGTTATCCAGGGGGAGGGGTATTCTTTTCTTTGCAAAATGAGAATATATCATATATGAGAAGTATTTCTACAGCCTGGGCTGTTTATTTCTTGATACATAAGAACATGATACATACAATATGGTGATTTTTTTTCAGAAATAGTTTGATTGAAACTTCACTTTAAAAAAAGTCAATGAAATTACAAGGTACACTTAACAACTGGAAGGATAAAAATGGTTTTATTGCAAGAACATTTGAGGGAAAAAGGGTTTGAGTAGAAGACGGAGACATTGTGTTCCAATTACATAGGTCAACCTCGTTGTGTACAAGTCTGGACTCCCTACATAAGGAAGAACAGAATTGATAGAGGGAGTGCAAGAAAGGTTCATCAGATTGATTCCAGGGATGGCAGGTTTATCAAACAAAAAGGATAAGCAGACTAACCCTGCATTCTCTAGAGTTTTGATGAATGAGAAAAGATTGCAATGAAACAAACTAATCTTCCAGAGCATGACTGAGTAACTGAATTTATATTTCCCCTGGCAAAGGCATCTAGAACCAAGGGTCACAGTCACTAAATAAATACTCGGCAACAGTGAACCTGTGAGATTCTCTACTGAAGAAAATGGTGAAGGTTTACTCATTGAGCATCAACATGACAGATTTTTATGAGATATGAGGGCATGTGGGGCTAGTGTAGGAAGTTGAGGGAGATCAGCCTTGCTTCATTTTCTACTGTCCTCAATTTCCCTTCCCTCACAATCATACCGTTTCTCATCCCCACAATTGGTCTCCTTCGAAATCTTACCTCTCCACTCTCCTTCCCTATATCCTATCTCATTCTATTCCACAAATCAGCATTGTCAACTCCCATCCCTTCTTTAAACAAATCATGGCGTTCAACAGCCTCAATGGGGATTCTGACCCACAAGGAACGAGCACAACAGGTGAGTTGAGGCCTGAAGCAGATCATGCTAAGTGATAAGACAGATTCGGCGACCAAGTGACCTACCCGGTTCCTATTTTCTCATGAAAATCTGCAGACACCATGATTGAAGTGAAAACACGATGCTGGAGAAACTCAGCAGGTCAAACATTGTATGTTATGTAGCAAAGATAAAGATACATGACTAATATTTCAGGCTTGAGCCCTTCATCAAGGTCTGAGCAATGTAGGCAGGTGCCTGAACAAAGAGGTGGGAGGGAGGGACGGGGGGAGGAGCACAGATCCGCAAGCAGGGAAGGAAGTGGATAGCTGGAGGAAAGAAGACAGACGGATGGGGAAGAGAGGAAGAAAGGGGGAGTAGGCTAGTAGAAACCAGAAAAGTCGATGTTAATGTAATGACACTAACATCGAATTCTCCGGTTTTGGGTAGACCACTCCCTGATTTCCCTCTTCCCCAGCTCTCCACCCCTTCCTTCATTCACCTAGACCCTTTCTTCCAGCTCTCCAGCCTTTCCTTCTCCATTCACAGAGCTATCCCCCCCTCCCTCTATTTTCTGGTGAGCCCTCCCTCCCTTATCCACCTATTACCTCCTGCCTGTGGGCCTGTGCTCCACCTCCTTCCCTCCCCCCCCCACCATTTTGTTCGGGCACCTGCCTACTTTTTGCCCACACCTCGATGAAGGGCTCAAGCCCGAAACGTTAGTTATTTATCTTTGCTATATACATTGTTTGACCTGCTGAGTTTCTCCAGCACTATGTTTTTATTTAGAGGAGTCGTTAATGCCCAACTCAAGCCACTTTTAGATGTTCCCAGGAAGATTATGTGCCATGATTTATTTAAAGAAGAAATGGGAGTTGACACCGCTGATTTGTGGAATAGAATGAGATAGGATATAGGGAAGGAGAGTGGAGAGGTAGATTTTCGAAGGAGAGCAGTCGCAGCTAGGGGAGTTCAGCTGGCACATTTAAGTGGCCACAGAGTGGATACCTTTTTTGCACTTGAACGTGCTAGTTGACTGATAGCTGTCTAGCAGTGAAAGCCGGCTATTCAGGACAGTGGCCTAGTCCTGCCCACATTGCCTTGACATTATTTACAGCGTGTCAAGGCATGACTGACAAATAACTCAGGCGTGACTCGACTCTCGCTGCCGGTCTCCCACCCGCCTGACTCCCGCTGCCGGTCTCTCCCTCCTTGCCTGCCAGACTCGCGCTGCCAGACTCCCCCCCGCCCATCCGACTCGCGCTGCCTGTCTCTCCCCCCTCACCCGCCTGACTCGCGCTGCTGGTGCCTCACCCTCGCTCCCCCGACTCACTATTTGAACCAAGAGTCGATGGCTGACAACGTCACCAGCCCACCCCCTGGCAGTCCAGCTGCTTTTAGCTGCAACAGAGGATACTCCAAGCAGGATATTATACCTCCTGGAGAAAGGTTAGGTGAGTAGACCTCCTGGCTGGCTTCTCCCATTTCAGATGGCCACAATACAGCCGCACAGGAATATAATGTGTGGCTTTACAGTGCCGTCAGACTCCACAATAGTGCACCAGGTCAGGTCAGAGACAATTCATCCAATCCAAAGCTGTCCTCAACTCCCCAGAACGTGGCTTCAAATCAAGTCTATGGTATGAGCCATGCACCAACGACCAGATAACAACTGGCCACAAGGTTTTAGGTAAAAATCCATGTGCACAATGTGGGGTGGACAGGGTAGGGGGGTGGGGGGGGGGTCCATTCCAATCAGGCTAAGTCGAGATGAATGTAAGAAGCCTGGAGGATGGGCATTGAGCTCCGTCAGACCCAGTGGTTAATGCATTTTTCTTTTCTAATTTGTTATTTGTCCTCAGTCAGTGGTGTCTTGTTTTTTTTATGTTAAATAAGTGTTTTTGCCTTTTAATGTAAGTTAAGCTTCTTTATTTAAATCGTTAATGTGTTCTTTTTTATTTATTTTGTGTTGTGGGGGTGGAGGGGGGGGAGGCTAAAACCAGACGCAGTAGAAGAAATGTAAAATATACTTGATGATGGTTGTACTTTGAATTATTGGAACTGTCTGAGTTTGGAAAAATCATAAATATATTTTTTTAAAAATACATGTACAAAATCTTACATTGCACAAGAGAATTTCTAACTACATACTTTATCCTGACCATACCTCAATTGCTCTTAACCAGCCTTTTTAGTTCTCCATCACATTTAAAATGCTGGTCCAACTTTAATGGAGATCCTGTTTGAGTGAGTTGGATTGAAATCTCATCTCATCCATTTGCTTTCAGCTTTAGTGGTGCATTTTTTGGTGCTGCAATCTCCATGGTTAAAGACGGGGCTGAAATCACTGGGCAATGAGTGAAATGCACCAAGACTTGCCTTAGCATTCACAAAGCAACAAAGCAACCTTCAATTTGGATGAGGCTAATCCAATCTCTCTTTCTATCACTGGATAAAATGAAGGAATTGAATTGGAAGGAATTGAATTTGAAGGAAATGTATCTTAGACAAAATAGAATATAAGTAATGGTGATGAATGACCAGATCTGTGGAGTTAGAGGAGATTTCTTGATCTGAGTGAGTATGGCCTCTGACAGTCAAGCAGCCTTCTTTCTCAAAGTATCCACAATGTTTAAATGAAGCCTCTGCCTTCAATTTACAATTCCTAACAAACAATAGCCTCTATCTTGAGCCCTTTCTACGGATTTATACAGGTCATTCAACAGTAGACTGGCAAATACCAAACGTGCTTACATGGCTGTACAATATTTGTAGAACCAGTCATGTTTCCAGCCACGTGACCTGACATCAGTAGCCATTGCCCAGAGGTTTCTGCTAAGCCCTGCTTTTAGTGGATCTATGGAGTTGCACCACACAGGTAGAGACCATTTACCCTTCATCCTTGTGAAAGCTCCATGGTAGAGTTGCTCAGTTAATCCCTGCAGGCCTTGTGTAGCATTCGCTCATGCATTTTTATTCAATTGCCTCAGTTGTTGATGAATTTGTCTCCACTGCCCTTTCAGGTAGCACATACCAGACCACAATTTGTTGCAGAATTATTTTTCCAATGTATCTGCTCTGCTATTTTGGTTCTTGATCCTTGAAGCCCAGTCCTCTGGTTAACAAGATGTCTATTGCAGCAAACAGGACCTTCTTCATTCCACTGCAAATATCGTCCATGACTGAACACCTCTTTTGAATCTTTTCTGAACTTCTACTTTCAAAAGACTAGTCCCCTTGTGTCTCCAATCTCTCTCAGGGCAACGAGAGATAACCGACAAAACTAACAGAGTCACAGTAACAGACACATTCAACGTACACGCTCTAGGCGATCGTACATGCCCCCACCCCTTGGTCAGTATGGGCGCGGCTCTTGCTACTTAGCCCCGGGACTCACCCCAACCCAGAATGAAAGGTGATACTCACGATCCACGAGGAGCACATGGTCCTTTTATGGTTCTGGGGCCAATCATACGGCTAGTATGGGCCCCGTTGGTGGCTGCGTCCAATGGCTCAAGGCCAAGTGCAGGGGTGAACCGAGGTGATTCACCTGGGCCAATCGTGAGGGTCACCTTGATGACTTGGGGTGAGTTTGTGACCTTGATTGGCAGGTAGTGTGTCCAATGGTGGACGCTGCCTCTCCATTACAATGCACAAGACAAAGGAGGTGATTGTGTACTTCAGGAGGACCAGGATTGACCACCCTTAACTAGACATTAACTCTGTCGTGGAGAGAAAGGTGTTCACTTAACTAGTGACCTATCGTGGACACTAGTTACTTGTCAGGAAGGTGCAACAGCGACTACACTTCCTGAGAAGACTGAAGCGGGCAAGGCTACCAGCCACCATTATGCCATCCTTCTACAGGAGCTCTATCAAGAGTGTCCTGGCCAGCTGCCTCACCATGTGGCATAGTGGGTGAAGAGAAATGGATCGGAGGTCAATGAACAGGACCATGAGTGCCAGAAATGATCAATGGAGTACACCACACCTCCCCCCTCCCCCCACGACCCATCGACATAATCTACCGGGATCTTTGTCTGAAGAGGGTGCACAAAACCATTGTGGACCCCATCCACCCTGCACTGAGCGGGAAAGGGAGACAGGAGTAACAGAGCCGCAGTTGAGTCTGCCTCAGCCTCAGTTACAGGGTGAATGTTCCACATCACATCTCTTCACTATAGGAAACATCTGTTCCTCACATCACAGCTGCATCTCATCCCCATTGGCAGCTCCGGTATGAATCACAGATGTGTCACTGGCAGTGATAACCGCTCTTTGATCTGCCCACATCACTCTGGAAAGTTAATCCTCTTTCTCTCTCCACAGATATTGCCTTATTAGTTGAGTTTATTCAACAACATCTGCTTGAATTTGCGCACCACTTCTCCAAATACGCAACTAAGTTAAATTTATTGTCATCTGATTGCTCAAGTCCAACCTGACAGAAAAGCGTTTTCCGGTCCTCGATTCAAAACACTCAGACATACAACAGACATAACGCACATACATACAGCCAAACAATACATACATAGGACAAGGATTCACCTACACAAATAGATAAGTACTATTTCAGGAAGATGAGAGCCTCAGGTGGTTAGTGTGAGCTGCAGGTCGATCAACATTCTCACTGCCCGTGGGAAGAAGCTGCTCCTCAGCCTGGTGGGGCTGGCTCCTGTATTTCTTTCCTGACGGGAGCCGCTGAAAGATGTTACGTGCAGGGTGGAAGGGGTCCTCAATGACATTTTCCACCCTCTTCAGACCCCTGTCCCGGTGGATCACGTGGTTGCGGGGGAGAGAGACTCCAGTGATCGTCTCTGCCACTCTCATGGTCCTGTGGGTTGACCTCCAATCCAGTTCTCTGTAGTAATTGTACCACACTGTGATGCAGCCGGCTTAAATGGATTGGTAACCAAATATTATCATATTTAAAAAGAATGAGGAAATGATCTAGAAAGCATTGTCCGTAAAGGTAACTGAACTAGGATACAAAGAATTTTTCCAAAGTCAAATACAGTAAACCTCCGATATTATGCTATTCAATTGTTTAATAATCCTAATGGTTTATGATCTGTGTGGTAGTGTCATACATGATGTAAACAGGCCCTTCAGTCCATCTTGTCAATGCAGATCAATTTTTCCACCTGAGCTAGTCCCATTTGCCTCCATTCACCCATATCCCAGTGGTTTTCAAACTGCCCCCAAACTCACATTCCACTTTAAGTAATCCCTATGCCATAAATGCTCTGTGATTAGTAAGGGATTACATAAGTGAGTGGGGAAAAAAAAGGTTGAGAACCATTGCTCTAGACCCAATTGTTACTGAAATATTTGCTTGAGAAAAATTGTCATTGGCCCATTTCCTTTGGAGTTATGAAACCGTGCACATAACGAGTCAATTAGGCACAATTAAAACAGTGATTTTCAAACCTTTTCTTTCCACCTTAAGCACTTTGTTCTAAACTTTTCCTATTCATTTGTCTAAATGTATTTTAAATGTAACAATTGTCCTGGCCTCTACCACTGCTTCTACCTGCTTATTCCTTATACCCTCTAGGATGGTGAAAAACTTACTCCTCAGATGCCTTTAAAATCTATGCCCTCTAGTTTTAGCCTCGAATATCCTGGGAAACATACTGTGACTATTTACCCTCATGGTTTTATAATCCTCCAATAATGTCCTCTTTCACTCTAGGATAGAAGTCTCAGCCTATCAGAATCAGAATTTATTGTGATGTCATGATATTCATTGTTTTACAGCAGTATCACAGAGCAAATACTGTATTGCTATAAATTACATTTCAAAAATAAATAAATAATGGAAGAAACTAGGATAAGGTGAGGCAGTGTGTGTGGTTCATCGTCCATTCAGAAATCAGATGGCAGCGGGGAAGAAGCTGTCCTTGTGCCGCTGGGTGCTCGTCTTCAAGCTCCTGTGCCTTTTTCCTGATGGTAGTAGAGTGAAGAGGGCGGTGGGGGGTCCTGAGGATAGAGGCTGCTTTCTTTAGACACCACCTTTTGTAGATGTCCTTGATGGATTGAAGACTGATGCGTGCAATGAAGCTGGCCGTGTTCGTAGCTCTCTGGAGCTTTTTCCAGCCTCTCCTTACTTCAAGCCTACCAGTCCTGATAGCATGTCCATGAATGTTTTCTGCACCCTTTCCAGTTTAATGGGATCATTCCTGTGGCTGGGTGTCAAGTGTATTCTCACCAAGGTCGTGTGCAGTTGTAACATGTTGTCTCAGCCCTTGCACTCAATATGCAATCTGTTCAATGGGTTTGGTTTCTCTCACCTCATTGAAACTCAACAGGGCCCTAGTTCCAATGCTTTCTTTAAATTCAGTGGGGTTTCATCTCCCATGTTCCCTTTTAGCTTACCATTCATTGGAAAATTAATTTCATACAGAGTAATAGCTCAAAAAATGAATGAAAATGCATTGAGTGTTAATAAGAAAAGCATCCAAATATCCAGAGGAAGTGCCAGTTTGGCACCACAGAAGTCCTTCGGGTGACAATCGGAAAAACACAAATGAAGGAAAGATTGGGTCATGGGATTAAATTTCAAATCCTTCCAGAAATCAGACACTGCCAAGTCCATCATGGGCGGCAGCCTCCCATTCATCAAATACATCCACGTGAGATGCTGCCCCATGAAGGCAGTCAACATGATGAAGGAGGCCCCAGCAACCCTGTTCACAACCTCTTCTCGCTGCCACCTTCAGGTAGAAGGTACAGAGGCCTGAATTCTGGCATTTCAACGTTCAAGAGCAGTGATTTCTTCCAATGTTATCAGGCTGGAGGATCATGTGACCTCCCTAGCAGGAACCTGATCGATCAAGGCCACCCGGGCTGAGCACTCACTTTGTCATTGGCCTTTGCGAAGGGTCACACACATTGCCACTGGCTCAGTCAATCACCTGGGCCGACTCCACTGACCAGCGGGGCGGGGGCGAGGGGGGGGGTGGGTATGAAGCCCAACGCGCAGAGCAGCTGGGTCTCTTTCCCCTGAGGAATGAACCCGAGCTTTTCTCCAGCACACGGGTCAGAGGCGACGCGGCAGAATCGATAACAAGGTAACGGGTGCGGGGCTTTGTGGTGCATCACCTTTTCTCAATTAATGTTAGTGCCGCACCTGCACTGGATGGAGGGGTGGTGGACACTGTTGTTGCATCTTCCCCTGCTTGATATCGAGCGTGGTTTATAGCTGGTGTTTGTTTAGTTGGGTCTGATGTGATTTCTCTCGCAGGCAAATAAATGTTGTTACAATCGCTCTGGGTCCAGGCTCGTTGCTTCTCAGGCCCATCAAACTTGCTCCTCGCACGACAGGCTCTTGAACCACCTGAACCAAATCACAACTCCAGGACCACCAAAGAGGTGACCGCACTCTATTGAAACACTATTGCATAGTGAACATTTATCCATCCTTTTATGTCTATTATTTTTCACACGTTGCGTTAATTTTAATTTATATTGGGGTTGTTTTAAGTCTGTTTCACGTACGTGTGTAGGTGCAACAAGAAAAAAAAATGCCATTGCATCTGTAAACATGATGATAACTTCTCATCTCATCCCAAAATCGAGCAGCGACATATGCTGCAAGCCGTCCTTCTGTCCGTGAACAAATTGAATTGTCTTTCCCAATAATCAATATGTTGGGTGTAGAAGAGGGAGAGGGGACTCAACCTTTATGGCCTGGGTCACATGGGAGGAGACCAGAGAGGAGTCAAGGAGAGGATGTCATCAGGAGGCCGGGCCAGCCTGTACACAGAGCCATAATCACTACACAATACCTTTGTAGTTTTGTTAGAATAGGAAATAACTTTCTGCTCAGCCCGACAAAATCAAGTCCTGGTTAAACCACTGGTCAGAGCAACAGTCGGCTGTCAAAGCGTGTGTGTAAGCAATATCACAGCGCTCGATAATCTGTAAGATGGATGTTAAGTATCATATCTGGCTTATAAGCAGCTGTCCATGTCAAACAGAATGTAAACTGGCAGATAAGAGTGCAGAAAATGTGTTCCGGGGTATTGTGTTTTACTTCTCTCTGAATTTGATACGCTGAATAGATTTCACAGCTCAGAATGCTGTCTTCAGCTGCTGTCCCACATGAATAAAGTTGCATGGGCAAATCAAGAACTGTGTGCGCTGTACCACCAAACACTAACTTTTGCAGTAATGTGGCCTGCAAATGAGATGCAGGGCCTGGTCCACAGGGAACCCGACAAATTTAATGAATTAATTTGATTAATCGATCTCAATTAATTCTGACTTCATGGCGACACGGTTAGAGCATCAGCGACCAGGGCTCGAATCCACCACTGTCTGTAAGTTCTCCCCGCGTCCGCGTGGGTTTTCCTCGGGTGCTCCGATTTCCTCCCAAGTTCCAAAAAAAGACTTACTGGGTCAGGAGGTTAATTGGTCACACACGTATATTTGGGCCCATGGGCCAGAAGGGCCTGTTACCGTGCTGTATCTCTAAAAAAAAATGCTTTAAAGTTTCCTGAACCATGCTTAATCAGGATTGAATAGGGCTGTCCAAATTGTCAAAACTGTGACAGAGAAAGGCATAGGGAAGGTGCCAAGCTTAAAGTTGGTTGTTTGCTGTATTGAGTTAAAAATTAAACTTCAGCCGCAGGTGCCAAATAGCAATTTAGTTACATTTGTAGTAAAACACAGAAGTCTGCAGATGCTCTGATTGTAAGTAAAAATATACAGTAAATGCTGGAGGAACTCAGCCAGTCTTCAGAGTCCATAGGAGGTAAAGATATATTGCTGACGTTTCAAACCTGAGCCCTTCTTCAAGGCATAAGCAAAATGTAGGAAGTCAACTCATTGAGAGAAAAGGGGGGAAGAATGGGAGGGGGAGAAGTCCAGAGTAACAAACCAAAGGTGTTAATTGGATACATAGGAGGAAAAGTGAGATTGGATTTTGGCTCTGAATGAGACAGAAAGGGGGAGAGTAAAAGAGCTACAGGAAAGGAGAAGGGAACAAAGAAGGGAGGAGGGGAAGGTTTAACAGAAAGTGGAGAATTCGATGTTAATGCCATCTGGATGGAAGGTGCCCAGTTTCCAGGTGGTCTCAGTCTGACAGTGCATGAGACCATGGACGGAGATGTCAGCAAGGGAATGGGATGTGGAATTGAAATGGGCGGCCACTCTGAGATCCACAATACTGCGGCAGACAGAGCCAAGGTGCTCAACAAAGTGATTTTCCAGTCTGTGACCAGCCTCACTGATGGAGAGGAGATCACAGCAGGAGCACTGGATGCAGTAGATAACCCCTGCAGATTCACAAGTAAAATGTTGCTTCACTTGGAAGGAGTGTTTGGGGCCTTGAATGGTGGTGAGGGAAAAGGTGTGGGCAGAAGTGTAGCACCTCCAGTGGTCACAATGTAGCTGCAATGAGAAAGATTTTTTGGGGAGGGAGTCATGGAGGAGTGGTCCCTGCAGAAGGCAGAGAGGGGAAGGTGTCTGGTGGTGGAAATGGTGGAGGAGGATATGTTGGACATGGAGGCTGGTGGGGTGGTAGGTGAGGAAAAGGGGAATCCTGTCCTTGTTATGCATGTGTGTGGAGGGGGCCAGGGCAGATATGTGGGTAATGGAGGATAACTTGGCGAGAGTGGAGTTGGAGATGGTGGTAGAGGGAAAGACATCTTATTTGAAGAAGGAGGATATTTTTTAATAATTTGGCATGGAAGACCTCATCCTGGGAACAGATGTGATGGGGACAGAGGAATTGAGAGAAAGGAATGGAATCCATACAGGGGGAAGGGTGTGAAGAGGTGTTGTCGAGGTAGCTGTGTGGGTTGATGGGTTTGCAGAAGATTTCTGTCAAGAGTTGAGATTTTTCCCGAGATGGAGACAGAGAGATTGAGAAAAGGGAGGGTGTTGCTTGAGATGGACCATGTGAATTTGAGGTTGGGGTGGAAGTTGGCAGCAAAGTGGATGAATGAAACTGGAATGAAGCATTCTGCTTTTGAAGTAGGGCTCAGGCTGAAACGTCTAAGAGCTGTCATCTGGCTTTGGCCAGATAGAAGTCAGTGTGACAGACCACCTTTGTCTGAAGGTTTTATGGTAAGGTTGGGATTGAGTGGAGGGCCAGGCATTCCGAGGGCGGTGAGATTGGAATGAGTGAGAGGAGCGGTGGAGTTGATATGGTTGATGACTTAGCAGCAGTAGGTAATATGAATGTCTAGAGCAGGCTGAAGACCAGAGCAAGGTGTCCAGGAAGAGGAAGAAGGTTTAAAGCAAATGATTCAGGGCCCCTAACAGTCCTTCTAAGTGATGCAACACTTCATTCGTCATCTACTTCATCCAGTGCTCCTGTTGTGGTCTCTACTTCGCAGAGACTGGGACATTGCTTCAATGAGCACCTCGGCTCTGTCTGCCACAAAAGTGTGGATCTCCCAGTGGCCACCCATTTCAATTCCCATCCCATTCCCTTGCTGGCATGTCTGTCCATGGTCTCAGGCACTGCCAGACAGAGACCACTCGCAAATTGAAGGGACAACACCTCAACTTCTGTCTGGGCTCCCTCCAACTGGCTAACATTGAATTCTCCGCTTTCTGTTTAAATCACCCGCCCCAATCTTTATACCCCTGTCTCTTTTCCTCTAGTTTTCTCTCTCTCTCTCTCTCTCTCTCTCTCTCTCGCTCTCTCTCTCGCTCTCTCTCGCTCTCTCTCTCTCTCTCTCTCTCTTCCCTTTTCACTCTTATATCCAATTGACATTTGTTGGTCTGGACTCCTCTCCCTTCCATTCTTCCCACTTTCTCTCTGCCTTTATTGGGACACCTGCCTGCTTTTTGCTTAGCCCTTGAAGGTCTCAGGCCCAAAACATTGATAATATATCTTTACCTCCTATGGATGCTTCGAGTCAGGCTGAGTTCCTCCAGCATTTCTATGTGTTTTACGTCTATTTGCACATCGAATGAATGGATGAGAATGTATTGCCATTGTACACAAGTACAATGTAGAGATAAAAGGAAAGTATTATTTGCCTCAGCTTTTGAGTTGTGAAAGACACAGACACAAATTTAATTGAGATGTCATGAGAGAAAAGATACTCAATATAAAAGGAAGATAAAATTAAAAAAACAAATATTAATAGTTGGTTGATAATGTAAAAATGTGATGTCAGTGATCTTTAGAGGTCTTGGAGTAGTTTTATGGTTGAGATGAAACAGGAAGGTTCAAGATCTTGAAAGCTGTTGGGAAGGAAAAAAATTGTCATACACCACCTCTGAAACTTGGTTCTATTTGCCTCATGGAGTGAGCAGGGGGTGGGGGGTGCGGGGTGGGGGTGTCCTGATCACAGGAAATGAAATACTGATCTATTGTGTTCCAATTTCTGAGGCTCTTCACTCATAAAACAGCAGCTCCTCGTTGCCACTGTTCAGCCCTACATCTACAGCAATGCGTTAATGTACAGCCAGGCAATTGTGTGTCCACTAATATGCGTGTCGCAGAGTTGTGTTCAGTCACAAGCTTCAGTGCTGAGTTGTTGCACACATCCTTTTGCAGTCCGTGAAACAAGGGGCTGGTGAGAACGGTTACGGAGGGAGAGAAGAATAGAAAGTATAGAAACTGAAAATGTTGGAACATGTCAACAGAGCTGATAGTTATGGTTGAAGATTGATGTTTATTTGTCACATTATTACCTGGTATGGTGAGAAGGGTTCATATGAGAAAAGCTGGGAGCAGCCTCATTTCAGGAAAGACATTTGAGTTGAATGGCTTCTTTCTGTGCTGTACATTCAACGTGACATGGAGTCTTATGTTTCAATTACTTGTTGCATTGAGATCTGCAATCCGTGAACAGAAATCTCTTCTGAATTTCCCATTCGAGTCACAGCTGGAAACATTTTCTCTGTCTAATCTGCCAAACTCTTTTATTGTCAAAGACAACAATTATGTCACCCTTCAAAGTTGTGTTTTGTAGATAAAATAGCCCTAATCTGTGCAATCTTTTGTAATAGTTATAACCTTTCAGTTCCGCTTTCACGCTTGTGAATCTCCTTGGCACTGTCCACATGGCCTATGGGAGTTTATTTTAAACTGGAGACTAATCTGTGTTCCAAGAGTAGGGAACCAAAGTTTCTGTGCTTGTTTACCAAATCTTCTCTGCTTTTCTGGAATTGTCTGGAAATGAACCCAATGTTTGGCTTTGCTTTTTTTTTAGTGAACATATTAAACTGTAGAGCCTTGTTTAATAATTTGTGAATGCTAATCCTGGTACCCTTTTGCATTTCTGCTGTATCTCAGTAACTGGCTGATGCTGAGGTGAGTGGGCCAGCAGCGATCCACGGTATCCCGCGCATGTGGCCTTTTATTCCCATACTGTGATAGTACAGACCTATCACCAATGTACATAGTTACAGTATCTGGAGTGTAATGACTGTGCTTACAGCGATTGGCTGAGAGCTTAGCCATGCCTACTGTCTGGGCCTTAAAGGGTTGTGTCCCTAGCCAGGTCGGATCATTCCGGACTGGTCGGCCACCTGTGAAGAGCTCCTGTCTTTTGTTAATAAAAGCCTTGGTTTGGATCAACAAGTCTTTGGTTCTTTCGACGAGCTCTACACATACATTACAGAGTAAATCCTGTTGAAAATCACCTGTGTGACTGTGATGTGATGATGCTTGAATATTCTTATTTTACTTTTATGGGCTGCCACTGGAACCTGAAATTAAGATGCCAGAGATTTGAAATAAAAAAAATGATGGAAACACTCAACAGGCCAGGCAGCATCTGTGGGGAGAGAAAGCAGCTTCACTGAAAACAAAAGAGTCAAGGTGTTGGAATCTGGAACAAAAAACAGAAGTTTTGAAGTACTCTGTGGGTTAAACAGCATCTGTAGAGGGAAAACAGCATGAAACAGACTGTGGTTGTCATGGATCAATTACCGGTTTTCTTATTTCAGCGAACTATTAAAAAGATAATTGGTCTGATAATCGGAGTACCATCATTGACCTCCTCTCTCTCATGTTGTTTGCTGGACCTGCAGGGATTTTGAGACCTTATTTTTTAGACATACAGCACGGTAACAGGCTCTTTTGGCCCATTTACACCCAATTAATCTACAATTCTCAATGCTTTTAGCGGGTGGGAGGAAACTGGAGTCCCCCAGGGAAAACCCACACAGAGAAACGGGGAGAACATTACGGACCATGCCACCCCAATGCTCCCTCAGCCCTGTTCATAAAGACAGAGGTTGTTCTCATTCATTTTGATTTTTGCTCTTAACTTGGCTTGTTACAAATAAATTTAGAACAATACAGCACAGTACAGGGCCTTTGGCCAGTGGTGTTGTGCCAACCAGTGTAAACCGGGTCCACAAAAGTTTTCCTTACCTCATACCCATAACCCTCTATTTTTCTTACATCTATGTGGCCATCTAGAGTCTTTTAAATGTCCCTATTGCATCAACCTCCACTACCACCCCCAGCAATGCACTCCAGGCACCCATCACCCACCAAAAACCTACCTCTGACATCTCCCCTAAACTTTCCATCACTCACCTTAAACAGAGGTCCTCTGGTATTGGCTATTGTCACTCCAGGAAAAAGGTGTTGGCAACCCACCCCATCTAAGCCCCACATAATCTTTTACACCTCTATTACAGTGGTTTTCAAGCATTTTTCCCCGTTTACATACCACCTTGAGTAATCCCTCAGAAATCACCAAGCACGTATGACATTGCTGGAGTTGGTGGTGGAGGCTGATACAATAGGGACATTCATAGGTGCTCTGTGGTTAGTGAGGCATTATTTAAGGTGGTATGTCAGTGGGGTGGTGGGGCGGGGGGGATAAAATAGTTGAGAACCACTGCTTATTAAGACCTTCATTTTTCCAAAGAGAAAAGCCCCAACTCTGTCAACCTTGCTTCATAGCTATGTGCATACAGGTAAAAAGCTTTCAGTTTTACCATTTTTCCTGGCCTGACTCTAATTAGAGACACACTCTTATATTAGAGCACATTAATCCTTCTTTAGAGGATCTGGTTATCATTTTTCAATTTACTTATCCTAAATTATTGTTTTGTTTTCAACTTTCTAAATTTACCCTGGCCCAACTCTGCCCCACTAATCCCTTACTATTTAATTTTAAGTCTCATCACGATTCAGTTTGTCATCAGCCCACGCCCTACTCTGGAAACTTGAACATAAAACTCCAGGCCGATGCTCTGCCTGTGTATCGAGAGGGCCATGATTTTTAAATGCAACATTAAGCTCTACTCTGTCTGCTCCCTTGACAAAAATGTGAAAGATCAGGATTCATCCTGTGTATTCACTTTCTGTAGTTATTATTACATTAGTTTTTGGAATTTGCAGGACAAAAACTGGCTGCTATATTTGCTCACATGACTATGCTGTTTTATATCAAGTCAAGTTGAGTTTATTATCTTATTGCACAAGAATAACGCGATAAAAAAAATGTTCTCTAGCCCTCAGTGCAAAACATGCAGACACACAACCAAATGTAACACATACAGACAAACCGTACATATGCAGGACATTATTAATATGTATAAATAAATAGTTTCATAAATAAGAGAGTCTTGGATGGTTAATGCAAGCTGTTCCTTTGGTGGTTCAGCATTCTCACAGCTCGTGGGGAGAAGCTGTTCCTCAGCCTGGTGGTGCTGGCTCTGTATCTCTTCCCTGAAGGGAGCAGCTGAAAGATGCTGTGTGTGGGTGGAAGGGGTCCTCAGTGATTTTGTGTGCTCTTTTCAGACAACTATCCTCATAGATCACCTCGTGGGTGGGGGCAGGGGGGAGGTAAAATTTTGGACAGTCATGGTTCAGTGGCGTGGCCAGTAGAGGTGCCATGGCCCCAAAGACAAAGGTTCAATCCTGACCTTGGCTACTGCCCATGTGGTGTTTGCACGTTCTCCATGTCATCACTTAGGTTTCCTATGGGTCCTCCGGCTTCCTCCACATCCCAAAAATGTGTAGGTCGGTCGGCTAATTGGATGGTGTAAACTCACCCTAATGTGTAGATGAGCAATAAATTCTGGGAAGAGTTGATGGGAATGTGGGGAGAATTTTAAAAAGGGGATTAATTTAGAATTAATGTGACTGGGTACTTGATGGTCAGCACTGATTCGATGGGCTAAAGGGACTGTTTCCAGGCTGTATCCCTCTATGACTATCATGTTACTCTGCATTGTATAAATACAAGTTTTCCTTTCAAATAATCCTCAGCAAAACCAGGAAGCACTCAATGGGCTGAATGGCTTTCTATATTGTAACAATCAAGGTCATTTATCCACCCACTTTTTAAATTATTCCATGTGGACATAATTTCCACATTTTATTCACACAATGGGTCAAGAAATTTCTATGAATTCCTCATTGAATTAGTTTTGATCTCAATCGTACGTCTCTTGGTTTTGAACTAAAAGGTAATTTACTCAGCTAACAGTTAGTATAGCGGTTAGTGTTACACTATAACAGCGCCAGCGACCCAGGTTCGAATCTGGATTTGTCTGTAACGAATTCTCCCAGTGTGTGCGTGGATTGTAGGTTTATTTGGGTGTAATTGGGTGGCAAGGGTTTAAATGGCCAGAAATGGCTTCTACGGTGCTGTGAATAACATTTTAAATGAAAATTTAATTTAAAATTTAAAAAAATTAAATGCCTACTTGCATGATGTGTAAAATGAGACTTGCTTAGAACAATATAACAACCTGGGAATCAGTATATTTTCATGTTACAAGCAACTGATCAAGAACATGTAATGTCTTTGGCCTAAAAAGCAAATAAAATCAAAAGAAGATTTTGCAAATCCAGTCCCAGAGCATGAAGGAACACAATATCCAGTGTTAACACCGGAGAGTATTTGGCTCCAGGCCAGCTATCTCTGCTAAGCTAATCACTTAATGAATGGAACAAATCCTTTCAGCACCAGGCTTTATCTTGCCAAGAACGTTGGAAAATGTAAGGCTTCACCTGTGAGGTGAGCTCGTACAAGAAATGGAAAGGTTTATTTGCAGTGATAGTTAAGGACAACCCTTTGACATGGCTTAAAGCATTTCTGTTCTGGGCAAGAGGATAACTGGACCTGAATCTCTTTATAGACTCCCATACGAAGCTTATTTGATGGCCCATTAAAGGTATAACTTTAAGTTGCAGCCAACAATGGGTCACATGGTTGGCATAGTGGTTAGCGCAACGCCTTTACAGCACCAGTGTTTGGGACCGGACCGGGGTTCAAATCCTGCACTGCCCGTAAGGAGCTTGTAGGTTTCCCCTGTGTCTGCATGGGATTTCTTCAGAGGTTTCAGTTTCCTCCCACTGTTCAAAGGTTAATGGGGTGTAAATTGGCTGGCATGGACTCATGAGTCAAAATGGCCTGTTACTGTGCTGTATGTCTAAATTAAGGCAGGTCACAAGAAAGCTCCAATTGATTTCACACTTCAGAGGTGCAGGGTTGAACTGCAGCACAGATGGTATAGCTGCTCCCTCAAACCTCCACCACCCCCCCCCCCCCACATTCAATCCTGACATCTGGGGCTGCCTGTGTGGAGTTTGCATGTTCTCCCTGGGTGCTTCAGTTTCCTTCCTGATCCCAAAGATGCTTGGCAGGTTAATAGTCTACTGTAAATTACCTCCAGTGTATGTGAATCAAGCAGGAGATGCAGGAGAAAAAAAAAAGGGATTCACATAGGATTAGAGTAAAGGGTTGCCTGATGGTCAGTACTGACATGAGGTTGGAAATGCATGATGCAAGGAGGGAAGGCTGTGCTTACCAAGTCAGAAGGCAAGGTGCTGATTCTCAAACTCACATTGCATTTCATCAGCTAGAACAGAGCATGGGAAGTCAAACCTTGCAGGGTTAAAGGAAGTGCAAAACCTACTCAGTGAGAGTAAAAGAAGCTGAAAACAGAGCTGGTGGATTTTAAGGGAGTGGGAAATGGACTTGGTGAGTTTAAAGGGTGTGGGAAGCAGTCTCTGAATTTAAAAGGAGTGGAACCAAACAAACCATTTGCTGAACCACCGGCTTTACCAAATTGGATCACAGATACTCAGAGATTTACTTGTAAACTCTCTCCTCTTAGACTCCAGACATTTTCAGTTGTTCTCCAACTTTTTTGGCAAGGAAGTGCTCTGGCACACTCTGTGTGAAGAAGCACTTCCTGTCATCGCTCTGGGAACCTGCCCTCTTACTTTAAAGGTGAGGCTTTCTTTGATTTCCAGTCTCTCTCTCTCTACCTACCTATACGATCTCTCAATCATCCTAACAAGCTAAAAACATCCACTACTGTGAGCTCTAAGTGTTAATGGGTGATGTACTCGCTTCCAAGGTTCAAGGTCCTATGTCTGGTGTATAAAGTAGGCAACAAATTTCTACCTCCTCAATTATTCAATACATCCTTGTAAATCTCTTCTGATTTGTGTAACTTTATAATAAAAAGGAAAGTACATAAAGCCTGCAGAAAAAGATCCCAAACACAGTCCTTGATGATCTGTTACAATGTTGAGTAAGAAATAAGGAACAGCGAAGACGTCAGGGCTTGTGCTCTTACTTTTTCTGATAATTGTTTTGCCAGATTTGTTTATTACCATTCAAGACAGTTTGATTGGTACAACTGGACCTCTAAAAAGGCTGTCAAAACACAGAAATGCTGGAGGAACTCAGCCGAACTTGCAGCATCCATCGGTGGAAAAGATATTTTAATTTTTTCTAAATTTTAGACATACAGCACGGTGTAGGCCATTTTGGTCAGAGCGGCACAATTACAGCGTAGGTTCGAATCCCGCGCTGTTCTCCCCGTGTCTGCGTGGGTTTTCCTCGGGGGCTTCTGTTTCCTCCTAACATTTGAAGCGTACTGGGGGTGTAGGTTAATTGGGTGGACTCGTGGGCCAAAATGACCTCTTACCGTGCTGTATGTCTAAATTTAAAATTCAGAGTAGGGACTTTGAAATATGATTCAGTGTGTGGTAGAAACCCATCCTTTTGTTTCCAGTCATAGTAGAATGGGTTTTACTTCCTAAAAGGATGGTTGTCATTACATTGTTTGGTCATGCTGAACACTGAATTAATCTGAAGGAGCATTGGTTTATAACATGAGCTTTTCTTCCACACATGTTAAAATATAGATCCATTCAGAAGAAAACCACTGGCATTGTCTTCTCTGATTCAACTGCGTCAAGAATTAGATTTCACAAGGTCGAGGTGCAACAGAATTCAGATCACAATCTGACTGTGTGATTCTTTCTGTGAATGTAATTTTACCCATTTTCAATCTAATCCCCAAAGAGCCACAGATGAGGTAGGTCAGTCACATTGTCAACTTGCTCCATTCACTCCCCAGCCACCTCTCAGCCGCTTGTCCACACCAACTAGCCAGGAGCTCACTGTCCACATGCTGGTGGATACTGGCTCTCATCAGTAGCAGTCACAAATCCTATCATAGAACATAACAACACAGTACAGGCCCACGATGAGGTGCCGACCTACTCCAAAACAATCTAACGTTTCCCTCCCTCACACCCATAACCCTCTATTTTTCTTGCAACCATGTATGTGCCTATTTTGAATGTCCCTATTGTGCCAGCCTCCACCACCACCCCTGGAATGCATATTCCAGGGACCCACCACCCTGAGTGTATTTAAAAAAAACTTAACTCTGACATCTCCCCTAAATTTTCCTCTGCTCGTCTTAAACAGATGTCCTCTGCTATTTGTTACTGTTGCCCTGGGAAAAAAGATGCTGGCTGTCCACTCTATCACAGGCCTCCTCAACGCTTCTGAATAAAGAAGGACATGTATTTATTTATCACCTCATTGCAGAGTACAGGCTGAGTCAGGAGAATGTCCATGAAGTGCTTCTCCATTCTGCAGTGATGTTTTTAACAGAAGGAAATTCAGAATTACTACCCCGTTGCCCAAGATGTATATCACTCATGTGGACCAAGGATCAGTTTCCAGAATAAAGTGCGATCCAGGCTGTAGAACATCTCCAAATTTAAAAAAGAACCAACAATATGTCCAGAGTTATTGTATGTTCAGATTTATTGTCAGAGTAACCCTAACCCTAACCCTAACCCTGAGAGTCCTTTTTCCTGCGGGCGTGGCAGAATTACCGCTAATTGGGAGTGCAAACAAAATAAACTTTACACAGCGTAAAACAAATAAAATAACTGTAAGCATAATGAATGTAAACAAATTGACTTCAAAACAGAGAACAACAGAAAATCAATAAAGTGCACAAGTAAGGGTCCTTAAATGAATCCCTGATCGAGTTTGTCGTTGAGGAGTCTGATGGAGGAGGGGGAGCAGCTGTTCCTGAACCTGGTGGTGTGAGTCTTGTGGCGCCTAGACCTCTTTCTTGATTGCAGCAGTGAGAAGAGAGTGTGTGCTGTTTGGTGTGGGTCTTTGATTGCTTCTGCCCTCCGACGGCAACTTTTCTTGTCGATGTTCTCAATATTGGGGAGGGTTGTGCCAGTGATGCCCTGGGCTGTGTCCACGACTTTTTGGAGGGTGTTCCCATAGAAGACCATGATGCAACCCGTCAGCATACTTTCCACTCTGAAGAAATTTGCCAGGATTTCTAGTGTCATACCAAACCACAAACTCCTGAGGAAGCAGAGGCGCTGATGTGCTTTCTTCACCATGCCATTGGTGTATTGTGTCCAGGAAAAATCCTATGAGATGGTGACTCCCAAGAACCTAAATTTGCTCACCCTCTCCACCTCTGATCCCCCAATGATCACTGGACTGTACACCTCTGGCTTTCCCTTCCTGAAGTCAACAATCAGCTCCTTAGTTTTGGTGACATCGAGTGCAAGGTTGTTGTTGGTGCACCATTCAGCCAAGTTTTCAATCTCCATCCTGTACGCTGACTCATCCCCTTTCTTTATACAACCCACTACTGTGGTATCGTCAGAAAATTTGTAGATGTTGTTATTGCCGTACCGAGCCACAGTCATAGGTGTAAAGTGAGTAGAGTAGGGGGCTAAGAACACAGCCTTGTGGTGCTCCAGTACTGATGGAGATTGTGGAGGAGATATTCTTACCAATCTTCACTGATTGTGGTCTGGAGGTGAGGAAATCCATGATCCAATTACACAGTGGGGTGCTGAGTCCCAAGTCTTGGAGTTTGTTGATCAGTTTTGAGGGGCTGATGGAGTTAAATAATGAACTGTAGTCGATAAAGAACATCTTGATGGAGCAGATGATCCAGGGCTTTGTGTTGAGCCAATGAGATAACCATATAACCATATAGCAGTTTATGGCATGGAAACAGGCCATCTCGGCCCTACAAGTCCACGCCAGTTTACTCAAACAACTCCGCTAGCTCCCCCCGCCTATTCTCCCCCCCATAACCCTCTAACCCCCTCTTATCCATGTATATATCCAGCCTCCTCTCACCTGCCGTAGGCGAACTGGAATATTCTTCCTGTGTCCATGGCTTTCATCCAGGTTTTCTGGTTTCTTCCCACATTCCTTTCTTTTTGAAATATTTTTGAATTTATACATACAGTCTACTAATATAGCAAAAAAGCATGTCACATCATATACATATTACAAATGAATATAAATGTAACTCAAATCCATAGATAATTGTTGATTAAACATCATTTCTTTAAAAAACTCTGAATAGAAACTGAAAGAGTTACAATATACAGTACAACTCCAATTATCTGAAATCAAATTCTCCAAAATCCTCATTTAGCTGAATTTTAAAAAAAATTTCAGATAAATGAGCATATTCAAAACAAATCAGAAATCCTCATTTATCTAAAGTTTTTTCAGAACCGAACTGACCTCACAGATTGAAAAAAAATTCACTTGACATTAGAATGACGATTGTTCTCATTTCAGGTAGCTCCTTCCCTTTTCTCTTTCCATTTCTTCTTTACCTTCCCCTATTGACTTTTCTCTCCAACTCTCCCTCTCAAACTGCATTCCACTATCTCCCAGCCACAAGCAGTCGGAAGAACCCTTTGTCCTGGTGTCATCAAGGAGAGCAGCCTCCTGGGCAGGAGCGGGACCTCGGGCAGTGGCATTCCTTTCCCTTCCAGCCTGCCGATTCGCCTCGGATCAGCGGCAGCGGTGGGTTTGTGTCGGGGATTGGTGGCTGTGGTTGGGGTCATCTCGGTGGCGGCATTGGGCTCGTCTTGGGGATCGGTGGCGGCCAGCATTCTTTTGGTGAGAATTAAACATTATTTTAATGCTTAAAAAGCCTTCCCTTGCTGTTTAAACATTGATACAAGAGATTTGCTGTTGCTACTGGGTTGTGTTTTTTATATAAAAATGACCAGCTATCCAAAAAATTCAGTCATCCGAAATAGGCCCAGTCCCGACCACTTCGGATAATGTACAGGGTTAGTACATTTAAATATTTTTTTAATTTAAAAAAATCGTATTTGCATCTTTAATGATACAACACAATAGAAGGCCCTTCCAGCCCATGAAACCTGTGCAGCCCAATTAGATCCTACCAACCCCATACATTTTGGAGGGTGGGAAGAAACCAGAGTCCCCAGGGAAAACCCACACAGGTCACAGAGAGAACATACGCTGGATTCAAACACTGTTCACGGGTTCTGTAAAAGTGTTGAGCTATTACGTTAATTGCTTGGCACAGGCTGTGTCTGTAAATTAAATTAAATGTGGTGTAAATATAAATTTCTTGAAATGTAACCAAATTGTGCAAGTTTACAAGTAACTAACTTAGGAAAAGTACATTTGTTGTTTTATTGATGCAAATCTTCAACCCCAAGGGATTGCCTGAGAATCAGATATAAACCTCCAGTGTAATTTTATTTAGCATATTGTGAAGCATAGTTCAGTTTTTATTGCTTCAAGGGGAAGTGCAAGGATGAACATCAGTTGCCTGCTAATAAAACCTCTAACTTCATGCTCTGTAAACTGTGATCTTCTACTTTATTCTGTTGTATGAATGTTAGTAATAACTGATCGACTCTTTGCTGAAGGACCCGTCTCACTGTACAATGCAACAAATAAACTGTGCTCTCCAGTCCTCAGTGTGAAACGCGCAGACACACAACTAGATACAAAACGCATACAGACAAACGATACACATGGAGGACAAGTATTCATATACTGTATAAAAATAAATATTGTTTTGTTAATATGAGAGTCTCAGATGGTGAGTGGGAGCAGTTCCTTTGGTTGTTCTCCATTCTCACTGCCTGTGTGAAGAAGCTGTTCCTCAGGCTGGTGGTGCTGGCTCTGAGACTCCTGGATCTCTTTCCCACCAGGAGCAGATGAAAGATGCCGTGTGCAGGGTCTTCAATGATTTTGTGCACCCTCTTCAATGGGGGGAGAGGGAGGAGGGAGACTCCAGAGATCCTCTCGCTGCTCTTATGGTCCTGTGGATTGACCATTTCCCTGCAGCAACCATACCGGAGAGTGATGCAGCCCCAGGATGCTCTCGATAGGCCAGCATCATTCTGTAGATGCTGCCTGACTTACTGAGTTCATCCAGCAGCTTGTTTTTTCCCAACCATGGAAAGTTGGGTTGACCTGATGCTCCATATCTAAATTAAGTAGATGATATTCAAAACAAAATCCTAACTGGCAACTACATGATTTCTTGTCCAACCCTCACCCATTCTAACTCAGGTTTTCCAACTCTATAGAAATTGACCAATGCAAGTGAAACTGGGGAGAGATGTGAATCAGGGCTCTGACACCCAACACCATCTCCCTGTGTGACAGAGCCCAAGTGTAACTGTGAACCCAAGTGCATCTCAGAATTGTATGTGCAAATGTGCAAAGAGTTGTATGCAAATTAAGAAAATACATGTGTGTGTCCACATGACAATGAACTGACAAGTGTAATCGTAAATGTGCCGGTATGTGTGCAAATGAGAATTGGCATTAGTCAGTTTACATTCATTCTTTTTTTTTAAACTTTATTGATTCGTTCAAAAAACAAACATTCTTGAATACTCTTGATATCAATTATTTGGCATCATACATGAAGGAATCAATTTCATCTGTTGTACAGGGAACCTGCAGCTGATGAGTAATTTCAAATGCACTATATCATCCCACTTTCAATGGTGGCTGAGATGGATTGAGACTGATGACCATTTTTGCTGCAGTTAATTTTTCCTGTGCACATCAATGCTTGAATCGGTGGGGAGTTGCCAACTCAAGGACTTCAAGGATAATGGCAGATAAAGGAAGTTTTACAAGCATGAAACCTTTCCCATAATTTAATTCTGAAGATGCCAGCAGCTGCTACAGTTCCAGCTGGCTCATTTTGAAGCATTTTCTGCTCTTCACACCCTGACAGGTTTTTGAAGGATGGTTTCACACAGAGAAAATGTTCAGTGACATTGAGCTTGTCAGCTGGGAGTGGGTCACTTCAGTTTTGGCTCTTGTCACTGATTCCCAGCTCAGTCATGTGCATTAAATCATTTTTCCATACAAAGAATGACACAGAAGGGGATTATTCAGCCCATTAGTCCAAGCAAATCCCTTGTTGAACAATCTCATCAGTCTCATCCCCCTTCCTTTTCCCCACAGCTCTGTTCATTGTACCCACTCAAACATCCATCCAAATCCCTTCCAAACGTCCATCCAATTCCTTCTCAAAGGCTCTCATTGATTCTGGCGCCATATTCTGCAAGGGTGTTGGGGCTCATAAGATATTTGGACACAATCACATCTCACTGCTCTCTTCAGGCAGAAGGTGCAGAAGCTAGAAGTCCAGCACCTTTGCATTCAATTATGGTTTTTCCCCCAACAGTTATCAGGCTCGAATCTCCCTGAACTACACTAACCCTAACCATAAACTACCCGGGAACCACCAAAAGAATTTAAATCTCACTAACTTCAACTGAATATATATTTATCCTTTTTATTATCTATTTTATTCTTGTGATGCATTACATTTACTTCATATATATTTTTATTCGTATTTTACATCCCTGTGTAGCTGCGGCAAGGAAGAATTACATTAAATCTGTGCATGACAAACTCACAGCAACATCATCTTGACTGGATTGTCTCCTTGTCATGGTGGAGAAGCTTGTCCTGAGATCCCAAGAGTGATGCCGTCTGGAGCTATGGTCCTGGTAGGGCCACCCTTGTCGAGGGTGAGGTCCCTGACAAAAGAACAATCCAACCAACACGTCAATGGTGGAACAGGCAGGTGAAGTTACTTTGAACTCGATGGCCATGAAGGCAGATGAAAGCTGCAACAAATCCATCATGCCATTGGAACTAGTTGGGTGATTTGTGAAGTATCATGTGCTTCTTGGAGTGCAACATTAAGTTCACGTCAACAAATGCATGCACAGGCGTCTTTGCTCTGTGGAAAATGGAATTAAGTCCATTGTCCTTGACCTTGAAGAGATAGCCACGACCGACCAACTAAGAGGCACTTCAGGCAATTTCTGCCAATGGCAAATGTCTGCCTTACGGCAGATGAAAACAAATTTCTTGTAATATTGCACTGTCTTTATTACATGATAATAAAATGAATCTTGAATGCAATGTCAATTTATTCTTTCTTAATTCAGCATGGCTTTGTGCATGGTAGGTCATGTTTAATGAATATTATGGAGATTTTCAAGGAGGTTACCAAGAAAGCAGATGGAGGAAAGGCTGTGGATGTTATCTACATGGACTTTTGTAAGGCCTTTGAGAAGGTCCCACGTGGGAAGTTAGTTCAGAAGGTTCAGACACTAGGTATCCATGGGGAGGTTGCAAATTGGATTCGAAATTGGCTGAATAGGAGAAGGCAGAGTGGTAGTGGATGGTTGCTTCTCAGACTGGAGGCCTGTGATTAGTGGTGCGCCTCAGGGATCAGTGCTGGGACCATTGTTGTTTGTTGATTATATATCAATGATCTGAATGATAATGTGGGAAATTGGATCAGCCAGTTTGCTGGCGTTGTGGACAGTGAGGAAGGCTTTCAAAGCTTGCAGAGGGATCTGGACCAACTGGAAAGGTGAGGCAAAAAATGGCAGATGGAGTTTAATGTAGACAAGTGTGAGATGATGTATTTTGGAAGGACAAACCAAGGTAAGTCATACACAGTAAATGGTAGGGCACTGAGGAGTGTGGAGGAACAAAGGAATCTGGCAATTCAGATACATAATTCCCTGAAAGTGGCGTCACAGGTAGACAGGGTTGTGAAGAAAGCTTTTGGCATCTTGGCCTTCATAAATCAAAGTATTGAATACAGGAGTTGGGATGTTATAGTGAGGTTGTATAAGACATTGGTGAGGCCAAATTTGGAATATTGTGTGCAGTTTGGGTTGCCAAACTACAGGAAGGATATCAGTAAGATCAAAAGATTACAGAGAAGATTTATTAGGATGTTACTTGAGTGTTGAGTTACGGGAAATATTAAACAGGTTGGAACTTTATTTCTTGGCTCATAGAAGAATGAGGGGAGATTTGATAGAGCTTTACAAAATTGAGAGGTACAGACAGAGTAAATGCGAGTAGGCTCTTCCCACTTAGACTAGGAGAGTTAATACAAGAGTGCATGGCTTTAGGGTGAAAAGGGAAAGGTTTAGGGTAACATTCTTCACTCAGAGTGGTGAGAGTGTGGAATGACCTGTGGTAAATGTGGGATCACTCTTAAGTTTGAGGAATAAATTGGATAGATACATGGATGGGAGAGGACTGGAGGGTGATGAAATGGGTGCAAGTCAGTGGGTCTAGCAGAATGATGTTTAGGCATAGACTAGAAGGGCCAAATGGCCTGTTTCCTGCTGTATTGTTCAATGGTTCTAACTAACACTGTGCATAGTATTTGCTCTCATGGTATGTACATGACTATACGACTCTTCCTTCTGCATCATGTGGAACCATGATGAGAAACATGAGATAGGCCACAGGTCAGCAGTGGTCTTAGGTGAGGCAGGAGGGTACATTTAAGGGGGACGGGGGACAGACTGAAATCATAAAATATTTTAATGTTATTTTTATGTACTTGGTAGGAGAGGAAAACAACTAATCAACTGCTTCACAGGGAAGGGAGCTGATACACTTTGAACAGAGAAAAAAAAAGATTGAGGATAACTGTTCTAGAAAGACTGAAAATCCTACTGCTCAAATTCAGGTTTATTGTCACGTGCAGACTGGTTACCTTTTACTTCCCACGGATGCTGCGTGACCTGCTGAGTGCCTCCAGCATGTTTCGGTTTTGCACTTGATCCCAGCATTGCAGATTGTCTTGCTCAACACCATTCTACAATGTTGAGGGGCATTCAGGAAAGATATTGTGCTTGAATCTGATGCTGTGTGATCTCACACTTGCAAATCTTCTTTCTGACAGGAGAGGAGTGAAGAAAGTGTGGCCAGGGTGGGATGAATCTTCCAAAACATTGGCTGCTATTCCGAGGCAGCGGGAGTTATTGATGGAGCCAATGGCCTGAGCTGCATTCACATCCTTGTACGGTCTCTACCTCTACACAGATAAAGAGTTTTATTTTTGGAATTATATTGTCTGGTTGGGTGATAGTCCGTCTTCATATCGATGTGTGAGAAGACAGCCTGTGGATCCTGTTGACCTTGAGCAGTGCTGGAGATTGTCTGCGTGCAGACTGAAAGTAAATTATGTGAAACATTAGGATTTCACCGAGTATGCTGAAATGCTCACTGAGCCATGCTCCCTTTCAAAGACTTTTTTAAAAAACCAAATGTCATAAACAAGGAAAAATAAATAATCAGCATTGTGCATGGATTAAGAAAGAGGGGGCACCTGGATTTGAACCAGAAACCTCTTGATCTGCAGTCAAATGCTCTACCACTGAGTTATACCCCCACATTGGGAAGAGTATGGGGGGTGTAGATGTTTTTTTAAAATATTATTGGATATTATTAATATTCCTGTACAATTTTTACAGATGTTATACAGTAGTATAATATATATATAAGATAATAGTATAATAAATTTTCCAATCAACATCATCTATTTAAGGGGAGGATGAGAACCAGAGCCCAGGTGTGTTTATAGGGAGAATGGGAAACACGGCTCCAGTGAATTAAATACCAAACCATTGAAGCAGAGAAGGTTGGAAACATTCATCAATTAGTGCTTGAAGAGAGGAAACAGGATCATTGTGTCAGTAGTGAACCTACCATTAGAGCTGAAGAAATGGACTTCGGTTTGGTTGGTTTTATTTCCTGTGCACTGAGAGTGAGTGAAAAGGTTCTTTTTTGCGCTATCCAGGCATAGCAAAGTGTTGCAGACTGGCAAAGAATCACAGAAAGGGTATGGAGAATGGGACGAGATGTTTGACGCAGAGTAGATAGGCTGAAGGGCTTGTTTCTGTGCATTATTGTTCTATAGCTTGGAAGGATGGCTATTTAGCCCACTGAGACCATCCTAACTATAAGCAAAAGAAATCCAGAGATTTTTCTCTGGGTCCTCTTTCCAGAGCCCCATCTTTCTTACTCTTTATAGTACATTGATCCTCTCACCTATCACCCACTGCAGCTACTCCCAATCTAAACTCTAACCTCAGGGTGGGTAAAAGTGTTTATTTTCCTGTTGAAGATGCTCCCTGACTTGCAAATGGCTTCCACAACGGTTTGTGAAATTCCGTTACAGCACCAGCGACTTGGGTTCGAATCCGGTGCTGTCTGTAAGGAGTTTGTATGTTCTCTCCTGTCTGCATGGGTTTCCCCTGGGTCTTTGGTTTCCTCCCACTGTTTGAAATGGAGCGGGGATGTAGGTCAATTCGGCAGCACGGCCTCGTGTTGTTACCATGCTGTGTGTCTAAATTAATCTTCGCTGCAACTTCTGGCCCAAGTGTCAATATGTGCCACTCTGCGAGAGGAAGGCAGACAGTCGGGGAACCACACAGAGAAAGTGACCATCACCACTCCACAGCCCCCCACCCACAGGCAGCACTATCATTGTCAGGTGTCACCCACTCCCTCCCTCTTGATGGCTGAGGAACAACAGCAGCTACTCCTAATTGCCGGGGGTGGGGGGGGGGGGAAGAAAGTATTCTTTTTTTATAAATGTTGTAACTTTTTAATATCAATTCAGACATACAGCATGGTAACAAGCCATTTTGGCTCAAGAGTCCATACCACCCAATTAATCTACACCCCTAGTACATTTTGAATGGTAGGAGGAGATGGGAGGTCCCGGGGACAACCTACATAGACACAGGGGAGAACAGACAAACTCCTTACAGACAGCATGGGATTCGAACCTCAGTTCTGATTGCTGACGCAGTAAAGGCATTGCGCTAACACCACGTCAACCGTATTGTTTCCACTGCTCCAGCGCCACTAGATCAAGTTCATTATCTCTATACATGACTGTATAGAGAGGGATAAAACCAGATGAAACAGAGTTTATCTGGACCACGGGACACAGCTATTGTTCCAAACAGGATCCTATCATCTCCACATCACAAAGCGTTATTTCACTCCTACACATCTTTTCTGTACTTCATAAATCTATCAACTTAGCTCCTTCAGTTTAAAGTATGAAGAGTTTATTCAACTTGCATTTCCCTCATGTCTAAAAATCCATCAATAGATTTCCCTCCCCCCCCCACCATTGACGGAATCATTGTCTGAAGAGGGCGCACAAAATCATTGAGGACTCCTTCCACCCCGCACACAACATCTTTCAGCTGCTCCCATTGGAGATCCAGGAGTCTCAGAGCCAGCACCACCACGGGCAGTGAGAATGTTGAATGACCAAAGGAACTGCTCACTAACCAAATGAGACTCTCATATTCATGAAACAATTTTTATATATAAATACTTATCCTGCATGTGTACTGTTTGTATGTGTGTTTGCGTGCTTTGCACTGAGGACCAGAGAACACTATTTTGTCGGGTTGTACTTGCACATCAGATGACAATAAACTTGACTTGACCCTAGACTCAGTCTGGTCTCTCCTAGAGTCACAGTAACATAAACCATGGAGCTTGTCCCTGTAACCCAATTTGTCCATGCTGACCATTGGGTTTCTGGGCTAGTCCCATCTGCCTATCCTTCATATCCTTCCTTTAACCTTCTCTGCTGATTGTAAAAGATTCCACAAAGCTCATTTGTCTTCAAAAATGGTTCTTCCAGCTGCCTTGGCCAACATATACCCCTGAATGCAAACCACTAAAGTAAATTATATTGTCATTGCTTTTGGTAGCCAGGCCTTGAATCCCAGCAAGTTGACTTATGCGTTTCCTAACCTACAACACTTACAAATCTGTAAAAACATTAAATTGCCCATAAAATGTTGTGCAGTGTCCTGAAGTGTGAAAGGCTTTTATATTATTTTCTTCTTTCAGCTTTCATTATTATTTGTCTTTATTTTCCAAAAGATAGAAAAGGGCTGATTTGGAACAATTAAGAATTCTAGGCCTGACAGCAAGTTTTGAGAAACAGCTTGGTTTTGAGAGGCATAATTTTTATTCTGGACCCGACCTCCTCCAGCTAGTTTGACACAGTAATATAGTCCTGGCAGAGGACTGTCTTGTCAAAGAGGCTGTACTTTGAAGGAGTAATTAAGCCTTGTCTTCCTAATGGCTGTAATGAATGGTCCCATGCCACTATCTGAGAAAGACAGCAAGGTTTTGTGGCCAACCTTCTCCCTCAGACAGCTTCATTGAAAACAGTTTAATTGATTATTTGTCATGTTTGCTCTTTCTGGAACCTTGCAGTGAGCAAGTTCATTGTCAATGTGCATGCACATCAATGAATAGCCCTTCATTAGGCAGGGGTTCATTTGTGTTGATCTGAATATTTCTTTATGTTCTGTGTAAATTTCCCTCCAAATTACACAATGCCCTAACTTAGAAATACATCACTGTTTTTTTATGGTTGAAACCCCCCCCCCCAGAGCTCAGCCATGAAAATGGAATTCCTTCTAGGTACTCAGTTGGTCAGCCAAAAGATGTGGATACACCAGCAATGTTTTAGGTTAATGACAATTCATCAATGTTACAACATTGAGGCAGCAGGTCACCATCACTTTCTCTATGGCATTTAAGGATAGAATGCGGAACACAGAATAGTACAGGAATGGCCCTTTGGCCCACATGTCTATGCTGAACATGATGCCCAAGTTAAGCTAAAACTCCTTGGAAAGATGTATTTGTGCCACAACTCTTCAGGAAAGGGATCTAGGTGCCGCAAGGCTCGCACCACCAGATTCAGGAACAGCTGCCACCCCTCCACTATCAAAATCCTCAACAACAAACTCAATCAGAGACTCATTTAAGGGCTCTTTCTTGTGCACTTTATTGATTTTCTTTGTTCTCTCTATTGCACAGTCAATTTGTTTAGATTCATTATCTGTTTACAGTTCTTTTATTTGTTTACATGTTTACACTGTGTATGGTTTATTTTTTGCACTACCAATTAGCAGTATTTCTGTCACGTACGCAGTAAAAAAAAATCTCAGGGTTGTATGTGATATCATGTATGTATTGTGACAATAAATCTAACATAATCCACATTCCTTGCACATTCACATACCTAACTCTCGCCCTCTTAAATGCTACTGCTGGATCTATGGCCTGTTCCAGATTCTGTCTAAAAAAAAACTTGCCCCCCCACATCTACTTTAAATCTTACCCTCCCTCACTTTAAAAGCGTGTCCTCCAGCATATTGACATTCTTACCCTGCTATACAAGATTCTGACTGCCTACCCATCAATGCCTCAAAAAAAAATATTTCAGGTCACTCCTCAGCCTCTGACCTTCTAGAAAAAACAACTCAAGTTGGTCCAACCTCTCCTTGTAACTCACACCCTCTATTCCTGCCAACATCCTGGTAAGTCTCTACAGTACCCTCTCCAAAGCCTCCACATCATTCCTCTTTTGCTTCTCTTCTCTCATTATTGGGGAGACCAGGCAATACCTCCTTCTGTGCCTTTTTAAAAATTTAGACCAACAGCACAGTAACGGATCATTTTGGCCCATGAGTCCATGCCACCCAATTTACACCCAATTAACCTCCACCTCCAGTATGTTTCAAACGGTGGGAGGAAACCAGAGCCCCCAGGGAAAACCCATGCAGACGTGGGGAGAACATACAAACTCCTTACAGAGAGCGCGGGATTCGGACCCAGGTCCCGATCACTGGTGCAGTAAAGGAGTTGTGCTAACCACTACACCCAACTATGAATTGGATGAATTTTGTGGACTATTAAATTTTGTGTATTAGTACATGACAATAAAAGCAACCTCATCCAATCTAATGGGACAACCAGAATTAGCCACCCTAAATGCTGACTTTCCCGAACAGCTGATACATTTCAGCTCTTTCCTGTGATTCTCAAAGAAGCCAGTCTTCAGTAAATTTGACTCACACCATGAGAACAAAAGAACATAAGAAATAGGAGCAGGAGTCGGCCGGCCGACCTGTCAAGCCTGCTCCGCCATTCAATGAAATCACACCCAAACTGATGATAGGCTCATGTCTACCTACCTGCCTTTTCCCCATATCCCTTAATTCCCCTTGTTACGTCGCAGACCAACAGCAATAGAAATTCACCAAGAGACTCTTATTGCTTTTCTTTTAAAACAATATATTTATTTATAACTACTAATAATATAACATCTCACTTAAATTAACCCCAACTATGCATGATTATATGTGTGTGCATGCGTGTTCGTGAGTGTGGGATACTCAAACCATTATAGCTTAGGTACAATTCTGGGAAGTCATACCAAAATTCAAGTCTTAAAAAATCCTGTGTTGAAACTCAGACATAAGTAATCCTACTGGTGGGCCACAGCATGTCTCTGACATCACAGAGACTTTCCAGCTCAATGAGGTCAGGGTGGGTCTGAGGTCATGTCTCGGTTCTCCCAGGTAACCTTGGGTGGGATGGTGAGAAATCTGCCACTGAGGTCAGTGAGGTCATCTGGCCATCTCTCAATATAAGCGGCTTAGCGCTCAGCACTCAGTCACAGTTCCTATCAGACACAAGACAGATTCAGTCTGATTCAGAAGTGTTTGCTTTCTGTCTTCTTGCTGCTTGTTATTTTCCATTTCAGTCAAGACTCAAGAGGCTCCTGTTTATAAGGTAAGACACATGACATATTTCTCCTCTAAAATTGGATAAAAGTTTTGCAAAAATTTTTATCGAAGGTTTACCCTGGATAGGATTGTGTAACTGTTGGATACCTTACAAGTTTACTTGGCTATTGCGAGAATGAATAACCTTCATCGTTCAAGGAAACATCCCAACACCATAGAAATAAATTAAACATAAACGAAAGTGTATGCATGCTTAATTATTCAGAAGAGTAGCCTTTGACTTGAAAATATTGCTCAGTCATTGCCACTAGGGGGCCATGACATGTTAGGGTGGAAGCCAGGTGAGCCTAGACTGAGAAAGGTTGAGAACCAATAAACTAATCAGCAAGGTGATGTAAATTGTCATAAAAAGTGCAAGTAAATGGCACAACAACAGACTTGCTGATGCTCACTTTGGGTCTCACTGGGACATCTCAGCTCCAGAGCTCATCATAGCGTTGGTCCAAAGATTGGGTTCCAGAGGTGAGGTGAGAGAGCCATTATATCAAGGCACTAATGAAACGTGACATCAAAGAGCGAACATTCCAGTGCCTGGAGTCAGACCTATCCTTACAGAAGGTAATTGTGGTTGTTGGAGATCAATCATCTCAGATTTCAGATTTCTTGTCAGAGTACATACATGACTTCACATACAACCCTGGGATTCTTTTTTTTGCGGGCCAGGCAGAATTACCACTTATTGGTAGGGCAAAAAAAAATTGTACTCATTGTACACATGTAAACAAATAAAGAAATGGAAACAAACTGTGCCATACAGAGAAAGAAAAAATAATGAAGTGCAAAAGTTAGACTCCTTGATTGAGTTTGTTGTTGAGGAGTCTGAGGGTGGAGGGGCTGCAGCTGTTCCTGAACCTCGTGGTGTGAGTCTTGTGACACCTGTACCTCTTTCCTGATGGAAGCAGCGAGAACAGAGTGTGTGCTGGGTGCTGTGGATCCTTGATGATTGCTGCTGCTCTCCAAGGGCAGCGTTTCCTTTAAATATTCTCAAAGGAGGGAAGGGTTTTGCCTGTGATGACCTGGACTGTTTCAACTTCCTTTTACAGGGCTTTCCTCCCAAGGGTATTGGTGTCCCTATACCAGACCATGATGCAGCCAGTCAAAACACTTTCCACCAAACATCCATAGAAATTTGCCAGGGTTTTTGATGTCATACCAAACCTCAACAAACTCCTGAGGAAGTAGGGGCGCTGAAGTGCTTTCTTCACGATGCCATTACTGTGCTCGGTGTAGGAAAGATCCTCAGAGATAGTGACTCACAACAACTCTCAGCTTCAGTAAATCACTGTAGGAGTTTCTCAAGGCCGTGTCCCAGTACTAACCATTTTCGGCGGCCTCTTCCAGGATCTTTCTTCCACCACACACAGAAATGGGCTTATTGGCTAATGATTCGTAACTCCTCAGCAGGTTGAGGGCATGCTAATGGTGGGCTCTAATGCTGGAGCAGACCTGAAACATCAACATCTGAAGGACCCAGGCCCAAAACATTGACTGCTTTTTGCTTTCCATGGATGCAGATGCTGCGTGACCTGCTGAGCTTCTCCAGCACTTTTTGTTCTCCTTATCAGATGAAGCAACACTGAGACAATCAGGAATGGGCTGACAAGTGGCAAGTGGCATTCACTTCACAGAAGTGTACAGGAAATGAAAAACCAACTCCATCCACCAAGGTAGAATTAATTACTTCTGCTTGACATTCATCAGTACAGCAAAAGCCCTTGCATCCGGCTCCTCTGGGGATTGGTAGATGCTGGATACAAGTTTTCCAGTTGCTTGAGACTCACTCTTACAATTTCAAATGAATATAGCATCATAGGGAATAAACAGTTTAAAAGACAAAAGACAGTGTAAAATTGTATTGTAGTCCGTAATTATGTAAAGTTCACTTTAATCGGGTAATTCCCGTAATTTACAAGAGTGAACAGGGAGAACGTACAAACTCCTTACAGACAGCGCCGGATTTGAACCCCAGGTTGCTGGCTCTGTAATTGCATTGCACTAACCTCGACATGGACCATACCACCCCACCTTAATTAGTTTTTTCAAAATCAATGAAATAGAGCATTTTCAGTTTACACTGAACAAAGTGCACTTGCTACTGAAAAACTCTTTTTCGAAAGAATGAACCTGAGTAAAAATAAAAATAAGAAACATCAACGGCAAGGTCTTCAAGGTTAGCAGCTGATGTGGATGGGTGTGGTTCTGGAGGAGTTGATGTGGATGGGTGTGGTTCTGGAGGAGTTGATGTGGATGGGTGTGGTTCTGGAGGAGTTGATGTGGATGGGTGTGGTTCTGGAGGAGTTGATGTGGATGGGTGTGGTTCTGGAGGAGTTGATGTGGATGGGTGTGGTTCTGGAGGAGTTGATGTGGATGGGTGTGGTTCTGGAGGAGTTGATGTGGATGGGTGTGGTTCTGGAGGAGTTGATGTGGATGGGTGTGGTTCTGGAGGAGTTGATGTGGATGGGTGTGGTTCTGGAGGAGTTGATGTGGATGGGTGTGGTTCTGGAGGAGTTGATGTGGATGGGTGTGGTTCTGGAGGAGTTGATGTGGATGGGTGTGGTTCTGGAGGAGTTGATGTGGATGGGTGTGGTTCTGGAGGAGTTGATGTGGATGGGTGTGGTTCTGGAGGAGTTGATGTGGATGGGTGTGGTTCTGGAGGAGTTGATGTGGATGGGTGTGGTTCTGGAGGAGTTGATGTGGATGGGTGTGGTTCTGGAGGAGTTGATGTGGATGGGTGTGGTTCTGGAGGAGTTGATGTGGATGGGTGTGGTTCTGGAGGAGTTGATGTGGATGGGTGTGGTTCTGGAGGAGTTGATGTGGATGGGTGTGGTTCTGGAGGAGTTGATGTGGATGGGTGTGGTTCTGGAGGAGTTGATGTGGATGGGTGTGGTTCTGGAGGAGTTGATGTGGATGGGTGTGGTTCTGGAGGAGTTGATGTGGATGGGTGTGGTTCTGGAGGAGCTGATGTGGATGGGTGTGGTTCTGGAGGAGTTGATGTGGATGGGTGTGGTTCTGGAGGAGTTGATGTGGATGGGTGTGGTTCTGGAGGAGTTGATGTGGATGGGTGTGGTTCTGGAGGAGTTGATGTGGATGGGTGTGGTTCTGGAGGAGTTGATGTGGATGGGTGTGGTTCTGGAGGAGTTGATGTGGATGGGTGTGGTTCTGGAGGAGTTGATGTGGATGGGTGTGGTTCTGGAGGAGTTGATGTGGATGGGTGTGGTTCTGGAGGAGTTGATGTGGATGGGTGTGGTTCTGGAGGAGTTGATGTGGATGGGTGTGGTTCTGGAGGAGTTGATGTGGATGGGTGTGGTTCTGGAGGAGTTGATGTGGATGGGTGTGGTTCTGGAGGAGTTGATGTGGATGGGTGTGGTTCTGGAGGAGTTGATGTGGATGGGTGTGGTTCTGGAGGAGTTGATGTGGATGGGTGTGGTTCTGGAGGAGTTGATGTGGATGGGTGTGGTTCTGGAGGAGTTGATGTGGATGGGTGTGGTTCTGGAGGAGTTGATGTGGATGGGTGTGGTTCTGGAGGAGTTGATGTGGATGGGTGTGGTTCTGGAGGAGTTGATGTGGATGGGTGTGGTTCTGGAGGAGTTGATGTGGATGGGTGTGGTTCTGGAGGAGTTGATGTGGATGGGTGTGGTTCTGGAGGAGTTGATGTGGATGGGTGTGGTTCTGGAGGAGTTGATGTGGATGGGTGTGGTTCTGGAGGAGTTGATGTGGATGGGTGTGGTTCTGGAGGAGTTGATGTGGATGGGTGTGGTTCTGGAGGAGTTGATGTGGATGGGTGTGGTTCTGGAGGAGTTGATGTGGATGGGTGTGGTTCTGGAGGAGTTGATGTGGATGGGTGTGGTTCTGGAGGAGTTGATGTGGATGGGTGTGGTTCTGGAGGAGTTGATGTGGATGGGTGTGGTTCTGGAGGAGTTGATGTGGATGGGTGTGGTTCTGGAGGAGTTGATGTGGATGGGTGTGGTTCTGGAGGAGTTGATGTGGATGGGTGTGGTTCTGGAGGAGTTGATGTGGATGGGTGTGGTTCTGGAGGAGTTGATGTGGATGGGTGTGGTTCTGGAGGAGTTGATGTGGATGGGTGTGGTTCTGGAGGAGTTGATGTGGATGGGTGTGGTTCTGGAGGAGTTGATGTGGATGGGTGTGGTTCTGGAGGAGTTGATGTGGATGGGTGTGGTTCTGGAGGAGTTGATGTGGATGGGTGTGGTTCTGGAGGAGTTGATGTGGATGGGTGGGGATGAGGATCAGTAGGTGGACTGGCTGCCTTTTGGGCTGCCTTCTTGAATCCCGTTTGAGTGTTAGCTTGCTTGAAAGCCATTCTCCTCTCATGCAGAGTCATGTTCTGCATGATGTACAGCTGCATAACATGTTGCGATTTAAGCAGCATAGCATTTTTTCATCCTCTTCCACCTCTTCATCACTTTCCTCCTCTGCTTGATTTTCTTTTCCCCGATTCTCAGCAGCGTGAATTATGTCATCCATATTTAATGAATGTGTAACAGGAACATCATGATCAAGGTCACTTTGTGACAAAGGCATCTTTTCACGAGCAGAATCGACCAACTCACACACTTCATCACAAACTTATTCCATGAACTGAAAACCCTCATCAGCATCTCCTTAATGCTTCACAGTATCCCAAGCACAACAAACACTGTGAATAGCATCCTCTGAAATGCCAATACTGTGCCGTCAAAGTCAGAATGTGAGTCTTAAAATGTTGACTGAGAGAGAGGAGGCTAACCGCATTGCATTCTCTTGTTTTTAATTCAGCAAAGATAAGGCTGATTATGAATTTATTTGGCAAAGACAGTAAAAGACTATTAACCATTGGGTAAGGGACACGACTCTGGTTTACGAATCCCAAGAGAATTTCAAGAAACATGCATTTATATGGTGGAAGCTTATTTGATGGTTCTGTAAAATTGGAAGTTTGCCTGAATATATAACTTATAAGCAATGAGGTAGATTCTCTTGGAGTGAGACTATCTGCTTGTGGCAGTGCTTCTTGCTGTCACAGAGTTCTCACACTTTGCAAAGTGGATTACACAAAGTTTGCCGCTGTCTTTTGTTTGTTTATCAAGCAACCTCCGGTCCACTTTAACAAAAGTTTGTCATTTTTCACAATGAAATCACGTCTACAACATTTACACATTTTGGATCTCCTCGTGATCCATGGGTTGAATTAGGCTTGTCACATTTGGAGGGAGAGAGCACACAAAAATGCTAACATTTATAAGTTCCTCAGCAGGAAGATGAACATGATGGACGGCAAACTTTACTGTTTTTTGACATACTTCCTGTGTAAATTCACTTTGACACTGGGGTCAAAGATGTGATGAAACCACTTGGTAAAGATGTCAACATCCATCCAAGCATTGATCTGCGACTGCTAACCAACAGGAAGGTGAGTGATGCCTTTAAAGCACCTTGGTTCAGCAAATTTCCTAACCACGGTCAGTCACCTTGTGGCTGCCAGAAGCATTTATTCTTTATTCTTCTTGAAACCTCAAGCAACGTTTTCATCAGCTCTATCCAGAGACATGTTAGGCAGACATTTCCACATTAACTCTGTTTTGTCATCTTTGTAAATTTGGTCTGGGGTTAAGCCATTTTTGGCAACTAGCTCACTAAAAACACCATTAACCTATCCTCATGAGCCACTGATTTCTGCTCACCAGACGTCTAGTATATAGATACTGTGACGGATCTTGAATCTGCTAAGCCAGCCGTTTGAAAAAGAACATTCAATATTTATGGAACACCTTTCTTTTTTTCTTGCCTGATATGCAACCACCTTATGACATTTTCAAACTAAACCATACAAAAAGAGCCCGGTAGAGTAAGTCCATCTTGGAGTGCATAATTTTTCTCTCTAATTCCTATCTAATTCAATCACGATTTTCAACCCTCTTTAACAAATAACTATATACAGCACAGAACAGGCCAGTTTGGCCCTACTAGTCCATGCCAGAACAAATTCCCACCCTCCTAGTCCCACTGACCAGCACCTGGTCCATACCCCTCCAATCCTCTCCCCTCCATTTACATGCCAATATTTTTCAGAGAGGGTATTCAAAGCTTTAAGGATCTGTTCATTCTTGAATATTTTATTTATTTGACATATATAATATCAAGAAATTAACAATAATATATCATAGTGACATAATAGAATGTTAACAAATATATGCTGAAACTATATATAAAAACAAAAACTAAAAACTAAACCCCCTATTAACCCCCCTCCCCCAAAATGACTCTAATCCCAAAACTAAAATATATGATATTTCGTTATAAAATGATTACAAATAATTAATTTGGATTGCATCAGTTGACACTGAGAGACCTCAAAAACATCATGAAATTATTAGACCTTCACTGATCAGGAAAAATAAATTAATGAAATCATAATTTTAATTTCATTATTTTAGCATATAGACCTCAAATTTGCAAAAATAAAGAATATTTAAGTATTTTTTTCTAATGGAATACAGCTTTGAATCTCAGTATGCCATCTGTCTAATGTTAATGAAACATCAGATTTCCATGCTGCAGTGACACATTTCCTTGCAATTACTAAAACCAACTTACATTTTAATTGAAAATCTGACAAAGATAATTTAGGAGTGATACTTTGAAAATTTCCTAATTCAGGGTTTAAAGGAAAGTTCACTCCTGTTATCCATTGCAAACATTTACTGATAGAAACCCTAAAAGGGTTGGCCTTTGAACAAGACCACATAGAATGAAGAAAAGTTCCAATTTCTGTTCCACCTCAAAAGCATTGATCCAATAAATCCGATCTCCATCTACTCAATTTGTGAGGATTAAAATATATAGTTGATTAAAAAATTATAATGAAATAATCTATATCGTACATTAATAGCATTTGACATAACTTCTTTACACAAATTTTGCCACTTTTGTTGATCTATTATCGTGTCCAAATCCCATTCCTATCTTTCTTTTGAATTAAACAAGCCTACTTTAGGTGTCTGTTCTTGTAATAATATATCTGCAATTGAAATAAATTTTTTAATTATTCCATCAACCATAATTTGTTCCAAATTTGAAGGATATTTAAAAATCATTTCCAATCCTAGTTTCTCTCTTAAAAAAGGTCTCAATTGAAAATAACAAAATAATGTATTACGAGGTATATCATATTTAATAATTAATCGATCAAAAGACATCAATCTATTGTTATAAAAATCCCACAATTTAGAGATTCCCTTATAATACCATATATTTAAAAAAGGATTATCTTTTGAAAAAATCAATAAGGGATTAATTAATGGTGATTTTAGTGAAAGAATATTTCCATCAGTTTCTAATTTAACTTATTCCAAATGTTTTCATATTTGAGCTTCCTTAAATATTACACTAGATTTAAAATCCCATTTATAAATAAATTCGTCTGGTCTAACTTCTCCTATCTTATCTACTTCAATATCCACCAATGATGGTCTAATTTTAACAAACATAAAAACTAAAAATCTTAATTGTGCTCTGTAATAATTCTTAAAATTGGGGAGTTGTAGTCCTCCTTGTTCATATTTCCATGTTAATTTTTCTAATGACTTTCTTACCATCTTTCCTTTCTAAAGGGATCTGTTCATTAATGGATATTTTGCATTATTTGAACAGAATATTACTAAATTTAATTTGACCAAATCTAAATTCTTTAGATATTTGCAAGTCCAGCATTTTCTTGAATCACATTTCTAATTTCCCAAGAGAATCTGAATCAAATTTTATAGATGAGTTTTTTTTTATAGCTTAATGCCTTCTTGTAAAGGTTTAATATCTATTATTTATGAGAAATTACGTTTAAATCAGACTTTGTTCGTGAAAATCAAAAATGCTTGGGAACAGGCATTTTAAATTTGGATGTGGATTGGGGTACAATTCTTAAGCTCGTTAATAATTTTGCTATTGTCTATTACAATTCAAGGATGTACATAGAGCAGATTTATCCAAGGCTAAATTGTCTTGCTTTTATTCCAGTATGACTCCCTGGTGTGACAGGTGTAAGAATGGAGAAGCATCATTAATTCATATGTTCTGGACTTGTCCTAGTCTAGAAAAATACTGGAGAGAGGTTTTACACACTTTATCAAAAATTTTCAATATAGATTTAACACCGAACCCTTTGGTGGCCTCTTCGGCACAACAGGGAGGAATGATTCTTCTTTGTTTTTGGTTCAGAGTCGCGCCATTTCTTTCGCCTCTCCTTTGGTGAGATGTGTGATTTTACTTAAATGGAAGGATTCTGCCCCACCTACTCATGGTCAGGGGTCATGTGACATCATGTCCTGTTTGAATATGGAAAAGATTAGTTATTCAATTAATAATTCAGATATAGGATTCCAGAAGTTATGGGGGTCATTTATGACTCACTATCTTACTTTATAATTTTACTCCAATGTAATTAAATTGTTTGACTTGTATCTTTTCCACATTCCTTATAATAATTTTTTAAAATCTTGTGTTTTCTTTTAACACTAATCATATGTAACATCTGGAAACGTGGTGAGGTAAGGGGGTTGAGTTTTTTTCCTTTACTATTTTCTTATTTTCATCTTTTTTATATTTATTCAAGATTTAGAATATGAATTATGGAAATTATTTACAATTTATGCATGTTAGTGATATACAAAATATCTTATTTAGTTTGTGTAACTGTCCATGCTATCTTATTGAACTGTACCTTTTTTGTTTGTGTAATTTCTTTATTAAAATCAATAAAAATATTTTAAAAAGAAAGTGTAACTTTGCTCCAGATTTTTATTGGTGCTGGACTTCATATAAAACTGCTTAATTTTCTGAGACTGGGCCTCAATGTCGTAGGCTGTTAATGAGCCAACGTTAAATTCCTCCATAAGCACGGAACAACTTTCACCATTTCCAGTCTCTTACATATCTCCTTCTTCTGCTTAAGGTAAGCACTATACGCTACGTCTGCCTGGTTATTTTTCTCTCATGGTGGGGGGGGGGGGGGGGGGGGGGAGGGGGGAAATGTCCAAAATAATGTCTTGCAAAACAGAATCTCTGTTTGTTTACATTGGTCACAAGGTAGGTTGAAGGTGTCGCCTGGCGCGCGAGTGGTGGATTTGGGAACTAATGGCGAGGCGTGCCAATTTTAAACTTTTGGGTTTTTTTTACCCATTATTTTATTCTTATTTAATTTATTTTTTTTTTTTCCTCAATTTTTTTTGCCAGTTGCTTGAATTTTGGATTACAGAGGTTTACTGTATTTCTGAGTCCTGTTCCACCAACTAGAAGTTCAGTTGGATCAATCATGTACAGTGCTCTCCATAATGTTTGGGACAAAGACACTTTTTTTTTCCTTTATTTGACCCTGTGCTCCACAGTTTTAAATTTGAAATCAAACAATTCACGTAATTAAAGTGAACATTCCAGATTTTATTCAAGGTCATTTGCATACATAGTTGTGCATTGGGTGCTCCCATTATGACCTTCTCTACATCGGAGAGACTGGGCGCAGACTGGGAGATCGCTTTGCTGAGCACTTTTGCTCTCTCCACACCAGTGCCAGGGATCTCCCAGTGGCCAAGCATTTCAGTTCTGCGTTCTACCCCCATTCTCACATGACTATCCATTGCCTCATGTAATATCCACCAAGACCACCCATATATTGGAGGAACAACATCAGATTTTCCAGCCAGATGGCTTAAGATCAAGTTTTCTGGTTTCTGCTAACCTGCTCTCCCCCTCCCTTTCCTTCCCCCTGTCTTCTTTCCCTCAGCTCTCCACCCCCATCCTTCTCTATTCACTGAGTCATCCCTTCTGCCCCTGCTTGCTGCTGTGCCCTCCCTCCCTTCTTCACCTATTACCTCCTGCCTTGTGACATGCTCCTCCCCCCATGCCTCCCCCATTACCTTTCTATTCGGATGCCTGCCGACATTTTTTCAGACCTCGATGAAGGGCTCAAGCCTGAAATGTTGGTTGTATTTTTATTTTTGCTATATAAAAGACACTGTTTGACCTGCTGAGTTTCTCCAGGATTGTGTTTTTATTTGCACACATTTTGGTTTGCAAATAAAAACACAATCTGTAATTGCCATTTTTCAACATGAGGACCAGAGTTGTGCCAGCAGAGGAGTCAAAGAAGCCATTATGAGGCTGAAAAACAAGAATAAAACAGTAAGAAACATTTCCCAAACCTTAGGATGACCAAAATCAACAGTCTGGGACAGCATTAAGAAGAAAGAACGTACTGGTGAGCTCAGTAACTGCAAAGGGACTGGTATTCGAACGAAGATCTCTACTGTTGATGACAAAAGAATTCTCATCATAATGAAGAAAAATCCCCAATTGCCTCTCCAACAGATAAGAAACACTCTCCAGGATACGTATGGATGTATTAACGACTAGTATCTGCAGAAAACTTCATGATCCAAAATACAGAGTCCACATTGTTAGATGCAAACCATTAGTTAGCCACAGAAAGGTTGGCCAGATTACAGTTTGCCAAGAAGCATTTAAAAGAGCCTGTAGAATTCTTGAAAAATATCTTGTGGACAGATTAACGTGTATCAGGGTGATGGCAAGAGCAAAGTGTGGAGGCGTAAAGGAACGGCGCAAGATTCAAAGCAGACCACCTTGGCCATGGTTTGCATCTGTATTTATGTTCATGAAGTCTCCTGTGAACAGTGGTTGTTGACATACACACACCTGTCTCCTGCTTCTGATATGTCGGACATACACTTGGGGATTTTTCTTCATTATGATGAGAATTCTTTTGTCATCAACAGTAGAGATCTTCGTTCGAATACCAGTCCCTTTGCAATTACTGAGCTCACCAGTACGCTCTTTCTTCTTAATGCTGTCCCAGACTGTTGATTTTGGTCATCCTAAGGTTTGGGAAATGTCTCTTACTGTTTTATTCTTGTTTTTCAGCCTCATAATAGCTCTTAGTCTGGCAGTGCATGAGACCAAGGACTGACATGTCAGCAAGGGAATGGGATGGGGAATTAAAATGAGTAGTCACTGAGAGATCCACACTATTTCAGCTGACAGAGCTGAGATGCTCAACGAAGCGATCTCCCAGTCTGCATCCAGTCACTCCAATGTAGAGGGAGACCACAACGGGAGCACCAGATGCAGTAGACGACCCCTGCAGATTCACAAGTGAAGTGTTGTTTCACTTGGAAGGACTGTTTGGGACCCAGATTGAGGAGATGTGGGCATGTTTAGCACTTCCTGTGGACCCAGGGTAAGTGCCAAGGGTTGATTGGTGTGAAGGGAGGAGTGGAGGAGGGAGTCACGGAGGGACCAGTCCTTGAGGAGAGGGGGAAGAGTGGGGATACATGTCTGGTGGTGGGATCCCATAGTAGGCGGCAGAAATGACAGAGGATAATATGTTGGATTTTCAAGTTACTGACTCGTTTAATCTTAAGTTCTGTTACCGATTCTCTTCAATCTGTGTTCTCTGGTTATCAAGGTTTGAAGTACAATGCTTCAGTAACTGGTTCTGGTAAGAGCTCAGGCCAAAAACATTGGTTATATATCTTTACCTCCTATGGACGCTGCGAGTCCAGCTGAGTTCCTCCAGCATTTCTGTGTTTTGACAGCCTTGTTAGAGGTGCAGTTGTCCCAATCAAACTGTCTTCTCAAATGATAATAAACAAATCTGGCAAAGGGCAATTGTAAGAAAAAGTAAGAGCACAAGTACGACTGTTCCTCAGCTTTTACCCACCATCATCAGGCCTTTATCAATGACTGTCTTTGGGATCTTTTGTGTTTTTACTACAATCACAGCATCTATAGACTTTCGCGTTTAACTAACCGGTTCTAAATTAGTTTATGCATTCATCTTGCCAACTGGTTGCCTATTGTGTGAAGCCATGTTTGCATGTGGGTGCAGGTAAGGTGATTCATCTGAGCTTGAGGAAGAATAAAACAATTAAAGAAAGCCTGAAATGTACGGATCTCGACCTGGTTTATAAACCCATCTCGGTGGCCCACTCTGAGAGGATAGGAATTGAAAATCAAAAAGATCATTGATGAATGACCATGATTCGAATACACCACAGAGTTCCAGTCACCACAGTCTGAAATAATTATAGAGTAATCAGGAAAGGTGGAAGTAAAAGTTTATATCACTAGAATTGTGATATAATTAGGTATAGGGACACCAATACCCCTTGCAAAAGGTAGTGGACAAAGCCCAGGACGTCAGAGGCAAAAACCCTCCCCACCATCGAGAACATCTACAGGGACCGCTGCAGTTGGAGAACAGCAGGATCCACACGACCCAGCACATGCTCTGTTCTCACTGCTGCCATCAAGAAAGAGGTATGGATGCCACAAGACTCGCAGCACTAGGTTCAGGAACAGCTGCTCCCCCTCCACCATCAGACTCCTCAACGACAAACTCAATCAGGGACTCGTTTCAGGACTCGTACACTTTACGATTTTTCCTCTCTGTATTGCACAGTCAGTTTGTCTACATGTATACAGTGAGTACATATTACTTTCCCCTACCAATAAGTGGTAATTCTGCCTCGCCTGCAGGAAGAAGAATCTTAGGGTTGTGTGTGATGTTATGTATGTACTCTGATAATGAATCTGAAATGTGAAATCAGAATTGAAAGTTTACACCCCTCCAGAGATGACTGAATTGACAGGAAAAAGCTTAAGGATCACCTAAACGAGGTGAAAGGATTTTACAGGTAGACACAGAAATTTTGTAACAGTAAACTCAGGGAGAGATTCTTTACCAAGTGAGTGTTTAGAAGGTGCTGATAAACCTGGATATATTTAAAAATTAAATAGGTAAGGGAGAAATGTAGCTGAAATTGGATGAAGAGAGGTGAATAATGTGGAAAATAAATACTTGCACAAGAAAATGCGTACATATATATGCTGTACATACAGCACGGTAACAGACCCTTTCGGCCCATGAGCCCGTGCCTCCCAATTACACCCAATTGACATACAACCTCCAGTGCATTTTCAATGGTGGGGGGAAACTGGAGCTCCCGGAGGAAACCCACGCAGACGTGAGGAGAACGTACAAACTCCTGACAGACAGCGCTGGATTCGAACCCAAGTCGCTGGCACTGTAACAGCATTGTGTTAACCGCTACACTAACTGTGCTGGAATCTTAAGTAAAGAATGAAAAGCTGGAGGGATTCAGTGGGTCCCGATGGAGAGAAACAGACAATGTCTCAAAAAAGGGTCCTTACCTGAAACATTCTCACTATGAATCCTGTCGTACATGAAAGTCTGCAGATGCTGTGATTGTTATATAAAAAAAAGGGAAGAATGGGAGGGGGAGAAGTACAGATCACAGACAAAAGGTGTTAATGGGATATGATGAGGACTGGAGAGTGGAAAGATGAGGATTGATTGGGGAGGGGGCAGTTTTGTGCTCTGTGGATGGAGACAGAGGGAGAGAGGATGGAAGGAGACATAAGGAAAGATGGGGAGAGGGGTTAAGAGAAGCCAATGTCAACGATATACAGTTGGAAGTTGCCCAGATGGAATACGAGGTGTTATTCCTCCAATTTGCGGATGGTCTCAGTCTATCGGTGCATGAGACCATGGACTGACATATCAGCAAGGGAATGGGATGGGGAATTGAAATGGGTGGCCACTGGGAGATCCAAGCTATTGCAGCGGACAGAGCCGAGGTGCTCAATGAAGCGATCTTGCAGTCTGCATCCGGTCTCTCCGATGGTGAGGAGACCACAACGCGAGCACCAGATGCATTAGATGACCCCTGCAGAATCACAAGTGTTGCTTCACTTGGAAGGACTGTTTCGGGGCCCTGAATGCTGGTAAGGGAGGAGGTGTGGGGACAAGTGTAACACTTCCTGTGGTCACAGAGGGGTAGGTGTCAAGGGGAGGGAGGAGTGGACGAGCGATTCACAAAGGGAGTTGTCCCTGTGGATGGCAGAGTGGGGGTGTGGTGTAGGGGAAGATGTTTCTGGTGGTGGGATCATGTAGTTGGTGGTGGAAGTAGAGGAGGATGATATGTTGGATGTGGAGTCTGGTGGGGTGCTTGACCTACTGAGCCCCATTGTTGGCTCGTAAACAAGTGTACAGTTCAGATGAATAGATGGCCTGTTTCTTTCTTACACATCTTTTACAAATTTGTGGAAATTTAGTACCTGAAATAAAAATGGAAACAGTCCATGGTGTGAGGATCAGAGTTAACTTTTCAGATCAACAGAGCAGATTTGTCGAGACCAGAAGCCCATGGGTCACTGCCTTCACCATCTACAGGAATGTGTCTTGGGGGAGGAAGGGTGGGGAGACAGCATCAATTTAAGCTTGGGTAGCACCATTAGTGTAGTGGTTAGTGGAGTGGTTAGTGCATCACTGTTACAGCACCAGTGACCTGTGTGTAAAGTGTTTTATGTTCTCCCTGTTTCTGCGTGGGTTTCCTCCGGGGACTCTGGCTTCTTCTCACCCTTCAAAATGTACCGGGGGGGGGGGTAGGTTAATTGGGTTTAATTGGGTGGCACAGGCTTGTAGGTACATAGGGCCTGTAACCGGGCTGTAGGTCTAAATTTAAATTTTAAATTTAATTAATATAGATCTTGAAAGCAACACTTCTGACAGTAGAATATTGTCTTAGTTCTGCCGCTCCAATGACTCAACACTCCCTCAGTAATAGTTCAGCTGAGGATTTTGGCATTGACCTTTCTGGACCTCAATTCATTACTTCCTGATTTGGGACAAAAACTTCACTGACTAAATCACAGCTGAGAACAAGTGAAAGATCAGCTTTTGAGAAGGACAACGGAACTGATGGGGAGTGAAATTAGGAATCTGCAAGCCTCGAGGTCCAGTGTTAGACACACCTGTACCAAATGTTGATTAATTATTTCATTGCTAGTAAATGCTAGATATTTCAATGATGTGAAGACTTCCTGTTTTACTAGACCGTAAATAAACATTGGTACATCTCTGCAAAATAATTAATAACCACTCCATTCAAGATGACATTAATGCTTGGAAATGAACTATCCCTTCTGTAAGTAAGAGAAAATTTATTTAAAAAATAACTATTTTCTTATTACACTGTTTCAGCTCTTCATAATTTTTCCCAATCAACGTTGGCATGGGGAATTGTATATCTACATACGCCCTTTAGTTTTATCTACTGAAACTGGATAGAATTGGCACCATCAGCTTTAAAAATCTCATAAACGTGTGTATCCAATATTCACTTGAGCCAGCATTTCCCACAATCTTTTACCATGATTCATTTATTCTAATTCCAAGAACTACAGATGCTGGAATCAATGTGGAAACAAAGAGAAGTGGAAGGAACTCAGCGGATCAGGCAGCATCCAAGGAGAGAAACAATCAGTCAACATTTTGGGTTGGAACCCTTTATAGAGGTTAAAGTGGGAAGGGAAGATAGCAAGCATAATAGTGTGGGGGGGGAACAGAAGGGCCGTGAGCAGCCGAGGTAAAGGGGTACTAGGTAGAAGAATGTGAGAGAGGTGGTGAGAGGGAGGGAGAGTGAGAACGGGATTAGGTAAAATAACAATTGGAAACAGTGGGGGGGGGTTGCTCGTAATTGGAAAATTCATGTCCGTCATTGGTCTTTATACTACCCAGGAGGCAATGGATGAGGCTGAGGATGGATATGATAAGTGGAATTAAAATAGCTGGCAGCTTTGAGTTCCAAGTTGTACCTACAGACAGTGCACCTGTGCTCTGGGTGAACCTGTCATCCAATCTACATTGGTCTCAGATGTAGAGGAGGCTAATTAAATGGTAGCTTGGGTTCATTAGTGTTCAAATTGTGCCCACATTCTGAGGGAACACGTCACCAATGGACATGCTTGAAATCTCCAAATGAGAATTGCTTTTGATGGTTCTGGCTTGAGTTGACTATTTTACTGAACGTTTTAAGTTGCGTCTCCCAGCTACACAGCAAGCACATTTAAATTAGGGTTCCACCGTGCATTATGTGAGGCTTATGGCAACTGGACTCATCTAGGCACTTTCAATCTGCTGCATCAATCAAGCTGCATTCCCTGTTTACATCTGATTGCTTCAAAGGCAAAGAAATTGAGCTGAAAAACATAGAAGTCAGGGAAGGCATGGCATCAGAGTTGAAGGCAATTGTATTTCAATTGTGTTGCTTGAATTTCTGTCGCTTCTCCTACAGAGCGGCTAACTTTAAAGAAGACTCCCTCTTCTCTTCATTTCGATCTGTTTCTTCCATGTCTGGTTCAATCCCTCTGCTGATGCTTCTTCTAATGCTTTCCAATTTCAGATTTATTGTCCGAGTGCATACGTGACATCCCATACAACCCTGAGATTCCTTTTTCCTGTGGGTGCAGCAGAACTACCACTAATTGGTAGTGCAAAAATAAACTGTACACAGTGTAAACATATAAACAAATAAAAGAAGTGTAAACAGATAACAAATATAAACAAACTGACTGTGCAATACAGAGAGAACAAGAAGATCAATAAAATGGACAAGTAAGGGTCCTTAAATGAATTTGTAATTGAGTTGTTGTTGAGGAGTCTGATGGTGGAGGGGGAGCAGCTGTTCCTGAACCTGGTGGTGTGAGTCTTGTGGCCCCGAGACCTCTTTCCTGATGCTAACAGTGAGAACGGGGCGTGGGCTGGGTGGTGTGGATCTTTGATGATTGCTGCTGCCCTCTGACAGCAGCGTTCCCTGTAGATGTATGCAATTAGTGGGGAAGGTTTTGCCTGTAAATGTTCTGGGCTTTACACTCAGGGGTATTGATGTTCCCATACCAGACTGTGATTCAGCCAATCAGCACATTTTCCACCACACCTCTGTAGAAATCCGCCAGGGTTTCTGGTGTCGTACCAAGCCTCCACAAACACCTGAGGAAGTAGAGGAGCTGATGTGCTTTCCTCACGATGCCATTGGTGTGTTTGGTCTAGAAAATCTCCTCTGAGATCCCCCCCAAGAACTTAAATTTGCTCACCCTCTCCACCTCTGATGCCCCAATAATTACTGGATTTTATATCTCTGGCTTTCATTTCCTGAAGTCAACAATCAGCTCCTGTTTTGGTGACATTGAGTGGAAGGTTGTTGTTGGTGCACCATTCAGCCAAGTTTTCAATCTCCCTCCTGTATGCAGACTCATCCCCTTCCTTTATACAACCCACTACTGTGGTATCGTCGGCAAATTTATTGTTGTACCGAGCCACACAGTCGTAGGTGTAAAGTGAGCAGAGCAGGGGGCTGATGGAGATTGTGGAGGAGAAGTTCTTACCATTTTTCACTGATTGTGGTCTGGAGGTGAGGAAATCCATGATCCAATTACACAGTGGGGTGGTAATTCCTATGTCTTGAAGTTGGCTGATTAATTTTGAGGGGATGATGGTGTTGAATACCGAACTGTGGTCGATAAAGAGCATCTTGATTAATGCATCTTTACTGTCCAGGTGTTCCAGGGCTTCGTGTAGAGCCAGTGAGATGGCATCTGCTGTAGACCTGTTTCTACGATAGGCGAACTGGAATGTATCCATGTCACTGCTCAGATACATCTTAACATGCACTTTTATTGACACGTCCAGTGCTCTCTCTAGCACTGACCAGTCACAATTGAATTCCAAGCTTACATTTTAACCATCTACTTTTGCATCTATAAACAATCATTGGTAAGACTGTGATACCCATCTGTTCTGTGAAAAACAATCATCTATAGGTGTGGTTAGGTTGATGACAAGTTGGTGTGACTAGATAATTTTGTGTATTGGGAGTATAGCTCAGTGGCAGAGCACTTCACTGCAGATTAAGAGGTCCTTTGTTCAAATTCAAGTACTTTAAAGTTTTTTATTATGAACCTTTGGCTTGGCTTCGCGGACGAAGAATTATGGAGGGGGTAAAAAGTCCACGTCAGCTGCAGGCTCGTTTGTGGCTGACAAGTCCGATGCGGGACAGGCAGACACGATTGCAGCGGTTGCAAGGGAAAATTGGTTGGTTGGGGTTGGGTGTTGGGTTTTTCCTCCTTTGCCTTTTATCAGTGAGGTGGGCTCTGCGGTCTTCTTCAAAGGAGGTTGCTGCCCGCCAAAGTGTGAGGCGCCAAGATGCACGGTTTGAGGCGTTATCAGCCCACTGGCGGTGGTCAATGTGGCAGGCACCAAGAGATTTCTTTAGGCAGTCCTTGTACCTTTTCTTTGGTGCACCTCTGTCACGGTGGCCAGTGGAGAGCTCGCCATATAACACGATCTTGGGAAGGCGATGGTCCTCCATTCTGGAGACGTGACCCATCCAGCGCAGCTGGATCTTCAGCAGCGTGGACTCGATGCTGTCGACCTCTGCCATCTCGAGTACTTCGACGTTAGGGGTGTAAGCGCTCCAATGGATGTTGAGGATGGAGCGGAGACAACGCTGGTGGAAGCGTTCTAGGAGCCGTAGGTGGTGCCGGTAGAGGACCCATGATTCGGAGCCGAACAGGAGTGTGGGTATGACAACGGCTCTGTATACACTAATCTTTGTAAGGTTTTTCAGTTGGTTGTTTTTCCAGACTCTTTTGTGTAGTCTTCCAAAGGCACTATTTGCCTTGGTGAGTCTGTTGTCTATCTCGTTGTCGATCCTTTCATCCGATGAAATGGTGCAGCCAAGATAGGTAAACTGGTTGACCGTTTTGAGTTTTGTGTGCCCGATGGAGATGTGGGAGGTGCTGGTAGTCATGGTGGGGAGCTGGCTGATGGAGGACCTCAGTTTTCTTCAGGCTGACTTCCAGGCCAAACATTTTGGCAGTTTCCGCAAAGCAGGACGTCAAGCGCTGAAGAGCTGGCTTTGATGTAATATTAACATTATTACCATTAGCTGCATTAATTCAAAGATAGCAGACTAAAATAAATTTGAGATTTCTTTATTGTCATGGAGGTATAATATTATACAAAATTGACTTTTGTTTGCTGACAAAAGGTTCACCATTGGCAGAAATTGCCCAGCATCCCTTGCAGTCAAAGAAAGAGAAGCAAAAGAGACTTCGTTCAGAGTCACTGAGTGTCTGTGGAATTCGCCATGGATTCACCTTCAATGCTCCTGCAGCCTCTGCAGCCACACTCAGGGGTATTCTGTTATTTGTTATTAAGGCAAACCTGAGTAGAAATGGGTGGTAAGAACCCTGTGGAGCAGCACTGTGTCTCCACTCCCCACTCTCCCTGGGTCTGCACCAGCAGCCACACAAGACCCAGCTATAAACCTCTGCAAAATCAGGAAGCCTTCAACACCCTCAGCACCCTCTCGCTTCTTGGGTTCTGACACTTGGTACCCCTTCAGCCAATAGAGACCTTTCCTTAAAAAGGGATGAAGTTCCAGGGCAGCAGGAAAAGGTATGTTTAGCCAAATTGCTTCTTCTGAGCTATTCTATAATTCCACAGTCATTCCTGTTATGTCTCTGTGTTACTTGGGAAGCTTCTTAAATAACTTAGAGATGCAAGATTCAAATAACAGAAGAGACTGATGCTTTCCACTATCTCAGGAAACTGTTCACACACTCCTATACATACGCCCCACAGTGGGGCATTACAGTTACTACAGTGAGAAGGGTGTATTCTTTTGCGGTTACAAAATAGTTCACATTATCCTGACTATAAGACAATTCCTTTGTATTTTGAGGAGTGTGGCAAAAAAATGGTGGTGCTGCCAGAGCTACTGTAACAGCAGTGCTGCCGCCGGTGCAGACTCAGGAAGAGTGGGGAGCGGAGACACAGCGCTGCTCCACAGGTTCTGCCACCTAGTCCTACTACAGGCGGCTCCGTACAGTCTTTAAACGGCCTGTCAAAGGAGCCAACGGTGTTTTATTTTAAAATCCTGCGAACGCAGAGTCTGGGCCCAAGATGGCAGTACTTGTGGTGGCAGCTTCCTCAAGGGGTTGCAGACCCTAAGGGAATCAGAGGACTGATGCAGGGCACCAGAAAAATGGAGAGAACAGCTCGATTTGAGAAGGAGAAGAAGAGAAGGCGACCACGGGACAGTGACAATACTGGCGGACCAGCGAGGGGCTCTGCAGTTGCAGGACACACAGGCACTGGGCTGTTAGTGACTCAAGGTGAGGAACCCGTACACGCTGTGGGCTCCTGACAGCTACGGTCAAAGGACTCACACAAACTGTGGACTGCTGGAGATTGGCTCAAGGCCAGCTGAAGGGGTACCAGGTATCGGAACCGAGATGCGAGAGGGTGTTGAGGGTGGGAGGAGCTCCCGAGAGGCCTCGGGTGCTGAAGGATTCCTGATCATGTCGGAGGTTTGGACCTGGATCTCAGGTTGCTAATGTTTCGGACTGAAGTCTATGGGCTGCAGAGTCTGCTAGAGACAAATCCGCGGACACTCTTTGCTTCTCTTTCTCTCACTGTAAGCGGCACCTGGCAATTTCTGCTGATAGAAAATCTTTATGGCAGACTAAAGGCAATTTTGTGTGAGATTACACCTGTTTTATTACATAACAATAAAGAACCTTGAATTTGAGCACAGAAGATGTGATGTTAACCATATAACCATTTACAGAGCGGAAACAGGCCATGTTGGCCTTTCGAGTCCGCACCAGTTCACTAGAACAACTCCACTAGCTCAAACCTCCTGCTCTCCGCCAATAACCCTCCAACCCCCTCTCCTCCACGTACACATCCAACTTTCTCTTAAATGAGGGACAAAATAGAGACGAGGCAAGATGATGTCACATCCAAATGCTTTCTGCAGTTAAGTCATTTTTGAATTCACACATCCAGAGATCCCAAGCCTTGTGCTGTAAATTATTGAGCAACTATAATGGAATTGTGATGTATATTTTTGTTTTCCTTTTTGGAGTCCAGATATAAAGAGGCTTTGTGCTACATTTCATCCGACGTAGTTCTATCCTTCCTAAGATATAGTATCCAGACCCAGTGCCACTACATCTGAACCAACCCCATGCAATGATGTGGTACAGAGTCAGAGCAAAATAGCACAGAAAAGGCCCTTCAGTCCAACATGTCCATGCCAGCCACATTGCCTTCCTGAGCTTGTCCCCTTTGACTGTGTTTGGCTTGTATCCTTCTAAACCAGGGGTGACCAAACATTTTTGGTTGTGGGCCACAAACAGAAAAATAGAAGGAGTCACGGGCCAAACAATATTAAGCCCGGCAGTTTTCAACCAGTTACAGTGCAAGAAAAATGTTGTTTTAAGACCAGAAAACGCCTGTGCCATCGAAAATTCATTTTCTATCAAAATATCAATACAACACTACTGAACAGTTTAACTGTTGACACTACAGTTTATTGATGTGTTCACATATTATAGTAGACATTTCTGTATCTGCTGCTCTTTAATTTAAATGAATACAATAAAACTCTTTAAAACTCTCATTCAAAATGCAATGCAAAATTAAAATCTGGGTGCAAAATAAGAAAAGTAGGAAAGATCAAGAAGGGAATAAGGCCGTCTCCAACATCTGAATCGGAATCAGAATTTATTGTCATGAACAAGTCATGAAATTCGGTGTTTTGCGGTAAATAAAAAATAAAAAAAATTGTGCACGAAAAGTGAGGCAGGGTCTTTGGTTCATTGATTATTCAAGAATCTGATGGCAGTGGGGAAACTGTCCTTGTGCTGTTGAGTGCTCGCCTTTAGGCTTCTGTACCTTTTCCCCAATGGTAGGTGAGTGAAGAGGACATGGCCTGGGTGGTGGGGAGTCTTTGAGGATAGAGGCTGCTTTCTTAAGACACCGCCTCATGTAGATGTCCTCAATGGAGTGAAGTCTGGTGCCTGAGATGTCACAGGCTGAGTTAACAACCCTCTGGAATTTATTCTTGTCCTGAGACTTGGCGTCTCCATACCAGGCAGTGATACAACCAGCCAGAAAGCTCTCCATGGTACACCTGTAGAAGTTTACGAAAGTTTTCAGTCACATACAGAATCTCCTCAGACACTTCACAAAGTATATCCATGGGCGAGCCTTCTTTGTGACTGCATCAACATGGAGGCTCCAGGACAGATCCTCGGAGATGTTGACACCCGAGAATTTGAAGTTCTTGACCCTCTCCACTACTGAGCCCTCAATGAGGACTGGGTCATGTTCCCCTGACTCCCTCCTGAAATCCACAGACATCTCCTTAGTTTTGCTGATGTTGAGCGCAAGGTTGCTGTCGTTACACCATTCAATGAGCTGATCTATCTCCTTGCTGTACGCTTCCTCATTGCCATTTGTGATTCTGCCAACAACTGTGGTGTCATCGGCAAACTTGTAGATAGCAGTGGAATTGTGCCTGACCACACAGACATGGGTGTATAACGAGTAGAGCAGTGGGTTAAGCAAGCATCCTTGGGGTGCGTCTGTGTTGATGATCAGATGTTTCCGATGAGAAAGTCAAGGATCCAGTTACAGAGGGGGAACAGAGTCCTTCACAACGCTCAGTGACTGCAGTTCATGGCCCAAGTGTCCACCTTAAATGATTATGATACAATGTGTAAGCCTATAGATGGGCTATAAAAGTTAACAGATTCCTTGCAAATCAAACAAGCACACTTCCCCATGACTTCTGTGAAAAGGTATTAATTTTCCTTTGTCTGAAATTTTTGGCACTCCCTTGCTATTTCGGTTCTGCCATGTTTAATCAACTGAGGTAAATGTTTTTTTTAAACTGAGGTAAGCATCAGTCAAGTAGTTGTTCAAAATGGCAGCGACATCTAGTGTTGAAACTAAGAAGTGCAATGTATATACAGGTAATTTATTGTCAGAGACTATGCTCGAATGGACCTTATTCCATTTTATTTTTAAAATTTACCCTAGGCCAGTTAAAAATAGGTAATGGGCCATTTTTGGCAGGGGGCACAGTTTGGCCACTCTTGTTTTAAACCTTTTTTATCTACATACTTGCCTAAATGTCTCTTAAACATTGTAAGCCACTTCTGCGCATTATTTGGCTCTTTATTCCATATGAGCTTGCAGGTGCTTCAGATTGAAGAGACTGCCATCCGTGCGGTACCGGATGTAAACAGCGTCTTCATTGTTGAGGTCTTTCATGGCTTGTTTCAGCATCATGCTGAAGAAGATTGAAAAGAGGGTTGGTGCGAGAACACAGCCTTGCTTCACGCCATTGTTAATGGAGAAGGGTTCAGAGAGCTCATTGCTGTATCTGACCCGACCTTGTTGGTTTTCGTGCAGTTGGATAAACATGTTGAGGCGCCTGCAAGCTCACAGCAAGACACAAGAGCAACTTGTCCGTGAACTACTCTTTGCAGATGATGCCGCTTTAGTTGCCCATTCAGAGCCAGCTCTTCAGCACTTGACGTCCTGTTTTGCGGGAACTGCCAAAATGTTTGGTCTGGAAGTCAGCCTGAAGAAAACTGAGGTCCTCCATCAGCCAGCTCCCCACCATGACTACCAGCCCCCCCACATCTCCATCGGGCACACAAAACTCAAAACGGTCAACCAGTTTACCTATCTCGGCTGCACCATTTCATCGGATGCAAGGATCGACAACGAGATAGACAACAGACTCGCCAAGGCAAATAAAATAGCGCCTTTGGAAGACTACACAAAAGAGTCTGGAAAAACAACCAACTGAAAAACCTCACAAAGATTAGCGTATACAGAGCCGTTGTCATACCCACACTCCTGTTCGGCTCTGATTCATGGGTCCTTTACCAGTATCTCCGTTGTCTCCGCTCCATCCTCAACATTCATTGGAGCGACTTCATCTCCAACATCGAAGTACTCGAGATGGCAGAGGCCGACAGCATCGAATCCACGCTGCTGAAAATCAAACTGCGCTGGGTAGGTCACGTCTCCAGAATGGAGGACCATCGCCTTCCCAAGATCGTGTTATATGGCGAGCTCTCCACTGGCCACCGAGACAGAGGTGCACCAAAGAAGAGGTACAAGGACTGCCTAAAGAAATCTCTTGGTGCATGCCACATTGACCACCACCAGTGGGCTGATATCACCTCAAACCGTGCATCTTGGCGCCTCACAGTTCGGCGGGCAGCAACCTCCTCTGAAGAAGACCGCAGAGCCCACCTCACTGACAAAAGACAAAGGAGGAAAAACCCAACACCTAACCCCAACCCACCAATTTTCCCTTGCAACCACTGCAACCGTGTCTGCCTATCCCGCATCGGACTTGTCAGCCACAAACGAGCCTGCAGCTGACGTGGACTTTACCCCTCCATAAATCTTCGTCCGCGAAGCCAAGCCAAAGAAAGAAAGAAATTCCATATACCCATCACTCAAAGTGGAAAAGCTTTTGTCTCCATCTCAAGTGGTCTCTGGGCCAAATCGATGTGTTAATTTTGCTTGTGGTACCCAGCCATTTTAGCAGTGAAGCCAATTCATCTTTCAATCCGGTTGTACATCCTGTTTGCTACGATCTGCAACTGCATTAGATGTCAAAATATTGGCTAGTACACCAGCTCCCCCTGCAGGGTTAGTCTGTTCCATGCTATTTAATTGTATTGGTGCGTGGTTCTGTGCATTTGTGCAAATAACATTCAGATTTAGATTTCACATTTAGTGTCAGAGTATATACATGACATCGCACCCACCCCTGAGATTCCTTGCAATACAGAGAGAAACAAATCAGTAAAATGGTGGCGCGAGTTTTGTGGCAGCTATACCTCTTCCCTGATGGTAGCAGCGAGAACAGAGCGTTTGCTGGGTGGTGTGGATCCTTGATGATTGCTGCTGCTCTCTGATGGCAGCGTTCCCTAGATGTTCTCGATTGGGGGGTGGGAAGCTTTACTTACGATGTCCTGGACTGTCCACTACCTTTTGGAGGGCTTTACACTCGGGGTATTGGTGTCCCCATACCAGACCATGATGCAGCCGGCCAGCACACTTTCCACCACAGCTCTGTAGAAATTTACCAGCTCCTGCCCCTCTGCGTCATGAACGGCAGGGTTCTAACTAACGTGCGCTAGTCTGGAAAGGCAGAAGGAGCAAGTGGTATGGCGCACATCGAGCGTCACATCAGGTATTGTACCCATGGCTCAGCCCGGTCAGCAACCCCTCCCACACCTCCACCCATGGCTCAGCCCGGCTTAGGGCTCCAACTCCTGAGGAAGTAGAGGCGCTGACGTGCTTTCTTCACAATGCCATTAGTGTGTTGGATCCAGAAAAGATAGTAACTTCCAAGAATTTTAATTTGCTCACCCTCCCCACCTCTGATCCCCCAATGATCACTGGATCATGCACCACTGGTTTTCCCTTCCTGAAGTCATCAATCTGCTCCTTGGTTTTGGTGACATTGAGTGTGAAGTTGTTGTTGGTGCATCATTCAGGCACGTTTTCAATCTCCCTCCTCTTTGCTGACTCATGGCCACTTTTTATGCAACCCATTACTGTGGTATTGTCAGTGAATTTGTAGATGGTGTTGCTGTCACACCTTGATTGGAACTTTGAGAGGAAGTTGGAGCAGCGATACATTTCCAAGACTGGATGGCGTGTGACCTGAGAACAATTTTCACATGGTAGTGGCCCCATGCTTCTGTTGCCCTTGTCACACTAGCTGATAGATGTTGTGGGCTTGGCAGATGCTGTCCAAGGAATCTTCACGCAAACTTCTGATAGTAGGCATCGAGAGTGGAGTGTCTGAATGGTTGTGGATGAGGTGCCTAATAAGTGGTCTGCTGCGTCCTGTATAGCTAGGAGCTTATTCTAGATCCAAGATTCTTTTATTGTCAATCGTACAGAACATGTAATAATTACACAAAATGTTGTCACCTGGTGCTCCCACCAAGAGAGAGAGAGAGAGAGAAGCATTAGAGAGCACCTTCAGAGTCACTGAGTGTCTGTGGATTTGCCTGCAGTGCTCCCGCTGACTCTGCAGCTGTACAGACCACCGTTCGATTCATCGGCAACTCGAGCTCCAGGTCGAAACCTCCGATGCCATATCGGGAAGCCTTCAGAGGCTGAAGTCTTTCAGGACCCCTTCTTGCCCACAGCACCCTCAATGCATCACATCTGGACAGTAGGAACCTGCAGAGGAGCGTTGTGTCTCCTCTCCTCCTCCCCCACCCCCCCACCCCGAGTGCGGTGCTGTCAACATCACACCCGGGCAGTAGGACCCCGTGGAAGAGCATTGTGTCTCTGCTCTCCTGAGTCCTCATCAGTGGTAACGCTGACTTTGGAAGGTACTGTCTTTTTGTTGGGGGTGCCGGGCCATGCTCGAAGTGCCTTTTTGTGTGCCTTCACAGAAAGCAAAAGTCAACAAATGTTGTGTATTAGTACATTTTGTGCATTAGTACATGGCAATAAAAGAATCTTGAATCTTCCTTGATGCATTTGGGAAAAAGGGTTCCATGGCTAATAAGGGTAAAGAACATAACAAATCCCTTACATCGGGGGTGGCCAAATTATGGCCCTGGGCCAACTGAGGCCTGTTGTTATTTTTTAAATGGCCCAGGGTGAATTTTAAAAATAAAATGGAATATGGCCCAATAGAACATAGTCTCTGACAATAAATCGCACTGTATGTACATCGGTTTCAACACTAGATGCCACTGCCATTTTGAACAACAGCTAGACTGACTATTGAAATGTTAGTCATCAATAAAAACATTGACCTCAGTTTTAAAAAACTGTGACCTCAGTTGATTAAACAGGGAGGAACGGAAAATGCGGAAAAAAAAGCGGCCCTGCTTGAGCTGCTGTAATGGCAGCGCTGCCGCTGGTGCAGACCCGTGGAGAGTAGGGAGTGGAGACGCAGTGATCTCGTGAGGTCCACCCGCCCAGTCCAACTGCCATCAGCTTTAAACAGCCTGTTAATGGAGCTGACAGTGGTTTTATTTACACATTCTGAGACCACAAAGTCTGTGCCCAAGATGGCGGCGCCTATGATCGGCAGCAACCGTGAAGGGTTGCAGACATCGGGGAAGCAGAGGACTGGTGAAGGGCCCCAAAAAAACAGGGAGAACACGCCCCGTTTGAGAAGGAGAAGAGGAGATGGCCCTCAGGACGGTGACCACGGCAGTGGACCAGTGAGGGGTTCTCTGGCTAAAGAACACACAAGTGGCAGGTTATTGGTGAGAAGAGGTAGCGAACCCATGCAGGCTATGGGCTGCTGGCAACTGCAATTGACAGATCCAAGTGGCAGCAGGGCTGGTGCCAGACTATTTTGTGCCCTAAGGCGGGCTGAGCCATGGGTGGAGGTGTGGGAGGGGTTGCTGACCGGGCTGAGCCATGGGTATAATACCTGATGTGGCACTTGATGTGCACCATACCACTTGCTCCCTCTGCCTTTCCAGACTAGTGCGCGTTAGTCATTCATGGCACAGAGGTGTTGGAGCTGTTGGAGTCTCTCTTCAACAGCACCCCTCTGAGGTCTGTGCCCTAGGTGGCTGCCAAGTTGGTCTAATGGTAGCAGACTGACTGAAGAGGTTATTGAAACTGGGAAGTGAGAGGGTGCCGAGAGCGCTGAAGGGATCCTGATCGTGTCGGAGGTTCGGATCTGGAGCTCGGACTGCTGATGGTTTGGACTGGACTCTGTGTGGCTGCAGTGAATGGAGCAGCGCTGGAGGCGAATGCTCGTACACTCAAGGTTTCTGAAGGGACTCTCTTTTGCTTCTCTGATTCTAAGAGGCGCTTCAGACAATTTCTGCCGATGGCAAATCTGTCTGCCTTGCAACAGACTAAAGCAAATTCCATGTTATATTCCACTGTTTTTATTACACGACAAAGGAATCTTAAATCTTGAATAGCAAGGTGGTGGCAAAAATTTCAGACCTAGTGGGAAAATGAATACTTCTTCACAGAAGTTAAGGGGAAGTGTGTTTGATTTGCAAGGAATCTGTTAACTTTATTCTTTCTTCTTTGGCTTGGCTTCGCGGACGAAGATTTATGGAGGGGTAAATGTCCACGTCAGCTGCAGGCTCGTTTGTGGCTGACAAGTCCGATGCGGGACAGGCAGACACGGTTGCAGCGGTTGCAGGGGAAAATTGGTTGGTTGGGTTGGGTGTTGGGTTTTTCCTCCTTTGTCTTTTGTCAGTGAGGTGGGCTTTATTAACTTTATTAACTTTATTAGCCTATCACTAATAGCTATGTGCAGATCATTCCAACTTTTCATCAACATAAAGGAAGCAACTTGAAAATCCAAATTAAAATATATGATTGCCAGCACACAATCAGGTGCCCATTGAAGTCAAGCCTTAGTTAATTTTTGAAAGATAACTGTTCCAAAGTATTTTCCGAGCTAATTCTTTCATTCTCTTCAAATAAAATCAAGAGGTGTTCCTCACTACCCTTACATCTCAGCCATGGTCACTTTGGGGGGAAAGATAAATTTTAAAGGGGGCACCCGGATTTGAACCGGGGACCTCTTGATCTGCAGTCAAATGCTCTACCACTGAGCTATACCCCCAACCTGTTGAACTTCTTAAATATAGTCCTGATCCATAAAATGTTGTTCCTTTAAGTTGTTAATTTTTATGAGAATGATTCATTGCAAAACTTAAATACAGTAAATCCTGTCTCACGTTGTACCGAAAGGAATGAAATGTTTAAATTTAGCTCTCTCTAGTGGGACAAACCTGCACAACAAGACATAGGTGATCGATACTTGTGTTTCATTCCTGATTTAATTTGATCACTTATGTTCAGCAAGCTCCCAGTCATAATGGACCGAAATGTCAATCATTACTTTGCCTCCACAGATGCTGCTTGACTTGGACTTCCTCTGCTCAAGCACTTTATTTTTTTGCTCCAGATTCCAGCATCACCACTCCCTGATGTCAATGTGATAACAATTCAATAATGGGACAGATTGCCTGACTGGCATTCCATTTCCTTTCATGTTACAAAGGTGCCTGCCTGTCCTTCACCTGCTAGCTTGTCCTTCACTAATCCCTACATCCTCAGAGGCCTAAAGTAATTCAGTATGTCCCCGTGTCACTTACCAATTTTAATGGCTGCATCATGGTACAGGAACTATCTTGTCCATTTCAGCAAAAAACTGCAGAGAATTATGATGCAAAACAACCTCCCCTCCTGCTGCCTCAGGACAGCAGCCAACATTTAAAGCATGTAACCCACCCCAGTTGTACTCACTTCTCCCTCCTGTCGTGCAGAAGACACGTGTTTGAAAGTGCCTGCATATCAAGAAAAGTGGTGCATCTCCTTGTGCTGGCCATCTCACAGCAGCATGGCCCTGGGTTCCATCACATCCTTGTCTGCCATCTGTGTGGATTTGATTCAATTCACTTGCTCATCCCTCAATCATTTACTAGTTGCTTCCCATGCCAGCTGGTTTTCTGCCCACTAGTCCCTTGCCCATTCATAGAGGCACAAAAAGAGGCTCTTCATCCCCCCAAAAAATGTTAAAACACCATGCTGGAAAAACTCAGCAGGTCAAACTGTGTACTTTATGCAATAAAAATAAAGGTACATAACCTATGTTTCAGACTTGAGCCCTTCATCAAGGTATGAACAAAAGATACATAACCAATGTTTGGAGCTTGAGCCCTTTATCAAGATAGGAGCAAAATGTAGGCAGGTACCTGAATCTCCATTTGCTGGTGTTCCCTTATCCACCTATTACCTCCTGCCTCTGGGCCTGTGCTCCTCCCCCTGCCCGTCACCCACCCCCCACCATTTTGTTCGGGCACCTGCCTACATTTTGTCCATACCTTGATGAAGGGCTCAAGGCTGAAATGTTGGTTCTGTACCTTTATCTTTGCTGCATAAAGGACAATGTTTGACCTGCTGAGTTTCTCCAGCATTGAGTTTTTATTTCAATCACAGTGTCTGCAGACTTCTGTGTTTTACTCCTTCAACCCAACACATCTATTCCAACCCATTCTATTGCACCCTTCCCCGCACATTCCATTTATCTCTCTCTTAAGCCTTGACAATTTAGCTTCTTGCACCTCCAGGTTCAAGGACAGTTTCCAACCTGCTGTTATCAGACTCTTGAATAAACCTCTCATGAATAAAAGCTGACACCTTGCTCTGTTGAACTGCTTTAACACTGTTCCCTTTACTTTTGTTTTAGTGCAACATTATCGCTTGTACTTCAGTTTTTAGTTTTGCACTTCCTTTAGTCTGATGCACAGGTTGACTTGCCTGGATAGCATGCAAAACAAAGTAGGAAATAAACCATTCAACTCAATTTAATTCACTCGCTCATCCCACACCCCTGCTTTCTAATCTCTCAATCATTCAGAGATTGTTTTCCCTGCCAACTGGCCACCCTCCTGCTCACTGGCCCTTTATTCCATCTTATCCAAGACAACCAGTGGGCCCATCTATGCTAAACCCTTTCACCTGCCTTGGTGATTCATAGATCCCTTCCCACTCATTGTCTCTCTCACCCTGCCCACGGTATCTCACCCAAATGAGAGCCATCCTTCAGTTCACAGCTCCCTCATGCTGATCACCTGCCCCTTGCCCTGCTTGCAGGTCTCTCTCCCAATCACCAGCCTTACCCTCCTGCTCACCAGTCACCCTCTCTCTCTTAGACCCTTCTCTTTGCTTCTCAGAACCTCACAAGGAGATTGTGGAATCTCCCAGTTTTGCATCCATGGAGTCCTGCATGATAAAGTTCTGCTGAGATTTTGTGGCACACTTAGGACTCGAGTATCCAGAAGCTCAGTTTTCAGGAAGACTCCTGGAGGGTCTCAGACCAAAGAATGATTCTGATGAGGTTGGGAAAACTACAGTTCATACTTCTAGAGTCATTGTTGGACATGCATTTAAATAAGTTATTTGCTCACCTACTCGGCTCTGATCAATCCCCCATTTGCACTAATGTCACATTAATCCCATTTATTTAGGAAATCCATGCAGTCACCGGAAGAACATTGACTTTCCACGGAGATGCCAGAGGGGATTAAGATCAAACCCATGCCACTGGCACTGAAGCAACAGCTAGACTAGAAAGGCTCAGTCTGAAACTTCGACTGCTTTTTATTTCCTATGTAGCTGTGTGAAAGATTAAAGGGAGCAGATGGACATTGTTTACCTGGATTTCCAGAAAGTGTTCGATATAGAGCTGTATAAAAGACATATACAAAGGTAAGGATGCATTGAGTTGGGGTGATTCATTAGCACGGATAGAGGATTGGTTAACCAAGAAAAAAGCAGAGAGTTTGGGTACAGGGGTGTTTTTCTGGTTGGCAATCAATGGTGAGCGGTGTGCGCAGGGGTCGGTGCTGGGTCCACAACTGTTCACGATATACATAAACAATCTGGGACATGGGACAGAGTGTAATGTATCTAAGTTTGCTGATGACACTAAATTGAGTGGGAAAGCACATTTGATCGTTTATACAGAAATACAGTGAGTCTGCAGAGAGATATAAATTGGTTAAGTGAATGGGGAAGGGTCTGGCAGATAGCGTACAATGTTGGTATTATGTGAGGTTATCCACGTTGGAAGGAAGAATGGAAGATCTGATTCTTATTTAAATGGCAAGTGATTGCAGCATGTTGCCGTGCAGAAGGACTTGGGAGTGCTTGTGCGTAAATCACAAAAGATTGGTTTGCAGGTGCAGCAGGCTATTGAGAAGGCAAATTGAATGTTGGACTTCATTTCTAGAGGGATGGAATTTAAGAGCAGTGAGGTTATGCTGCAAATGTACAAGATACTGGGGAGTACTGCATGCAGTTCGGGCCTCCTTACTGGCTTTGGAGGCATTGCAGAAGAGGTTCACAAGGGTTGATTCCAGAGATAAGGGGGCTAGCCTGTGAGGAGAGGTTGAGTCGTCTGGGGCTGTACTCACTGGAATTTAGAAGAAAGAGGATCTTATGGAAATATATAAAATTATGAAAGGCATGGATAAGATAGAATTAGGTCCAGTAAGTTGGTTCCATTGGTAGTGGAGACCAGAACCAGGGGACATAGCTTCAAAATAAAAGATAGTAGATTCAAGATAGAAATGAGGACAAACTGCTTTTCCCAGAGGGTGGTGAATCTATGGAATTAGTTGTCCATTGAACCAGTGGAGGCAACCTCAGACAAGCTTGGACAGATATTTACATAGAAAGGGAATGAAGGGATATGGGGAAAAAGCAGGTAGGTTGAGGTGACTCTTTCATCAGATCAGCCATGATCTGGCAGAGCAGGCTTAACGGGCCAGGTGGCTTATTCCTATTCTTAAAACTATAGAACAATACAGCACAGAAACATGCCTTTCGGCTCTAGTCCATGCCAAACTATTATTCTCCCTTCTCCTGCTGACCTGCACCCCGACCATACCCCTCCAATCCATGTAGTTGTCCAAATTCTTAAAAATTAAAATTGAGCCCGCATTCACCACTTCAGCCGGCAGTTCGTTTCACACTCTCACCACTCTCTGTATGAAGAAGTTTCCCTTATGTTCCCTTAAAACCTTCCCCCTTTCACCCTTAACCTATGTCCTCTGGAGACCGGGTCAAAACTGGCTGAAGGGGTACAAAGGGATGCAAGAGGGTGCCGAGGGTACTAATCGCATCGGAGGTTCGGATGTGGAATTCGGATTACCGATGGTTTGGACTGGACTCTGCGTGGCTGGGAAGGCTGCGGGAGCACTGGAGCAAATCCACGGACACTCAGTGACTCTGAGGTGAAGTTTTTTTCAGCTCCTCTTCCTCTGGCTGTAAGAGGCCCTTCAGGCAATTTCAGCCAATGGTCAATCTGTCTGTCTTGCAGCAGGCAAAAGCAATTTTGTGCATTATGACTCATTTTGTGACATGACAATAAATGGAATCTTGAATATATTTACACATTAAGACAGTGTCCTTGAAATAGCAAAGATGTCTTTATTATTATCTTTATCTTTGCTAAATAAAGAACAGAGTTTATCCTTGCTGAGTTTCCCAGCTTTGTGTTTTACTTCAATCATGTTGTTCACACTTTTGTGATTTCCTCCTGAACATATTGAGATTTTTTTCCAGCACCGCCAGTTTAACTTGCATTTGGAGAAGTTACCAAATTTTGCTTCATGAATGTGGCACTCAGATTCCAAGACAAATAGCAAAACACAGAAATCTGTAGACACCGTGGTTGAAGAAAAAACTCAAAATGCTGGAGAAACTCAGCAGGTCATTAATAATAGATGTGATAAATGAAGGTCTTAGGATCTCCCACTGTCCTGAGGCACCAGTTGCTGCTTTCAAGTTATTTAATTTGTGTGCCAGGACATATCTTGCAATGTATAAGATTAATCATTTTGGGGGCTCCAACAGAAAGTAAAGAAGTCCAACTCCATTCATACTGTTCTGAAGCCTGCAGCACACTGCTTATCATAAATAGGCCAACAATCACTGAAGAAAAAAATCTTCACCAGTTTTTTGTCCCAAGACAAATAGGCGACCAACCAGACAGCAACTCTCGCTGATGATGCCCGTGTGGGGGTCCACCTGCAGACAGCACCAAGCTTGGAAACGCGCATGCTCAACAGAGTAACAAATCGCGGCGAGCTTGATTGGCCGCCGTCTGTCACGTGTGCGGATGTTGCTGGAGGCGGGCGAAATGATGCCCAGGAGAAATCGTCATGGCTGAGGATCCGAGGCCAGGGATTGGGTTTACGTCCTCTGGCGAGTCGCCTTGTGCCTCCAGTCCCACGGTCAGCGGTGCGGCTCCGGGCCGCTCCCTCAGGAGGTCGGTCAAACTCCGGGCTTGGGACGGGAGTGCAACAAAATAAAGGGACACATAAGCGTTAGGAAGATGTGAAGGGAAGCCTTTTGTTAAAAAAAATCTGGCAAATTGATTAGGATGGTTTCAAAATAATCCTATTCACGCAGGTTCTCTTAAATCTCTCTTTGAGCAGGCTTGAGTTTTAAGAAGAGGCTGCAACCTTTTTCCCCTGGAGCAGAGGAACTTGGGAGGACTATAAATAAAAATTTGAGTGGTATAAATCTGGAAAACAGTCAAAGACTTTCCCCCCCAACCCAGGATCGAAGAGTCTAAAATAGTGGTTCTCAACCTTTTTCTTTCCACTCACATCCCACTTTAAGTAATCCCAATGTCATTGGTGCTCTGTGATTATTAAGGGGTTGTTTAAGGTGGGAAGGGAAGGGAGAGAATCACTGCTCTAGCCCCAATTGTTACTGAAATATTTTGCTCCAGAACAAATGTCATTGGCCCATTTCCCTTGGAGATATGAAACTCTGCACATCATGAGTCAATTAGGTGCGATTAAAACTGGTTTTCAAACTTTTTCTTTCCATCTACATACCACCATGAGCAATCGCTGTTGGCATAGGGATTACTTCAAGTGGTATTGGGAGTGGAAAGAAAAAGGTTGAGAACCACTGGTCTAAAACTAGAGAGGAGTAGTTCTGTGGCTTGAGGTACCAGATAAAGTGGTTGAGAGAAGTGCAATAGCAGCATAAAAGAGACATTTAGACGGGAATGTGGAAAGAAAAGGTTTAGAGCAGTGGGTCTCAAATCTTTTTCTTTCCAATCACATACCACCACTTTTAAGTAAACTCTCAAGTATCCATAGAACACCTATGGTATGGAGGGATATGGATTAAACCAATGGTTCACAACCTTTTTTCCTACTCACATACCATTTTAAATAACAGAGCGCCTTTAGCAAACAATGAGGAAAAAATGTTGAGAACCATAATGAACATTGACTTCACTGCTTTCCATTAAACCTGCTTGCCTTTTCTCCCCTTTTTCCTGCCTTTCCAGTTCTTTCACCTGCACAGCCCTGTCTTTTCACCCCTCCCCCTCAGTGCTGCCATCCTCTCACCACCAATCATCTCCTGCCCTGCCACCTGCTTCCCCCTCCCACTCTTTTATTCTGAAGCACACTGGCATTTTCTCATAATTTGATGAAGGGCTCAAGCTAGGTAAAGGACCCTGTTTGACTTGCTGAGTTTCTCCAGCATTGATTTTGCTTCATCCACGGTGTCCACAGAATTCTGTGCTTTACCATTGGATTAATGGAGGCAAATGGGAATAGTTCAGGTAGACAACTGAACCATTATGGGCTAAAGGGCCTGTTCACCTGCTCTATAAAAATTATGACACCAAAAATGGTCTCACTTCACCCTGGCAAGCTCATTTGTCTAACAAGAGGGATAGATTCTTCCTATCAATTTCAAACCACTTCATGTAATAAGGTCCCAAATCTTGATCCCTGGCATTCATAATCTTAGGTTCTTTATGCAGCTAATGATTGATGAATTTTTTTACTAAAGGAAAGTTTTGATTGGATGAAGAATTGCTGGAGGAACTCAACAGGTGCGACAGCATCCATGGGTGAAAATGGTCAGTCAATGTTTCAGGTCTGAACCCTTTACCTTAGACGATCTTTTAATCCTGTTGCTGGTGACAGTGAATAATTACACCTGGGTTCCAAAGATTGGAAAACATGAACTTGTCTCAGAAAATTCAGAACACGGTAATCAGAACAGGAGCTGCAGCTTCAATCTGCAAAAGACAAAGTAGGAAGTCATTTCCGTCACCACCAGACACATCTTCCCATCTCCTCCCTTCCATCTTCTGTAGGCACCAGTCCCTCTGATTCCCTCGTCCATTCAACCCTTCCTATTAATCGCCCCCTTGGCACCTTCCACTGTGGCCGCAGGAAGTGCCCACACCTCCCTCACCACTATTTGGGGCCCTAAACAGTCTTCCAAGTGAAGCAACACTTCGCTTGTGTATCTGCGGCAGACACCTACTGCATCCGTTGCTCCCGTCATGGCCTTCTCTACATCGGAAAGATTGGACCCATACTGGGAAATCACTTTGCTGAGCACTTTTGCTCTGTCTGCATCAATAACAGGGATCTCCCAGTGGCCATCTCCATTGCTGACATGTCTGTCAATTGCCTCATGTACTTGTCAAACCAAGGCCATGTGTAAATTGGAGGAGCAAAACCTAATTTTCCATCTGGGCACTCTCCAACTGGAAGGCATTAATGTAAACTTCTCCAGTTTCTGCCAGCTCACTCCCCGCTCTCCCTCCCTTCCCCATCCCTCTGACTTCTTTCCTCCAGCTCTCCACCCCCTTCCCTCTCCATTCACAGCCACCCCCCCTCCCCCTGTTTGCTGGTGTGCCCTCCCTCCCTTATCCACTGTGACCATTTTGTCTACACCTTGATGAAGGGCTCTAGCTCAAAATGTTGGTTTATGTATCTTTATATTTGCTATATAAAGTACATTGTTTGACCTGCTAAGTTTCTCCAGCATTGTGTTTTTACTTCAACCACTGTGTCTGGAGACTTTCATGTTTTACTTCCAGAACAGTAGATCTCCACCTTTTTCTTTCCACTCACATACCACTTTAAGTAATCTCCATGCCAAAGGTGCTCTGTGATTAGTAAGGGATTGCTTAAGGTGGTATGTGGGTGCAAACCACTGTTTTAATCGTAACTAATTGACTCGTTTTGTGCACAGTTTCATAACTCCAAAGGAAATGGGCCAATGGCAATTGTTCTCAAGCAAAATATTTCAGTAACAATTGGGTCTAGAGCAGTGATTCTCAACCTTCCCTTCCCATTCACGTACCACCTTATGCAATCCCTTACTAATCACAGAGCACCAATGATATAGGGATTACTTAAAGTGGTATGTGAGTGGAGAGAAAAGGTTGAGAACCACTGCTTTTGGAAGTCTAGAAACATTTTTTTTTTAATTGTTTATTGTCACATGAAACAAGATAGGGTGGAAAAACTTAATTTTGGGGACTATCTAGGCATTAAAAAAATTGCCATGCTCTGGCATCATTTTGGATTTAAAAATTGCAGAAAACCACAAGGTAAAGAAAGTAAGAAGAATAATTGTGATAATGGTCAAGGTGAGCTTCGAGGTGTTTAACATAAGAGACAAATCAGATTTCTTCATGGTGGTTTCCTGCCATTCCAGTCATTGGCTGGTGGATGGGAATCCCGCACAAAAAGTTGTTCTATGCTGTCAGACGTTGTCCTGATAAGAGCGACCTCCACGGCATTCCATGAAAAAACACCTTGTAGCAGGAAAAAGTGAAATCTTTCCAGGTAGATGAGTCAAGGTGGAAAAAGAATTCTTATGAACCAATGTTTTTCTTATTCACAGGACACCTGTTGGATCATCCAAAAAGTTAAACGCAAGCTTTAAATCTCCAGTGAGTATTCAAAATGTTCCCAAGTGTGTCTACCGAAGTGGTCTCCAAAGTGGTTGATATCAACTCCTGGGGGTTGATGGGACAATCAAAGGGGTCAATAAATGCCAGAGGGTCGAAAGAAGGGGTTAATAAATGGTAGGTGGGGGGGCGATTGAACTTTTGAAAATAGCGCCTCTGGTAGGGGTGGCCAACCTCTCACGAGAGCTGGCCTTGGTGGCCGCCATGTTGTATTTGGCTTCGGCCAAGGACTCTCAGAGTGGAGAAGTAGGAGGTATGTGTACAATTCCCCTTCCACCCCCTGTCTGGTGCAGCCACCCCATCTCTCCCCCCTTCAAAGCCAGCACTGCCACTCCTGCCCCGTCTAGCACCACCACCCTCCCTCCCCCCACCCCCCAGTCCAGAGTCACCAAACCCGTCCTGTCAAGCACCACCACCACCCCAAAGATTCCATGCCTGGGGGTCGATGAGCTACCAAGGATTCCATAAAGGGGACAATGGTTTTAAAAGTTTGGGAACCCCTGATCTACAGGCATGTTCTCGCTTGGGCCTCAATCTTCTGTGAGGGGTGCTGGACAAAGTGGCGGCTCTCTGTCTTCCATAGCCAAAGAATTTCATATAGGTTATATCTTAAATGTAGCATTACGTGACAATAATGGAACGTTTACCTTTATGTATGCAAAGGCAGGTCGAGGTAATCATTAAAAACTACTAGGATTACTTTTGCAGGTTTTTCTTTAATTTTCACGAAGATTCACTTGTCCAAATACTCATCCAATCACTTTTGAAAATGTGATACTACTTTTCATTCAATTCCTCTGTTTACTGTGAGGTGTTATCGAGCGAATCGGCTACTGTTTTGCTCTCTTTGTTTAATTTTTTTTAAATGTGGGAAACTCATCAATACAGGCAATAGTTCCTGTTTAAGGTCTCTCATTGTCTTCTCTCCCACCTGCAGATACTGTCGTCCCACCGGAGCTCAGATGCCACTGATCTTCAAATTGAACTCGAAGATCTGAAAAAGAAATCCAAAGATCTTGACCAACAGATCGCTGAACTGATCTCAGAGTAAGGTTTTGTTTGCCTTGATCATTCAAACGTTTGATCAAGTGCTAATTAAAATACAGTAAAACCCCCAGTATCGGGCACCTATGAGGATTGGTAGATGGCGGATGTGCAAATTTTCCGGTTGCTTGAGACTCACTCTTAAAATGCCTAACTAATACAGCTGCATAAAGAATAAATAGTTTAAAAGGCAAAAATACTAGACTATACTGACACTCAATAAGCTTCACTGGCATGAATATATAAATCTTAAAGCATTTTATTTTATTTTCAGTCAACATATAATTGTTGCTGCATCTCCATGGAGCTGCCCAAAACTCAAACAGTAACATTATAAATAATTAACCCTCCACCCCCAAAGTTTACAGATAAAGCCTAATGTACTTAATAATATACTAATATAGATGAAGACTCTTACTAAGCAGGCAGCCAATGACGAGCAGCATCAATCAGCTCTTCATCGGAGGAGTCACGCGATGGAGTAGTGGCCGGACGGTGAACTCCAGCCCTCTCCAGAAAAGTCGGGAAAAACAAGAGAAAACACAAAGGCACAGAAATAAAAGTTACAGAAAAGTGAGTATAAAGGTGGAAAGAAGATGGCGACAAAAAAAGAAAAGTCGAAAGCAACGGTAAGAAGAGAGGAAGAGAAGACAAAGGAGGGAAAAGGTGAAGGCCTTACCTGTCCGAAGAGGCCCGCTGCGGAGAGAGAAACCCGCTCCCTCAGGTCGGTAAATAATGGACTACAAAAATGGCTCGCAGAGCCGAACAAAAGTGCGCAACCGCGCATGCGCGAAGTTTCGCGCATGCGCGATGCGAATGAAAAAAAACACACCGACGGGAGGGGGGACCAGCTGGGGAGTCGATCTCCACAGCCGGCAACGACAGCTGCAGAACACCTGCAGCAAGAAGAGACCACAGAAGACAATAGAAACAAGATAGAAGAGGAGGAAAGGGCACCAAAGAAACAACAGATGGTCAACCCAGAGGAAGAAGAAGAGGAAGAGTATGGTGAAATAGAAGAAGAAAAGAGAGGCAAGGTAAAGGATATACTTGCTCTTATTAGAGGATACATGGAATCATTTAAAGAATGGCAAACACAGGAATTTAAGGATTTAAGAAAAAGAATAAACAACACAGAGGAGAAAATAATTAAAATGGAGATGACCTTAACAGAAATGGGAAAAAAAATGGACAAGATGGAAGAGCGGGCAGTAGCAGCAGAAATGGAGGTAGAAGACTTAAAAAAGAAATTGGAGAAATCTAATAAAAAAACTAAAGAGACACAAGAACTACTAGCTCAAAAAATAGATACAATGGAAAACCATAACAGAAGAAATAACATAAAGATAGTGGGCCTTAAGGAAGATGAAGAAGGCAAGAATATGAGGGAGTTTATAAAAGAGTGGATCCCTAAGACCCTAGGATGTCCAGAACTACAGCATGAAATGGAAATAGAAAGGGCACATAGAGTAATGGCCTCCAAACCACAACCACAACAAAAACCAAGATCTATTGTAGTAAAATTCCTAAGATATACTACAAGAGAAAAGGTACTGGAGAAGACAATGGAAAAAGTAAGAGAGGGCAACAAACCACTGGAGTATAAAGGGCAAAAAATCTTCATTTATCCAGATATAAGTTTTGAACTCCTAAAGAAGAGAAAAGAGTTCAATACAGCAAAGGCGATTTTATGGAAGAAAGGGTATAAATTTATACTAAAGCATCCAGCGGTATTGAAAATATTTATTCCAGGACAACAAAACAGACTATTCGCGGATCCAGAAGAAGCACGAAAATTTGCAGAACAATTACAAAAATAGACTGAGGGAGGAAGACGGGTAATGAGAGTTAAAATGATCACGACTGATATGTATGTGGGTAAAGACAAAAATAGACTGAGGGATGAAGACGGGTAATGAGAGTAAAAATGATCACGATTGATATGTACGCAGGTAAAGAGGTATAAGAGTGAATAGAGACAATGAGCATACATGAATGTATCTGTACTTAGAGGAAAATATGGATAGTATAGACAAGAATTAATAAGGGAAGGTAATGGAATAGAGAGAATAAGGAGGGAATTAAAAGAGGGACCTTTGTGACATATGAAAAGTGAAATCTTTTCTGGGGGAGGCGGGGTGGGGGGAAATAGCGGTCACTGCAAAATCAGTTGACGCTTGCGAGTGGATTCGCAAATCCAAATGGAGAGGGGAGATGTGGTTGTCCGACAAGGGATAAAGGACAACTCAGGAGGTGAAGGGGAGATTGGGGATAAATAAGATAGAAATAGGAGAATAAGGAAAATGTTAGATGTTGTAGGAATGTTGTCTTATAAAGAGTTGAAAATAAGAAAACAGAAATGGAAAAGGAGGAAAGGTAATGATGGAAAAACGGAAAGAGAAGATAAACAAAATATAAAAGGGCTACGCTGAACTATATGTCTTTAAATATTAATGGAATACATAACCAAATTAAAAGGAAGAAACTACCAAATTTAAATGAATAAATGTATTCCATTAGAAAAAATAACATATTGGTTAAGAAATAACATTGAAATATTCGAACAAGTATAGGAGCCTTACATTAAATACAATAGCGAAAACCTACCGGGGACAAACATTACCTAAGTTGATGGAAGGAGAAGGAAAGAAAAGAATGGACTCAGTAGAATTTCTGGTGTAATTTTGTTGAATGACAACATTGTCTGACTGGCTTAATGCAACCTAGATTGTATACCTAAAATGGATGAGAGGGGGGGGTGGGGGGGTGGTTTGGGAGGAAAGGGGGGGGGGGAGAAAAAGTCACTGTATATGTGTGAAAAGAAATAGTGTATATCATGGCTAATGTGATTTATGGTGTGAAAAAAAAAAAAAATTAAAAAAAAAAAAAAAAAAATCAGCTCTTCATCCTGGGTGACGCCATTTTATTCAGACAACTTTATTCAAACAGCTGCCTCGACCACAACCAAGGAACTACGCTCGCTAAGTATTTGCTCCCATCTTCGCCAAAGTTTTATGTGTTACTTCAGAGAGCATTCACTTCTACAGTTTTTAATTTTTATTTAATCTTATCTATCTTAATTTTTAAAATTTATTTCTTTGATTTTTTAAATGCTGTTGCTTCAGGTTAATGGTTGCCTGAATTCTGGATAACGGATTTTACTGTAAATCCAGAAACCTATTTCAGCATGTATCAACGTGAGATTTCTAATCAACTGAACCCTCTTTACCAAAAAAAAAGCCCTATTCATAGGCAACCACTCTGCGGAATATATCCACTCTGTCCGCAATGGCCATCCTGAACTCTCGGTTGCTGTAATTTCACCTCCCGTTCACACACTGACCTGTTCAGCCTTGGTGTTTTCCATTTCCAGAGTGAGGCCAAATGTAAACTAGAACAACCCCTCATATTCCACCTGGGTAGTCTGCAAGCCAGTAGTATAAAACATTGCTTTTTCCAACTTCAGGTATTCTGTGCACCCTGTGCTGGTTTCTCTCTCTGTTTCATTCTCTCACTGTTGTCATTCCTCTTATGTGGTTCAACTCATCACCTTCCTTTCTTATCTGCATCTGCAGCCTCCTGTGTCTCCCCTTATCACCTTCTAACGTCTGCTTCTACCGCCACCCTCCCTCCCCTGCCTGATCCTATCTGCCCTCTCCTCGTCTTTGTGCCCATTACCCAGCAGCCACTGTCTCCCAATTCCGGCTGTCAATCCCATCATTAACTTCCTCACCTAGTTCCACCTGCTTTACCTCTCCCTCTATCGCCCAGTCCTGATGCAAGGTCTTGATCCTCACCTAGTTCCACCTGCTTTACCTCTCCCTCTGTTGCCCAGTCCTGATGCAAGGTCTCAATCCACTGTTTCAGATTTATTGTCAGAGTATATACATGACATCACATACAATCCTGCGATTCTTTTTCACGCGGGCCAGGCAGAATTTCTACTTCTCGGTAGTGTCCTTTTGGCCCCACAGGTGCTGACTGAACTGGAGGGAAGGATGGTGAATGCTGGGATTTTGAAAAATTACTGTGGTATAAAATGTTTGTCCTTCTAAACTAGTGTTGTGGAGCTGCCTCTGCATTAAAGGTCTGCTCAAAGGTGTGATTGCATATGTCACTTGTATGTATTTCTTTGGTTGCAGAGGGTATACGCTCGAAGAACTTGACCAACACATTGACCAGCTCCACGAGTACAATGACATCAAGGATGTTGGCCAGATGCTGTTGGGAAAACTGGGTAAGAACCTGTGTTCTGTTGAAAACTTAAGGAACTGATTTTGTAGAATCTGAAACAGTGGGTGTTCCTCCCCTTAAAACCTGTTCCTCCACTCAATAGGATCATGGCTGATCTGATTTTGGCCTAAGTTCCCCTTTCTTGCCTACTCGTGTAATAGTTAATACAATTTAAATGTTGATCTCCCTCTATTTTTCACCCCAAAATCTGGTATTTTCCATGTATTGCACGTAAAAGTCGATCCTCCTTATTTTTGGCCCTGGCTGCCCGCCCTCCAGAGCTCCCGATGCCCCAAATGCGGACTTACCACTTACCACCCAGGCCCGCCCTCCCATCTGAGCTCCCGATGTTCCGACCGTGAACTTACCACCCAGGCCCAGTTACCCGCCTGTTCATCCGAGCTCCTGACATCCTGAACGTGGACTTGACACCCTGTCTTGGCCACCCGGCCATACAAGCTCCCGACGCCCCGACCATGGATTTACTACCCAGGCCCGCCCGGCTGCCCATCTGAGTTCCCAATGTCCCGAATGTGGACTTACCACCCGGTCCTGGCCTCCCGCCCGTCCATCCGAGCTCCCGACGCTCTGACCATGGACTTATTACCCAGGCCCGCCCGGCCACCCGCCTGTCCATCCGACCTCCCGTCGACCAGATCGACGCAGGTACTTACCGCAGTCAAAAGTAGCACGTGTGTAATAATTGACCCTGTAAATTTTACTGTAACGATAGGGCCACAAATTTGACTATTACATGAAAATATACGGTAGTTATTTGATAGAAACATGGGGTGGAGATGGCTCTCTTTCCCTGTCTTGTCTATGCTGATCATCCTGTCTACACTAAAGTTATTTGTTTGCATGATACCAGTATCTCTCTATGCCTCTCTTATCCAGGAAGTTGTCTGAATGGCTTTTAAACATTTTAATTATATCTGTATCTACCATCAGCTGGCTGCTTGTTCCAAATATTCACCACTCTGTTTGGAAAATCTTACTCCTCCAATCCCAGTTAAATTTCTCCCCTTGCACCTGAAACTTCTGCCCTCCAGCTCTTGCCTGCCTTGTGCATGGAAGAATATTTTGACTATCTATCCTGTCTTTAAATTTAAATTTAGACATACAACACGGTAACAGACCTTACGAACCCATGCTGCCAAAATATATCTGATTGACCTACAATCCCTGTACGTTTTTTGAACGGTGGGAGGAAACCAGAGCACCTGGAGGAAACCCAGACAGACACAGGGAGAATGGATAAACTCCTTACAGACAGCGTTGGATATAGACCCCAGTCGCTGACGCTGTAACAGCGTGGCACTAACAGCTACGCTAACTGTGCCATGCTTTGCCCTTCATAATTTTATGAACCTCTGTAAGGTTACCACTCTGCCTCCTACGTTACAGAGAGAATAAACTCATCCTATCCAATCTCTCCTTATAACTATAGCTGTTCATTGCAAGCAACATCCTGGTGAGTCTCTTCTGCACTCTCTCCATTGCTACTGCATCAATCCTGTAGTGTGATGACCAGAATTGCACACCAAATCTCCAAATCCGATCTGACTAACGTTTTGCATAACTACAACATGATTGGGAAGTTGGGAAACTCTCATACCCAGTAAGCATGCCAAATATCTTTTTCACTACCCAATTCATTTCTGTTTCCAATTTCAGGGATTAACATCCTAGGTCCTTCTGGACATCAACACTCCTAAGGTTCCTGGCACTTGTTTTGTATGTCTTGCCTGAATTTGACTTCCCAAAATGCATGACCTCACACTTGTCTGGTTTAAACATCATCTGTCTCTGCTCTGCCCAACTGTTCTCTTGATCAATGTCACATTGAACTCTTCGACAACATTCTTCACTTCTTATGCCTCCAATTTTTGTGTCATCTGAACGCATATTAATCAGACCTGCCAGTCCCTACACTCATCTCTGCAGCACAGCACTTGTTCCAGATTTTCAGACAGGAGAATGCCTATCCACCCTGCTCTTGACCTCCCAATCTGCCAAGCCAACTTGCAAACCTGCCTCAGATCCCTGTATACTCCCACAATGTCTGAGACCCTACCTGTCCATACCTTCAATATACTCATTGTGGTATCTGCAGCTCTCTGGAGCAGAGAATTGGAAAGGTTCTCTCTTCATCTCTGTCTTACACACCTCGGGTGTATCAGTAAGATCCCCTTTGGTTCTTCAGAACATCAATGTCTTTCTTCTCTACTTTATAAAGTCTATTCCAGAAAAGAGATCTGTGATAAAATGGGAAAAGAGATGATACCACAGGTAATCCTTCTGCAAAATGGCTCAAGATATTCATCTAAGTTAAAGGCATAGTTTTTGGTTACTATTTGAGATGGAGTTGTGATTCCTACATTGTGAAGGCTTTGCTCCCTTAATTGTTCCCACAGTGTAGCTTTGCTTAAATTGCAATGGATGGTGTTGTAAATGCTGCTGACATCCCTGCTTTATTAAGCCACTCGCTATAATGATTTTTCTCTGTCCTTGTGTAGCAGTGGTCAGAGGGGTCACCGTCAAGGATCTGTACAATGAGTTCAGACTGGAATTGGACGACTAAACTTTATCAAAATGCAGCTCCATGGGATGTGGATGTGGAGCGGAGGCACCTTTATCTCTTCACTGTTTTAGTCACCGTTCTACGAACAAATACGGGGAGCCGGGGAGAAGAACAGTTGTGGTCCTAATGCCCTTTACATATTGGATGGGTGGGTATGGAGTTCGATGTAATGATCTTGAACATGACTGAGTTTAAATAAAATTGATCCAGTGGCAAACCAACAACCATTGATTTTACCGTTGCCACTTTATGCCCGCTGTTCACCTCTCAATGCTCAATTCCTTGTTTACAGACAGCAATCCCTGTTGTGTTATCAGAAGAGCTCCCCAGGGTTCAGTACCTTTACACCAGTGGTTTTCAAACTTTCCCCCTCACCCCCACAAACTCACATAATCCCTATGCCATCGGTGCTCTGATTAGTAAGGGGTTACTTAAGGTGGTATGTGAGTGGGCATACCCCTCCATAAATCTTTGTCTGCGAAGCCAAGCCAAAGATGTGAGTGGGGAAAAAAGGTTGAGAACCACTGCTCTAGACCCAATTGCTTCTGAAATATTTGGCTTGAGAAAAATTGTCATTGGCCCATTCCCTTTGGAGTGATGAAACCGTGCACATAACGAGTCAATTAGGGACGATTAAAACAGTGGTTTTCAAACTTTTTCTTTCCACTCACATGCCACCTTAAGCAATCCCTTACTAATCACAGACCACCTATGGCATAAGGATTGCTTTAGGTAGAATGTAGTTTTTTGGGTGGGGGGGGGAGTTTGAAAACCACTTGTAGAGGTACTGAACCCTGGGAAGCTCTTCTGATAGGGATTGCTTAAGGTGGAATGTGAGTTTGGGGGATGGGGGGGGCAATTTGAATACCACTGCTCTATACGCTCTGTCCATCCTGAGCAGGAAGATTTAGAGCGTGTGGTGGAATTACTTAATTGAGAAATAACTTCCAGTTTGCATTATCAGTTAATTTACATTGCTTTACTCCAAGCATGGTCATCGGTGTCAGTTTAGAAGTGGGGTTCACCTTTTTATTTCCAAGTGTGCTCCAACTTATCACTGGGGAAATGTTTGTCTGTTTTCTCAGTACAGTAGGTGAATGTCTCGGATCCCTTACTGGGATGTCACTGAGTTCGGCCCGGTTCCTCATTGCTGCAGTGAAGGATGTGGGGGGGGGGGGGAGGGGAAGGGGTGTCATGAGATGATGAAGGGGAGAAAAAAACCCTGACAAACAGTACACACACGGATGTTGTAGCAATGTCACTTCCGCAACACCCATCTCCTCTTCCATCCTGCCAACTCTGGCCAGAGTGCAGAGCTCAGCAAATGGCTAGAATTGAACCTATGCTTAATGAGAAATTTGTGCCAATTTATGAGTTTATTCTTGTATTTATTGTTGTGTGGCCACTGGATTTGCAGTAGACACAACAAAATAATGACGCAAGGCATTTCTAGAGTGAATCAGAGGGATTTGCTCTTCATCACCCGTGAAACCTTTTAAATGCCAGAATCTCTCACTGATGTCACACAGCAGGTGTGATACATTTTGGGAGTTGTAGTGCCACCATAGTGCTGCTACACTCCCCGCGGTCCCTCCCCCCCCCCCCCCAAAGAACCGACAGAAAGGTTTGTCTTTTTTAGGTGGTCGATGACGGACTGTTGGCTGCTGCAGTGGGGAAGACTTGTCCACATGAGCTCGATTAAGCCTGTGAATAGTGAAAAACTGTGGCTTCCCTCCAATGTCCAAAATACAGGTCGACCTAGTTTGTCTGAGTATCCTATAAGGTCCTTTGTAGGGCGTCTGAAAAGGTTGACCAAGTGCTCCCCTACGGACGAAGACATACTCATGGTTTTTGAGGTCTTCAGGCATAAGATAAGTGTTCTCCGTGTGACGATGGTGGTATAGGAGTCAATTTTCCTACAGTCTCCCTTAGCCTGGTCAGCAGTTCTTTAGAATCATCGCTGGAATGGTAGGGACAAACACCCCTGGAACCAGCAACGGTACGCCGTACACAAGCTCCGCAGATGAAGCTTGAAGGTCCTCCTTTGGAGTTGTTCTAACGCCCAGTAATACCCAGGGCAGCTCATCAGCCCAGTTTAGGCCCTCTAACTGAGCCATCAAGGCTGACTTGAGATGTCAATGAAATCTTTCCACCATTCCATTAGCCTAGAGATGATAGGTATTCGTATTTTCGTATAGGTATTCACAAGTATGTGAGACAAAGCCTTGATGCATGACCACTGAATGAAGAAATGTTCCTTCCTCTATTTCATATTGAAAACATCTATCTGATATTTCTGGTTTTGATTTGTGCAATCTTTGCGGAGTCAAATATAATTGATGCAAAAAGTTATATTGCACCAAACCATACCTCACATTGATAATCGAAGTTACCCCATCTTTGCACCATTCAGCCCAAATTTGTTCTAATATGTTCACTGCCAGATCTGTTTCCCATCTTTCTCTCGACCTATGTATTCCAGACTTTTTTCCATCCATTTGCAGGGCATAATACATTTGAGTTATAAATATAGGTATTCTACTCACCCATAATGTACGCTCCAATTGATTCACTCCCGGATGAGTCATATCATTTCCCAAAGTTTCTCTTAGAAAAGCCCTTAGTTGTAAATAACAAAGAAAAGTACCATTTGAAATACCATAAGTTTGTTTCATTTGTTCAAATGACATTAAAACCACATCTTTGTAGCAGTCAGTAACGTCGCAATTCCCTTTCTGTGACCATATATTTAAAATCCTATTTCCCATTATCACAGACTACATCGGATTATTACATCATGGAGATCTTACAGATATTCCAATTTTCCTTTCTATATTATCAATAATATCTTGCCAGATCTTTATTATCAAATGAATCAATATAGGGTTTGAGGTCTTTCTCTTAATTAATTTCCAATTCCATCTATAGATGAAATCTTTAGGCAACGTTTCATCCATCTCATGCAATGCCAAACGCACCCATTTTGGTGAATAATTTTCAAAGAAAAATGCCAAAAATCTCAATTGTGGAGCCAGATAATAGTTTTTTTTAAAAATCTGGGACCCTCAATCCCCCTAATTTATGATCCCACATCAATTTTTCTAATGCTATTCTAGGTACTTTATTATTCTATAAAAATGGTCTTACCAAACCATTTATTATTTTAAAAAACTTGTTTGGTAAATATATTGGTATTGACTGGAACAGATATTGAATCTTTGGCATTATCTTCATTTTAATACAATTAACTTTCCCTATTAGTGTTAGGGGCAGGTCCTTGCATTTCTGTCAGTCTTTTTCTATTTTTGCCAGCAGAGGGGAGTAATTCAACTTATACAAGTTATTCAAGTTGTTATCGAGCATAATTCCCACGTATTTAATCCCTTCACTTTTCCATTTAAGTATACTATTCACTTTAAAACATTCATAGTCATGATTTGTTCATGGTAAAGATTCACTTTTATCTATATTTATCTTATATCCTGATACTCTTCCATATTTTGTTAAAATTTCCTGCAGTTTTTCCATTGACCTTTCGGGTTCAGACATATATAACAGTATATAATTGGCAAACAAACTAATTTTGTGTTGGACTCACCCGACCTCAAAGCCTTTAATTTCAGGTTCAAGGGATTGTCAAAAATGGAGTACGAGATAGATGGGAAAGGTACGGTTTCGCGTAAAACACCTTTATATCAAAATAAACGCTTTCCTTTTACTCTTAATAATCAATTTTTTGAATATATGGAATCAAATGGGATTGAACCATTAGAAGATTGTTTTGAAACTGGTAATTTTATTTCTTTTCAATGAATGAAGAAAAAAATATAATGTCCCAAATAATACTTTTTTGTTATTATCATGTAAGCTCTTCTAATTGATAAGTTAGGCCAAAATTTAAGATTACCTGAATTAGAAATGTTAATTACTAATTAAAGGAGATACAAATACATTATTTCAGAAATGTATAAACGACTTCAAAGAAAAGCATAAGCTAAATATTCATAAATCAAGATTGAAATGGGAAATTGATTTAGATAGAAAGATAAGCGTGTGTGTGTGGGGGAGGTGGGCCGCCAAGAACAGAGGGGGGGGGATGGGAGGTGGGGTGCTGCCTCTGCCTCCGTGACATCCTGGAGCGCTACCGTAGCAGTACCGAAGTGGCCCGGTGAGATGCGGCAGCTGCGCTCCGATGAGCTCCGGGACCCCTGAGAACACAAAAAGTTGCGAAAAGAATAGTTTGAAAATGCCCGACCAAAGTTCGACCCCCATTTTTTGGACAATTAGGCTGTTTCTCCAGCACTTGCGAACTCCACTGAACTGTGATCTTCCTGTCCACCATGGAGGATGTACCTTTCAAGCTGCTCGAGAAGGAAGAGAGCAAATTAGTCACCTCCGGCACAGCCTCCGCTAACATTGCAATTTCACGTGAAGACGTCTGTGGGGGAGAGGTTGAGTGATGAAAAATTAACTGTGTGCTGCCGCTGGTGGGAGAGTGGAGGCACAGGGCGACTCCGAAGGGTCCACCCAACTAGCACTAACATCCAACTACGAATGTTAAATAAGCTGACAGGGTTTGTAACCAAATCCTGCATCCTGTGCCCAAGATGCGTTCAGCAGCTTCCTCCAGGGGCTGCAGACTCTAGGCGAGCTCTGTAGACCAGCACAGGGCACTAGATTCTGGGAAAACAGCTACGTTGAGAAGCGCAGGTGACGACCCTATAGGACAGTGACCAGGGCAGTGAACCAACGAGGGACTCACAGGCTGCAGGCGACTTACGGTCTTTAAATCCGCACAAGGCTGCTGGATACCTGCTACCAGGTATCCGAGGCGCAGGCCTTTGGCTCAAGGTATGCCCCGCTGCCTGTACTTCCACACAAACATCCTCCCAGCAGTCTCTACTTATGCCCCAATTGCATCTTTCTCTTAGTCTCCACAATCTCCATCAGTACCAGGGCACCATACGGCTGGAAACTTAGCCCCCCCCCCCCCCCCCCCCCCACACTCACTTTACACCTAAGACTGTGCAGCTCTGTAAGGCAATTTCACCATCTGCAAATTTGGCAATGATACCAGTAGTGGGGTGTGTAAAGGAAGGGGATGTCAACATACAGGAGGGAGATTGAAAACTTGGCTGAATGGTGCACTAACAACAACCTAGCACTCAATGCCACCAAAATTAAGGAGCTGATAGTTGACTTCTGGAAGGGAAAGCCAGAGGTGGACGAACCAGTGATCACTGGGGGATCAGAGGTGGAGAGGGTGAGCACATTTAGGTTCTTGGGAGTCACTATCTCAGGGGAGATTTCCTGGACCCAACACACCAATGGCATCATGAAGAATGCCCATTAGCACCTCTACTTCCTCAGGAGTTTGGTATGACACCAGAAACCCTGGCAGATTTCTACAGAGGTGTGGTGGAAAATGTGCTGACAATTTGCATCGAGGTCTGGTATGGGAATAGCAATAGCCCTGAGCATAAAGCCATCCAAAAGAGTGAACACAGCCCAGGATATCACAGGCAAAACCCTCCCCACCATTGAGAACATCCACAGGGAATGTAATGCTGCTGTCAGAGGGCAGCAGCAATCATCAAAGACCCACATCACCCAACACACACTCTCTTCTCACTTCTGCCGTCAGGAAAGAGGTATCGGTGCCACAAGGCTCGCACCACCAGGTTCAGGAACAGCTGCTACCCCTCCACCATCAGACTCCTCAACAACAAACTCAATCAGGGACTCTTTTAAAGACTTTTCCTTGGGCACTTTATTGATTTTCTTTTGTTCTCTCTGTATTGCACAGTCTGTTTGTTTACATTTGTTATCTGGTTACAATTCTTTTATTTGTTTATGGTTATGTTGTATATAGTTTATTTTTTTTGCACTACCAATTAGTGCTAATTCTGCCGCGCCCACTGGAAAAAGGAATCTTAGGGTTATATGGATCGCGGAGCTGGAGTGGAGAGAGCGTAACAACTGAACCCAAAGGGTTTAAAAGACTCTCAACCACCATGCAAAAGCTGAATGCAGAAAGTTCAAAAATAGGGATGCCAGAAATCCGGACCACTGGAGAATCTAGACTTTTCGAAAACTCTCAAACTTTAAAAATTTTGCAGGCTTTTGTGTGCGTGCATGCATGCGTAAGCGCCACAGACGCACAGCCATATGTGTGTTATGCCTGGTTATGTGTGTTTTGTACCGAGGACTGGAGAACACTGGTCAGGCTGTAATCAGATGACAATAAACTAGATTTGACTCGAAATAATATTAATGTTAGTTTTATTTAAATAAAATAAAACTTACATCATTAAAATATAAATAATTACTAAAGAATTTCACGGCTCATTTTACATTCCCAATGTTGCTTAATTGTGTAATTTGTTCTTTTGTAATGTGAGCCTGTTCAGAGCACCATTGCCACACATATGACCACCTTTGGGCTCCGGTGTCAAGTTTAACACAAGGGTTGGTCCCTCAAGGTTGAGTAATGATTAACTCCGCATTCTCTGCCCCTGAACTCCTAGTTTTCTCTGAAGCCCCTTGAGATCTGTATGGCTGAGGGTGCTGGACCCCCTAATTTTCTCATCAGAGGTCAGCCTTGCATTACTTCCTGTGACCTTCTGAACTTCTTCCAAAACCAAATCTGTGCATGGAGGATGTGGCCACTCTTCCAAGCCCTGTCTCCAACCCAGGTTTGAAATGCTCCAAAGTGTTTGTCAGTGTGAACAAAGCCACAGGTATGTGGTAGAATTACAAATTGGCACAGTTTTAGGATTATGTTTAAGCTTCACACGAGATGTCCAAATGCTTTTAATCCAGCCAGTGAAGCCACTTCACTGAATGTAGTCATAAACCCAGGGTGAGGAACACACATAGGCTGCGGACTGCTGGAGACAGGGTCGAGACCGGCTGAAGGGGAAAACAGGTATCAGAACCTGGATGTGAGAGGGTGCCGAGGACAGGAGGATCTCCCGAGGGGCCTTGGGTGTTGAAGGCTTCCTGATTGTGTTGGAGGTTTGGATCTGGTGTTAGGGTTGCCGATGGCTTGAAGTGGAGTCTGTGCTGTTGCGGAGGCTGTGGAAGTGCTGGAGGTGAATCCACAGACACTCACTAGGTGCTTTTAAGTTGCAGCAATCGGGGAGCCCTCCTGGGACCCAGGTGCGATTAGTGGGGCAAAGGTGCCTCCAGCACCTTTTAAGCTGAGGGGGGATAGCCCCTGTAAATCGGCAACCTGGTGATCTAAGGGGGATGTCGACAACCTGGCGATTTAAGGGGGATCTCACTCCCGTGATGACACAGTAAGTGCTGTTTCACTCAAACTGATCTCCCCCATCCCCCCACCAGCTGTCAGTCTCCCTCCCACCATCAATCGCACTCCCCCCTAACCTGCGGCAGCTGGCCCTTCTGCCCCCACGGCAGCAACTCCTGTGCCTCCGCAGCAGTGACCCCTCTTCTCCCCATGGCAATGACCCCTCTCCTCTCTCCCCCTCGCGGCAGCGACCTCTCACCCCCAACCCCAGGCTCTGGCAGTGACCCCTCTCTCCCCCTGATCACCACAGACATTTCAGCTGGGATTTCCCTGTGATGCCAGCGCGTAAGCGCTGACATCACAGGAGTAAACGGGTCGGCTATTTTGCTGCTCAAGCTGCCGGTGGACACTTACTGGGTAAGTTTAACTGCATTCCCTGACTACCTCAGAGGGAGGGCAGGGACCCGGTTGACTTTGGACGATGCTGACTGGGTCGGACCCTTTGAAGCTGCCTTGCTAGCTGGGCAAATTGTCCGGTTAACTCCATTTTACAAGGCAGTTTGAAAGCACCTATTGACTCTGAAGGGGCTTTCTTTTGCTTCAATTTCTCTAGCTGTGTTTTGTGTAATATTATATCTGCTTTATTACATGACAATAAAAGAATCTTGAATCTTGAACTTTCCATTTAAATGTCTTGATGTATTTGTCCTCAAATTCCATGTCGTAGTGGGTATCACATTCTCCCTATGCTTTAAGTAAATTTCTTCTGAGATCCTTTTGAGATTTATGGTTAACTGTCTTACATTAATGACTCTGGTTTGGTTTCTCCCTCAAATAGGAACAACATTTTTTTAAATTTTCATCTTTTCAAAGCCCATTATAATCTTTCTAAACTCCACAAGGCACCGTTCAAACTTCTCATTTCATGACTTGGAAGGAGGCTATTTGGCCCATCAAAGCTATCTTGGTACTTATCGACCACCATTTCCTCATTCACTTCTACTGAACTGCATATCAGGAAATGAGTCATGAGTTAGATGCAAGGGGAAGAGTTTCAGCTTAATTCACAGTTTCAGATGCAGCCTTTAACAAACATACATTAATGAACAGTTTATTATCGATTATAAAGGGGGTGGCAAAACTTGCTTAACACAAGTGCCACATACAATAGACTTCAGATGTTTAAGAGCTGTAAAACATGAGAAAATATCACACTTTTTCTTCACATCCTTTTTTTTACAAGAATTGAATATAAACATTGAGAACTACACGTACACAATAATATTTATGCTACTTTTAAACTGCTAATTTGTATTAGTTTCTATAATCAAGAAGTGTCACAGTCGCGTACGTAACTGGACCTGACGCTGTGAGTGTTCGATCAGCGTGATGCGTGTGGGAGGTGGTGCGCATGCACACTAGTGTCACTGAGGGGGGTGCGGACTGCACTGGGTTATACCATCAGGTAACACCAAAATGACTGTCTATAAAATTTTGTGCAGTGTTTCAGTAGAAATGTATTATTTTTATAAAATTATCCCTGGAGTTATAACAGCAAAAACATTTGTTTGTAAGCCCAGTTTACATGTATCAATATAGCTAAAAGACTAAAACTCGATGCTTATTTACTTTTTGAACCTTCTAATGCACTCTGGACACAGCTGTCATTATTACCCAATTACAATGACACTTCGAATCACGGGGTTTCGTCTGCACGCGCTACAACAACGCGCTGTTGTTTTTGTTGCTGCTGGTATTTTTATAGTCGCTGCTTTCTTCAGATTTTCTGGTGTTTTAGCTACAATATTCTGGTATCTATGTAAATGTAAATACATTTAGGCTGTGCATATGCTATTGTAATTTAAAGGTGTCATTTAATCTCCCTACTATTGCCGTTACATTCAGTGATATTACGCGAATTACCAGTAACATTAGCACAAAAAACTTTACTGAGGATTCTTTATGGTCTGGTATGGGAGGAGGTCCATGGGGGTGGGGGGAGGGGTGACACCAACCCTTGGTGACACCACTGCCCATGTGCAAGCCGGCCGCCGTTGGTAACACACAAGCACAGCCGGAGCGAGGAGTCACGATGACACGCATGTGGACGAGCCAATGGCTATGCATGAGCCGTGGAGCAAGGACCGTGCTGAGAGGAGGAGAGGAGATGGTTGAGAACGGCTGGGAGAGCAAAATAAAGGAAAGCAGATGCCCATTTTATGGATGTTAAAACTTGTGAGTGTTTGCTTTCTTTTTGGATATAATATTTATCAGCGGTGACCCTGCTGCTTCACAGCATTTTCTGATGAGAATGGATAGCTATGAGGGTAAACTATTTGCAGGACCATTTGAGGAGGTCAAACTGGAAGATCCCAACCTTTTTATGGACAAGGTTCACACTTGATTCTCCATCCTTGAGGCATGTTTCTCATCGGTTAATATTACAAGCTAGAAGACTAAATTCAGTTTACTCATTGCAGGGCTCCCACAGAGCATTGCTTGCGAGGTGGAAGATGTTCTAATTAATCCAGATGAAGATGATCCATACGGTTCCCTGAATGCTGCTATTTTAGAGCGAGTGCAGCCATCCAAGCATCTCGCATTGCAGAGCCTCTAGCTGTTGAAATCTCAGTGACAAGAAGCAGTCGTGGATGCTCAGAAAATGGCGTAGGCTGGCTGGTGGAAGTGTTATTGATAGAGGCATTTGGAAATGGAAATTTCTCCATTGTTTGCCCTCCCAAATTCAAGGACAACTGGTAAGAGTCTTTCAGATGTCCACTCTGGATCAATTGGTGATGCATGCCATCCTCACGATGGCCGTGGTGTCTGCAATGCAGCTCGAGGTTTCGGCAGCTGCCCCCAGTCAGCAAGCAGACTCAACAGAGGCAAACTGAGCTCCAGCAGCAAGTGGCAGGCCTCACTGAGCAAGTCCGAGATTTAGCAACACGTTTTCAGCCTAAATGGAGTCAGGCTGGACGGTGACGATGTCGAGTCACTGGACGGCGTCTCTGTTGGAGACACCGGAGATTTGACGCTGTGGCCTGATTGTGCCAGCCACCTTGCGATTTCTATGAACGGCTCCCGGAAAACAAGGAGGCCCAGCAGTAGAGGTAACTGTAACGGGTTTGCATAGGGCAGAGAAAAAAACAACGACCCACAGCATGATTTTCCAGCATTTACTTGCTCCCTGCAGAAAGGAATATATAACCCATCAATTGACTTCTTGTATGTCATCCTTTCTGGATCTTTGCTCCTAAGCTCTTAGCAAGTTAACAAGCAGTGTCTCATTTCATTCTTTTCCTTAAGCTTCACACATTTCAATGTGTACTCAACTTGGTGTACACAATATTAGCCGAGAGCTATTAAAATTTGTCGGGAAAACATTTTGAAGTTTAAAGCAAACTATGAAAATTATGTGCAGAAATGAAAAGAGTGAAACTCAGTGAGTGAGTTAAAAACTGCTAACATTTACATGAAAATTTACAGTTAAAACTTGTACCTGCAGGTGGCAATATAACACATCAATGACCTTCTTGTATGTCATCCTTTCTGCATCTTTGCTCCTAAGCATGCAAAATAAGGGAATTTACATGATGAAATCTCAGAACAGTTAGATGGTGATGGAGCCAACACACCAGTGAGATTAAAAAAAACTTACATGAACGGTTAAAACAATACAAAACCAACTGTAAAACATAATAATATTAGCAATGAATGTACACCTAAATGATTCTGGTGAGACACTAGCATGTGACTTTTCCACAGGTCAACCAAGGCCTTTTGTACCCATGACAATGTGCCGGGAGTTTTTCATGGCCCTCCATAACATAACCCACCCAGGCATGAAAGCATCAATAAGGTTGATTACGGATCACTTTACATCAGGGGTGTCAAACTCAAATTCACGGAGGGCCAAAATTAAAAACTTGGACTAAGTCGAGGGCTGAACTAAATATTTATTGAAAATTTTCAACAACATCTGCATGTTTTCTCTTCTTTCAACATATGTAATGTTAAACTTTTTCTTATTAAAATAAATGTTTAATAATAGTTTTGGATAAACTCTTTCCAGAAGCATTAACAAATGAGAAATAAAATATTCAATAAATAATATTTCTCTATAGAGGATTTGTCAAATGTTGCTAGTGTGCTGTCGAATAGTAAAATCTGAGGGCTATTGAGAATGTGGGAGAATAACATGATTCCTGAAACAATCAAATGGGTGACTGATTGTGGGCATGAACTCTAGCAGGGTTATTTGCCATGCCCTTTTTCCATTGGTACAGATATCCTTTGATTTACACACTTTTCAAGTTTTATGCCTAATGAGCTTGTATCCAGGTGCAGGACCATTTTTAACCAGGAATATATTTATCACTGTGACATGAAACTATTGGAAGATCGTTTTATCCTGAGATTAAAGTTCATAATACTTACTCAGGCCTGTGTGCGGGAGGGCGGGGTTTGCGGGAGATCGGGTTGGACAACGACAGTGCGGGGGCATGGGCTTTCGCTGCAGGGTGGCATCTCGGCGGATCAGCGGCCCTGTCACCGTGAGTCGCGGGTCGGCCTACGGCATGGAGGGGGAGTGGGCAACGGTCCTGGCGAGGTCAGGCCCGAGGCCTCTGGTTCCGGGCGCTGGGAAGCGGCCTTGGCTTCCCCTGACACCGGCCAGGCCCCAAAACCAGAGTCCACGGTGAGACCCTGCAATGTAAACAGAGGAGGTGGGGGCAATTAGCAGGCTGACGCCAATGCATTCTGGGATTTGTTGTATTACTGTGCATGTGCTATACTGGCGCGGCGGCCAGCGGGCCACCTCTAATACATTTTTGAAATGATTTTGTGGGGCAAATATAATTATATTGGCCCGCGGGCCAGAGTTTGACATGTGTGCCCTATGCCATCGGAACTCTGTAATTAGTAAGCGATTGCTTAAGGTGGGATGTGAGTGGGAAGGAAACGGTGAGAATCACTGCTCTAGACCTAATTGTTACTGAAATATTTTGCTTGAGAAAAATTGTCATTGGCCCATTTCCTTTAGCGTTCTGAAACCGTGCACATGACGAGTCAATGAGGGATGATTAAAGCAGTGGTCTTCAAACTTTTTCTTCCCACCCACAGACCACCTTAAGCAATCCCTTACTAATCACAGAGCACCAATGGCACAGAGATGCAAGTGGAAAGAAAAAGGTTGAGAACTGTTGTATTGTGGTAACTCCACATCTGATTAGGTTCATTGTTAGGCAAGTGGTCAGAGAAGGACCCCCCCCCCCTCCCCTACCCCAAGAAAGGCTTAAATCACAGGAACAAAATAAGCTTCCGTCTCACTGCTCCCAATCTTACACACAGTCCTGATGTGGAATGTGGGGTCGCAGCTCCACGTTCACCCGAGTTCAGGTGCTGTCTGTGTGGAGTTTGTACGCTCTCCCCTTGTCTTGGACCAACAGGTCGGTCGCCTGACGAAGGCACCCGAACCCCCCGTTGAAATGCCGGCGTCCGGGGCGGTGGAGGAATTGGCTGAGAAGAGCGCGTTGCTCCCACCCGCCTCCCATGGTTGGAGAGGGATTAAACTGCGATCTCACGGCGCCGGGCTCGTCTCCAACAAAAGGAGCGGGAGGCAGGGTCCGCCGCGCACAGAGCGAGGGGAAGGCATCGCCAACGAGACGTTCGGTCCGGCGTCGCCGCTGAAGCGCAGACCCAGCGAGGATGGTCTCCAACTCCAGCCGCATCTGTGTGTCCGGGAGCTGGGCGGGCTGAGTGCGGCGCTCCGATCCCCGGGATTCGGGACTCTGAGATCCCTCCACACCTCCGGCGTCTTCATTTTCACCTTCAGTGTGCATGCACTATACTGGCGCAGCGGCCAGCGGGCCAACTCTAATATTTATTTAATATGATCTTGCGGGCCAAATATAATTATATCGCGGGCCAAATTTGGCCCGCGGGCCAGAGTTTGACATGTGTGCTTTACGTGGTCTCACATCAAGCGGGATGTTAGAGTATGGGCAAGGTTGTTCAAAAATCTGGAGACGCACAACATCCAGGCTTGGATATTTTCCTGTTCCAGCTGCTCATTTCACTCATGTGCACTTGGATTTGGTCGGTCTGCTCCTTCCATCATGAGGATTCACTTATCTTCTCATGACCGAGGATCAAGCTACCAGATGGCAAGAGGGTCCTGAGATGGTCACTATTACCAACATCTCTGTGGCAACTGTGGCTTGGGCTTTCATAGACGGTTGGCTTCCTTCTTTCAGTGTCCTAGACACGATTACCATGTATCGAGGTGTTCACTTTGAACCGGCATTGTTTTGAGCTCCGACGAATTTGTTGGGCACCACCTGAATTCGTACTTTAGCCTATCATCCACAATGCAATGGCCTTGTTGGGTGTTTCCACTGACAGTCAAAGGCTGCATTGATGGCAGGGGGCAGTGTCCCTCTGGAACAAATGTTTTCCCATGGTTCTCCTTGGCATGTGAACAGCTATAAAAGAGGAATGTGGGTGTTTGGCTTCAGAGTTGGTGTATGGAACCACCCTAACTCTACTTGGTGAATTTGTGGAGCCATGCATTGGAACTCCACTGTATGAACCATCGAGTTATGTCCACTGTTTTCGGGAGAACATGCAGTTGTTAAGACCAACTCCTACCCAACGTTCAGTAACTGTTGTTTATGTACTACATGATTTGCATACCTGCATGCATGTGTTTGTGTGTCATGATGCCGTCCCCATATGAGGTCATGGAATGATATCCATGATCCGGCAGAATGGTAATGTTGACTCTATTTCCATCGATCATTTAAAGCCAGCATATATCGATGCCCCACTCGCTTTGGCACTGCCAACATGGGAGAGGTATTTGAAACCCTGCCTGTCAGATTCTCTGAAACAACTCTACTAGATCGGGGCGGAGTGTCTGCCCACCAGACCGTTGTGTAGCGGAGTCAGTCACCTCCTTGCAGGATTCTGAGGCTGGGGGGATGCGGTGGGGGGTGGCTGTTGTGGACGCATACCTAGCTGGATCCAGTGGTGCGAGTGTTAATTTGGAGTGACGTGCATGGGCACGTACAGGCTGATAACGTGCATGTGCGGTCAGAGCAAGGAGTTGTGACAACGCACGTGGGGATAAGCCAATGGGTAGGCAAGGTGAGTGGCACAAGGAGCATGCTGTTGTGTGACTCAGCCTGAGCGAGGAGAACCCGACTCTGGCGTGCACTGCTCGCGCCGCTCCTCTACAGGGACAATCCTCCAGTGCCCGCACCCTCTTCTTATCATAAAGCCTGGGCTGTGACCATCTCAGGACCCTCTGGTCTAGCTCCAGGTATTCCAAGTGTCCCGGGGCAGCTTCAGGAGCACTGGGCTCTCTTCCAGCCAACGTATTTCCACGAGCCGCACATATGTCAAAGAGTCGCATGCATCCTGCGAGATGCGGTTTGGCCACCCCTGATCTTAAGACTTAAGTGGTCAATTTTTAAAAATTGTTTCCATCAGGAGCATAATCTGCAATAATAACCTTTGTATAAAGTCTTGGTAAGTAAATGGGGCTTCTGGATTTGAACCAGGGACCTTTTGATCTGCAGTCAAAAGCTCTACCGCCGAGCTATGACCCCTGATGTAGGTGTTTAAATTGGGACTATTAAAATCAAGAGGAATTCAGGTTCTGCAGTGCTGAGGAGCTCAGCTGGTCCAGCTCAACATGCCGTGTTCCCCAAGAGGATTGGTGTTGTGCCTCAAATTCAAGCATGACATCTCTTGTAGTTCTCCAGTAACTACCCTGTAAGTGTGACATGTTGGTATCAAATGACTCTCCAATCAGGCCTGACAACGGGATGTTCCCCATAACCTTGAGCTTCAATAACAGAGTTTCTCCACAAATCCGACACAATTTTATTTTCTAAAAAACTATACATATATCACTGTAACAGGTCAATTCAGCCCTATGAGTCTGTGCCGCCCAATTTACACCCCATCAACCTATGCCCCAGCAAGTTTTGAAGGATGGGAGGAAACCGGAGTCCCTAGAGAAAGTCCATGCAGACACGGGGAGAACATACAAGCTCCTTGCAGGCAGTGTGGGATTCGAACCTAGGTCTGGTCCCGATCGCTGGCGCTGTAAAGGCGTTGCCCTATCCACTGCAGTTCTTGGTCTCTGCCCCTTTTTTATTTTGACACGTTAAATGCGTTTCCACCTGCTTAGAAGTATGATGCCATTATAGAGTGTGACTTTCCAAGCCTCTGTGCTCCCAGTTCAATTCCAGCCAAGATGCCACTTCACCCATCTGAGATGCTCCATTCCATGACCTCATTACCCGCTACAGTATCAAACCATAAAATCAGATTTCAACACACAGGATCAGAGGCACTTTGTTAATTTTTCAAAGATTGCTTGTTGCTGTTGAGAGCCAGGGCCGGTGTTAGGAATTGCGGGGCCCAATTAGAAAATTGTTAGTGGGGCCTCTACAAAAGTCGAAATTGATGTTTTATATTTCGTGTAGTATGCCAGTCTTAGCCAAAAAGCATTAAATGCTTGATATACTAAATACTGAAAGACAATATGAAAGTTTAAATTTTTTAATACAAGTTAGGACAATTACAGACATACTGTTTATGCAGGTCTTTTAGAAACAGACTTTTCAGGCTTTTTTATTTGCAAAATCTTTCAAAATAATTTCAAAGTCAATGATGTTAGTAATGTCATTTTCTACAGATAGCATCGCCAAATTGTTTAGTCTCTCTTGTGAAATTGTTGACTGTAAGTATGTTTTGAAAAAACTTCTTTCGCCCAATACGACTGTTACGGGCATTGTTAAGTAAATCCTCAAAGCAATAAAAATATCAGGAAATGCTGTGAATCGATTGTTTACATCCAGATATTCAAACAGAGCTTGAGGCTTAACGACACTGAAGGGAAGAAAAGTTTTCAGAGCTTCGGCCAACAGATAACCATCCACGTCTTTAGTTGTTTCAGTAACTACCCCTCCATCAGTGCTCTCTTTTAGTATGGTGTCAGTTAAAGCTGCTTCAAGGTCTGCTGTGTGTTTCCTTATTTCTGCCTTTTGTAAGCTCTGAAAGTTATTTAAAAATCCAAATAATTTCACATGGCTTTAAGCTGCTTAAATCTAGACTCTAAAGATTGAATTGCTTTGTTTAGCACTAAGCTGAAGCACTGAACTCTGTATACTTCTTTTGGATCATCTAAAGCTTGATCTTTTGCTTCATATGAAAATATTCTTTTCCTTCTATGTAGTTTTTTTTCTTGAAATTGTCTAAGCTCCAATGGTAATTCAACAGCTTCAGCCAATTCATTTGTGCCTATTAGGACATCATTAAAACCGCCCTCTATAAATTCTTAGTCATGATAATAGTTTTTCAAATGACTCCAGGCCTTCATCAATGTCCTTTGTTTCACCTTGTAGTTCCTTGCTTACATAGTTAACTTTAAAAAGTACTTCATGCCAAAATATCAAAGAAACTAAAAATTTGAAGTCTTTTAGCTGGTTTGATAAAGATTCAGCTTTTGCTTTTACCTTGGGCTCATCTGTTATCTCTGATATTTCCACAAGTGCATCATATACTTCTCCAACCTGATAACGAATAGCTTTAACACTATCAATCCGACACTCCCACCTTGTGTTGCTCAAGGGTTTCACTGATAATCCGGGTACATGTTTGTTAAAAACTGCCCACCTCTTAGTTGATGCAGAGAACAATATGTAGATCCTTTGCAAGATCCCAAAAAATGTTATAGCATCTGGACAACACTTGGCTACATCTCCGAGTAAAAGGTGATCATTGTGACATGCACAGGGTACAAAGAAAGCTCTTCAACAGTCGTGCTTGTACTCCAGATGTGTGACCTTTCATGTTGCTACCGTTGTCATAGCCTTGGCCTCGAATGTCTTTCACCTCTAAATCTAATTCCTTCAGTGTGTTTAATAATGTTTTATATAAATCTTCTCCTGTGCTTCTTTCAACCTGCACAAACTTTATGAAATGTTCATAAACACCTGAAGGAGCCAAGTTACCATCAGACACATACCTGATCGTTAGAGACATTTGCTCTTGGTGACTCATATCAGGTGTGCAGTCGAAAATTATGGCGTAGTACTTAGCTGCTTTTACGTGTTTCAGTATCTCATTCGAAACAGCTGTAGCCATAATGTCTAGTAGTTCATTCTGAGTATCTTTTCCTCAATAGTGATTATGAATTCCGTGCGTTTTGGCTTTTCGCAAATGTTCTTCAAGAACAGGGTCAAACTTTCCAAACAGCTCTCATTACCAACTCTTTCCTCTGTTCCTCTAAATGCTAGATTTCTCTCAGCAAGAAACTGCGCTATTGCCACTAGCCTTTTCAATACCTGCTGCCAGTGCTTTGCATGTTCATTGACGATTATTTCAAGTTCTTTGTCAATTGTCTGTCCACTACAAAGTCTTTGGTGTAACTCCCAGAAACTCCATGTGGCTTCCAAATGGTTTTTAGAATTTTCATGCTCACACAACCTTGTGTGAAGATTAGACCAGTTGTTGAATCCACTTGTTGATAATGCACTGGTTGTGTTCTTACTACAACGTTTACAATAAAAGCAATAAATTCTATCGGCAGACTGAGAGTATATAATCCAAGGTCTTTCAACACACTCCCCATTTGGAAGTTTCCTCTTACAGTGAAACTTTGAAAAACACAATCCATTTTCATTTCGTGGAAAGTTGTTCACTGGAATAGAAGGACCTTTCATTGTTAAATATTCTCTTACATTTTGATTTATGTATGCTGGCCAGTTGGCTGGGTCATCATAAATGTTAATTACAACTGTACTCATGGATGATCCATCATTGCGTGATGTTTGGGCTTGGTCTTTTTCGGCTATAAGTGGACTTTCCGCATTGGCACTGTCTTCTGGTGTATTGAGATCATCTTCAATTTGATTCACAGCTGCGTCATCCTTTTCTAACGTTATCAATTTCATCATTGTGTTCATTAACTGTAATTGGACTCAAGGCTGTATGGTCATTTTCTGAATTGTTTTTGTTTTCTTCATCCTCAATTTATGGGCGCTTCAAAGATGGAGTGACAAGGAATTTTGTGATAGCACCTCTCTATGTTTTTCATTTTCAGCTACCTTAGCCTTGGCCAGTGCTTGTTTCTGGTTGCCACTTAAATACTTACACCCTTTGTCTCTATCCCTGCTTGTGCTTGTAAAATGACATACAAATTTTAAGCTGCTAATTCCCTGGGCTTTAATTTTAAGGTAAAAAAGGTAGAAGAAGTATATTTTAAAATGTTTAGACTTAAAATTACACAAAAAACTTGACGTTAGCAATATAGAATTGGACTCGACATCCCTGATAACATGTCTACGTTGTTCCAACAGTGGAAGAAACATAAGAAACCAACGTCAATCCCATGTCATTTTGCTCGTTAGCTTTACGTTGTTCCAACATCAGCTGCTGACCTTAGAACAACGCACCCAACTCTCAACTTGTGAACGCCACCGAACAGCAAAACAAGCGACCGATTCTGGATTTGTTAAATGACGACAACTTCGAATAAGGTAAGAATTGCCTTTCTTTAGTCATGGTTAGGTTAGTTAGGTTAGGTTACATTCCAGAACGGGAGGGACGCACTTTAATTTTGCCGTTTTGTTCAGCCGATTTTCTAGTCAAATGTCTAGCGCTAGTTTGTCACTAGATATTTGGCTAGAAAATCGACGGAAAAACTGATGCGTGTAACGGATGAAATTCGCCCCTGAAGAAAACAATTTCCACATGGTCAAGCTAAACGGCACCTGTTCCAAATCACCAAAAACATGAAATAGGCTATATTAAGCCTTGGCAGTGCAATAGCACAGTTAGTAACAGTAGCCTAGTACTATTTTGATACTAAATCAAACCACTGCAAAGTTATGAAACAATGACAGAGGCAGCCTTGCTAAGAATATCCGGAACTTGTAAACCCGAGATAACCCCGAGATGTACAGTATACGCCCCTGTAGCTGAATAACCTTGTAAATCAGCTTGTAAAGATGTAGGCTATAACCCCCACAGCGACCTAGCCTAGTAAAGATCAACTTAAACTAACCTAACTTCGGAGTTATTCATCTTTACAAGACCCGAATATCCTAACCAATTCCATCTACGATTACTAACGTTGTCAGAAATTCTACGCTTAGGCCTAGGATCTTTACGTTCAGGCTAACTGCTTAAGCCTAGGCTATAGGCTAGGCCCCAGGCTAGCATGACGCTGTCTCAATCTCATATTAAAGTACAAGTTCTCTTATTGATTAGCTTATAGCATGTTTTGATCTTGATAATAATAAGAGATGGTTCATCAGCTCTGGAATACATCTATCTTACTGGGTCAAATTAATACGAAACATGACATTTTTGGCTAGGGAGACAAAGGAGGCCTATAGCCAGTAGTTCAATCGAAGACATATTTCCTAAAAATATTTCACTGTGATAATACGATCAATTAAGGGCAATAACTTCATGAGTTCACTGACAAATCCCTCAGTTTATAAGGCCTATAGTATTATTATTTTCTTACCAGTTTAAACGAAGTCCGTCACAGTTTTCTCTGCTCGAGGCCTGGGCTCAAACACGCGCCTGGGGCCCCCTTGAGGCATGGGGCCCAATTTGATCAAATCAGTCAAATAGGCTTAAAACCAGCCCTGGTTGAGACTTTGTGCCATTTTCTCCTGAAGCACCTTTGGCTGGCTTGGGCTACTGCTCAAATGCCAACAGAATATCAGGTCTCAAGCTCACTTGCAGTCGCGGCCAGGCCAGTGTGCTTTCACAAGAATCATTCTGCTTTCCTTCATGGTGGTTGTCGAATCATCAATAAGTTTGCCAACAGTACCCATGATCCAGTTTATTAACAGAGATTGCAGTTGAGACCCCTGCATGGATCCCTGTTAACACCTCAATAGATCCCAATTACCAGTCTGAAAATGATCCAGATGTTAGATAACTAATCTTGTATCCATGCCAATATATGAGCCCCCCCCCCCCCCCCACCATTCCTGAGGACTTTACTATATGTTGTTACCCTTTGCTGAATATCTACTGGAGACCAAAATTCTGGATCTGCTTTACCCATCTTTATCAAGGCTAGACCAAACACAAGCGGCTGACTGGCCAACTCATATTCCACTCTGCTACCATCGGGGAAAAAGGTACAGGAGCCTAAAGACGAACACTCAGCAGCACAAGGACAGCTTCTTCCCCGCTGTCACCAGATTCCTGGATAAGCAATGAACCAAAGACACGGCCTTACTTTTCGTGCACTCTTATTTTTATTTTTTATAGTAATATCGTAAGATAGTTATAACATGAATGTTTGCCCTGTGATGCTGTTGCAAAACACCGAATTTCATGACTTGTTCCATGACAACAGATTCTGATTCTGTACCCAACTCTGAGTGTGTCTCCACCTTGTGGTGTTCCATGGGGAATGAAACGTTCATTAGATCAGAATCACAAAGTGCTGGTGGAAGTCAGCAGATCAGACAGGATCCACAGGAGGCATAAAATGGTCAGCATTGGACTTCTGTGGACACTGAGTTCCCCCAGCCTTTTGGGTGTGCCTCCAGTTTTTTTAGCATCTGCATTCTCTCTTGTTTACAATCAGGAGGTTAGAAAAGACATGTAGAGCGATAAAGAGTGGGCTCTTACTTCCACCTGCGCAACTCTCGTTCCTGGATCCTTCCTGCCAACGGGTAACTTGGAGAAAGATTACAAGAGAATGATAACCTGGAGTGCCCTTCTGAAGGAGATTGGAGGGTGGATTTGCGGATGATACACCAGTAGTTTGCCTCATCTATAACTATGATGAGTTGCATTTCAGAGAGGCTCATAAAGTGGTGAGCAACAACAATCGGCATGGACAAGAAAGAGGAGATGACTGAGGACTTCAGGTGGATGAGGTCGACCATTCTCCACTACACATCTTTGGCGTACATATAAGGGGCAATCTACCCTGGGCTCACAACACCTCCTCATTAATTAGGAAGGCGCAGCAGTGCCTTCTCTTCATGAGGAGGGCAAAATTACCGACCCCACCATCTTGACACCTTTTACAGGTGATGACTGGCTGCATCATTGTGTGGTGTGGTTGCTAGAAAGCGTCGGACCGAAGTCTATAAAGAGGATCATTAAAACGGTCGAGAGGATCACTGGGGACTTCTTTTCCTCGATTGATGACATTTACTGGGAGTGCTGTCCAAATAGGGCTCAAGGAATTCTAGAAGCCCCTTTCCATCCAGCACACAGTACAGTTAACCCACTACCACCAAAAAGATGGTACAGAAGCATTAAAATCAGGACTGCCAGCCTGGGAAATCGCTTCTTCCCACAGGCTGCGTGACTGATAAATGGCAACTGTGTAAATCATACCTAATATTCATATTGGAGTCGTTTATAGGTTGTTTAACAATTCAAATCAAACATTAAGTTTAATAATTCAACAGTTCAGTTCAAATGTCGTTATTCACGGTAGAAAACGTGAGTTGACCTCCCGACTCAGAGAGAGGGAAAGGCAACCGGTCAGCCTCGCACTACCAGTCCACTTCTCCCAACCCAGCACGCACTGGGCACCCGCTCCCGCAAGAGCCCCAACCTCTGGATGGCGGTTCAAGAATTAAGCGATCCGACACATGACCATCCATCCCCCCCACCAAAACTGGAGTATTGGAGGTGGTTACGCTGTTGAGTTGAGGGCAGGTTTGGTCGTGATGGTGGATGTCCTCTGAGGCAGGGTTGTACCACCTGCACAGGTTGGTCAATGTCTAAGTATATCGGCTTGAGACGGTCTACAGAGACAGTCTTGACAATGCCCATGTCAATCATGAAAACCGTGGCATCATTTTGTAGTGCTCTGAAGGGACTTTGGCAGTGGGAATCTCGGCGAAGGAAAGCATACTGGCAGTCCTGGAGGTCGGGTGGGACTTACGTGGTTGTCAGACTGTGTTTGGACATTGGGACTGGAGAAAGCGTGTTCACTTACTTATGGAGGTGCATCAACATGGTCGTGGGCGATTCTTGATGTCCACGTGCTGCCGGGATGAAGTCCCCTGCTATCATAAGCTCGGCCGAGGAAGTTGCCAGGTCCTCCTTTGGGGCAGTGTATATGCCTAGCATGACCCACAGCAATTCGTCCAGATGTGAGCCATGTCTTGAGGGATGCCTTTGTGTGCCGGTAAAAACGTTCCACTATGCCGTTTGCTTGCGGGTGGTAGGCCGTTGCGTGGGGCTGCTTAGCGCCAAGCAGCTGGGCCATTGGTGACCACAGCCCAGAGGTGAACTGTGCACCTCTGTGGGAGGAGATGACTGCCGACAAGCTGAAACAGGCTGACCTGTGGGTGGCAAGGGCACGTGAAAAGGTGGATGGAGGCAGCAGTCCCATGATGTTGACGTGGATTGGTGTGTCGGGACAAAGTTCTGCAGCGGCACCTTGATATGTCACTGAATCTTGGAGGTTTGACAGGTGATGCATGCTCTGGCCCGGTTGACGACCTGTTTGCGCAACCCATGCCACATGAACTTGGCTGCAATAAGTTCTTTGTTACCAGAATGGAAGGGTGTGCTAGGCCATGAACCATGTCAAAGATCCGGCTGTCCCGTAGACACATCTCAGAGGAGTGTGGTTTCAGCGGGCCAGAATCTCACATCCTCTAACTTTAGGTCTGAGATGGCAGTGCGGTAGGGAAAAATCTCTTCATCCTCTGGCTGGATGGTTGCCATAGCTGTGTAATCCACACCTGGGGTCAGAGCATGGATGGTAATGATGGCCTATGGGATAACGCATCTGCGACCTGATTGCTCTTGCATGCAAAGTGCTGAATGGACCTATGATGGATGTAGGTCAGTTGGCGCTGCTGTTGGGCTTACCAAGGATCAGACACTTTGGCAAAGACAAACGAGAGTGGTTTGTGGTCCGTGAACACCATGAATTTCCTGCCCCCGAGAAAGTAGCGGAAATACCGGAGAGCGAGGAGCTCCCGGTCAAAAGCATTGTATTTCTGCTCGGGGAGTGAAAAGGCAAGGGGCTGCCAGCCTCCATTGCTCAGGTGCTCCAGCACTCCACCCACAGCTGTGCCAGATGTGTGGACTGTGAGAGTGGTTGGTGTGTTGGCCTGTGAATGTACCAGCATTGTTGCCTTTGCCAGCGCTTAGAATGCGGTCGTGGCTGCGTCGTTCCAAATGAGCTCTTTCGGCTTGTTGGCCAGGACCTTGAAAAGCGGTTGCATTATTCTGGCTGTTGCTGGCACGGATCCGTGATAGAAGTTGACCCTGCCAACAAACTCTTGGAGTCCCTTCGCAGTAGAGGGTTTGGGAAACTTGCAAATGCCCTCGACGGGAGCGGGACTGCTCCGTGTTGGTTGATGTGGTGGCTGAGGAAGCTGATGGAAGTGAGGCCAAACTGACACTTGGCAAGGTTGATCGCTAGGCCATGCTCATTGAGCCTCTGGCAGAGCCGTTGGAGGTGTGCGCAGTGTTCCTGGCGAGAGTGACTGGCGATGAGGATGTCGCCCGTCAACCTTTGGAAAGCTTGAGCAGTGTGCAGGAACTGAAAGAGCCCGAATGGGGTGATAAGAGCCATCTTGGGAATGTCATCTGGGTGGACCAGAATCTGATGGTAGCCGCATACCAGGTCAATCTTGAAAAATATCTTGGCATTGTCCAGATTTGCTGCGGAGTCTTGGATGTGAGGGATAGGGTATCGGTCAGCTGTTGTGACCTCATTAAGGCAGTGGTAGTTCCCACAGCGCCTCCAGCCCCCAGATGTTTTGGGGACCATGTGAAGTGAGGATGTTCATGGGCTGTTTGAGCAGCGAACTATGCCCACTTCCTCCATCCTGCGGAACTTGTCTTTGGCCAGTTGGAATTTATCAGGGGAGCAGCCTGCCCACACGTGCATGGAGTGATGGTCCGGTGGGAGAGATATGGTGCTGCACCCCATGCTTGGGGCTGGCTGTTGTGAGCTGGGGAGTTATGATATCTGGTAAATTAGCTCCTGGCATACTTGGAGAAGGTCACTGAGCCGAGGTGGGGTGCAGTCAGTTCGGCATGGCGCAAGGCGTCGATTCGAATGTCTTGGAAACTAATGAGATGTTGTCCTTTCAAATCGACCATCATGGAGTGCGCCTGGAGGAAGTCGGTCGGCATCCAGCAGCGGTTGTGAGACATCGACAATGGTAAAGGTCCACTTGAAATGGCAGGAGCTGAAGTTGAGCGGGTTCGAGCGGACCCTGTATGTGTTGGTGGCAGTCAGGTGAAGCCTGACAAGTGTCAATGAGAAAACGCTGCCCAGAAAAACGATCCCAGATGTAGAGGAATCAATCTTTTTGGCCGGTCGCTATTGCCACTACTGACGGCCAGCCGAGGCATTTCCTGGATGTGAGCATGGTGGTCAGCTTCGGGGGGCTCAGAGCCCTATCTTTGGTGGTAGTAGCACCATTTGTCCTTACTGGAGCTTTCTGTTGCCCTTTTTGTGGAGGCTGGGGCTGTCCATATCACCTGACGAGGCACAGCCTCCACCCAGTTGATGGTTGCTTCCCCCTGCTGTTTGGCTTGGCATAGTATGTCCGCCAGGTCTGCAGCCATCGGGGGGGGGGGGGCGGTGAAATCATCATCCAAGAGGAGCAGGCGGATGTCCTCAGGCATTTGCTTGAGGAAAACAAACCTGTTTGAAGAGGAGGCAGATCCTGTGTCTGTCCATCAGGGCGAGCCTTTCGTTCATGAGTGTGGACAGTTTGCAGTAGCCTAGGCCATCCATGTGCAGCAGTTTTGCTGCCCTGTCATGGCGGGAGAGGCCAAACGTATGCTCGAAGAGTGTTTTGATCTCTTCGTACTTGTTGTCGGCTGGTGGTTGGTGACAGTAATCGATGATGCTCCCGGTGGTTTCCTGGTCCAGCGCAATGACCATGTGGTAGTACTTTGTGATATTGGCAGTTATCTGGTGTATGTGAAATTAGGCATCAGCTTGTTCAAACCATACTTGCGGTTGTGATGTCCAGAAGATAGACAGTTTGAGTGAAACTGCGTTCTGTAGACCTGAATCGTCTCCTTCCAGCATTTTGCAATCCAGAAGTGGCCATTTTGGATCATCGTTTGTGGGTTGTACAAACACTGACGTTTAATTGTTCAACAATTTGGTTCAAACATTAAGTTTAATAATTCAACAGTTCAGTTCAAATGTCATTCAACCTGCTGACTCAGAGAGAGAAAAGCAACCGCCCAGGCTCACACTACCAGTCCGCTTCTCCCAATTCATCACGTGCCGGTCACCTGGTCCCGTGAGAGCCCGAGCCTCCGAATGACAGCTTGAGAACTAAGTGGCGTGATGCGCCACAAATATATTTACTTTTGAATAATTATGTGATCATTGTGTATTGTGTGCTCTTGTGTGTGCACCACGGTCTGGAGAGATGGTGTTTCATCGGATTGTACATGCACAATAGGGTGATAATAAACTTGAACTAGAGAGTGGGAGCAGAGTTCACTACATGAGGGTCAGCACGGATCCATGCAAAGAAAGGAACCCTGTTAAATTATTTTCCATGAGATCGACCACTGGGAGATGTTGAGAGCATGTCATTGAGAGCAGCAGATGTGCCTTGAATGTGCCTTGAACCCTGCAGTTTTCTGTGTGAAAGTTGAAGGCATCCAAAATTCCAGAATCTGTCCAAATAGATTCAAATTGAATGTTAAAATTGTACCTGCTTCTACAGTTTCCTCTGGCAGCTTGTTCCAAATGTAGACCATCCTTTTGAGTGAAAAGGTTGCCCCTCAGGTACAGCCTAAATCTTTCCTCTCTCTTAAACCTACACCCTCTAGATCTGAGAATAATTTACACTGGGAAAAAGACTGTGGGCACTCGCTGCATCCATGCACCTCATGATTTCATAAGCCTCTGTAAGGTCACCCCATCAGCCTCCCATGCTCTGGAGATATCTGTAAGGAGTTTGTACAGGGAGGGGTGGTTACGACACTCTATTACAGTGCTGGTGACCCAGGTTCGTGTCCGGCACTGTCTATAAGGAGTTTGTACGTTCTCCCTGTGTCTGCGTGGTTTTCCCCGGGGGCTCTGCTTTCCTCCTACCCTCCAAAACATACTGGGGGTTAATTTGGGTATGGCCAGAATCGGCTTCTACCGTGCTGTGAATAAAATTAAAAAATTTAATTTAAACATAAAGACCCATCCTTTCTCACGGCAACTCAAGCCCTTTTGTCCTAGCAACATCCTGGAGAATCTCCTCTGCAACCCTGCAATTTATAGATATCCTTTCTTGTCACTGGGTGACCAGAACTACATGCAGTATTAAGTATTGACTCACCAACACTTTGTACAGCTGAATCATGAGGTCCCGCCTTTTCTTCTCAATATTCCAGTGTGTGGACTTCTACACATGAAAAATGTCTGCAAATGCTTCCGATTTCTACAGCAAGACATATTTTTATTCTTATTATAGAAGCTTCCTCAGTAAACAGGATAGGAATCATTTGCACCTTTCTGGTTCCATCAACAAGTTCAGCCCTCATTTGCAACTCGTGTTTAACTTATTCCCACTTCTTAATAATCAACAATCCAAAGCACTTGAGCCCACAAACCTGATTCAATTCCTGAGGATTACACGGATTTGTGGGAATTGCTGTTTGCTTTCCACTCGCTAACTGCTTCCAAAGAACAGATTTGACCAGACACAAGGTGCTGCTCTGAACAAATACTCCACAGGGTGCCAGGCGTTCAAGTTCCACCTGCATCAGATGGCTACAGAATCTGGGAGGAGACTCCTGGCTGAGGAGCCCTGAACCCCAGTTTCGGAATAAGCGCTGAGAATAGAAACAATTTCTTCACTCAGGATGGAGGTGGATCTTTTTAATTTTGTATCCCGGGTCAAACTTCAGACCATCTGCTGTTGTAGAGCTTAAGCATTGGCATTACAACGGGGTCATTATCCTGCAGAATAGAGCCATGGTTTGGTTCTACCTGTGGGGTCAGACAGGGCTTTGGTTCATTGAAATCTGACTGGGAAGATGGCATCTTAAACAAGGAGGCACCCTCTGTACACTGTGGGTGAGATTTGCCGTCTCTTGAGGGTGCAGTGAATCCACAGATGTCTGACTCAGTGTTTCCCACCAGCAAAGGAGAAGCAGACACACAGTGCAAGAATCCTCCCTTCATTTATGATTCATTTACACAAATGACTACTTGGAACCATCCTAATTTTATCAACATAATTAGTTCGGTTTATGAAAGATATCAGCCATGCCAGGAAGTTAATGAGGTTAAACCAGTCACGTGGAACACATTTGTCAGATGAAATTTTACATTTCTCCTGGGTGCACTTAGAATCATGGGATCCTATAGCACAGAAGTGGGCCATTCATCCCATCACAGCTAGACTTGTGATTGCTCATCCATCCCTATTAATCCCATCTTCCAGCTCTTGGCACGCAGCCACTTAAAGGATACGGGACTTGAGGCAAGTTATGTCCCAGGCCACATTTGAAGGTAAAATCCTTCTGTCACCAGTTGATTAGGGAGGAATTTAAGCCAAGTGACAAATTAAGAACGAAATCTAGTTTTATTGCGGTGTTATCTGACATGTCAGTCACGAGCCACATACGGCCAACCGAGGGCCCGGATGTGGATAATAATTCCGTTCGGTTTGGAACAAAAAAAGTGAGTAAAAGGCATTCGACCTCAGCAATCAATCGTTAACCCATATACTTCCAAAATTTAAGGCACTCAGGAGACTGCAGATGCAGGAATCTGGAGCCGCAAATAATTGAAACAATCGAAAATCTGCAAACAAAAACTGCAAAATTTAACTTATTTCATAAAACAATTAAAAAAAAAGCAGGGTTGTGTTTTTTTAAAATTACAGATTTTTACCTTTTTGATGAAATACTAGCAAGGTCTCCACATTATTCCTGTCACATTTATATATACACAAATAAAAACAATGCACATTTCTAATATTCGTTAGGCTGGCACGGTTGGTTCAATGCTGTTACAGCACCAGTGATCGGGACCGGGGTTTGAATTCAACACTGTCTGTAAGGAGTTTGTACGTTTTCCCATGATCTGCGTGGGTTTTCCCCAGGGGCTTCGATTTCCTCCCATCCTTCAAAACATTCTGTGGGTTGTAGGTCAATCAGGTGTAATTTGGGCAGCATGGGTTTGTGAGCCTAAAGGGCCTGTTACCGTGCTGTATGGTAAATTTAAAATAATATAGTGTCATATATTTACATTTTGTTACTGTAGCATTAACCATTTATAGTCCCATTGCTACTAGGTGCCCCCCACCCCCCTCACAGATGCTCTCCCTTTTGTTGTTTGAGCAGTTTCCCCATCAACCTTAGACCTCAGTGTATGGTATAACATCGTAAACTCTGGTAAATTTCTATAGAGGTGTGGTGGAAAGTGTGCTGACTGACTGCATCACAGTCTGATATGGGGACACCAATACCTCTGAGTGTAAATTCCTGCAAAAGATAGTGGACACAGGTCAGGACACAGGGTTGGTGTCAAGTGGGGGGGGGGGGCTCTGTAGACATTGCCCCTCCCCCAAGTGAGGTGTTGAGCCCCCCCCATACAGTTATGGCCATTGCTCACTGTCAGACCCACCCCCATCCCCTCCAGCATCAAGCCTCACTAGCGACTAGCTTAACGCATGCTAGCGAATCTCCACCCGCCACTGGCTATGTCACTAGCATGTGTCAAGTGTCACTAGCGTCTAGTGAGGCTTGACGCAATAAAAGCAGCACCCTCGACACCTATGTTGGAGGGGTGGATGGTGTTAAGATTCGTCGGCAGGTAGGTCCCAGGGTCCAACAGCTCTCCACCCCATCCCCCACTGAGCGAGTTTATGAGTGTTGCATCTTCCCCCCCTCCCCAACACGCTAATGCCCTCCTTTAATATTTGTTCTTGCCCCGACCCTGTCACAAGCAAAACCCTCCCCACCATGGAGAATATCTACAGGGAACACTGCCGTGGGAGAGCAACAGCAATTATCAAGGATCCATACACCACCCAGCACATGCTCTGTTCTTGCTGCTACCATCAGGAAAGAGGTCTAGGTGCCACAAGCTTTGCACCACCAGGCACCAGGCTCCACCATCAGACTTCTCAGCGATAAACTCAATCAGGGACTCATTTAAGGACTCTTTTGGACTTTATTGAGATTTTATTCTCTCTGTATTGAAGTTTGTTTACATTTCTTTCTTTGTTTACATGTGTACGCTGTGTACAGTTTTTTTTGCACTGCCAATAAGTGGTAATTCTGCCTGGCCCACAAGAAAATGAATCTCAGGGTTCTATGTGATGTCATGTATGTACTGACAATAAATAAATAAATCTGAATCTGAACAATCTGCTGACAGGAACAGTTTCCATTTACCCTGACTAAAACAGTCACAAAGTTATCATCAAGAACCATCCCCTTTTTTCTTCAACCCAGCTAACACAGCTCTTGTCCAAACCTGCAGCAATGAGGCTAATACAACAGTGAAGCAAATGTCTTCTGCAGTTACATTACAAAATGCCAAGTCACTCAAAACTCAAGAGGTTATCTTCTGATAAGATATAATGCTTTGTTAAGCCCCTTTGGGTGTGCATTGGTGAAGAATGTCTGGGATCTGCTGATGGAATCTTAAAAATCTCTGCGATTCCATCTCTGTCAAAATGAAGGAGATAAGATCAGTGATTGGGAAGGCAAAGTATTGTATCCGTACTCATTGAGACAGTGAAATAGAGAGAAAGGAGCCTCTGTGGTAGTTACGCCAAGGCTATCTAGTGTGATCTGCTTGAGGTTTTGGATTTGAACTGCTTTCATTTATCGTAATACTCTGTTAAATCATTGTGTGTTATTTTTTTCTCCTTCTCTTATTTCCGTCCAAAAGCACATTTTTAATAAAAAAAATCTTGGACATTCACTTTCCTGTTTCTGCATTTGCTCCATCCCCTCAGCTTCTGAGTTAGAGGAGCCTTCTCTAGCTTCATTCCCTAAACCCACCTCTCCCCATGTCTCTCTCCCCTCCTCTCTCTCCTTTCCTTCTTTCCCTCTCTCTCTCCTTCTCACTCAGTCTCTCTCTACCTCTCTTCCTCGCTCTCTCCCCTCTTTCATCTGTGGTTTTCCCCTTTCTTCCATACCCCACTTCTCTCTTTGGTAAACCTCTACAAGACCTGCTCCATCTCTGAACCCACCTCAAACTTTACAATCCACCTTTTTTAAAATCCTACCCCTCACCCTCTCATGTTTTATCCATAATTGACCGTCCCTATGACTCATGAATGCTGGTTGGACCTCACGTCCTGGAATACAAGCCCCTTCAGATGTTCCATCTCACTTACCTCTGTTAAGTTCCAGAAAACCACCGTTGAACCAAGCGATAGGCCACCTCTCCCAGTACCAGACTGAGACCACCCGCAAATTGGAGGAACAACCCCTCATATTCTGTCTGAGCACCTTCCAAACATTGACTTTCAGTTAGCTCCCCCTCCACCCCCATCTATCCCTGTGTCCTTTCCTCTAATGCTCTCTCTTTCCTTTTCCCTGCTTCCTTTCCTCCAGATCTGCCTTCACAGAGCCTCCCCTCCTCTAACAACTCTCACCTTTCCTCTCCTGTTCACGTCCAACTATCACCCTTTGTTTGTTGGTCTGTGACCCTCCCCTTCCCTTCTCTTTTTTTCCCCTTCTCCCCAGCCTTTTAATTCAGGGGCCTGTCCGCTCTTTACTCGTACCTTGAAGACGGGCTCAGGGCCGAAACATTGGTTGTATATCTTTACCTCCTATAGACACTGCAAGACCCATTGAGCTCCTCCAGCATTTCTGTATTCTCACAGCATCTGCAGACTTTCATGTTTCTCTCCAAATGTTTGTTCATTTTACCCACCAGCTACTTTCGTACATTATTTCCAAAGAACTTCATAGACACTGAGGTGGTGAGGAACATCATGGAAGTGGGAAAGTCATGAAGAAACCGTGCATTTTTAAACATTGGAAAGAGTAAATAAATGCAAGGAGCCACCATTCTTCATTCTATCTTTTCAAACTCTGCTTCTCTCACTGCCCATTCCTAAATCATTTTCCCACCTTCCCTCTCTCTCTGCTGTTCTGGCCAGGTTTACTGATAGCCCCAAGGATCGGTCTAATTCTTCCTACAGGCCCTTGCCTCTTTGAACAAACAGCCAGCGATTGAAGCGCTGAGCAGCTGCTTCCTTTGCTAAATATTTGCAGCTATAGCTAATTTCCTCTTTCGCTGATTCTTTATATATTTGGTGAGAAAACAGATTCCAGTGAGGGGCTGGGGGTGGGGGGGCGCACGGGGGGAGGTTAGTAGTGGTCCAAACCTGATGTCTCACCACACTTTTTGACTGGCGTGCTAATGTGGCGAATGTGTAACATAAAGGTTTTTCTCCAGAGACTCAGGCACAAAATTCTCAGCTGACAAGCCACTGTGGTGATGTGTCAATGAGAGAGCCCTGCACCGTTGAAGGCGGTTGTCTTTTGTGAAGTGCTGTTTTGTTATTCAATAAGGAAGAGAAACCAGAAATCCTAGAACATGGAAAAATGAGTCTGTGTCAATCATCAACTGCATATTTGTACCAATCCTAAAATAATTACACTTTTAAAAAATTCCCCAGCCCCTCACCAGATTGCATCACGCACCTTCACAATGGGGGCAAAATGCACTGATGAATTAACCAACAAACTCTCGCAGCTTTGGGACGTGGGAAAAAACCCAAGGTGTCACAGGAAGAACGTGCAAACTCCACACTGATTGAACCTGAGTCTCTTATGCTGTGGGGAATGGCTCTACCACCTGCATGACTATGTTACATACACAACAGCAATGATAAAGATTAGCCCAGTGGTTCACAACCAGTTTCTTTCCACTCACATACCACTTTAAGTATTCCCTATGCCATAGGTACTCCGTGATTCATAAGGGATTGCTTAAGGTGGGATGTGAATGGGAAGAGAAGGGTGAGAATCACTGCTCTAGACCCAATTGTTACTGAAATATTTGTCATTGGTCCATTTCCTTTGGAGTTATGAAACCATGCACATAACGAGTCAATGAGGGACGATTAAAACAGTGATTTTCATTTAATTGGCTACAAGATGTTTCAATAACGTGTGAAAAGTGCTACATAAATGCAAGTCCTTTTCTCGTAATCCTACAGACTTGTAAACATTATATTTGGCCAATCAGTGAATGTAGAATAATACATAGAGGAACACAAGAACTGCAGATGCTGAAATCGAGTGAAAAATGAGAAGCAGGTGGTGGGCCTTAAATGTTGCAATAACCCCTTGGTCCATTGGTCCATCGGCTGGATTAAAGAGGTGGTGTTTGGTGGGAGGAACACCAATTTGATGTTGGGGTAGAGGTCACCAATGTAAGGGGGATGTCCTGGAGCATTGTCTACAATTAGCAAAATTTTGAAAGGTATGACTTCTTCCAAGCAGGACTTCTCCATTTCACTGAAACAGTGTTTGTTTCATCCAGGACTTTTTATTGCTCCTGTAATAAACAAGTAAGGTGTGTTTTTTAATGTTCTTGAAAGCCCTGGGATTCTTACGTTGCCAAATAAGAAATGGCTTTAACTTGTAGCCAGCAACATTGCCTCCTAACAACACTGTCTCTCTGTCTTTAAAAGCCTTAAAGCCTGGCATTGACTTGGCCTCCTTATGAATGAAGGTCCTTTCAGACATGCACTTCCAGAATAAGGAGGTTTTGTCCATATTAGTAATTTGCTGGGGCAAATGCCCTCCCTCTATAATTAGTTTATCTAAGGTTTCAACAAATTCTCCTGCTGCCTTTGCACTAGCGTTCGCAGACTCACCACTCACTTTCACGTCATGTCGCGAAAAACGTTGTTTGAAGTACCTGAACCATCCAGATCTAGCACTAAACTCGATATCATAGTCTGGTCTTGCTTTTACTTTAAGCATCTGAAACAAGCTTCGTGCCTCAGCAGTGACCGTCAATGTGCTGAAAGGGACTTCGCTTTTGTGTTTGGTCTTCAATCATTAGATATTTCTCCATATCTGATATGGGTCCCTCTCACATTTTCATTAGGCTTGTGGCTTTCAGTGGAGCAAAGGAGAAGGATCAATTGAGAGAAGCTTTGCTTTGTTTTTGAGGATCGTCGTGATTGTTGAGTGTGACGTGCCTAAATCGCAAGCAATCGCAAGCAGTCACTGATTAGTAACCTTTTGTTTCACTTCCAAATCGATCCTTCTCCTTTGCTCCTGCTATCACGAGCACTGGTTTTGCTGTGTTTTGGAGCCACGATGCACTTCACGGTAATATTTTCAAAAGAAAATTAAACAGAGAGATAACGCTACAACGCTCAAGAGACGTGCGATACCTGAGACTGGATGCTGCTGGAGTGGAGGCATACACTGATACACAGTGAACTTTTTCTTTGTAAGTAGAGAAAGTTCACATTGACATCATGTTAGAAAGTACTGTACAGTACATACATAAGCCAGACATAAACACAGGCATTTATTATGACTAATCAAGACATACAGTATGTATTATAGGTTATATTCCATATGTACTGTACCACTATACGCCTGGCAGTTTCTAAATGAACAAACATCAATTTAAATTTTGTTGAGAGACAGTCGATAAAAGGTCAGCAATTTAGATTTTCTTGAAAAATGACATTTTTGAAGTGACACAGGAGATGCTGGAATCTGGAGAAAAAACAAAACAATCTGCTGGAGAAACTCCACAAGTCGAGCAGTATCTGTGGGAGAAAAGGAATGGTTGACGTTTTGGTTCTGGACCCTTCATCAAGACTGGTAAGCATTACCGAGATGCCTGTATCAACTTTGTGGACAGGTTGCATGGGTGATGATTGCATATCCAAACTGATCGCTCGATTCCTTAAATGGTGGATAAAGACCCAAGATAAAAAAGAATTGTTTGAAGTTTTAATATCTTTTGATTTTGTTGACTCCAGCTCTTTGGGTTCCGAGGGATTTGCAGAGTGGAGATTGGTGGGCTGGGTGGCAAACTCCCTCCGTCACTTTCATTTGCCCTCCATAGCCAGCGGATGACTTGAGGTTGTCGGAGCCATCCGTAATACCCCTCCTCGACTGGGCCAGATATTTCCAGCAGTCTGTGGCAATGTTGCAATCTCTCCAGGAAGATCCAAGGATATTTGTAAATCTATTCCTCTCTTCAACTTGCAATACAGCCTCATGAGATTCGAGTCAGCCGCAGCTTGAGCACTGAGTACAGTTCTGGTCACCACAAGAAAGGAAGCATGAGATAGAACTAGAGAAAGAACAGAACAGATTCTCATTGACTTTATTAGGACTGGATGCTTATGGTTCTAACGAGAGATTGACTCATCTGGAAGTGTTTCCTTTGAGATGAGAGAAGCAGGAAGAAAATTTAATCAAGATATAAAATTAGAACATAGAACATTGTACCACAATACTACTCCATAACAATCTAATTTTTCCCTCCTTCACACCCCTAACCCTCTATTTTTCTTCCATCCATATCAAGGGGTCTTTTAAATGTCCCTACTATACCACCACTCCTGGCAATGCATTCCAGGCAGGCTCAGGGCTGGTGCCAGACTATTCTGCACCCTAGGCAAGGACAACTACTTGCACCCACCACCCCCCAAAAAAATTGCCAACTTCCATTTTCAAAAACAGATGTTTTGTAGGAAAAAAATGAAAAGCACAAAACTTGAAACTGGTAAATTTATTTAAAATTGCAAGAATAAGTAGTACATCAATTTTTGATCATCTTTCTCAAATACAAAAGAAAATATTTTGGTACACACATCATTTTGAACTAACGGGCACTCGGTAGAATGCAACACAACATTTAAACCTTTTACTTCACACACCTTTAAGTCTATAATTCTTTTCCACAAGAATGATGCAGTATGAACATTCCCTTTTGACCCATCAAATTTGCTCTGACTTTCCCGTAACTATTTTTTACAAATCTATGCTATTTCTTTTTTTATTTCCCCCCCCCCCCCCCCACAGACTCTACAACTCACTTACACACTACAGCAATGGCCAATAATCTACCTGGCCACATCTTAGAGATTCGAAAGAAAATTAAAGCATCCAGAGGAAGCTCACATGGTCACAGGGAGAATGTGCGAACTGCACACAGACAGGGTCAGAGTTCAGGACAGGAGCCAGATCGCTGGAGTTGAGGTCGTCGCTCTATTCATTGCACCACTCTGAGACGGCATCAACTCTAGCAACAACGAAGTTGATGACATGCCTGCCTGGATGGACGGTGTCTCCATGTTACACAACAACAACGTGAAAACTTGCCATACATTGATCGAGAATCCTGAGCAAAATGTAACTATATAATTTCAGCATGGCTTTACACACAAAAATTCAAGAATGCTTTTCTGTTAGTCTGCCTTTTGAAGTTCTCAAGTTTTATGAAACTTTGACAACTAGAATTAACAAATCATTAATATAACATCAAAAATTAACATGGAGTAATTGCTGAGTTGATTTCCTTTAAATATTTTTATTTCTCATCTATGAATATTGATAGTTAGAACCAGCTAGTACTTGTCCTGAGCTTTCCTTAATGAGTTACCCTGGACCATTTGGGTCTCAAATCTGCTTGGTTCCTATTCTCGTGAATTATGATCCTCTAAAAAGGGGCTCGTCATTGGAACAGCTGGCTTTTCTTGATGAAGTATTAATAAATTGTTCAAACCAATGTTAGAATTATTGGAAGAATAAATGTAAATATCTCATTTAGTCAAACAGCCAAATACACTTTTAGGCTTACATAAGACTCCCCTCAGCAGTTAGCCTATAGGTACTCCTGACGCCAACTCCAAACCCTCCCCTTGGCTTACTATTGCACATGCACATCAGAGCTCCTGATGCCGACTTCGAGCCCTCCCCATAGCAGTTGGCCTACAGGCGCACACTGGAGCTCCCAATGCTGACTCTAAACCCTCCCCTCGGCCTACCTGAAGTGTGAGGCACAATTTCCCCTCTGAGGTCTGCACCCTAGGCAGCTGCCGAGTTTGCCTAATGGTAGCAGTGGCCCTGTTTTCACTGAGCTTTAGTAAGGCCCCTTGACCTTGTCTCCCTGCCCCACGGCCCCCACCATTTGTTGAATAGAATAAAGTGAAATTGTTCCATTTATTAGCTTTTGCCCGTGATGTCCTCACATATTCTAAATTTATCCACCGGGTATGAGCTGGGAATACGCCAGTTGGTGTCTGATTGGAGGAGGGGAGGAAAAACTTCATTAAAATCAAGCCGTCTGCTGGCCCCAAATAATTTGAAAAGTCAGTTAGTTACAAAAGGATAAATAAAATCAGTCTCGATACAAAATAACGCAGGAGAAGGGAGAGCCTTTTTTAACAAAGTAACCCTCCCGTGAGCGACACTGCATTAGCCGAGCTCTGCTGCAGGAGGTGGACCTCAGATACGCGCGTATAAAGGTGAGCATTAATTGACAGGTAGCATTGGGACCGGCAGAGCCTGAATTGATAGATGGGACCCCGCCGCTGATTGACAGGTGAGCGCGGTACTTCTGTGAGCCTTGATTGATGGGTGGACCCAGGACTAACGTGAGCCCATATTGATAAGTGATTACATTGGTGACCCAGTGGTAGTGACGGGCCCCTTTACCTTCCGGGCCCCTTAGCTTCAGCCTACTCAGCCAAATGGTTAAACCGCCACTGATTCCAGATACCCACCACTTAATGTGTAAAAAACCTACTTCTGACATTTCCCCGAAATGTACCTCCACTCACTTTAAAACAATCTCTGGTATTTGCTATTTTTGGTCCAGGAAAAAGGTGCTGTCGGTTCACCTCATAATCTTATATTCCTCCTATAAGTCACCTCTCATCCTTGTTGCTCCAAAGAGAAGACCCTAGCTCTGCCAACCTTGCTATTGTTGAAAGATATAGACTGGTTGAACAGGAAGGACCTATTTCCCTAGCAGAGAGATCAATTACTTGGAGGCATGGATTTTAGTTGGGTTAGCATAGCAGTTGGTGCGACACTATTACAGCACCAGCGACCCGGGTTCAAATTTGGCGCTGTCTGTAAGGAGTTTGTATGTTCTCCCCATGTCTGCGTGGGTTTCCTCCAAGTGCTCTGGTTTCTTTCCACCCTCCAAAAAGGTACATGAGAGCCCCTTCAGTGGTTGATTAGTTAGTGTATTTGGGCGGCATGGACTCATGGGCCGAAAGGGCCTGTTCCATTAAAAGAAAAATAATTATAGGGGAGTTGAAGATGAAGTTTTTCACTCAGGTTGGGTTGGGGAGGTGAAGGAGAGAAGCAGTGGGGTCTGGAATTCACTGCCTGAGTGGAAGGTAGAAAATGAAATCCTCATGACAGTGAACAAGTACTTGGATGAGCCATTGCATAGTCATAAGCCAGGAGCTGAAAGGTTGGATGTAGGAAGAACCTATTATTGGAATTATTGTTTTGGCAGGCAGAGCACAAGGGGACAAGTGGCCCTGTCTGTGCTGCAAATCTTTTTTTCATTTAATTTAGAGATACAGCATAATAACAGGGCCCTTCCAGCCCACAGGCCTACCCAAATAACACCTATGTGACTAATTAACCTACTAAGCCGTACACCTTTGGAAACCACTCGAAGGAAACCCATGAGGTGATGGGGAGAATATACAAACATCTTCCAGGCAACGGCGGATTCAAAACCAGGTTGCTGCCGCTGTAATAGTGTCAGGCTAACCACTGTGGTAATTGTGTTGACCCACCAAATTGCTGAGAAGACCTTTCCTATCACCAACGGGCCACCCACTATATCCACAGTGTACTTTGGAAAGCCAGGGAAATTCTGGAACCTGGGTCTCATGGGATCTGGGGAGGAGCTGGGGAGCTACTGAGCTATGGAGGTTATGGGAGTTCAGGAGGTGGGAGGAAGAGGTGGGATCCATGGCCACTCAATGCCTCTGAAGGGGCTCTCATTTGGTTCTCTTTCTCATCTTGGATGGGGCACTGATCCAGTAGCACCTCTTTGTGTCCTTTTACAGGGCAAACAAAGGGAAATAACACGATGATACATGAAATCCTGAAACAGGAGAAGGTTAGCAACTGTGCAGAAGTTATCAAAGAAACTTTGACCATGGCTCTGGGACCAGCTCTCACACTTCCAGGTGGCAAACACATTGTTGCAGCTTGTAGGGCTTCAATGTTCAATCCTGACCTCAGGTGCTCTCATTCCCATTCTCATTGTAACTGTGTTGGTTTCCACTGGGTACTCTGGTTTCCTCCCATGTTGGTTAGTTAATTGGCCACTATGTACAGGTCAGTGAATCTGAGGCGAGATGGTGGAAGGTGGGGAGAAAATGGTCCAGGAAAAATTAGTGGGAGACTAATATTTTTCCCAGAGCTGTCATTGTTAGTTTGAAATAGTCTCTTTCTATGTTGTCAGGAACTGTGAAATATGAAAATGAGTGAACAGATCTGGTCTCGCCTCTCTATGCAAACTGTTTTATTTTCATCGTGTTTCTTCGTTCTCATTTGCACTGAGAATTTTTTTTTAGCAAAACCCCAGAAACATCACACTTCACACTTTCTCCCATTCCAAACACTCCTGACACGGGCATCATTGCTCTTTTCCAATTCCTCTCTCTCACCTCCAATCTATAACTTTTAAATAGATTCATTACTGTCTTGGATGCATTTTCAACTGTTAATATTAGTGCTAAACCCAGGAGAATCAGCTACGTGTAAATCTTCCCAATTAAATGAACACATTTTGCTGAAATCAATCAATATATTCCAACTCAAATTAGAAAATACCATCCTGCTAATCAGGAATGTTGTGCAGATTATACGGCATTGTGTGTCGGCCTGCTGATGTTAAGATTAAAGTGAGTTTAGTAATCGTATATGTTAAGCCCTCTGGCAAACGCTAGTATTAAGAGTGGTGAAAAAAATGTTGGCAAACATAGTTTATTTGCAGGCTGTTAGTCCCTGTGCTAAGATCATTAAATCTGAATGAGTTAAAGTTGGCGAGGCACTGGGAGCACCATTTGTGCAAATATTGCCCAGCAGACGGAGGAGACAGAGAGATACCAATGATCCACAGTGTCTGTCCCTAAATTAATTTAAATCTACTCTGTTTGCTGTCCTTGTCCGCACCTTACCAACTAGATTAATCTGGATCACTGCAATTAGCCAGCAATACTAATTGATAGCATTGCATCCAAAGAATTGTGATGAATCCTGGACTTGCCTTATTATTTAAACTGTTAACTGGATTATAATTGTCAGGCAGCTCAATCTCTCTTTGGTGTATGATACAAACCTATAGAAGCTGGGACAATTGTAATGTTCAAAAGACATTTAGGCCTCAGACCATAAGACATAGGAGCAGAAATTCAGCCCATTGAATCTGTCCCACCATTCATTCATGAGCTGATCTTTCCCCACTCAGTCCCACTGCCCGGCCTTCTCCCCATAACCTTTGATGCTTTGGTTCATCAGCACCCTATCAACCTCTGCCTTCAATGCACCCGATGACCTGGCCTGCACAACCATCTGTGGCAATAAATTCCACAGAGTTACCATCCTCTGGCTGAAGAAATTCCTCTGCATCTCTTTTCTAAGCAGATGCCCTTCAATCCCTTTTGTCCAACAAGGGAAACAACCTTTCTACATCTATTCTGTCCACACCTTTCCACAGTCCAAATGTTTTAATGTGATTCTCCCTCATTCTTCTAAATTCCAACGGGTACAGGCAAAGAGCTTTCAAACCCTCCTCATACGATAACCCTTTCATTCCCAGAATCATTCTTGTGGACAGGAAAGGTTAAGTGGGATAGGGGCTGAAGCAGGAAAGTTGATGGTGAAGGAACGGTGATATATTTCCAAGTCAGGATGGTGTGTGTGCCTTGAAGTTACAGGTGCTGGTATGTCTGCACTTCTGCCCTTGCCCCTCTAACTAGTAGAGGTTGTGGGCTTGGAAGATGTGTGGAAAGCCTATTGGTAAAGCAGGAAACATTGCATACAGTTTGATCACAGAAGTTTCCTATAATATGAAATAAAAGAGAATGCTGGAAACAGTTTTCCTTTCCAACTAATGATTTCATCAGAATGAGTATTTCCATCATTCGGTTTTAAAACCAAAAAAAAGCCACAGATGCTGGAAATCATGATAATGCAAATGTTCATCAGGTCAGGCAGCATCTGAAGTGACAAGAACAGAGCTAATGTTTCAGGCTAATGACCTTCATCAAACTAGCATTTGCCATTTTTCATGACAGTAACTAACGACTTTGCTTTTATTAATGTTGAGCGAGAGTTATTTTTATGGAAGCAGCTGATAGATGAAAAAACAGGTCAAATAGTGAACTCACTCTCTCTCTCTCTCTCTCTCTCTCTCTCTCTCTCTCTCTCTCTCTCTCTCTCTCTCTCCCTCTAGTCATGCATCAACTTACATTCTGGCAGTGGGGACGCAAATCGACTTGGGCGTAAGTTGATCATTATAGGTGAAATATACTGTGCAACATAAGATATCATGAGACACATGCATATTTACCTAAACCTCTATATTGTACAACACATGTACATATACATACATAGATTATAGATTTCAATTACATATATGTACTGTACTGTAAGTTGGGTGTACACTGTGTACCATTAAACGGCTGGCAGCGCAATCACTTTGTTTTGGCTTTTGAGCCCACGTGTCGAATGCACAATGCATGACTTAATGTCCGCTAATGCCCGTCAACGTCGGTCGTGGCGTAAATTTTTATTAAGCCCTTATGGTGACCTCATCTGCGATCAGATGTTACTCAATTGGGTGTAAGTTGAGGTATGAAGGCCTCAAGCCCAAAACATTGGGTTATGTATCTTTATCTTTGCTATACAGTAAAATACGCGTTCGACCTGCTGAGTTTCTCCAGCATTGTGTTTTAACTTCAATCACGGTGCCAATATATCCCCTGTTCTTAAATGTCTTTGAGAAGTCAGGTACAGTTGGGTTCAACACCTCATCTAAAAGGCAGCACGGCCACCAGTGTAGTGGGCAGGAGTATGAGCCTGGCAGACAACGTTTCAATCTCTGGTTTGGGTCTTTAATCCATAACATTCAGCCAGAATGTACTGAACAAGGCAAAGCTGGCACAAGCTTTGATTCCTGTGCTGAGTCACATGACATCTCAGCAGTAACTTTAGCAAATCTCTTGTTTTGAGCTGCCGTAACATCACCTGCTTTCTGCCCATTGTTCTACTTTGACCTTCATTAGATGGACGCCTGCTGGATGACTGAAGGAGTGCTAGAGTCGGTGGTGATTGGAGGTGAAGGATCTATGTGTCATAGTCATGGTGTCAATGCATTCTCTGTGTCACATTGTACAATGTCCCCAAATGCTTTGCATACAGCCTCCAGAGAAGTATTGGTGTAATTTCAAGAGGTTAAATACAATTTTGGTGTTGTACAGTTGTACCGTGATCGAAGGTACTCAGAGACTTGTGAGGAGCAGAAACACGCTTTTATTAGCTTACAACTAATGGCCGGTATCTACAATGGTCTTCAGGTAAATCAGAAGTAAAGCAGAAAAACAGGGTTTATATCGGGACCGAAGGGGAGGGATCGGCTGTCTAATCTACTCATAGACAGTGAATTCCAGTTCACTGCATTCACCCCTTCCTTTGGAAAAGAACCTGCAGGCGAAAACAGAAACCACATTCAACAAAATTTTTTTTTTACGATTATTTACAAGTTGAGTCTCTCATGGGTTGGTGGAAGTGTCTGGGCAGGGGATGGTGAACAGAAAACATGATTACTCATCAATAAGATTAAGAAAGTACACGTTTCCATTGGTGGAAGGAAGGGGCCCCTAAAAATTGATGCTGAGTCATTTGATGGGTCGGGAAGCATTTATCATGTGTGCTTTGTTGGGCGGTAGAAGTGCGGTTTGCACTCAACACAGACCTTGCATGACCTGGTCATCTCCCTGATGTCTTCAATAGAGAAGGGCTGGTTGCGTACCTTGATGAAGTAGGCCATGCGGGTGATGCCCAGGTGGCAGAGCTCATCGTGAAGTGACCACAACTGGCTGGTGTGTGCCACGGCACAGCTTCCTCGGGATAGGGCATCTGGAGACTTATTGAGTGTAGCTGGCCTATACACTATCTTGGAGAGTTCAATCTTCCACCTCGCGATCTTGTCGTTCTTTATTTTGCCCCTGTTCATATTATTGAATGTGAATGCTACAGATCAGTGAGCAGTGAGCAGAGTGAATTTCCTGCCAGCCAGGTAGTGCCTCCAGTGCCTGGTGGCCTCCACAATGGCTTGAGCCTCCTTCTCCACAGATGGGTTTCGGAGCTCACGGTCATGCAGGGTGCGGGAAAATAAAGCTACCGGCCTCCCCACCTGGTTAAAGGTCGCAGCCAGAACTACATCGGAGGCATCGCTTTCCACCTGGAATGGTGCGTTTTCATCCATCGCATGCACGGTGGCTTTCGTGATGCAGCTCCTGACGTTGTTAGAAGCCGCCTGGGCTTCGGCCGACAATGGGAAGGAGGTGAATTTTAAGAGGGGCCAGACCTTGTCAGCGTAATGAGGTAACCACTGGGCATAGTATGAGAAGAGGCCCAGGCACCTCCTTAGTGCCTTCAGGGTCCGTGGGATAGGGAGGTCTAAGAGAGGGCACATATGCTCAGGGTCTGGGCCAAAGATGCTGTTCTCCACCACGTAGCCCAGGATAGCTACGCATTTGGTCCTGAACATGGACTTACTGGCATTGTACGTGAGGTTCAGGGATTTGGTTGTGTGGAGAAATTTCTGGAGATTGGCGTCATGGTCCTCCAGATTGTGTCTGCAAATGGTGACGTCGAGATAGGGGAATGTAGCCCTTAGCCCGTACTTATCTATCATTTTGACAATCTGCCTCTGGAAGACTGAGACCCCATTTGTAATACTGAAAGGGACCCTCAGGAACTGATAAAGCCATCCATCTGCCTCAAATGCAGTGTAGGGACGGTCCTCGGAACAGATTGGTAACCTGGTGATATACAGCTTTCCGGTCAATAGTTGAATAGACCCGGTACTGCTCAATTTCATTCACCATGTCAGAAATTTGGGGATGGGGGGGTATGTGCTCAGGAGTGTGAAGCCATTAATAGTTTGTCTAATGTCAATCACTAGCCTGAGCTTTTCTTCCCCTCTCACGACCACTACCTGGTCTCTCCATGGGCTGTTGCTGGGTTCAATGATTTTTTTTAATCCTTAAGCAGCCATTGTGTTTCAGCTCTAATAAATTCTCTGTCCCCTGCACTGTATCACCTGAATTAGGTTCTGAAACAAAGTGGAGGGGGGGGGGGGGGGTGCGGTTTGATATTCAGTGTGGAGAGACCGCGTGTAGTGTTTGGATTTTGGGACCTTCCGTTCCACACCGTGATTGGGGGAAGTGGGCCTGAGTACTCCATAGTCACACTTTTAGTCTTGGCTCAGCAACACAGAAGCACACAAACTTTTCAATACATACAGTCGGATCTTGCAAAATTCCTCCCCCCCCCCACCCCTTTTACAGATAAGTGCACCGTACAATACCTCTGAATAGTTGTCGAATATGATTGTGACACTAGATAGATATGGTAGTCCGTGAGGTAAACCTTTAATTTGTATCACTGATTGGTCATAGAGTTTATAAATCTCTCGTCGAGCCAGTGTCTACAATCCATCAGATGTCCGTTTATCTTCACCTCCATCGTCAAGTTACTCAGCTGGTGGGGTTTTGCTTGGTCGAGGATGACTGATGCTTGCACTCCAGAGGCTGCATCACTCCCCTGCCGCTATCATCTTGATCCGAAGACCGGAAAGGTAGCATCAACCATGAGGAGCGGCAAGATGGCCGCTGTTCCCATTATTGCTTCTCTTCTGGTAGCGGTTCTTGTCACAAGGCACTGCAAGATGGTGGCAGTGAGCAGCATGGAGAGGCCATGGCCCACCCCTCTGGGCTTGGGCATGGGTTGTACGACTGTTCAGGGGCCGCACACATGCGGTAGCCTTCCTGGAGTTCCCCTTTGCCTGACAGACTAACGGCCAGTGTCCCCTCTTACCACATCCTGAGCACAAGGAGCCTCTCATGGGGCATCTGGCATGGGGGTGTTTGGCCTGTCTGCAGAAGTAGCACTCCCGGTCACGTGTGGCCCCGGTATTCAGTACCTGGGACAGCTGTGCTCCGCAAGCCTGGCTTTCCGAGTAGGCACCACTTTCGTTAGTGAGGTGGTCCGCTCTCAGTTGGGCACATTCAAGGGATTTTGCCAGATTGAGGGTACTGCAAGGTCCTTCTTCCCCAACTTCAATAGTCGCTGCTTCACGTATCTCAATCTCACTCCAGCCACGAGAGATTCGAACCCAGGTTGCCGGCACTGTAATAGTAGGCCCTTTCATGCTAGGCCTCAACCTGGAGGCCACTATAAGTGCGGAGGGAAACAAAACTTACCTTTCATCGAGGAGCCCTAAAAGGAAGCTCCTGTGCCGCATTCATATTGAGCGGCGCCTCTTAGGGCCTTCTGGAGCCAATGGAGGCAGGACGACTGGTGACTTAGCTCCACCCATCATAAATATGCAGCAGAGCAATGGCCATCTTCCCTACCCATAATCCCCTACGCAGCTGGAACAGCTCTGTGATTCCCAGAACAGTTCCAGCTGTGTGAGGGATTATGGGTAGGGAAGGCGGCCATTTGCTCTACCATGTTTTGAGCCACAGAGAGCGTCCCCAAAGGCCGAAGTGGCCCGGTGAGTCTGTCACAGCCTGCACCTGCCACCCCCTGATAGCTCCCGCTTCCCTGACCTCTCCCACCAACCCCGACTGCCTGGCGGCTCCCAACAGGCTCCGCTGCCCTGAGGGCTCCCACACTTGTTCCTGCAGACTGACGGCTCCTGCCTGCTGCCCCTAACCAGCCGCTTGCAGTAGCTGTACTTCAAGTCAGGTGGTGGAGCGCAGCGGTCGCCGATTATCCTTCCCCGAGAAGGGTTGGATTCTGCCCCGGTGCATTCAGAGAGGTACGTCTCTAGGCATAAGGGCCTAGATCCCTCCCCACCCCCTCTACTTCTGCTTTTTTGTTAATTGATTTGAATATGATTCCTCCATCTCACACTGTGAATTATTTCTTCCTATGTGCTCCATCAAAACTTCTTAAACATTTGTGGCGCTCCGACGTCAATGGCCACAGGCAATCACAGCGCATTGCATTGGGCCAATATTTGGCAGTTCATTGCCTTCTGACCTCACACTTTCAGCAGGGGTGATTAATTGCTGTTAATGAGGTGACATTTTCCTTCAATTTTTTTTTACCACCCTGAGCTGCTGGAGCTGTAATTGTTGCTAAATCTGGCAAAGAATGGAGCTGATAATATTCATTTGTCTCTACAAACAAGCAAGGTTGGGACAGTGGGGTGGGGAATTGCCACTCAGGCTGCCTGGTGTTTATAAACCATGAAGAATGACCAAGCCCAGCCACTCTCCCTCTCTCTCTGCAAATAAGACTGGAGGCTTGGGATAGAGAGTTTGTTGGTTCTGTGTCAGTTGGGTGGAACATCTCATTAATTTTAAGCTGTTAACAACTAATTGTCCCTCCCTCCTATTATCTAAACAAACAATTTAATCCTCCACAGATTTCTCAGAAGCCTTAAAAAGGCAGAGGACTAATTCTTCACTCACTGTGCAACCTGCAAATTTCCATTTTTTTGGGCAGCTTGCATTAATAGTCAAGCATGTGCGAGACAGTGAAACTGCTCACTTTCTCCCTGTGTTTCTTGGGGTTAGTACCTGCTGTCAACGGGTACATCTGGGCCTGGATGTTGTCTCTTCCTTACAAAGCATCTCAAGAGTTTGCAGCCAAGAGGAATTTGGATCATCAGCCAGGAGACCTGGAGAGTGCTGTGAGTACACGGTGTGCATAGTTTTAAGAATAGGTTGGTAGCTATTTGTTGCTTCTTGACATTCCAAGGTAAATGAATAGTCACCATTGTAAAGTAAGATTTGCAGCTTGGGAGGTTTTTAGTTTGAAACTTGCAGCTTCTGATATTCATAATCCCCAGTTGAATCTGTGTTCTCAACCCTGTTATCATTTCCAATTAAACTCATCTCTTTACTAAAATGTAGAGTGACTGGATGATTGATGGGGAATGCTGGGGAAACTCAGCAGGTCAAACAGTGTACAGCAGCGTTTCAGGCTTGAGCCCTCCATCAAAGTGTGAGTAAAATGTCAGCAGGTGCCTGGAGAAAACAACTTTAAGTGACCTTCCAGATAGCACAGGAACAAATTTTGTCCTACTGGTTTCTGTAAAAACACAGGACATTAGATTAACTCTACCTTTTATCTAGAAAGTAAATATAAGGATTGAGTATTATAAAGCAGTCCCTCAGTTAATTCTGGAAGAATAACACTAGTCAAATGTTAGAAAAATGTAAGCAAATGCTTTTAATTCAAAACTTTTTCCAGAGAGTAGCTTAGATGTGTTGTGACCAGGTGTTGCCAGTGTTCAAGAATGAAATACTGAATCAGGGATGGAGGGAGGAAGGCAGCCAGGGTGACTTGCTTCAGGATGAGATGAGAATAAATTGATACTCTGCCTAAAAGAATTGCAACCAGGTGGGTTAGTTTATTGCAGTTTGGGCTTGTCAGTGCAATTGTTCATTCATTACTCCTGGTTTGTCAGATATTGCAGCTGATTTAATTAAAAGCTTCACATTCTCCAAAGAGATACTTTTAATAGGTCTCATTCATTTAAATGATTTCATAAAATGTAGCAATTTCTGCCAAATCAGTTCTCATCCACTCAAAGATCTGCCTTTCTTTGAACTGTCACTGGTTAGTTCAAGACTTGTGATCCCAGGCAGTCAATAGTTTCTTTCTCTTTCTCCCCCCCCCCCCCCCCCCACTCCCACTCAGATATATTTTGCAAGTTCATCTATCCAGTGCCTTTCACGTTCTGCTCAAGTCTAGTCATTAAAGCTGCTTTTTTTTTTAGGTGCTATCACCATGTAAGAACTGTAGTGGCCAATTTATACACAAGCTCCCACAGAAGGCCATGCAATAATTACTTGTAGTACGGTGAACACCATTACACAGAAACCACTCCCATCTGCCCACAATCTGTCTGAGCATACATTTACGCTAACCCTATTTGATTTTTCCCACAATCCGATCAATGGTCCTCACACAGAAGAGATCATTTAAAGTGTCCAATCAAATTACCAGATCCCATTCCCTGGCCTTCCTTCTCCTATCAGGGCGCCAGCTTCTCCTCCCTCACTTCTCAGCTTTTATCTCTTCTACCCTCCCAATTGTATCCACTTATGGCCTCTTACCTGTTAGCCTGCGCTACTTCCTCCCTCCTCTCCTCCTTCTAATTTTGGTTTTTGCTTATACACGATGAAGGGCCCAGGCTGGAAACATCGGTTGCCCTTTACTTTCTATGGGTTTTGTATGAACTGCTGAGTTTCTCCAGAACATTTGTGCCATGCACTCAACCCCAGTACCTGCAGACTTATTTAACTTACCAGCCCATGTGCCTTTGGATTGTGGAGGGAACCAGAGCACACACTTTATCTGGGAGAAAGTGAGCAGCAGAGGTCAATAAAAACCTAGGTTACTAAGTGGTGTGACACCAGATCTACAAGCTGCAACCTCCTAGTCAGTATCTGTACAGATAACTTATTTCATTGCTTTCTTATGAGTCCTATCCAAATGAAAATTAAATGCATTATTTTCAGTTAAACAAAAGTAATTGCTCCGAGAGAGATTTGTGGTGTGTGTGATATACAGAGGGGGCAGTTGATGGATACATAGGAGGAATAAACATGGTTATACGTGTATGATGGGACATGGACTGAAGGGCCTGCTTTCATGCTGTATGATTTATTAACTCCATTACATCTTTAATATTGTTGCTTTTCCTAATTTAAATCAAAACAGTTAGTGCACTTACAAGTTGTCATTTGGGGATGTTTTCAATTAATACAGGTTAATATAACCATCCATTCATATCAGCAGTATCTGATCTTTCCAGATTGCTATTTTTCTTTGATTTGTTTTTCTATAGACACTCTGTGAACATGACCACGGCTGTGGCAAGGGCTTCTTTTGCGACAAGCATTTTGGACGGTGCGTCACTTTAAGAAACCGGGGTCACTTCTGTCGACAGGATAGTCAGTGCTCCAAAGGTCTGAGCTGTATGTTTGGCCAATGTCACCTCACTGTCCCCGAACGACACGAAGGTAAGAGCAGTGATAGTTGGAAGCCACTGACGCAGAGAGGAGGCACTTCTGCTTCTTTCTCTCATTGTTGGGGGACGTGGGGTCTCTATGCACCTTTACGGTAGGCAAAGGTTGATGAACGGTGTATTATTCCATTTTGTGTGTTAATACCTCCTGATAAAGGAATCTTAAGATTCCAAATGTCCAACTGACTTAGAATAGAGCTTTGGACATATTATAATCAGAAACTTGCTTGAAGTCAAACCATGTACAGACATTTCACAGCTGATTTTAATCTTTTAAATTTTGAAATGGCAAAAGGTATCCATTACAAATCCTGCAACTCTACTTCCTGTGTTACGACTCAATGTCTGAGCGTTTACTGCGTGTAACATTGGAGTGACAACTTTTAAGACCCCCTCCCCCCCCCCCAAAAAAAAATTATTTCTTCCCACCTTAGCTGCTCGGCCTGCTGTTCCACCTGAGTTTGGCCCGTATCCCTCTCTAAATCATGCATTATGCGCAGGCAGCCAATTTAGTTTTAACTTGGCATACTGAGAGCAAACACCGTTGGCCAAAGGGCCTATTCCTGTGTTTTATGTTATCTTTTATCTACAATCAACCTGTGATTAAAAATAATTTATTGGAGCAACTATTCGGGTTAGAAACCCATGATACCGTTTTTATTACTCGAACAAGTCGACTAATTAAACAACTAATGCTTCCATTGTTTAGGGGCACGTTGTAAACTGGATGAAGACTGCAGTGCCTCCATGTGCTGTGCGAGGCATCACGGGGAAATGATATGCAAGAAGAAGCTAATGTTTGGAATGGATTGCTATGTGCCAGATGGAGGGTTAGCGTACAGCATTAATCAGCTCTGTCCCTGCGCCAAGGGGCTCGTTTGCAGTAACAACAGGATTACGAGAGAGTAAGTAAGATGCTCGACTTGCTGAGTTCCTCCAGCAGGTTGTTTGTTGCTCCAAATTCCAGTACTTGCTGTCCATCATGCATTACTGTGCTCCAATCTTGTACTTTAGTCATTCACAAAAGTCCAAATGTACCACTTTAAAAAGTTGGTTAGATATCAGACACTGCAAGACTTGCTGAGTTTCTCCAGCATTTGTTTTTACTAATAAACAAGTGTGCTGAGAATTATGCACACAAAATCCACTTTGTCCATCCTTCCAAGTGAATGTTCAGCAGCAAAATTAATTCCCCAAAATCTTGCACCACAGGGTATTCTTTTATTTTTCTCATCACCTTGACTAGAGATCCATAGCCCTTTAATTTGGCAACTTCATGCTATGACAACATTTGAGAAACATTAGTGCCTTGACAGCACCAGTGATCACAGGACCATGGCTTGAATCCTGTACGCTCTCTCCATGTCTGTGTGGGTTTTCCCTGGGGATTCCGGTTTCCTCCCAACGTTTGAAGTGTACTGGGGGTGTAAATTGGGCAGAAGTGGCCTGTTACTGTGTTGTATGTCTAAATTAAAATTTGTATTTAGAAATATCAAATTGAATTCTTCTTCTTTTTGTAGGAAAGAGTTTGATTACTGGGAACACACCAACAACTGGCAATGTCTGAACCCTTCCTTTCCCTGACCAAGGAACACAGTGCAGCTGTATATTTTAAAATTGTAAATATTTGATGTAATTTAATCCTGTTAAATTGAACTGTTCCATGTAAATAATGACTCGTGTAAACATGTTCTGTTGACTAATGCAATAAAATTCTGAGAAGGATTGAATCCCTTTGTTTTTATTTAAGCAAAGGGTCTGAAGGCCAGGCATATACATATTTTAATACTCAAGAGACTGTCACAGAGGACAGAAGCCAGCCTTTCAGTCCAATGTTATCCTGAGCTTAGTCCCATTTGTCAGTGTTTGGCTCATGTCCCAAACATTTTTCAGTGACACAGATTCAATCCTGATCTCTGGTGCTGTGAGGTTACGTTTCTTCCCACATTCCAAAGAAGTTGCTTGTACTTTATATAGTGCACTGTTTGACCTGCTGAGTTTCTCCAGCATCTTTATCCCAAAGATGTATTGATGCACTGGCCATCTGGGATAACCTGACTCACCCGAACTGGAAGAAAATACCACCTGTAGTTGAAAATAGCAGGTAAGGCAGTATATGTGAAAGAAACAAGATTAACAGGATTGAAAAATGATCACACTACAGCATTTTAATTCAGATTTTGCTTTTTTTTTTAAAAACCACAAACAGTTTATTTAAAACACATGTTGTATCACATGTCCTTGGAATGAAAATTGTTTCATATGCATTTTCAATGCACAGCTTGAGTAGAGTGCAACATTGTTGTCAGTAACATGACCTTTTCAATACTGGCTCATTTCCTCACTGATGAGGAGAGTCCTGTTAAATATTTAAATAGATTAAAAATTAAAGAAAAATGCTGACAACGGAGTGCTTGCTACCAGAGGCAGCAAATAAAGCTATATGATCCAAGGTCTCGATATACCAAGACAGCAAACGTTTACAGAAATGGTTTGTCTTTGAGGAATCAGGAAGGAAAACACGGTAACAAATATACAGACAATACAGGCTTCATTGAGATTAAGTTCACAGTTGGCAGAGGTAGTGTTTTTCAAGAGATCTGCTGGGTCCATTTTGACCTAAAAATGACTCCTGAAATCTTAAAACTTCATCTATACTTATAAATCTAAAGGAACAATGTTTGAACCACTGTCCCATAGAGGTGACCATTTGACAGCAATTTGGTTCACAGATGTGCATATAATAGTAGCTGATGAGGTCCCTGAAGGTATTGCACCATTCTGTTGGCATTTCAGTGAACATATCGCACCACAACTCTTCAACACCAGGTAATCCCATGGAAATTATTGGATTCCAACAAAATGTCATTACAATTTACACTGAAAAGATGCATTGATAAAATTACTAAGGCAGGTTTAATGTTCACAAGAACTAATTTCCCTTTTTTTTTGCAAGGATGTCAATTTTCCACCATTTGCCACATCTGCTGCGAAAGCAAGCAACTTAAAATGAGTGCATTCTGTTTGCTTAATTCAGGGTAAACATTATTTGGCTGAAAGTATATCCTTCTATTCTAACATTTAAAATTTGAAAGCCTGGAAAGAGTCTACCATTGTTTAAACTAGCAATTGCCCAAAAACCACAATATTCAAGGATGTGCCCTTCCAATGAAGAACGATGGGGAAACACAGCGAGACTTCCCTTCCGAGTGGTCACAGTTGCATTTATGACATTGCCTTCTCAGCAACACTGCAAAATGCAGAAGCTTCTCAACTCAAAACCAACAGATGCATAGTGCACCAAGCCTGAACTCCATATAACCTCCAGCCAGAATGGAGGGCCTGTGACCTGAACAAGAATCCTTCATGTCCTAGTCATCTCTATGCATGCAGCCATCCTGGAAAGCAGCACGAAGGTAGAACTATTCTTACATGCCAAGATGGTCGAGCTCTGTTTTATGGGCCCATGAAGAGATGGAGCAAGAGTGGGTGGAAAGGAGGTCCCTCCTGCAAGATGTTAACTTCCGTGATACGTTCACAACTTTGCAGCCCTTCCTCAATCCATGAAATTTTCCCTGGAATTCCAGAAAAAAAAATTGCAGATCAGGTCTTACTAGATTTGGTCACAACTGCATAAACAATAGTCTCAGCAAATGAACAATGCACAAACCATTTCCAAGTTTAAAATCTCCTCAGAAAACAACCAGGAGACACCAACTTCAAGGTCCACCACCTCACAGAACTGGGGAAATGAGAAAAGAGAAAAAAAGTATCACTCAGATAACCACCAAACTATCAAAACACATTCAGGAACTGGGTCCATGCAACTTGGAGATGGCTGAATATCCAAATACATCTCTCCAGCAACAGTCCCTTGCATTAACATCATTGGACTTCTGAGGGGAGTAAAATGTCAAGAAATCTTTTTTAGTGACTAGAGATGGGAGAGGGAGAGGGAAGAAACAAAAATCCATTCACTCACACATTTACCCTTATGACTGCAATCTGCTAAACATCCACTTATGGAGAAGATTGTAAAGAACCACAAAACTCCAGGAAGCCACAAGAATGACTGATGAGATGCAGAAAAGTAGGTGCTGGGTGAACAACCATCCAAGGTGTGATGTGAGGAAGAGCATAATAGTTGGAAACATGCAATAAAGCGTGCATGTAACATAACCTAACCTGATTATTTTAAGGGATTAATATAAATTCAGGAATGGTCAGTTCTCTGGCAAGTCTGCCAGTTTCTTGATAAAAAAATTAAGAAAATCTTGCTCAATTCCCCACCTATTCTTGGTACAACCTCATGTCCTGTCCCCTTTCCATTTCTAACCATAACCGGTTCTCAGGCACAATTCAAGTTCACAGGACATACAATCCTATCAATGACAAATGCTAACTGCAGTCACAAAATTAAGAGGGCAGAACCTTGGAAATGCCTAAAAATGTGAAACAGACCAGAATTTGAACTTGACTCCACTGTTAAATTCTGGGCAGCGATAAGGCAAAGATGAAAAAGGGCAGAGAGGCTACATTTGCGTAATACTAATTTTCCACCTTTGCAGTGGATTATTGTGAAGTCAGCTGCTTGGACAAATACCAGGCAAGAAGAAATCAGCCAGAGGTTTGGGGGAAGTGTTCTCTTTTTGTTTACTCAGCAAGCACAGGCACATAAAATCATGAGAATGGAAAACTGGAAACATCAGCCAACTAACACCCTTAAAGATCAAAAAATACACAAATGTTGGAGGATCTCAGCTGGTCTTGCCTTTTTAAAAGGACTCAAGCCCAAAACATCAGCAATATATCTATCTCTTATGAACGCTGCAAGACCAGCATTTTTGCATGTTTGTATTACAATCATAGCATCTGCAGAATTTCAAGTTTCTATCTATTAAGATCAAACAGCCAGTCTGGCAGTGATGAGAATGAACAGCAGACCAGAATTAGAAGCAGGTTCCAATTCTGCAGAGGCCAACATACTGTACAACTATCACTTAGCTACTGGATCTCGTCAGCTTTGCTGGATTTTTACAAATAGAGGGTAAAAAAAAAAAAAAAAATCCAACAGTAGCATCAGAAAATTAAAAATATCTAAACAAGTGAAAGCAGACACCAACATCAATTTTACAAGATAATCGGTTCCATTATTCTACTGAGAGTTTCAATTTTCTGCCCACCCCTACCTGTATGTTTGGAAAATAAATTCACACTGTAAAGCTTCCTGTTGCTGATTTCACAAGGCACTGAATCCAAAGGAGCCAAGAGGATTACAATGTGACCCCTTATTTTTGATGCTTGAAATATGAAGTCTATGAGCATCTCCAAGAGGATCAGACCGAGACAGACCAAATTTGGGCATTCTTAATGGAATACCTACACAAAACATGGTGATATTATCTTTCATCCAGTGCATTTCAAGGTACATTTGTTTTTAAATGTTCTCTTGCTATGGCTTCCATTGCTAGATCACACCAAACTAACCTCAACATGAGCTGTTAAAAACCAACACACAGAAACCTTGCACAAAACCTCAGCAACCATACCCGTTAGACAGGTGGTTCAAGAGTAGGGTTTAATGGAGACTAATTTACTGGTTCTGCTGGGGTGCTTTATTCAACAAAGAGGAGAAATACTGAACTAAACACAATGTACCCTGTCAATACATGAATGATCAAATTGAAATGTCTCTCCTCCTTTTCTTCCCACCCCACCCAACCCCAAGTTCTGCTTGGTAGTCTGCCCTATGTATTTTTACTATCAAATATCAAGACTCCATCAATTCATCCGTTCAGCATTCTAGCATTGAGGTTTCTTTTATGCAAGAAAAAAGTTTGAGTCAAAAGTATCACTGGGATAATGTCAGAACTACTGACACCATCTTTGAACTTGATGAAAAATATAAGCTTTTTTGAAGCTTCAAAGATCTATTCAAGCCCTAAAACAGACTAATACTGATCAGTGAACCAATGACATGCCAGCTGCTAGAATTAAATAATAGCAAATTAAACAAGGAGCAGGATTGTTCCTGAGGTTCAAAAGAATTAAATACTCAGCAGTCAGGCTGGGAGTAAAATGCACATGCCAAGAAGGTTCAGGCCACACATGTCCCATTTTCTCCACTGCTGCGAACACAATCACCAAGCCAACTCAGTACACATATTGTTCGAGCTCTCAAAATTATCCTGAAAACTTTGGAGGGAGCACCGGACGCTGCAAGCAGCTTTATCCTTTCATCTTTCTGTCCTTGACTGCAAGCTTCCATGGTTAGCATTCGATTTCCTGGTGAGTTAATTCATTCTGCACCTTGGACCGCAAGATGTTGCAAGCCAGCATATGTGCACAGGGCCATTTTGCTGTTATTCTTTCCACCAGTATGATTGTCCTTTAGTTTCTTTGCCAACAGCTTCAAATACAAAGGATTCTCTGTGCACCATCATTGAATTGCCCCAGCTTGGGGCTACCTTCCAGTGTTTTAAGAACAAGGCACGGAGCCAATGCATCTGGTTCCAGGAGAGTCAATTCTTTCCAAAGCCTTTTTTGTTTGCATCTATTTTGCTGCTGTTTTCATAGTCATCCATTCTAGACCTTGACCTAACCTGAAAATGAAGGAAATCATGTAAGCAGAGGGATCGTGCCAGGTTCAAAGCTCATTAAATCGCCTACAGGTCTGAAAACTACCATCAAGAGTTTGGATGCTACTTTTCTTTTTAACAATGCAGTATTTCAAGAGCCTAATGTTTTGAGAACTCTGTTGAAAACATTTATTCATCCCAGTTTATGCTGGAGAAGCTTTTAATGCTTCAAAACTAGCTATTGAAACGTGAAGGTTAAATTTAAAAACCTATAGCATAGTAACAGGTCCTTCTGGCCCATGAGCCTGTGCCACCCAAATAACGACAACCCTCCATACATTTTGAAAGCTGGGAGGAAATTGGAGCATCTGGAGAAAACCCATGCAGACATGGAGAGATCACACAAACTCCGGTTACTGGTGCTGTAAAAGCATTGCGCTAACCAGGCCACCCACGGTTAGTGCAATGCTGATACATCACTATTAGCGGCTGGACTCCTCAATCATAATGGCCAAATCCAGAGAAAAGCTCAATTGCATCATTGCAGTTAGGGAGTTTAAATTCCAATAATTCAGTACATTCATCATTAAGATGCTAGTTTCAAGTCATAACCTCAACATTACCACTATTAATACTCCCTTAATTCACTAATGCCGTTTTGAGGCTGCAAAAATACCAGGGTTGACCGTTAAGCAAATCGAAAATCACCATGGCTGACAACATTCGGTCAATTGTGGCTGAATGTCAGCCTCATCAGCAATGTCCACATGCCTTGAATGGACAAATACAATCTAATCCTATCATTGTGTAGCCCAGTGGTTCTCAACCTTTTTTTTCCACTCACATCCCACTAAGTAATCCCTATGCCATCAGTGCTCTGTGATTAGTAAGGGATAGCTTAAGGTGGGACGTGAGTGGGAAGGAAAGGTTGAGAATCATTGCTCTAGACCTAATTGTTAATAAAATATTTTACTTGAGAAAAATTGTCCTTGGTCCATTTCCTTTGGAGTTACAAACCGTGCACATAACGAGTCAATTAGGTACGATTCCAAGGTTGAGAAGCACTGTTGTAGACCATCCCTCTCTCCCTCAAGCGTTTCTATTCTCCCAAACTGCTCAACATTCACACACTGGCAAATAGTTTCCACTTGAAGTTCTTACAGAATATTTTCTCTTATGGAATCTTATCTTCCAACGCAAAACTCTGGAATTTTAATGATACTCAAAAAAAGGGGAGAGATAATAATGGACAGTGAATGAAGTAGAAGCAGTCCATATGTTTCAGAAGTGAGCAATATCTAGTTTATGGATAAGAAGTCTATGGGTCAAATATCAAGCACTTAATGAAGCACGCTGGTACAGAATAACTTTCACTCAGGTAAGAAAAAAATGACTTGCAAGTTTAATAGCTTGACTTGGAGGTACATTGTCAATTGTTCATGCTTGCTGGGTTGAAATTCTGGATCTCCCTGCCCATAACAAAGTGAGAGCACTTTCACCAGCAGGACTGCAGTAGATCAAGTTGGGTCCCCCGGTTGAGCAATTAAGGGTGGCAACAAATGCTAGCCTTGCCTGCAATGTTCCGATCCCAGAAAATGAATACAAAAACAAAAGCCTGCCGATGCACTGATATTTCTCAAGGTACAAAGGAAGAGAGTTTTTTTAAAAAAAAACTATTTAGGTGGCAAACAATTTATTGTTTTGATGTTTCCAAGTGCCTTTTCAGCCTGACTTAAATACTATAATTGCATGAAGTTATCAAAAAACTTTGCACACAAACAAGATGCATGCACTGGAATAATGATCAGACTTCACTATGAAATGGTAATCATTACTAAAACCAATAAAAGTTTATCACTCAGGCTCTCACCCATTGTGTGTACAGAGCGTTATACAAATTTAACTGAAACTCAACTTAAATATCCAAAAGGAAATTCTTCCATCATACATACATTTCACCACAACTTTGCTGGCAGCAGAATTAAATCTCAATATACCAGCTTACTTTTCCCAAAGTTCAATTGGCTAAATGTTATTCTAATTTCTTGTCAAAGTGGTGTAGAGGTAAGACTGAAGAACGTACATTATTTCATTTTTGGTCATGTTCCTCACTTTCCAACTATTGGACAAGTATCTTCCATACCTTGTCTTTTGTTCTTAATGTCAATTTGGCTCCTAATCCTTTTCTTGCCCTATTTGGAGTAAGTCAGTCAGCTGGTTAAATGCATCTGGGCTATAATCCCATGCTTTATATACATTATTTGTCTCTTTCATAGGTTGCCTTTGCTCTTCTTATTGCCAGAAGAGCTATAGTTGTGAGATGGAAGGATGCTGCCCCTCCGACACATACTCAATGGTGATCTGATGTGATGGCATGCCTGACTCTGGAAAAATTGGATGCTCTACTAATGTAATGAACCTTAACTTTCTAAATTTATGGGCCCCTTTCCTTGATTATTTTCAGAATTTTATATTATTGGATCCCATTTTATAGTTTGGTTTTCCTTTCTTTCATGCATTAATGGAATATTTATGTTTAATCATAACTTCACAAGGGAAGGGTTAGATCATTAGTATAGTTTTTGCTTTATATACATTCTTTGTCTCTTTCATAGGTTGCCTACTGCTATTTGTTAATATACATTTTACTTTGTTGGATATGTATTCTTGTTATTACTTAAGCATGAGTGCATCTATTAAAAACACAAAAATATTGGAAAGGGAAATCTCAATATACCACAATGAATTCTACCCATCACTTAGCTACAAGCTTTTAAAACAATTGGTTGCTAATTCTGTATCTGAGAAAACCAGCACTTGCCTGAACAACTGAAGGTTTTAATGAAACATCAGCTGTTTCAAACTTGTTGGTCAAACAGAATTCTAATTTACAAGAAACTCTGAACTGATCAAATGTTTCTTTTTAACTGATTTAAGTAATAATCTATTACCTCATCTCAATAGATGAAAGACTAAATGCTTGTTTAGACATTAAAGTTGATTTTCTAGTTCTGCATTGTTCAAAATGCTATTTGTCCACCCATTCAGATGAAAAATAAAACATTCTTCGCTAATAATCAAGGAGAATCCAAGCCAAGTGTCATACTAACCCCTCGCCTGTGAGTGCACAACAGGCCTGTACGTGCCATGGATGGTCTTTGATGGATGTTAGTGTTAGAAACTTGGAAATTTCAGCTGCAGTCATGGAGTTCTTCATATCCTGCTTATTGGCAAACACTAGCACAGCTGCCTTCTTGAGGTCCTGCAAGTGAGAACATACTAGTTACAAACCTTGCTAAACAAATCTACACTAGAGAGGAGAGCACTCCATCTTGAACATTGGAAAATGGAGGAACAAATCAGTTATTGTGCTAAAGCAAACGATAAATTAAAGGGACCCAGCAGGTCAGACAGCATCCATTGCGAGAAATTGAGTCAACGTTTCACGTTGGGACCGTTTTTCAAGACTAGAAGAGAAGGCGAGATTTTTTTTAAAGTATAAAAGTAGGGAGAGGGGCCATAAGGTAACACTTAATAAATCAATGAAAGGGGAGTAATAGGGAAGACTACTGGGTATGGAGAGGCTCAGGATTAAAAAAACTTCAGGAAATATGGAAAGTGGAGCCAGAATGGAGTGGGACTTAACAGAAATTGAAAAATTCCATGATCATGTCATTTGATCTTAAGCTATTCTCAGATTTATATTTAACTTCACTCTGGTAATGAAAGAGGACAGATAGGTCTATGAAGGAACAGAGATGAGAAATTCCCTCAGCCAGGAGGTGGTGAATCTGTGCAATTTGTTGCCATAGACAAGTGCAGAGGTCAAGTAATTGGGTATTTTTAAAACCGAGTTTGATAGGTTCTTGATTATTAAAGGTGTCAAAGGTCACGGGAACCAAGCAGAATGGGATTGAGAGGAAAACTAGTTCAGCTATGATTTGAATGGCAGTAGAGACTTAATGGCCTAAGTCTACTCCCACAGGGGAAGGAATTGAAAGAGCTGGTACCAAGCATTTCAGATGGTCCCGGCAGACAGAAAGCAGGTACTCTGCAAAGCAGTTTTCCAATCTTCATTGGATATCATCAAGTGCAATGACTACAGTGGACTCGGTCAGATGAAGTGCAATGACTACAGTGGACTCGGTCAGATGAAGTGCAATGACTACAGTGGACTCGGTCAGATGAAGTGCAATGACTACAGTGGACTCGGTCAGATGAAGTGCAATGACTACAGTGGACTCGGTCAGATGAAGTGCAATGACTACAGTGGACTCGGTCAGATGAAGTGCAATGACTACAGTGGACTCGGTCAGATGAAGTGCAATGACTACAGTGGACTCGGTCAGATGAAGTGCAATGACTACAGTGGACTCGGTCAGATGAAGTGCAATGACTACAGTGGACTCGGTCAGATGAAGTGCAATGACTACAGTGGACTCGGTCAGATGAAGTGCAATGACTACAGTGGACTCGGTCAGATGAAGTGCAATGACTACAGTGGACTCGGTCAGATGAAGTGCAATGACTACAGTGGACTCGGTCAGATGAAGTGCAATGACTACAGTGGACTCGGTCAGATGAAGTGCAATGACTACAGTGGACTCGGTCAGATGAAGTGCAATGACTACAGTGGACTCGGTCAGATGAAGTGCAATGACTACAGTGGACTCGGTCAGATGAAGTGCAATGACTACAGTGGACTCGGTCAGATGAAGTGCAATGACTACAGTGGACTCGGTCAGATGAAGTGCAATGACTACAGTGGACTCGGTCAGATGAAGTGCAATGACTACAGTGGACTCGGTCAGATGAAGTGCAATGACTACAGTGGACTCGGTCAGATGAAGTGCAATGACTACAGTGGACTCGGTCAGATGAAGTGCAATGACTACAGTGGACTCGGTCAGATGAAGTGCAATGACTACAGTGGACTCGGTCAGATGAAGTGCAATGACTACAGTGGACTCGGTCAGATGAAGTGCAATGACTACAGTGGACTCGGTCAGATGAAGTGCAATGACTACAGTGGACTCGGTCAGATGAAGTGCAATGACTACAGTGGACTCGGTCAGATGAAGTGCAATGACTACAGTGGACTCGGTCAGATGAAGTGCAATGACTACAGTGGACTCGGTCAGATGAAGTGCAATGACTACAGTGGACTCGGTCAGATGAAGTGCAATGACTACAGTGGACTCGGTCAGATGAAGTGCAATGACTACAGTGGACTCGGTCAGATGAAGTGCAATGACTACAGTGGACTCGGTCAGATGAAGTGCAATGACTACAGTGGACTCGGTCAGATGAAGTGCAATGACTACAGTGGACTCGGTCAGATGAAGTGCAATGACTACAGTGGACTCGGTCAGATGAAGTGCAATGACTACAGTGGACTCGGTCAGATGAAGTGCAATGACTACAGTGGACTCGGTCAGATGAAGTGCAATGACTACAGTGGACTCGGTCAGATGAAGTGCAATGACTACAGTGGACTCGGTCAGATGAAGTGCAATGACTACAGTGGACTCGGTCAGATGAAGTGCAATGACTACAGTGGACTCGGTCAGATGAAGTGCAATGACTACAGTGGACTCGGTCAGATGAAGTGCAATGACTACAGTGGACTCGGTCAGATGAAGTGCAATGACTACAGTGGACTCGGTCAGATGAAGTGCAATGACTACAGTGGACTCGGTCAGATGAAGTGCAATGACTACAGTGGACTCGGTCAGATGAAGTGCAATGACTACAGTGGACTCGGTCAGATGAAGTGCAATGACTACAGTGGACTCGGTCAGATGAAGTGCAATGACTACAGTGGACTCGGTCAGATGAAGTGCAATGACTACAGTGGACTCGGTCAGATGAAGTGCAATGACTACAGTGGACTCGGTCAGATGAAGTGCAATGACTACAGTGGACTCGGTCAGATGAAGTGCAATGACTACAGTGGACTCGGTCAGATGAAGTGCAATGACTACAGTGGACTCGGTCAGATGAAGTGCAATGACTACAGTGGACTCGGTCAGATGAAGTGCAATGACTACAGTGGACTCGGTCAGATGAAGTGCAATGACTACAGTGGACTCGGTCAGATGAAGTGCAATGACTACAGTGGACTCGGTCAGATGAAGTGCAATGACTACAGTGGACTCGGTCAGATGAAGTGCAATGACTACAGTGGACTCGGTCAGATGAAGTGCAATGACTACAGTGGACTCGGTCAGATGAAGTGCAATGACTACAGTGGACTCGGTCAGATGCTTGTGAAGGTGCTCTGCCTCATCTAGAAGTTCTGCTAATGGATCTTAGCATTCAAATCTCTTGAATGTGATTAACAAACTATAGGGGCACAGTTAGTAGAGCTGCTGCCTCAATGCTTCTGTGACTTAAGACCACAAGACATAGGTGCAGAAATATAGCCCTTCAAATCTGTTCCACCATTCAGTCACGAGCTGATCCATTTTCCCACTCAGCCCCTCTGCCTGGACTTCTCCCCATAACCTTTGATGCCCTGTTGCTTAAGTGCAGTTCCATGTTCTTCCTGTGATCTTCTTTGGGGAAGGTTCTGGTTTCTTCCCACATCCCAAAGACGTCGATTGGTAGGTTAATTAATCACTGTCAATTGCACCGAATATGTTGGTAAGACGTAGAATCTGTGGGGAAATTAATGGGAATGTGTGTGGGGGTGGGGGGTGGTGTGATTAAAATGAAACAGCTGGAGGATATGTAAAACGATATTCAGTCAGGACTAACTCACTGGACTGAAGGGTCTGTTCCTCTGCCATGCAACTTTATGACTCATTAGCACTCTAAATTTTCAAAATTTTTTTTGCAAAGTCGAAGCCGATTCCAGCTATTTAAACAAATGGCACCCAATTAACCTACAGCCCTGTACATTTTGGAGAGTGGGAGGAAACTGGAGCATCCAGAGGAAACCCATGGAGACATGGGGGGGAAAACAAACTCCTTTCAGACAGTGCCGGATTCGAACCAGAGTCACTGGCGTGGTAATAGCATCAACCAAACCACTATGCTAACTATATCTTTTCTTTACTTCAGTTTGACTCGGATCATTGAGAAAATTGTCAGCAAGAACATTTAAAGGGAAGGACTTGGAGCCTTAAAAGATTCATACTAGTAATGTGATGCATGGTGCAGTTATTAGTGTACAGTGGCAGTCTTTTAGTTGTATTTTTCTCCATCTTTCCCTTCACAGTTTTTTTAATGGTGTGATCAGCCACCCAATGCATTAAATCCTGTCAGATTAGATTTTTGCCAATCACACACAAGTGGCAAATCTTCATAGGCTTCTGATGTAAAGGACAAATGCAGGCATGCAATGGGAATGAGTGCGAAGAATATTTTATCTTTTCAGTTAAATTTCATATTGCCTGTTAAACAGAGGGCAGCGCTGTTAGCGGTTCAGCGCAACGCTGTGCCAGCAATAGGGATCGGGGTTTGAATCTTGCACCGTCTGTAAGGACCCTTCAAAACGTACTGGTCAATCAGGTAGCACGGGCTCATGGGCCAAAGGGCCTGTTACCATACTGTATGTCTAAATTTAAAAAATTTAAAGAACACTAACTCAAGACAAATGTAGCACCAGTGGAAGACCAACTAATTGCATATTTTTTTATTTTTAAACAGCATATTAAACAAAATCAGAGGTAAAGGGGTCGAGGAGCTCCAGATCTTTGGTCCTAGAAGTTGCATGAGGTGAAGCAAAATTGACAGCGTGCAAAGTGAAAGCAGATAGATCTTGTGGAATTTGTAAGACTGGGAAGGTTAGACATTTGGAAAGATAAGAAAACAGTAGGTTTTTTTTTCAAAAAAAAGGATCATTAACCCAGAAGCCAGAATAAGAGAAGCCAAGGTTAACGGTATGGTGCAAACCAAGGCAAAAGTAATGATGTTGGGGAGGCAGTTCCAAATTTTTGAGCCACCTGTGATACGAAGAATTGTTTCCAGTGGTAGATGGTGGGCTAAACTCTAGAGTTAACAAACGCATTGAAAATGTTTCTGCAGGTGAGCCAACAAAATTAATTGAAAGCTCTTGGCTCTTCTATTTCACAATTTACATGGTTTCACTTTACCAATAAATTGTACCTCATGTGCCAGCATTTTGTAGAGTTCCTCTTTTGTAAGTGTGAGTCGCTCTCGGTCTGTGCTGTCCACAACTAGAATGACGAACTGAAAATAAAAATATATGCAATAATTACACCTGCGGACCAGTTTTATGCACACAACTTTTCATGTACTCTATGAATTAAAATGACCACTGTTTAACTGAAATTACAGTGTATTTTCTGGGTTAAAAAAGGCCTGCCATTGCTTACTGTAAATGCAACATATAACAAAATACAGCATATAACATACAAGTAGCCTGAAATGTGAATAGACTGAATTAATTTGGGATTTCATCTTTTGATCTATTGTATCACCTCATTGCTGATTAGTGCAGTAACAACAGCCAATGGAGTTTTCATAAAAATGCTAGAGGAACTCAGTAGGTCTTGCAGCATGTATAGTAGGCAAAGATAAATTACTGACATTTTGGGTCAGAGCCCTTCAAATTATTTACAATAATCACAGCATGGTAGTGAAAGCGAGGGTCTGTTGGTATCTGCGCATGAAGGTAAGGGTGGTCCGTAGGACACAACAAGAGAAGCAAAGAGAGCAGGAGTTAATGCAGCAATGAGTACAAATGAGCAATCAGACCCAGTCTGACTGATCATGAGATCAGCACAAAACCAGAAAACCGACCGGAAAAACTGATGCCGTCTACTGCCTGAAACTTTTCAGATTTCTTGTCCGAGTACATAGATGACATCACATACAACCCTGAAATTCCTTTTTTCCTACAGGCATGGCAGAATTACCACTGTATGGTAGTACAAAATAAACTGTACACAGCATAAACATAAAAGAACTAAACCGATAATTAATGTAAACAAACTGTGCAATACAAAAGAAAATTATTAATAAAGTGAACAAGTACGAGTCCTTAAATGAGTCTCAGTTTGTCATTGAGGATTCTGATGATGGAGGGGTAGCAGATGTTCCTGAACCAGGTGTGGCACCGATACCTCTTTCCTGATGGCAGCAGCGAGAACAGAGTGTGTGCTGGGTCTTTGATAATTGCTGCTGCTCTCTGATGGCAGCATTCCCTGGTGATGTACTCAATCGTAGGAAGGCTTTTGCCTGTGATGTCCTGGGCTATGCCCATTATCTTTTGGAGCGCTTTATGCTCAGGAGTATTGGCGTTCCCATACCAGACCAAGACCAGCACACTTTCCAACACACCACTGTAGAAATTTACCAGGGTTTCTGGCGTCATATCAAACCTCCTCAAACTCAGAAGTAGAGGTGCTGACGTGCTTTCTTCATGATGCCATTGGTGTGTTGGATCCAGAAAAGATTCTCCGAGATAGTGACTCCCAAGAACCTAAATTTGGTCACCCTCTGATTCCCCCTTAAATTGTTTCCTAACCTGCTGAGTATTTTTCTCCTTTTATGTTACCAAATTGACCCTAATAACATGATGTTTGACAGGACAGTCTTAAAACAAACCAGAGCTCCAGCAGAGCATCTTCAATTCATTTTTAATGCTACCAACCCCACCCCCTAGCATTACATTTTGCTCATTTCACTTTTAAGTTATTAAGGTTGCTGGGTTAGAAAATGCTTGCTGATGGAATACTTCCTTTAGGTGGAAGCATTTGAAACAAAAACATCTGCTTGGATATTTTTAGATTTTATACTTGCTCAGCTCGAGTCAGGAAACAGTGACAGTTTATTCTACTCTGCATATTTGCATTAAATTCATGAGTCTGCTGTGGCCAACTCACAAGTAGTTGATGCAAGGACATTGATAATCTAATGATTAAGCTACCTTGATAAAATTAAAGAGAATTTTGATTATTCTTTAAAGCTTTTTCTGGCAATAGATCAAGATTCTGAATCCTTTCCAGTAGAAGTCTACTCATGTGGGACATAAAATCTCAGGGTTGTATATGATGTCATGTACTCTGATAATAAATTTTGAATTTTTGAGTTGAATTCACCAGTGAAAGACCAGAGGCCAACTCACAAATGTGCAGAACCAAAATGATAACCTGACCTTGGAAGGGGGCGATGTAGATTCACCAACGTGAAACTGAAATTGAATCATGATGACCAGTTTCAGAGTAAATTTGGATTGCAAAAGCAACAGCTTCAGTGTATTTTAGGATGCCTGGGTTAATTGGGAATCCAGTTCTAAAACAGCAGCTATGGAAAAAAGTACATTTCTGCTTTATCAATTCCTCATGGCAGAAGAGCTTGATTTAGTACTTGCAATCTAACTATAGTTCAACTCTGATTATCCAAAATCGGATTATCCAAAATCCTCAGTTATTCCTGAAGTGATGTCTAATCAGCTCTGAAAAAATTTTCGGAGCTGAACTGACGTCACAGGTTTTTTTTTTTTTGGTTTTTTTCTAAATTTATTTATAGTATCTCCATACATTCATTTCAAATTGACTTAGTATAATATTACATAATAGATACTAAATAATTTTCTAATTTTCACCCCCCCCACCTCCCCTAACCCCTTAGGAAACCACCTTGTGGTGGTTAATTCCCAAAAACCCAAATGGGTGTGGTATAAACCACAAGTGGTTTTGAATTCCTGCTCCACAGGACCAGAAGTACCACCCCCTCCCTCCCCCCCCCCCCCCCCCCAGGCAGACAAAATACACGTATAAACCGAAAAATCATCATTTCTTATATCCATAAAACCCCGGTCCATCAATTTAACCAATCTTATTCGTAAACTCTTTTTTTTTTTTGAAAATCCAAACTTGATATTAAATTTTGCACCCTTTCCACCCTCCCAACATTGAGTTAAACATTGTTTACAATCAATAAAAATTTTTTTTTAAATTTTTTTTTCAAGTCTTCCTGAATTTCATCCACTGAATTAAAACACCTCTGAACATCCCAGTTCAACACCGAATCTTCCATTCTTCTCAGTCTCAAGTTGAATTTGTAGCTTACTTTCAAAAAAAGTTTTCTTTCCAAATCTTTTAAAATTTTTTTGAACATAAATTCCTTCGGTCTTGATCTTCTAAAGCATCAATGTTATTCATAAGTTCTTTCTGCTGTGTTTCCAAATTTAATACCAAATTTTCCACTTTGTCAATCTTCTCAATGTTAAGTTGAAATTATTGTTTATTTTCAAGAAAAACTTATTCAAAATTTTTAACTCTTCTTGGACATTGCTCCTTCGACTTTAATTTTATAAATCATCAATCTTGTTCATAGTTTCTTTCTACTGAATTTCCAAATTTAATAATAAAGTTTCTGTTTTTTCCAATTTTCTCAATATTAAACTGATCTTGTTTAGTTTAAAAAAAACCTTTTCAAAACTATTAAAATCTGTTTGCAATGTATGCATACTCACAGATAATAAATTCACTCTTCCAATATTCCATCCAAAAAAAAATCACTGATAAACCTTATTGCAGGTCAAGGAGTTCCATATATGTTTATCTTCAGAAAATATTTCAAATATTTCAAATCAACATTCGTCGCCATCTTTCAAAAAGGAGTGCGAAATCAACTTTAATAAGTTCTGTTCTTGAGAAAATTCCAGCTCTGTCTGGGCAAATAGGTCAAATTTCTTGCAAAGTCAAAGAATGTAATTTTGTTCTGTATTTATAGATAATAAATTCATCCTTCCGATATTCCATCCAAAAAAAAATCACTAATAAACTTTAATGTTATCTGGATTTTTAAAACTCATGGGCAACCAATGCCAATTACTGCAATTTATCTTCATAAAACATTTCAAATCAATATTCATCACCATCTTTCAGAGGGGTGTCCAAGGCCAGCTTATCCGACAGTCCAATTAATGAGCTCCGTTTTTAAGAAAATTCCAGCCTTGACTCCGTGGTTCTGTCTAGGCAAGTAGGCCGAGTTTCTTCCAAAGTCGGAGAGTGTAGTTTTGTTCTGTATTTGAACTCTATTTTCCTTAATCTTTGTTGCCATTTTAAACTAAAAACAATTAATAAACAAAACAAAGACTTTTAACAGAAAAGAAATATTCTTAAAACGGGTATTTATATAACTGCCTGAGGGAGACTGGGAAGGCACGTCCACTCCCTACGCCATCTTGCCACGCCCCAACTGACGTCACAGGTTGAAAAAAATTTGGAATTTTGGAAAAACCAGAGTAGAATTTGGGGTTTTTGGTGTTGGATTTATCTTATTTTGTTCAGATTGTTTTTGGTGAGAATTAAACATTATTTTATGCTTCAAAAGTCTCCCTTTGTTTTTTGTTGTGGTTTAAACACCAACACGTGACTTGCTGTTGCTACTGGGCTGTTTTTAAAAAAAGGACCAGTTATCCGAAAATATCATTTATCCAAAATAGGCCCGGTTCTGACCATTTTGGATAATTGAAGTTGTCTAATAATTCTACTTGGCAAAACCACAGTAGAATTCTTAGCTATTGCAAACAAAAGTCAGCAAATATGACAGCAGAATTTGTACAGCCAAGTTTCTGGAGGTCGAAGAGTTACTTCGATATTTCCACACTAAATCAACAGTAGTGCAAAATAATGTAACCAGTGCACACTGCTGTGGAGTTAGTTCATCTGAGGTGCCACTGCCAAGCAACTTGAGCATTGTGGAGGAAAATATAATCAAAGTACTAATCACATCCTCCACAGTCTGTCAGCAGATAGGGCAGAGAACCATTACAACTTGCATTCTGCCCTTCCTGACTGAGCAGTTGAGGAAGGATTAAGGTTGGGGGGGGGGGGGAAATAAATATTTCCTTGGTGTTTTTTTTATTGCCTGTTGCTTGAACTCGAAAATGAGGATTTTATTGTATTTATTTTTCACAAATTCTTTAACCATCAAATTTTCACTCCTTTCTTCTTGCTTCTGTGAATGTTCAATAACTAAGCAAATATTTTGCAATTTTTAAATTTATCTTTTTATATTTAAAAATCTTTGTCTTGGAATATTATACTTATAGCTTATACTACTGTGGGTGGGCATCTTATGTACTTGTGTGGCTGCAGTAAGGATTTTGATGCATCTGTAAATATACGGAAAAAACATCATTACATCTCTTTTACAATATGATTTTTCTCTGTCATTAGTTTTCTTGATTTAACCAGTACCGTCCGTTTCTGATTATCCTAAAATTCGGGACTGGACGTGTATCAGTTAACTGTATTTTTTAGTTCACTGAGAAATGGCTTTAAGCAACCCAGTAGCATCAGCAGAATACTTGTATCGGCCATCACAGATCCCCGACACCTCCCCACCACTGTTGCCGATTCTGCCCGGGTGGTTGCTCGCCTTGATGACACCGGGACAACAGAGAACCAAGCAGGGAAAGAGAGGGGCATTCGCAGGCTATGCCCACCCTTGATGAGTTATTGTGTCCCCCCCCACTCCAATGCTGCAGCCGCCACCCTGCCCCCTGTTCCGACGCTGCTGTCGTGATAGGCTGAAGCAGCCTGCTGTTCTCTGGCAGTAATCATCTTTTAATTTTAATTGCCTACGTGACGCAGCCTGCAAGCGCTGATGTCACGAGGCTTCCCAGCTTGGCCATTTGGCTCTTCACACTGCAGGGAGAGGGTGGTCCGGGAAAATTTCTCAGGGCCACTGCCCTATCTACGAGGTAGGGACAGGGACCAATTTAAAACCTTTTCAGACTGCAGGTTCACGGGAGGGTTCCCTAGAAAATTTATGGGGAAATCTCCATTTTACAATGCAGTGGTAGGAGTGTGAAATGAGTCGTCGTCTGATGTAGTGAATGCAGATTCAATCTTGAGTTTTAAATAAGTGGATAGAAGTGGTCTGGAGGGTTATGGAATGAGAATAGGTCAGTGGAACTAGCTAGTTTTATTGGTCAGCACAGACTGGAAGGATCAAATGGCCTGTTTTCTGTAACATTCCCCATGTTACAGAATGACCCGCTGACTTCTTCCCATTGCTCAATGATGGCTCGAAATTGCAGCCTGGTTCTCTAAGCAGGTATCCAGCTATTCAGCATCTGTTTTCCCAGCTGGTTCTGAGCTCTGTTGTTAACAAACTGGCACTAACAATGTCAGAGCCCCATAAGAGCACATCGGGTGAAATTGTTTTTTCATCTTATGACGTCACGATGACTGCAAATTTTTTTTTTAAGGATATCTGAGAATTTTAGTTAAATGGTTTTCAGTTCATCGGCAACATCCTGCATCCTTTCAGTTCATCAGGCATGGACCAAGGGCAAGATTTTATTTCCGAGGCACAATGGAATCTGACCGGAGTTGCACTGATGACTACATTTTCATTAGGCCACGTTCACTTACCTCTGTGTTGGTGTAATATGTACTCCACATTGAACGCAGCATGTCTTGCCCACCAATATCCCACATTAGGAAATGAGTGTTCTTTACAACTATTTCTTCCACGTTGCTGCCGATTGTGGGAGATGTGTGGACCACCTCATTCATTAGGCTGTGGGGGAATCATGCCAACAATTAGATTTGAAGACCGAGGCCAATTGGAAACCTAGAGACCAAAACAGTTATCTACATCCTAGAGACTGGTTCACATTCAGCCTCAGGATTATGCATTCCACAGCAAATAATTGTCTGGCGATGCAGCAATAAATGGAAATAAAATTCTTGCTAAATGCCAGTGCTGCTCAAGAATTGTTCCTTTGTTGATGGCCAGAAAATTATGGCAGTATTTTTCCCATCAGAACAAAAATAAAAACCTATTTAACATACTTTCCACTTAAGACCCAATCAAAATAATCTTACAGGAAAATCCAAGCAAATGTGATGCAAGTGGACCAAAATTACTAGCCAAGATCAATCACCTTGTACCCATTTAATTTTAAGTGCAATAAAATGCAGAAAATGAGGGAAATATTAAGGTTTGGTAGCAACTGTGATGAAAATAACCAGTCAATGAGTCAAGTCTATGTTCTGATGAAAAAGAATCAACCTGAAACTTTGACTTTTTTCTTGCCACAGATGCTGCCTGATTTGCTGAATTTTTGGGGGATTTTATTTCAGCTTCTGAGCATCTGGAGTACTTTGCTGGATTCCAGTTGTATAGATTACAGCATTAGCTACAGATACCCAGTGAAACAAACTTTCAAACTAAATTCATCACATTTAACTGCACATTTAGAAACCCTATAAAATCATCCAAAAATCCATGTCAACATTTGAACATTGCAAACAATGGCCAAGTTAAATGGGAAGAGTAAACAGCAAAGCACTTAAATGATCAATTTTGACTCTACTGATCTACACTGACAGAATGATTTTAACCAAATCATTCAACTTCTAGCTACACTGCAGAACATCTATGCAATGAATCATTAATCAATACCACCCCCAAGCAATTCAAAATCCTAACCCAACACCAATACAGGAACTGTCTTATTTAAAGCCCATTAATTAATCTGGTAAAAGTCCTTCTGATTTATTTATATCTTTTCGGAAAGGTGTGCATCATCCTTGCCCAGAAGGATAATGTGGCCTCTGAACCAAAGGAACACAGTTAATTTTTAATGTCCCTCTGACACAGCTCAAGCTGTCTTAGTTAAAGAGAACTAGCAAAAAGTAATGGCCATACTCTGAGAACATAGCTGCTATGGGTGGTTGAGGAATGACCCAATGAGCATAATATTATGAAGTCAGATTTTAAAAAAAATATTTGTATCAAAATCAAGCAGGCATAGCCTTAAGGCGAGAGGAAGGAGTTTTAAAAGGAATCTGAACTGGAGGTGGTTTTTTTTTTTTAAAAAAAAATACACAGATGATATCCAGAACTCTCTGCCAGAGATGATGGATATAATCACAAGATTTGAGATACTTAGACAGTTCAATACTCAATGCATGGAAATAATATGAACCTATTGTGGGCAAATGGGATTAGTGTAGATGAGCAGAAAGAAGGTTATAGATGTGAAGGGCACATGGATCTGTTCCTCTGCTGTACAACTCTGCCTTGAGAAAACCAAATCCTGAAACACAATACTTTTGCCACATTAGGACATTGCAATGTTTTGTAGCAGTGGACCTCATCCAGTGTCTGAAACTGATGCACACTGTTTTTTGGCAACAATTTAGTCTGTTTGGCGTACTGAAAGAACTTGTGAATTCAAAATCTCAGACCAGATTGGAAAAAAAAACCCAAGAAAGTGCAGATGCTTGGGTTCTCGCACTGGAAACCTTTGAATTTTTTTGGCAGACTACATACAGTCTTGTTTGCAAAAAACATAATGAGGCATAAAATTTAGACCCACAAGATTTTCCACTGGAATCTATATGCAGACCAGTGAATACCCCCCAATTCCGAGCACACAGAAAATAGAGAGGCTACTCAAAAAATAAATGCACAGATGTACTCACAACTGATAAAGGATAGTTGTTTTCCCGGCATTATCCAGACCAACGATGATAACTTTGTGCTCTGGTGAAACAAAAACATACCCAACATGGTTAACCTCAAACACTCCAAAATCTTTGATCCTAAAGACAGAACTTTTATTTCACCATCAGATTCAAAAGTAACAAGCATCTCGGACAAGCATATGGCATCACACCCGAAGTTTCAGGATCATTTAGAATAATCTGAAAAAAGGGTTTTCCATTTTTTTCAATTGCAGTTTTATTCTTTTACCAAGAGTATTTGGTACTACTATCTTGTCCACATGTAAGCCACAGATATTCAGTGCTTTTGCTGCAGAGGTATTCTCAGTAAATTTTTTCTCCCTTCCAACTGTTACTTCATGTCAAAGTTATTTCCTCAAACCCTGGAGTGGCTGCATACTACGAAAGGTGCACAAGTGCCAAAGCTTTTTCAAAAAAGCCCAAACAGGACAAATCACCACAAATGAAAGTGACACAGCACTGTTTGAATGATTTACTAAATGCCAATCCAAAAAGTTTGTCTGGGGTTAGCGGTCTCTGAATCATAAACAGTTGTATCTACATTCTGATCGCTGAACTGATCCAGTTAAACAAATAGCTGAATTGAAACTGCTCAGTAACACAACTGCCTGAATCAGGAGTGAAGAAATCCTATGCATACAGGGTATCTACTTAATAGCTCTTGTTTTTTTTTTTAAAATCTACAAGCCAATTCTAATAGTGCTTGACGTCATGAATTTGTTAAAATGAAAAGTCGTTGCGTTATTTGCAGAATATATTCAAGATATGGAATTTTGCTTCTCACAGGTAGGCCTATGGCAAGTCTAGGCTTCAAGGTCTTGGCCTCTGAGGTACTCACCAACCTAAGTTGTCATCTTGTTTGTTTGATATTTTCTTACAGCAACGTCACAGACAAACGATGGTTGCCAGATATTTTTTCCTACTTATCAATGTTTCCAAGACATTTCCACTAAACTATGCATGGTATCTTGTTTTTGAAGATATAGGTGCATCAGTGCTCACTGTTACAGCAGTTACCTCTCCTTTCCTCAAACCAGACTATTCTTGCAGACACATTGCACTGAAATTGCAAATCAATGGAGTTGCTGAATTTATTGGCTTCAAGGTTGTTGCACCTTTTGTAGAATATATTCAAGTACAGATCTTGCTCATTTGCATGAACATATTAAATTCCTATTTACAAATACCTCATTACCCTGCAGATTACTGGATTATCTGAGCAAGACCCAAAACTTCAGAGTTCTTGGATCTCACTTATTTATTATGTATTACTTTTGCAGTATTATTGCTCAAGTTACCCTGAAAATAGTTAAATTTGTGTATTCCTTCTGGTTCTATTCTTTGCTTCTCTCCACCACCTGTGAACAACGTGGTCAAGACTGCTGCAACATTTTTCTTTCCCAGGAATTGTATCCAAACATACTACGACCAAAATCTTTAACCTGATCATTTAAATTTAATGAAAATCAGTGCAAAAAAATGTCTCCCTTTGAAGTTACAGCACCCATGTTCAAAACAGGATTGGGGGAGCAGCCCTAACAACAGATACATGTGATACAACTATAACTGAGATGTAACCATATACACTCATATTGTCTTTTAGTTTTTCATTGCTTCATTTCAGCAAAGGGGTGGCACAGTTAGTGAAGCAGTTACCACAATGCTGTTACTGCGCCTGGGATCGGGGTTCAAATTGGCCGCTGCACAAACTGAGTTTGTCCGTTCTCCCCGTGTCTGTGTGGGTTTCCTCCGGCTGCTCTGGTTTCCTCCCACCATTCAAAACATATGGGGGTTATAGGTCAATTGGGTGTAATTTGGCAGCACAGGCTCGTGGGTCGAAGAGTTTGCATCTCATTCTTTAAAGAATCGTGACAGGTATGTAAGCTCGAGATACCTCTACACTCTCCTCAGGCAGAAAAATGCAGTAATATTTAGAACAGTTCTCCAAATACCAAGAAGAACATTTACCCAATGCCAAGATTGACCTTGCCGTTTTTGAGCTTGCTATGTGCAAACCTGCCCTTCAGTTTTCTGCATTACAATACCAGTAAAACTTTGAAAAACTATACTATCAGCAGTTACGAGACACATGGCGAGAAATGTCATGATCCACTTCCACCGCCCTTGTTCAGGCGCAGCAGCAATGGATACTTCACCGCAGGAGAATGGCGAAAAAGAAATCAAGAGCAGCAAACGACACAAGATCAAAAGTGGCAGACCTACAGGAAAACAGGATGGGGAGAAAGACAATGGTGTACTCAGCCGGGGCCAAAAGGACCAAACAGCGACCTCAAAATGTGGATGTTTTGGGAAATCTTCATACCACAAAATTTTGCTGAAGGAAAGCAAGTTTAATTTGCTCTCTTTAACAGACTAAATCAAACTGTGTAAAGTATTAGTTGGGGGAACTTTGCCGTTAAGGCAACAATATCATGGGTAGAAAAATCAAAACCCGAGACAGCTGCAAAAGGTCATGGCTTGCTTTGTTGTCTGCAAGGGACTGTGTGTTGTGCTGACTTTAAAGGCACACAGCCATCTGTCACCATAATGCTGTTGCAAAGCGTGCCCTGATATGGAGCTCTGTGACACCATTTGCAGGTTTCACATCTCCCTTTATGTGAAAGGAGGCCATTGGCATCCATATCGCAGCTGTCAGCATTACAGACACCTCAAAGAAAACCCAAATGGCAACAGCTGTGCACGTATCCACAAAAACTCCAATATGTTTTTCTTAAAACCCCTTTGTGCTCTCAAAACCAAAACCCCAGAAAGTCTGAATTATTTACTGGAAAGGGCTGGCATTTACAAGGTTCCCCCTTCAAAAATGCACATCCAGGGTCAAAATAACATTCCCCTTCCCCAGCAATCGGAAAACATGAGAGTTAATTCTAAAGTGTTTATTCAGTCTCTCAGCATTCAGTGTTGTATCATGCTTCTTATTGAAGGAGTTATCTTTATGATGAGAATCAAGTCAGAGGGTCAGATTTCAGGTTCGTGCAAGATTCAGGTAATAGAGACAGAGACCAATTTGAAGAGGAGTTCAAATCCTGCCAGGACAGCATGGGTACTTGAATTTAAGTAATTAAATAAATCTGGAATTGGAATGGCAGAATCAGTAATGGTGACCAAGAAGCTGTCAAATTGTTGTAAAAATGTTTCATCCATACCCAAGTCAGACTGTAAGAAGCATCACATTCACCAATGAGCTTTGTGGACAACTTGGTGTCCCTTTGAAATGGCCCAGACAATGCCAGGGCAATTAGGACTGACCTCACCAGTGATGTTCAGGGAGGCATTAAGAGACCTCAACTGGGGTGTTCTCGGAGAGGAGATAGAAAGTTGGGGTTCTCTTCTGCTTGCACAAAATCCCAACGACATCACAGTCCACTTTGAAGTTACTTGCACAATTAGGCTGAAAATCCAGAGTACCAAAGCTCACAAAATTGTACACTGGAACTAACCAGAGCTACCGGAGAATAGTTTTCATTCCACAGAGTCGAGACCCCACTCAGCAAATTACAGCAAGGCAATTCGTCAGATCAAAATACAGCGATTTAAAAATAAAATCAGTTGGATTACTAACAGGTGTGAAATAATAGCCCAGTGAAGGCAAAGGCATGCATTTGTAGAGGCCTGGATGTCTTTACAGACGCGCTAACTTGAAAAACTGATGCTTTAGAACCCAATCGCTGTCAAAGAAAGGAGCTGAATGGCCTAACCGAGATTTACTGTTTTATTGAATTAACCCCCCCACCCCCCCCCCCCCTTAATATGCTACTGCTGTACAGAAGAGGTCAAGAACTAATATTCTTAGGTTGGGGTGGGAAGAAATAAAGTAGCGTTTGGCGTTAATACCAGCCATCTACCAGACGTTGAAGATAAAGAAAGATAAAATAAACGAATTCTGCAGATTAGGGTGGTTTACTTTCACTTTGGTTTTTGTGAGTTCTCAGGTGATTAATGAGGCTGCCCATCAACACAGGGACACCTCAGGGGTTTATTCTGTCTCCCCATGATTGCATGGCCAAGTTCAGCTTCACTATAATCTATAAATTTACTGAGACACCCCCATCGTTGCTCAATAAGAGGATGCAATGAGTTAGAATATAGAGGATGGAGATCAAGAATCTGGTTATATAGTTCCAGAAGAATTTTGCTCTCATCAGCAAGACCAAGCCAATTGTGGACTGTAGGTACAGGAAACATGCATGGAACAGCAGAAGAGGGGGTTAGTACCTTCAAAGTCTTGGGCACCCACATATCGGATGACTTCTCCTGAAGCCAGTATATCAATGCCTCTACGTTCAAAGAAGTCTGAAGAGATTTGACATGGCGTTCAATACACTACCAAACAACAGATTATACAGTGGAAAGCATACTGATTAGCTGTATCATGGCCTTGTTTGGAAACTTGAGTACCCAGCAACACTACTGTGCTATATCCCTAATATGCACCTCAAAATATTTTTTTCCAGAGTAATTAACACTACAATCAAGTTAGAAAGAACATTTATACAAGTTGGAATATTTCCAAGGTACTGCTTCCATGCTCTATGGTTTGGATACCCGAGTACCCAAGGATGCAAATCGAGCTGCGGGCAGTGACCTTCTGTCGATTGAAAATATCAGAGAGAAGCTGCCTCAAGAAGGCAGCCATCATGAAGGACTCCAATCACTCTGCGACAATCTTTTCTCACCGTTACCTTTAGGCAGACAGTACAAAAGACTGAAGTCCAACACTTCAGTTCACACAAGGTTTTTATCCAACAGTTGAGGCATTTGACCTGTAGTAAGCTGACCATAAAGTAATCCAGGTTGAACAAAAGATCTGTCTACACTTTGGAAACAACTTTTTTATTTTGCAACAATTCAATTGTAAATATTCACTTCTTTTATATTTATTACCTTGATCTCAGAGTACACTGTGGAAACTTAATTCCTACTCATGTTGAATCTTGCATGCTTCAGCAAATACAAACTTTGGTTCATCTGTACATTGTTCTTATTCTCAGGACAATAAAATCTCATCAATGCAAGAACAGCAGACTTCTGCAACTGGGCAGGAAGTGTCTGACAGGGCAAGCAGCTAAGTGGTTTGAGAGGTGATGGACTCAGCACAGTTGGTGCAGTGTTGAGCACAGCGCCAGCGATGGTGTCCAGACCGGGTTCGAGACACGCGCTGTCTGTAAGGAGCCTGTACACTCTCCCCATGTCTGCATGTTTTCTCTCCAGGGGCTCCGGTTATCTCCCACTGTTCAAAACGTACCAGGGTGTAGGTTAATGGGCTTAAATGGCCTATTACTGGGCTGTATGTCTAAATTTAAATTCTGCTGCTTGCACAGCCTTTGTGCGATGCGGATGAAAGATTCAGGCTTCATAACATTGTTCTGAAGACTTCTCCAATGAGTGAGCTAGGGCCAATGTGCGTTCTTTTACGGGGCTTTAAGGACATCCTTAAATCTTTTCCTTTGGTCAGAATAGAGTGTATTTATGTGAGCAGTGTAACTCACTGAGTGAACTCGGGCCTCAATGCTTGTGATGTCAGACTGAGAGAGGGGTAGCAGAGGTGCAGCTGGTAGAGCTGCTGCCAAACCAGAGTTCAAACACAATATCTGGCGATGTCTGCATGGAGCTTAAATATTCTCCCTGTGACCGCGTGGGTATTTTTCAAAATCCTCCACTTTTATCTCACACCTCAAAGACAATTGGTCACTGCAAGCTACCCCTAGTGTCTAGGTGAGTAGTAAAATCTGGGGGAGACAGGAGTCAATGGAAAGGTGGGGAGATTTGGTGACAACTTTTGTTGGGGAACTAATTGAGCCAAGTTTATGCTTATTGTCATGCATGCCAAAGTCCAGCGAAAAGGTTTTGCAAGCTATCCAGCAAGTCTAACCATCCATTAGAACAGTAGAATAAAGAGGTAGAGTAGGGTTACAGTGAGAATCAGTTCAAATGGAACAACTGCAGCATAAGACAAGAGAAGAAATAGGCTATTCAACCCATTGAGTTTGTCCCACCATTCATGAGCTGATCTATTCGTCCACTCAGCCCCTTTTCCATAACCTTTGTTGCCCTGGCTAATCAAAAACTATCACTCTCTGCCTTAAATACATGATAGGACTAGTGTGGAGTTCATTCTGTAGTTTGATAGTAGTGGGAAACAGTCCTGGAATCTGCTGATGTTTGATTTCACATGATTGACAATTTTTCTCTATGGGGAAAAGTCTATGACCAGCGAGTCATTTAATAGGTAGTGGGATATCTGGATACAATGTTGCAAGATGAAGATCATACTGACCTCTTCAGAACTCTTTCCACTTCAGATAATGCTGAATTTGAAAAAACTCCCTAAAGCCAGACAAATCTCTTGCTAGAATAGTTTCCAACCCAAGCTCTTGTCAATTGCTCTCCTAATATGAAGGTGTATAACCACCCTGCACATAAAAATTGGAGACTTGCCCATAGTGTTCAATCCCTCTATTACTTCATCTCTCTGCTTTAATCTCTTACAATAGGCTTCTTCAAGTGCATTCTCCACTAAGAATGCGCCTGAAGAGGAAGCGGCCCTTTGACTTGCCGCTCAGGTGGTAGCGCTAAAAGCGCAGCGCTGGCCACCTGAAGGGACAGCTGCACCGGGATGCACATCAGAGTGCACTCCAGCTCCTGTCCCTTGGGCTGTCAAGTTAGGATGGCTGACTGTCAGCTGGGACAGCCAACACGGGCCATCAGCGTGAGGACATCCCACGTGTAATGTCCCCACACTGATCACTCTGCCCCCACCCAGCGGGGGAGTATGGGGCTCGTGTCGGGTACCGCCATTGTTTCAGCCAGCCCCCTTCTCCCCTGCCTACCGCTCTAGCCCAGCCAGCTGCCCCTGCGGCGGGGAAGAGGTAGCTGGGAGAGGAGCTGTCAGGCACTAGCCAGCTGACTGTCATCCCAAATGCAGCCACTTTTAGGCAGCTGCATTCAGATGGCTGGAGGCCACTGTGCTGAGGCAATTATCCCTCTCGGAGAGGGGTTACAAAGTCCTCCTTGTAGGTGCCTCCTGCACATTCACATGGCCTCCCAACAGAAGCTGGGCAATTGGCTATCTGAAAGTACCTAATGTTAAACAATTCTCATAGGATTCCTGCAACCAACTCTGGGCCCCAGAATCCATCTGGGTCCTCAATCCAGGGAGAAATCTAGTGCAATTTTAACCCACTACCATTTTTCACACTGCCGTCGAGCAGTGACCCTACTTGGACCCAGGTGAAATTCTCAGGAAGGCAGGACCTCCTGGGCCTCTCACACTGCGATCCAAATTCCCTCGAATTTGCCCTCCCCAGCAATTGGGGGGGGGGTTTCACCCCAGCCGTCCTTTGCCCCCTGCTGGCCAGCCATTGTCAGCCCCACCCCGACCCACTTTTGGGCTGCTTCATAATCCGCTCCGGGAAACAGAACAGCTCCAGCTGCGTGGGGGTTATGGATAACAAGGATATTGGGGCATTTTTCTGTGTAATTGCTTGAAAAATCAGCTTTACCATCAAAGCCAAAGAGCTGAGGGAGGGATACAGCTGTGTGGTTCGACAGATTCTTCAAATGTATTTCATTGACTAAAGTATTTTGAGATATCCGGAGATTGTGAAGAGCAAACCTTTCCTTCTAGTCACTGCTACAGAAAATTGAAATTTAAGGTGTGGCTACGAGGAAGGAAACAAATTATACAATACCCCCACTCCCACAATGTGCAAGACAATTCACTTCTGCTGAGATGAGTATAATAGTAAAGATGAGGAGGTTGTAGCATAGAGTTAAATCCTGTTGCACTGCAATAAGCAGCAAAATATCTTCAGATTTTGCCCACTCAAGTAACAAGCACAGCAAAACCCCTGAAATCTGGAATTCAGGCAACTGGTTAAAAAAAATTGAGGAAATAAAAATTAGAATTAAAAAATATTTAAATAAATGTTAAAAATCGCAAAAGTAATTGCTCTCTGAAGTAACACATAAACCTTTGAAGATGGGAGCAAATATTCAGCTAGTAGAGTGCCTTGGTCCTGTTTTGCTTGTAGCAGCTGTTTGAATAAAATGGTGTCACCCAGATGAAGAGCTGGGTGATGCCACTTGACATTGGTTCCCTGCTTAGTAAGTCTTTCTCTTTATTAGTATATTAAGTGTATTAGTAAGGCTTTATCTGTAAACTTGGGGGAAAGGGGGGGTTAATTAACTATAAAGTTATTGTTCATCTTTTGGGTGGCTCCATGGGGGAGGAACTGAGAGTTAAATGTATTCAAAGAACTTGACTGAAAATAAAGTAAAATTCTTTAAAGTTTATATTTTCCTGGAAGTAAAGTTTGTTCAGAATAAGTATTTTTGTCTTTTAAACTGTTTATTCTTAATGCAGGTTTTTATGTAAGGCATTGTAAGAAAGAGTCTCAAGCAAATGGAAAATAAGAATATCCACCATCTCATCAATCCCCACAGGTGCTGGATACCAGGGGTTTTACTGTCGTTTCAAAGTGCAGTCACTGACAACGTACAACTGCAGGAGAATATTTACGCAGACCATACATAGAATGTCTTCTACGCATTCCACTTTACCAGAATGACACCTCTGAATGCATCAACATCCAGTTTAAAGTTGGGCTGGTTGAAAGAATTTATTCAACCAATTCCTTTACATAGATCACAGCACATGCAATCTTTCTTGAAAATGTAGCTCCCTTCACCCTTTCGCAACCAATAGCAAAATATAAATGACATTTCTTTCATTCCTATGTAATCCATTTGTTTTAGAAATTACACCAAATTTCTAACTTTTCTTCTAACAGGCTTAGTGTCTAATCAGCTCTCTTGTGCTTCAGTATTTGATCACATTAACACTTTAAAGTTTGTAACATAACCAAGGCACGAGTCATTTTGGGAATTTTTTTTAATGAGAATATTCTTCTTTGGTGATTCATTTCAACAGCAGATATAATACAGCAGAAGATGACAAAGGATCTCATTAAAATTTTCATTATGAAACATGAACAATATTCATTCATATTCTGTCTTTCACACTAGTATCCCCCACACCATAAACATGACTTTACAAGCAAAAGATGCAAACTACAGATATGCAACAGGAAGAACCTACTCAGGAATTTATCTGGTTTTCTGGTGAGGGATAAGTGCTCACAAATGAAATAACGTGCACATTTGAAAGTGCAACTTCAAATCTTTGACATCAGTTATTTTTATGGTTGTTTATATTACCTATGCAAACAGAGTTGCTGAACTGCATCTCAATATGATCAATTCAAAAGCTGTTCCTCAATTCAAAGGGGTAGCAGTAGAGGTCAGTGTACTAAACCAGCATAAAAACACAAAGCTGGAGAAACTCAGCAGGTCAAGCAATGTCCTTTATATAGCAAGGGCTGAGTTCATCAAGGTATGGGAAAATGTTGGTAGGTGTCCAAACAAAAAGGGGGGGAAAGAGAAGAGAAAAATCACAAAGTAACTCCCCCCCCCCCACCTTTCCTTTACCAATAATTGTGGAATTCATTCCATTGCTGCTTTGTATAGAATTCTAGGCACCTACAATACATACCAGAGGAAAAAAGTGAAAAGGTAAAAGACAAAACAGGACAATTATGTCAAAGTGTACCACTACAACAAATGGAATGTGTTTGAGGAGTCATTTATCTGTGAGTTATATCAAGATAAAAACACTTTATATTCAAACCAGATGACATCCAATTAGTATTAATGAAAAAAGCTAGAAACAGTCATTAGGATTATTTTTTCTACTCCTTGTTCCCAGCAGTCATTAAGAATGTTGCATTCCTTCACAGAGGTTTCGAGCACATCCCCAAATCGGATTACTTGATAAATCCCTTTCCATGGCAGAGCTAGGAATAGAGCATCTGCTTTGCGAGACTGATGTCAGGCATGCTGACAATGTGGCTAGTCCAATGTAGTGTGATAGTAATTGGCCAAAGGCCAACAAGCCACGTATGAAGCAGGGCTATAGCCTCAAGAAAAGAGAGGTTCCAACCTAGGAGTTCACTGCTCCTCCAGGGAAGTTGGAGGAATAAAATTGCCAGTGCAACACAATGGGTTGAAAACTGCTCCTATTATAAAGTCACCCTCGCAGAGGACAGTAATATTGTTTATAAATTTCTGTTTCACTGTTCAAATGACATTTCAAAATAGTTGAGATTCAGTGACACCATTTAGTTTCTTTCTCCTCCAACTTATTGCATTCCCACTGTAACTCAGGGATAACTCTACTCGGCCTCAGATTTCAAAACATTCAACAGCCCTACAATGTATGTGACAATACTGCTCCCTCAGCTGGTCTCAAAAATTAGTATACTGGTTAATATACTAACTACTTTTCCACACATCTGATCAGGTTTGAACAGTTAGCAATTGTAGTGCAAGCCAGGCCTAAATAAGAGATTTTTAAAAAGCATTTTGTTTGAACATCTACTGGATAGCTTTTTGCTGAAGGTCTGATTTAATTTGTTCCCAAATGCATGAATTACAGAGTACAAGCTAAATAAACAAGTGCAGAAGGGCTATCCTGACAGGTGAGGGAAAACAACTTCTCTAGATCGAGAGCACAAAGACCAACTTTAAATCTCTCGATTGGTCTAGTCTAATTCAATTCACCGATCCAAGAACACCTGTGCACCTCAGTTTTAAGTAACTGCCCTTTTCTCACAACCTTGTTTGACACTTTCCTGCAGTGCTGACCTGATCAACATCCAACTTGCAATGCTACTTTAGTATTTTGCACGTTTCAAGATCAAACCCCTTCTCAATGCCAAAGGACATGGGTCCAACTTTTTGTGCTGTGCAAGATAGGCTGGTGAATTTATTCTGGACTGCCTCCAATGCAACAAGGGGACCAAACCAGTCCACAGTATTAAACCAAGGAGCAGCCTGTTCTTGCATTATTTGGAAGACAAAGGTATCTATCCCTAATACCTTGACCAAAAGGTCTGAACAAGCAAACCTAAAATTGATCAACTAGCCATTACCACACTAATGTTCAAGAGAGCATGTTGTAGACAAATTTGCTGCAACATTGGTAACATCGCTGAACTGACAACACTCAAAAACTACTCCATTAGTGCAGAGCACCTTGAATAACCATTATGAAAAATTTGAAGTTAATTTAATGAATTGGTTCCTGATGATAACATTCCATGCTCCAAAGGCAAATAAACTTTGCTCCAATTACATCACAATAGTAAATCTTTCTTTGGATATTGTCACAGTAACTCAGAATCATGATCTAATATTGCAGGCCTGTCCAATAAACACTTCAACCAGAACTGTAAAGATCATTTATATTTCAATTTTTAAAAATTTAGACATAAAGCACGGTAACAGGCCATTTTGGACCACAAATATGTGCCGTCCAATTACACCCAATTAAACTACACCCTGGTACCTTTCAAATGGTGGGAGGGAACTGGAGCCCCCAGGGAAACCCCACGCAGACATGGGTAGAACAAACAAACTCTTTACAGGTGCAGGATTCGAACCCTGGTCCTGATCACTGGTGCTGTAAAGGCATTGCGCCAACCTTGCCGCCCATTATATTTTCCCCAATATATTTCATAACAAGGGTCCAAAACCAAAAATGTCAAATGTTGGTCTATACAGAGGTTCAAAACTTTGTTAATTCATTTGGTAAACCTTCCACATATAACAAGGCATAAACAAAGTCCCTAAATCCCTTTTTATAGTAAGTTAGATTAAGAGCCAAAAAATCATATCATGTTATCAGAATTAGGAGCCAAAGTCTAATTCAAGAGTCCGAAATAAAGATGAAAGAAGTTGCAGTAAATTTCAAGAATGGAGTTTTACCAAAGATTCTTACCCAGGATTCAGGGAAATCAAGTATTTTCCCCCCATGCATTAGGGTTAGGCTCATTCTCCAAAATTACAGTATATTTTAGCGTATAAGTCAAGTTGTGAAACCCTCAAAAAATATCAAAAATGGCAGGGGGTCGATTTATGCACCGGATAATTCAGCTCAAAATCCAATCCGTGCCAATCTGACGTCCAAGTCAACCCTTGAAAAACCAACCTGGCATACAAGTCAATCCATAAAAAGCAGATTTGGCGTCCAAGTTGACCCTTGAAAAACCAAAAAACCCACCTGCGACAGGTTTTCATTGAGATTTTATTGAAAACAATTACAACCCTTCAAATTATGTAGTGCTAATCCACTTTCAGTGTTCTCAGTTAAATGGCTCAGACCTACAAACTCCATTCTTTGCGTAAAGCCCCGGCTGCCTGTTCCAAACATTGTGAAAATGGTATAAAACTACAGATATACAATGTCATACCAGGCTACGATAGCATCTTTTAATTGTTGAGAGCAACTTTGGAAATGATGCAACTGCATCGAGACACAGTGGGGACACGGAGAAAAACAGAATTTTATTATACAGGTGCCTATCCTTTTATCTGAAATCCTTTTCAGTATTCAGATCATTTCAGATTATGGAATTAAAATATTAGCGGTACAGATTCGCACCAGCGGTGGGTAGGGGGGAGGTTTTGATGGCAAGGTCAGTGTGTAGCAGAGGCATCGGACGTCGACGTCGTGCCTTCCACAACAAACCGGGCTTTCTTGTACGGCGAATCGGAGGAACTGGACGCTGTTTCTTCCGGTGGCACTTATAAAGTAAGCATTCCCTCATGTTCCATTAATTAAAGACATGGATCAAAGCGGGATTTTCAAGCACGAATTGAGTGTGGTCGTATCAGGTCAGGTTTAATGACCACATCCATGGAAAAATGTTTCGTTTTCGGAATTACAGATAAAGGGATAATCACCTGTACTCTCATCCTACAGTGTTCAAAGTGTCACCATCAAAGGAGGGAATGCAACTTGGTAGTACCTTATGGTTAAGGGTCAGGAAGAGGCTCAGAGGACCTCAAGATGTACATTTTACTGGAATTGGAGGTCACAGGGAGCATTTTACCCCAGCATTAAAGAACAGCAAGTGCATATGAATATAAGCAGGCAGATTCAACTTGTCTGACCTGGAATCTCCCCCACCCCCCACCCACCCGGGGCGCACGCCCCTCCCACCCTCCAGCGCGCGCACCCCCGTTCCCCATCAGGCACGCGCTCACCCCCTCCATCTCACGCGCCGGGCAGCAACGGCCCCGCAGTCAGACACTCTCTCCCCCCCACCCACCTCACCCATCACATCTCCCCACGCGGCCTTACCCTGGTTACAGAAGAGCCCCATCAGCTTGGCCAGGAACATCCCCATCCTCCTGCCGCCCCCTGCGAGGGCTCCTCCCGTTATGTGCCCCCGACACTGCTCTCCGAAGGGGTGGCCTGCCCTCCACTGAGTCACCGGTCTCTACGATCACCCGCGACCGGGTGGAGGGCGTCAGGGGGCGAGCGCCGTGCCCACCTCAACCCGAAGGTCGGAATGGAGCGAGGGAAGGAAACTCCGGCCACGGGGTGGGTGGGGAAAAGAAAAAAAAAACCCCCTCTAGATGGCCGAGAAAAGACAGATAAACGCGGGCCTCTCCCGTGACAGGCGTCCGCCTGCAGTTTCACCGGACACGGAGACCCCAGCATCCACTAACACAAGCCCGCCTGGCAACTGCTCCCAACAGCCGGCCTCCCGTCTATTTGTACCCTCCGCCGCCGCTTCCTGCGCATGGCTCACTCCGCCCTGGCCAATCGGAATGCGTAGCAGCCCGTTCGTCACCCAGCGGCGTCCCTCCTTCGAAGCTCACTCATCAATATTATGAGGGGAATTCAGCGTCTGGTTTGGTTTCGAAAAAAAATAATAGAAACTGTTCTCAGACGTTGCAGAGAAAGGGGGTCACGTGATGTCCACATGCTCCTTACTGACACCCAAGGGATTGACTAAAAAAAAGGTACATATTCAGAAAGGTTAAAGTTATAAAAAACTATTTTGAAGTTACTTTAAAGTGTCTCTCAGACACAAAAAAAATGTTTCCAAAGAAAGACATGAGGTGGAGATTAAATTCTTTATTAATTTATTAATTTATTAATGGAGGACCATCGCCTTCCCAAGATCGTGTTATATGGCGAGCTCTCCACTGGCCACCGTGACAGAGGTGCACCAAAGAAAAGGTACAAGGACTGCCTAAAGAAATCTCTTGGTGCCTGCCACATTGACCACCGCCAGTGGGCTGATAACGCCTCAAACCGTGCATCTTGGCGCCTCACAGTTCGGCGGGCAGCAACCTCCTTTGAAGAAGACCGCAGAGCCCACCTCACTGTCAAAAGACAAAGGAGGAAAAACCCAACACCCAACCCCAACCCACCAATTTTCCCCTGCAACCGCTGCAACCGTGTCTGCCTGTCCCGCATCGGACTTGTCAGCCACAAACGAGCCTGCAGCCGACGTGGCTATTTACTCCCTCCATAAATCTTCGTCCGCGAAGCCAAGCCAAAGAAAAAGAATGAAAAGGATAGATTTTTGGTTCTTTTAAAATAAGACAACATATACAATTGTTTTGTGATACCAATCTACATTCAACAGAGGATACGTTTCTTATTTGGGATGGGTTGAAAGCTTATTTAAGAAGACAAATTATGTTATTCATCAAAACTTAAAAAGGAATATTTGAAGGATATCGATAAATTGGAAAAGGAAATTCAAAAATCATCATCTGAGAATAAATATAGAAGTTTAGTTAATAAAAAATTACAATATAATATAATAATACTATAGACCAGAGAAAATGATACTACGGTCAAAGCAGAAATATTATAAACTAGGCGAACGATCACATAAAGTTCTAATTTGGCAATTAAAAGCAGAACAGTCTTCAAGAACAATTAATGCAATACAACAGAATAACAATGAAGTGACATATAAACCACAAAAAATAAATGGTATTTAAGGAATTTTATGAAAAGTTATATGCATCTGAATCATTACATGATGAGGAGGCGATAGATGAATATTTATCACAACTGATCTTACCAAATTTAACTGAAGAAGGTCCTTTTACTAAACAAGAGATTTATGATGCACTTAATAGTTTACAAAATAATAAATCTCGAGGAGAAGATGGGTTCACAGTTGAATTTTATAAATAATTTAAAGATTTATTGATTCCATTATTTATGAAAGCAATAGAACAAGCTTTTGAACAGCATTATCTTACAGAAACTTTTTCCACAGCAATAATTACAGTTATTCATAAAAAAAATAGAAATCCATTAAAGCCAGCTTCATAAAAACCTATATCTTTATTGAATATTATTTATAAAGTTATAGCAAAAGTATTAGTCATTTGTCTTCCAGAACTGATAAATATGGACCAGACGGGTTTTGTTTAAAAATAGACAAACTTCGGAAAATATAGTCAGGTTATTAAGTATAATCCATTTAGCGCAGAAGAAAAAAAAGATTTGACTGATATAGTAGCTTTAGATACAGAAAAAGCTTTTGATAGGTTAGAATGGTATTTTTTTATTTCAGATTTTGAGTAAATTTGGCTTTGGTGTAAACTTTATAAATTGGATTAAGGCACAATATAGAAATCCTAAAGCTAAGGTAATAACAAATGGACAGATATCTCAATCTTTTAATTTAACCAGATTTAGTAGGCAGGGATGTCCTTTATCACTTGTTTTGTTTGCTTTGGCTATCGAGCCACTTGCACAAAAAATTTGAGGTGTCCAACAGTTGAAAGGGTTTGAAATAAAGCAGACTGAACATAAAATTAATTTATTTGCTGATGATGTATTAGTTTATTTAATTCAATCTTAATTATCATTACCAAGACTTATAGTCAGTTGTTAGAATATGAGAGAATCACAGGGTATAAACTAAACTGGGATAAAAGTGAAGTAATAGAATTGGTACACGGAGATTATTCACAGTGTCAACAAGAAGTTCAATTTAAATGGACAGATAATATTAAATATTTAGGTATATGTATTGATAATAATTTGAAAATTTATATAACTTAAATTATATCCCAATATTTAAGAAGATAGATGATTTAAAGAAATGGGTAAATTTCCTATCACATTAATTGGAAGTTAATTGTATAAAAATGAATATTTTTCCAAGAATTCGATATTTATTTCAAACTTTACCCATTTCTATACCCCAAATTTCTTTGGAAAGAAAAAATGGTAAGAAAGTCATTAGAAAAGTTAAAATGGAAATATGAACAAGGGGGACTACAGCTTCCTAATTTTAAAAATTATTATAAGGCAGCACAATTAAGATTTTTAGTCTCCATTCGTAGAAAATTAAACCATCCTGGGTAGAAACTGAATTAAATAAGATAAGAGAAATTATACCAGAGGAGTTTATTTTTAAATGGGAGCCAAAATTAATAACAACAGATAAAGATGCTCTGATATTAAAACATTTGATTAATATCTGGAATAAAGTTAAGTTAGAAATTGATGGAAATCTTCTTTCGTTAAAAACACCATTCATTAATCTTTTATTAATTTTTTCAAAAGATATTTTTTAAAAATATTTGGAACACTAAAGGAATTTCAAAATTGGGAGATTGTTATGATAATGATAAATTGATGTCTTCATCAATTAAAAATGAACTATGATATTCCTTGTAATACATTATTTTGTTATTTTCAGATGAGCCCATTTAAGCGAGAAATTAGGATCTGATATGGTTTTAAAAGATCTTTCAAATTTTGAGCAAATTATAATTGATGGAATGACTAAAAAATTTATTTCAATAACGTATATTTTGTTACAAGAACAAATGCCTAAAGTAGGTTTGTTTAATTCAAAAGGAAGGTGGGAACAAGTTCTAGACATGATCGTAGAGCAACAGGTCTGGCAAAATCTATGCAAAGAAGTTATGTCTAATACTATTAATGTGAGATGTAGAGTATTTCATTATATTTTTTTAAAACAGTTGTAATTCGCACCTCAGAAAATGAGTAGATGGAGATCGAATTTATCAGATCAATGTTTTAGATGTGGAAAATAAATTGGAACCTTTTTTCATTCTACATGGTTTTGTTTGAAGGATAATTCTTTTTGGGTTTCAGTTAGTAAATTTTTTTTACTATGAATAACTGGTGTGACTTTTCTGTTAAATCCCGAATTATTGTTGTTAGGAAAGTTTGAAAGTATTACTCCTAAATTACTTTTGTCAGATTCTCAATTAAAATTTTTTAAGTTAGCCTTAGTATGTATTAGCAAGGAAATGTTTTGTTGTAACATGGAAATTTGATGTTTCATTAACATTAGAAAGATGGCATAAAGAGATGCAAAGTTGTATTCCTTTAGAATAAAATACTTATCATTTAAGGGTAAATATTCCTTATTTCTACAAATTTATGCTAGAATTATGAGATTAAAATTATAATTTTTTAAAATCCTCCTGACCAGTGAAGTTTTTGCTGATCAAATAACAACTTTATGATATTTTTGGGATCCTTGAGTGTCATCTGCTGGAATCCAAATCAATGTTATTATGTATTTTAGTTATGGGATTAGATTAGGCTGGAGGGGTTGGGGTGGGGGGGGGGCGCTTTAGGTCTTTTTTAGTTTTTAGTTTAGTTTCTTTTTAGTTTTTAGTTTTTGTTTCTCCTTTTATATATTTTCAGCATATATCTGTTAACACTGTATTATTGTGATTTATTATTAATTGTTTTTATTATCTTATATATGTTGATTAAATAAAATATTCAAAAAAAATTCATTTCATATCCAGCCCTCCCACGTTCTAATAAGATAGCAAGAAACTTTCTCCCCATGTAGAGGTATCTAACAGTAGAGGCATAGCTTTAGGCTTAGGGGTGGGTAAGAGAAGGGGTTTAAAGGAATTCTTCTGGAAAACTTTTCACCCATGGGTTGTTTGAAATGGCAACTCACTGTATGAGTGGGCGGCAAAGGTAGAGACTCTCATGACATTTAAGAAGTATTTAGACAAGCACTTGTATTGCCAATATATTGAAAGTGCTGGTTAATGGAATTAGTATGGATGACTAGTCTCTCAAAGAGATGGGATTGAAAGACAGTCTGAGACTGATCAACATTCTCTGCTCCCAGGAGAACAGTGCTTGTTCACTTTGTCCCTCCATAATAAAGCCCTGTGTTTCTGGACAATGCTAGAAAATACCTTTCTCATGGTCACTGAGGCCATGAGAAATGCATTTTTTTAAAAAAACTAATAAAATTACAATGTCTGCTTCAGGTACATTCCAAGAGTTGCTTATCCTACAGAAGATTGCCAGAATGATAAAATCCCCAGCTCACATTTTGCATTTCTTTTAAGTCTTAATAATTTACAGGCATTGCCGTCATCCTGCTGGAGGTTCATCCATACCTGGATGAAGTCATTGCTGGATGAGACACAACACATTTCTATTTATGGTCAGCCCTGTCATTCCTGTCTTGTGAAGTTTCACATCAGGAAATTTCAAACTATCTTTAAAACCATAAAATAAATGCAGTCGAAGAAAGGCTTCCCATTTCATCTTTTCACAGCTTCACTATTTAAACCCTATAACTCCTTTGACTTTCGTCAGAAAACTATTCAGTAACACTCTGTGTGAGTGTGTTCAGCTCGACAATTGAATAGAATAACAAACTTGCATTTGAACAAGACTTCATGATGTTAAGTAAAACAGGAAAATCTGCAGACACTATGACCGAAGTAAAAACACAAATCTGGAGAAACTCAGCAGATGAAACAGTGTCCTTTATGTAGCAACAATAAAGATATATAACCACGTTTTGGGCTTGAGCATTTCAGCCATATCCGAAACATTCGTTGTGTCTTTATCTTTGAAGTATAAAGCAGACTGTTTCACCTGCTGAGTTTCTCCAGCATTGTGTTTTTCATGATGTTAAGGGTTCCACAGTCCTTGTATTGCTTAAAGAAATCTCTTGGTGCCTGCCACATTGACCACCGCCAGTGGGCTGATCTCGCCTCCGACCGTGCATCTTGGCGCCTCACAGTTCGGCAGGCTGCAACCTCCTTTGAAGAAGACCGCAGAGCCCACCTCACTGACAAAAGACAAAGGAGGAAAAACCCAACACCCAACCCACCAATTTTCCCTTGCAACCACTGCAACCGTGCCTGCCTGCCCCGCATCAGTATAGTTCAGTATTTTTCATTGCTATGGAGTCTTTCACTTTTACCTGGAAGGGCAACACAAGAACTATGGGTGCTGGAAATTTGAGCAAACCAAGAGAAGCAGGGGGGACTCACTAGATCAGGCAGCATCCATAGGGAGAAATAGATCACCAACCTTTTAGTAGGACCCATTATAGAAACTCAAAAAAAAAGTTTCAACCTGCTGAGTCCTTCCAGCTTCTCTCCTATTACTTAGAAAGGTGGGCTACATCTCAGCTTATTTTCTCACTGAAACAATAGTATCTACTGTAAGGCCGTGCTCCCTTCTGTCTTGAAATGACTACTTTTGATTTGAGTAAAAACACAGAAATGCTGGCGGAACTCAGCAGGTCTTGCAGCATCCATAGGAGGTAAATAGATACAACCGGAGTTGTATGGAAGAAGAAGGGCTCAGGCCCGAAATGTTGGAATTAGTGGTGGTAGTAGTAGTAGGCATCCTTCTATCTCAGAAGACATTGGTAGCACCATGGATAGTCTAGAATGCAGCATCTAGAATGGCACATAAGGCTCACTCTGGCATAACTGTCTCTGCCAGACTTGCTGCAGATAAAGTTGGAACGATGGGTTGTGGTCAACTGGCTCTGCTGATTCTGCTTCCTCTGTGTCCTCTTGTCCTCCAGATGGCGTGTCCACTTTTCCTCACTGCTCTTCATGCCCTTTCTGACAGTGCTTCTCCAGTGGCCATGGTCATCAGCAAGGGGTTCCCAGTGGAGCACATTGATGTGAGCGAGTTTCAGATTATGCTTGCAGATGTCTTTGAACTGCAGCTGTGGCCACTGGCAGATCAAGATCCTTCAGCCGGACAACTATACAGCAGGTCTTTTGGGATGTGACCATCTTCCATATGGTGTATACGGCCAAGCCATCGAAACGTTGGTAATACTTTAACTCCTATTGGCGCTGTGAAACCTGTGTGAGTTCCTCTAGCATTTCTGTGTTTTTATTACAATCACAGCACTACTTTTGATGTGAATTGGCTTTTAAAGTCTTTCACAAGATCTTGGAAAAGGGGCATTCTTGGTAGAATTTTGCAAATCAGTAGGCCTTGTCCACTTTTTGATCCTCAATGCCAATGACCATCTACTGGAGAAGAATCCAGTCTTGACATGGATATCAGATGTATTTAGAATTGAACCTCATGATTCAACAGGCACACACAAGCACTCCTATTCCTTTGATATAGGACATGTTTTATTTTGGTAAATATCCACAGGGGTATCCAAGATTTAAAAAAAATAGAATCTATCTCCAAAAGAAGACAAAACATCTGTAGAATGATGTGTGAAGATTGGAAAAAGAGGGAAAACATTTACATACATGTTACTTTTTCCATTAGAGGGAAAATACATTTAGATTTGGACATAGATTTGCTGAAACATTATGGGCATTCAGGATACTCTTAGACAGGCACATGGATGAAACAAAAATGAAGCGTTACGAGGTAGGAATATACAAGTCGGCATAACTTTGAAGGCCAAAGGGCTGTATATTATATACAGCATGTTTACAGCCTCTTTTTACCCACAAGCCCATGCCACTCAATTAACCTACAACCCCTTACATTTTGAACAGTGGGAGGAAACTGGAGCCCCTGAGGAAGCCCACTCAGACATAGGGAGAGCGTACATACTCCTTACAAACAGTGCCGGATTTGAACCCGGGTCACTGGAACCCTGTTAGGCTAACTCTGCCAGCCTATAAAAACGAAGGAATTTCTTTTCATTGAGAATGATGAATGTCTGAATTTCTCCTCCTTTTAGAGTTCTGAAGGCCAGACCACTTGAGGTATTTAAAGAGGGGACAGGATAGGCACATTTTTGAAAGATCCAGAAACCAAGAGTTGTCTTAGAGGAGGAGTTAACATCTAGGGTAGACCAGCCATGATCTTATTGAATGGAGGGACAGGATTGAAGGGCTGAGGGGCCTGTAGTTGCTCCTTTTGTTTGTGTCTAGAAAAAAGGGTCTACCCTTTTAATTCCCATGCAATGATGACGGAGGTGGAATGTGCAACACACAGTGTCAGTGTCAGATGACTCATAGAAACAAACAAACCATATCCACAAATGTTTGAAATTTCTATTCAATAATTTTAGTTTCCTTTTTGATCTGGAAGTCACCTGCAGCTTTGAACTACAGTCATTCTGATGCAATCATGTGAACATGATCTGCTGAGTGACTGCACTGTCTCAAAGCAAATACTTTCAATCCTTTGGCACCTTGATGAGATTTGTATTCCAAGAGCCTGGGGCCAGTGTGCTGACTTTCGTGTTTTGCTAAATCTGGATCCATTCATGGGTGCAGGATTTTCCTGGCAAGCTAATGTTCCAATTGTGTGAACTAATAGCTGTTTTTTTTTGTGCACCAGTATTCCAGTATCTGAATAACTAATACTGATGCAAAAGTGCATTCACTCTGGCTATGAAAACAGTTTGAGGCTGATACTAATAAGTCACTGGAACAGGAGTGGAAGCAATTGGCCCTCTGCACCACCTCTGCCAATCATGGCTATCCAACCCTGGTAAAAACACAGATATACTGGAGGAACTCAGCAGATCTTGCAGTGATACTTCCAAGGGGATGAAATTAGAATGAGTGAAGGGAGTGGTGAAGTTGAGATGGTTGATGTGTTGGCAGCAGTTGGAAATATAAAGATCCAGAGCAGGCAGAAGGCCAGAATGAGATATCCAGCAGGAGAAAAAAGTCAGGAGAAGAGTCTGTCATGGGTGGTGGAGATTCCTGGTTGTAGAAGTAGGCACAGAGGTGGAGCCGACGGAAGAAGAGCTCAGAGTCACGGCATTCATGGAATTCACTGAGGAGTGGATGAAGGGATGTGAAGGTGAGGCCTCTGCTGAGGACAGAGCGTTCCGTCTCCTGGAGGAACGACAATCCAATCCTGGCCTCACACCATTTTCCCATCGAGACACAAGCGACTGAAGATGCTGGATTCTGGAGGAAAAAAAAAACAATCAGCTTGAGAAAACAGGTTGAAATTGAAACAATGGAAATAAAATGCCAATCTTTAGGGTCAGAATGCTTCAAGACTCCAACAAGCACTTTCCTCTCCTCTCCTGACACCACATGACCCTTTCCTACAATGTAATTTCTGCCTATATCAAACAACTCTCACTAAACAACTCACTGGGTAGAGAATTCCAAAGACTTGCCACTCTTTGAGAGAAGAAGTTCAACCCCATTATTTCTCATGTCTTATTCTGAAGGCCAAATCCAGCTTAAGGTAGCTTCATTCTTGAATCCCTGAAGAATCTTCATGGCCGTTGGGGAGATTGTTATACTAAATATCAAAAATAGTTGGTTGACGAACCTAAATGACTACCTGCCAGATTGTGGGGGGGAAGGGTGCAATAGTGGGTGCAGGAAATGAAATCACTCAGGGGAGAATCACTGCCTCTGGCCAATTACAGGCAATATTCTTATTGTTTTGGTTTCTGCTTTAAAAGAAAACCATGGACAGACATGTCGGCAAGGGAATTGGGTGGGTAATTGAAATGGGTAACCACACTATTGCGGCGGACAGAGCCAAGGTGAACTAATCAAGAAATGTGACCTTTAGGTTGATGTCCCACCATACTCCACCTAGTCGTGGTGCCAACAGAGATTCATAAAATGGGGAACTCCGTGTTCTGCTTCCTTCACGATTTGGATCAGATACCAGTCTCTGCTACATTGTATCATGTACTAATATTGTGGCCTCATTCACCCAAAACATTTAGCCTGAAGCAAAGGCATCCTTCTTTGTGGTGATCAGAGTCCATGCTACTGATATGGATGTGGTGGTGAGGAGGAAGAAAGTACTGGAAATGAACTGACTGGTCTCATGCAGATGTAGGTATAAATATATAGTAATAAATAATGAGTAAATTGTGAGTCCTTAAATGACTTTCTGATTATTTTTTGTTTAGGAGTCTGATGGTAGAGGGGTAGTAAGTGTTCCTGAATCTGGTGGTGCGAGTCCTGTGGCACCTCTACCTCCTTCCTGATGGTAGCAGTGAGAATAGAACATGTCCTGAGTGGTAAAAAAAAACACAAAATGCTGGAGAAGCTTAGCAGGTCAAACAGCGTCTTTTATGTACTGAAGTGAAAGATATGTAACCGACGGTTCGGGTTTGAGCCCTTCATCAGGGTATGAGAATATGCTGGCAGGTGTCCGAACAAAAGAGTAGGTGGGGGGAAGGGGGTTGGCAAAGGCAGGAGATGATAGGTGGAGAAAGGAGGGAGGGGCAACAGCAATGAGGGGGAGAAGGGATGGCTGGGTGGAGGGGAGAACTTAAAAGACAGGTTTAGTAGAAAGCAGAGAAGTCTGTGTTAATGCCATCTTGCTGGAGAGTGCCAGTCGGAAAATAATGTTTTGTTCCTTCAATTTCCGGATGGTCTGGGTGGAATAGTAAATCAGGCCATGGACAGATATGTGAGTGTGGGAGTGTGACTCAGAATTGAAATGGTTGAATATTGGGAGGTCACTGATGTTGCGGACAGAGAGGTGCTCAGTGAAGTGATCTCCCACTCTGCAACTGTCTCTCTGATGTAGAGAAGGCCACGTAGGGAGCATCAGATGCAGTAAATCAGTCTTGCGGATGCACAAGTAAAGTGTTGCTTCAGGTGAAAGCCCTATTTGGGGCCCTGGACCATGGTGAGGGAGGAAGTGTGGGCACAAGTGTTGCAACTTCTGCGGGAACAGGGGAAGGTGCTGGGGGTGCGATGGGTGGGGAGGGATGGGTGCTCGAGGGAATGGGAATGATCCCTGCGGAAGGATGAGATGGGAAGAGAGATAAAAATGTGTCTGGTGGTAGGATCCTGTAGTAAGTGCTGGAAATTCTGGTGGATAAAGTGCTGGATGCAGAGGCTGGTGAATTGGTAGTGGGGATGAGGAGGGTTCTATGTTTGTTGATTCTGGGGGCAGAGGGGGCCAGGGCAGATGATCAGGAAATGGAGGAGATGCAGGTGAGTGCTGAGTCGATAATGGGTTGTAGTATATGTTGGTGGAAACCTTGTCTCCCTAGATGGAGACAGAGAGATCCAGGAAGGGGATAGTGTTATTGGAGATGGACCAGGTGAGTTTGAGATCAGGGTGGAAGTTGGCCACAAAGTGGATTAAGTTGACAAGTTCATCACGAGTGTAAGAGGCAGCCCCGGTGATGTCATCGATGTACTGGAGAAAGAGTTGAGGGGTCATGCCTGTGTAGGCTTGCAGCATGGATTGCTCCACAAAGCCCACAAACAGGCAGGCGTAGCTGGGACCCATGCAGGTACCCATGGCTACTCCTTTGATTTGGATGAAGTGAAAAGAGTTAAAGGAGAAGTTATTTAGAGTGAGAAGTTCTCCTAGGTGTAGGGAGGGTAGTGGTAGAGGGTGCTGGTCAGGCCTTTGGCTAAGGAAGAAGCAAAGTGCTTTAAGACCTTCTATGTGAGGAATGGAGGTATAAAGGGGTTGGACATCCATCGTGAAGATGAGGCAGTCTGGTTCAGGGAATCTGAAGTAATTGAAGAGATGGAGGGTATGTGAGGTGTCACGGATGTAGGTGGGGAGGGATTGGACCAGGGGAGAAAAGATAGAAGCAAGGTAAGATTAAACTAGATTGGTGGAGCAAGAGCAAGCAGAAACAATGGGTCTGCCTGGATGGTTGGGTTTGTGTATCTTGGGCAGAAGGTGGAAACTAGCAGTGCAGGAATGGGAGTTAATGAGGTTGGCAGCAATGGGAGGGAGGTATCCAGAGGTGATGAGGTTGGAGACCGTGTTGGAGGCAGGCTTGATGTGTGGTGGTGGGGTCCTGTGGGATGGGTCATTAGGATGAGGTGTCTGAGAGCTGTCAACTGGCCTCAGCAAGGTAGAAGTCAGTATACTAAACCACCCTTGTCTGCAGGTTTGATGGTGAGGTTGGGATTGTTGGGGAAAGAATGGAGGGCAGAGCATTCTGAGGAGGTGAGGTTGGAATACAAGAGGGGGTGGTAAAATCGGCGGTAGTTGGAAATAAAAAGGTCCAGAATGGGCAGCTGGCTAGGATGAGGAAGAAGGCTTGAAGTAGGAGAAAGGTTCTTGGGTGGAGAGTCATGGTTATGAAAGTGATCCTGGAGGCAGAGGCGATGGAAGAATAGTTCGGCATTGTGACGTGCATGGAAGTAATTGAGTTGTGGGGACTAAGGTGAGGCCTCTACTGAAGACCGAGCAATCTGTCTCAGAGAGTCCTGGGCGGTGTGGATCCTTGATGATTGCTGCTGCTCTCTGTTGTCAGCATTCCATTTTCTCGATGGTGGGGAGGGTTTTGCCTGTGATGTCCTGGGCTGTGTCCACTACTTCTTGCAGGGCTTTCCACTCAGAGGATTTGGTGCCCCCATACCAGACTGTGATGAAGCTGATCAGCACACCTTCCACTACATACCTCTAGAAATTTCCAATGACATGCCGAACCTCTGCAAACCCCTGAGGAAGTAGAGTCACTAATGTGCTATCAACATGATGATATTCAGGTCCAGTCCAGGACTGGTCCTCCGAGATAGTGGCTCCCAGGAATTTAAAGTTGCTGACCCTCTCCACCTCTGATCCCCCAATGATCACCTCTGTTTTCCTTTCCTAAAGTCCACAGTCAGCTCCTTGGTCTTGGTGATGTTGAGTGTGAGATTGTTGTTAGTATACAATTCAGCCAATTTCAAGTTCCCTCCTGATTACTGACTCATCATCCCCTTTTATACATCCGACTATGGTGGCATCATCAGCAAATTTGTAGATGGTGTCGTTGTACTTACCCACACAGTCGTACGTGTAAAGTGAGTAGAGAATGGGGCTAAGTATAGATAGTCCACGATTTACGATGGTCTGACCTTCGATTTTTCAAAGTTATGATGGTTCGAATCTGTACTGTACTTCGAATTTTGGCTAGGCTAGATTATGTCTCTCATGACAGCGCTGTGTCGGTCCCCACACTGATCCCACTGCCCTGTTCTCTCCCAACAGCCCCGAGCCGGTCCCCACACTGATCCCACTGCCCCATTCTCTGTCCACAACCCCCTGTTGGTCCCCACACTGATCCCACTGCCCTTCTTAAGAATTTTTTGGCATACAATGGAACTTGACCCCATTGTAAGTTGAGGACTACCTGCCCTTGGGTGGTGCTGATGGAGATTGTGGAGGAAATGTTCTTGCCAACCCGCAATGACTGGGGCCTGGTGAGGAAATCCAGGCGCCAATTGCACGATGGGGTGTTGAGGCTTCAGTCTTAGTTTACTTATTTGTTTTGAGGGGATGATGGTGTTGAATGCCAAAGTGTGGTCAATAAAGAGCATCCTGACGTATGCATCTTTGCTGTCCAGGTGTGCCAGGGGTTTGTGAAGAGTCGGAGAGATGACATCTGCTGTAGACCTGTTGGTGTGGTAGATAAATTTGGAATAGATCCCTGTCACCACTCAGACAGGATCTCAAAATACCAACCTCTCAAAGCACTTCACCACTGTGGATGTGAGTGCCACTGGTCGATAGTCGTTTTGGCAGGTTGGAGTGAGAGGTTGATAATACCTGCGAATACACTAGCTAGTTGGTCAGCACAGGTTTTCAGAACTTGGCCAGGTACTCTGCCGGACCAGGGGCTTTCCTTGGATTCACTCTCCTGAAGTCACCTGCAGGGATCCAACACTCCCTCCATACCATCTTGGAGCAGACTGCAGTTTTATACTCAAGCCTTTGCTGCAGGATTTAATCCATGAGCTTTAGCCAAGGTACAACCCATTCAACCATGGCAGACACTTTGTCAGTTGGCATGTATTGGTGGAAGATATTTAAGTACCTCTGTCCACAAACATTAAACCATAGTAATTAATACAGGAAGTGAGACTCCATGATTTATTCTGTGTAGAGCCGTTGTAGAGAGAGTGGCATATTGCTGATTAGCTCCATACTTGTGACAGTAATATTTCCTGACATTGGTGCAACATCAACATGGGGTATGCACGAGGTGGGGGAAAGTTGTTTGGGGGACAGAATCACCCACACCTTCACATTCTGCCAAATATTAAGCACATTAAAGATCAACATGTACAAAGCAACTGCAGGTGCGTGATTATGCCCCATCAAAACCATTTACATCCCTGTTGAGACTTGCGGAGAGTGCCTGTGAACCTTCTTATCTACTGCTTGATCTGGCAAACAATAAAATAAGTCAAATCATCTGATGTACAACTTCCTGCCCTTTATCACAGTGTAATATTATTCAAGACGTCTTTCCATTTCAGTCACACTTGCCATGTTTATGTCAAGCTTAACCCTGCCGTTCCTTTACTCTATGTTTAACATGTACCTTAAGTCATAGTATGATTAGAACGCTATATAAAATTAAGGGGAGAGGTGAAAGGTTAGGGGTTAGGAAACCTGTGCTAATTCTCAAATAAATTGTGTTGCTCTCCAGAACACTAAATTTGGAATGACTTTAACACAGGGTCACACAGACAAGGACATTCTCTGTGAAATGCAGGTAAACTGAGAGCAGATCTTGTCTGTGCCCAATGGTTTCCTCGCTTTCCTCTAATTGGCAGGTGATGTCTCAAATCTGCTTGAGTCTGGCACTCAGAGATCTCACTGAATGCTCTTGTGGCGGGACCTCTGAGCTGTCAGAAATGCTACTTTCCTTATGACAGTTTAAACTGAAGCTCTGTGCATTCTTGTACAAGATTCGAAGATGGCAGCACGTCGAAACAGGACAGGGGATTCTCACATGTCCAGCAGAATAGTTATCCTTGAGTCAGCATTTCTAAATAATCTGGTCTAAGTGGGAACTTTGTGGGAACTTGCTGCGCACACATTAGCTTTTCCATTAGTACTGGGTGGTGCATGGACACTGGAGTTAAGTCAACCACTTGCTCACTGCCTTGGAGCAAAACTCGATTAAATGCAGACCTACCTATCCCGAGAGTTTTCATCAGTGATTTTTACTGGAGTTTATATCTTGCGGAGCTGCATGACGTGATTAGTAAACAAGAGTCGGCCCAGTCCGACGCACTACAAATCTTAGTCGGAAACTTTTACCAGGCTTGTGTCAAGAAAACCCTGCCTAACCTGCTGTACTAGAGGTCCCAGCACACTCGATCACTGCTACACCAAGATAAGGAAGGCCTACCATTCTTTCCTGAGACTACACTTTGGCAATCAGATCACCTGGCTGTGCTCCTTCTTCCTTCATACAGACAGAGCCTAAAAAGAGAGGCTCCGAAAGTCAGGACAGCTAGAAAGTGGCCATCTCTGATCCCCCAATGATCACTGGATCATTCACCTCTGGTTTCCTTTCCTGAAGTCAACAAACAGCTCCTTAGTTTTGGTGACATTGAGTGCAAGGTCATTGTTGGTGCACCATTCAGCCAAGTTTTCAATCTCCCTCCTGTATGCAGACTCATACCCTTCCTTTATACAACCTTTACCGTGGTATTGTCAGCAAATTTATAGATGGTGTTATTGCTGTACCGAGCTGTACAGTCGTAGGTGTAAAGTGAGAAGAGCAGGGAGCTAAGAACACATCATTATGATACTCTGGTACTGATGGATATTGCGGAGAAGTTCTTACTGATTGGGGTCTGGAAATGAGGAAATCCATGATCCAATTACACAATGGGGTGTTAACTCCCTTGTCTAGGTGTTTGCTGATTAGTTTTGAGGGGATGATGGTGTGAAATGCCAAACTGTAGTTGATAAAGAGCAGCCTGATATATGCATCTCTGTTGTCCAGGTGTTCTTAGCTCCCTGCTCTTCTCACTTTACACCTACGACTCTACAGCTCAGTACAACAATAACACCATCTACAAATATGCTGACAATACCACAGTAAAGGTTGTATAAAGGAAGGGGATTGAGTCAGCATACAGGAGGGAGATTGAAAACTTGGCTGAATGGTGCACCAACAACAACCTTGCACTCAATGTCACCAAAACTAAGGAGCTGATTGTTGACTTCAGGAAACCAGAGGTGAACGATCCAGTGATCATTGGGGTATCAGAGGTGGAGAGGGTGAGCAAATTTAAATTCTTGGGAGTCACTATCTTGGAGGAGGATCTTTCCTGGATCCAAATGGCATCGTGAAGAAAGCACATCGGCGCCTCTACTTCCTCAGGAGTTTTCAGAGGTTTGATATGATACCAGAAACCATGGCAAATTTCTACAGAGGTGTGGTGGAAAATGTGCTTATTGGCTGCATCATGGTCTGGTATGGGAGCACCAATACCCCTGAGTGCGAACCCCTCCAAAAGATAGGACATTACACTATTGAGTACATCTCCAGGGAACGCTGCTGTCGGGGAGCAGCAACAATCATCAAAGACCCACACCACCCAGCACACGCTCTGTTCTCGCTGCTGCCATCAGAAAAGAGGTCTAGGTGCCACAAGACTCACATCACCAGGTTCAGGAACAGCCGCTATCAAATTTGTTGGTGACAAATAGGGAGGCCAGGTTAGTTTCTCCATTTGATGAACAAAGACAAATTTGGGATTATACCCAGCCAGCGCAGTGACTTGAACTATGGATGCATCAGACTCCTCAACAAAAAACTCAATCAAGGACTCATTTAAGGACTCTTACCTGTTATCGATTTTCTTTTTGTTCGCTCTATATTGCACAGTCAGTTTGTTTACATTATCTGTTTACAGTTCTTTGTTTGTTTATACTGTTTATTTCTTGTACTGCCAATTAGTGGTAGTTCTGCTGCACCCGCAGGAAAAAGGAATCTCAGGGTTGTATGTGGTGTCATGTATGTACACTGGCATTAAATCTGAAATCTGAAGATGTGATATCTCTAAAGAGGGTGCGAAAGAGGTCACCAGCGTATTACTGGGATGGAATGCCAGTTATGAGGAGAGATTGGATAGACTAAGTTTGTTTGGGACCTAATAGAGGTATACAAAAGTACATGGCCTGAACTAGGGTAAACCGTCGTAAATCTTTTCCTGCAGATGGGGTATCAATAGTGGCATTTATCTCAAGTCAAGTTTCCTCCACCCCTTCCCCCATCATTTTGGCCTGGCACCTGCCTACATTTTGCCATACCTTGATGAAGGGCTCAAGCCCAAAACTTTGATATGTATCTTTATCTTTGCTACATTAACTCCACTGTTTGACTTGCTGAGTTTTTTGACATTGTGTTTTTACTTCAGTCACGGTGCTTGCAGACTTTTGTTTCAGTCAAGTTTATTGTCATCTGATTATACAACCCAACGAATTAGTGTTCTCCGGTCCTCGGAGCAAAACACGCAGACTCACTACCAGACATAACACATATACATACAAACAATACATATGCAGTATTCAAACATAAATAAATAGAGGAGATATAAGGAAAATTATTTTTTACACATGGGAAAATTGAAACTGGGAATGCACTGTCTGATAGGACAGTGGAGGTGGAAAGTCTTGAAACACTGAAGGTATCTAGATGAACACTAATTGGCAAGGAAGAGAAGCTGCAGATCAAGTTCTGGTAAATGGGGTTAGTACAGAAAGGTATACGTATGATGGTTGGAGAGGATGGGGTAGGTTGAATAGCCTGATTCTGTGCAGTGTGATTCTATGACTATATGTAAATTAGCCATTAGTTCCTCTGGTCCTTAATGATTGGATTGCAAGACGTACATCACTGGACATAAAGCATCTTGTGAAATCACAAAAACTCCAAATTTTGGCACTCTGACAGTTTGTGCCTGTAGGAGGGAAGCTCCTACAGCACACAAGAAGTTCACGGCATCTGGGACAAATCCGCCCACTTGATTTGCACTGCATTTACCGCTCCAGCCATCCTCTCCTTTCACTCCTGGGGCGTCGTAAGCATCATTGACATAGCATATGGCAGGATCTCTCTGAGGATATTGCAATAGTACTGCCAAAAAGCCACAGCCTCTGTCATTCCCAAAAACAGCAACAATTTATAAGGCTGCTTTAATGTAATGTTGCAGTTATACAGTATAAGACCTTGGTTGGATCCCACTTGGAATATTGTGTCCAGTTCAGGTCACTCATTACAGTAGAAGATGTGGATGTAGAGAAAATTTACAAGGATGCTGCCTGGATTGGAGAGCATGCCTTATGAAGATAGGTTGAGTGAAGCTTGGAGCGACAGAGGATGAGTGGCAACCTGATAGATGTGTACAAGGTGATGGGAGGCATCGATCTTGTAGATGGCCAGGAATTCCACATTCTGGTCCTAGTGAGAGGTTGGTGACAAATAGGGAGGTCAGGTTAGTTCCTCCACTTGATGAACAAAGACAAATTTGGGTATATACCCAGCCTGCGCAGTGACTTGAACTATGGATGCAAAGCTTGCCAGTGTGGATGGTGCTGTGCAGATTGGTTTAAAAGGAACCGGAATCTGTGAAAGTGCAAAACAGCACTCAAGTTGTAATGACCTGCTAAAGGCTTTACATCCTTCATATTGGACCAAAGTCCGGTGTTAAATCCGAGAGTGAGGATTTGTCATTGTCCTGGAAAAAGTTTATAGTGGGCAGAAGAGTGAACCTGATCGTGCTGAGGTGAGAGATAAGGCTCTCTCTGAGGAGGAAATTAAAAGAAAATATTTTTAACCATTGGATAAAGTGTTAATTCTTTTCCCAACAAAATTCTAATCCAATTATGCAAAATTTTCAGGCCTGTATGAAATAGAGTCAAGGAAAAACACCTGATTAGAGACGTAAAACACAAAGTTGTCATGTCAACATGTTAAAATCTTATTTTGAGAACCTGGCTTGAAGCAAGGAACAGCCTTCACCAGAGATGTTGGTTGTTGATAAAACTGAGGAGTTTCGGGGCCCTGAGGCAGTACAAGCTGACCCTTGTGAGGGTCACTTCAAACAAAATATTGCCCCCGTTATCTGTCTAATTGGATTGTTTTGCAGAATTTGGATGCTACGTTGGCTCATCAGCCTCAGGAAAAGGATCAAATGAAACAGCTATTTTTGAAATTTAAGAACCTGTTTCCAAACATACCTAAGAGAACCCCAATAGCTTGTCATGATGTTGATGTTGGAGATGCAAAAGCTATCAAACAATATCCATATCAAATTAATGTTGAAAAGTGCAGACTGGTAGATCAAGGCATTGAATACATGTTAAAGATATTATTAGATGTTCTAAGAGAACCCCAATAGCTTGTCATGATGTTGATGTTGGAGATGCAAAAGCTATCAAACAATATCCATATCAAATGAATGTTGAAAAGTGCAGACTGGTAGATCAAGGCATTGAATACATGTTAAAGATATTATTAGATGTTCTACCTCAGATTGGAGTTCACCTTGTGTCCTGCTGCCTAAATCAGATGCAACAGTTAGATTTTGCACTGATTATCGAAAAGTTTATGCAGTAATAAATACAGATGCTTATCCTATCCCCAGGATGATTGTGTGGACAAGGGTGGAACTAAGTTTCTTACGAAGATGGAGTTATTAAAAGGTTACTTATGTGTTCCCTTAACAGACAGAGGTAGCGACATTTCTGTGTTTGTGACCTCGTCAAGATTATATGAATATAATGTTTTGCCATTTGGAATGAAAAATGCTCCAGGGACATTCCAAAGGATGATTTATTCTGTAACTCAAGGTTTAGAGCACTGGTTCCCAAACTATTTCAGGCTGCCACCCTCTTGGTTCCCAGGCCACATCCCTAGCATTCCACCCCCCCACCCCACCACGCGCGCACACACACACACAAACCAACAGACACTTTCTTGGTATTAGGTGTACTGCAAATTTAAAACAACAACTAGTATATCACTGAGCAGCCAATAGTGGGAGCAGCGTGTGTTTCCCTTGCCTTGCGTTATTCACTGTACATGGGTTCTTGTTTGTCTGTGTGTCAACTGATGACTTGCGAGATGTTTTGATAACGCTCATTGCTGTCAGGTTCTTTGGGAATGAAGGACTTTGATGTTCTGTTACAAGAAAACAGCTTTTTGTTCAAGGAAAAGATAACTGTGTAAGGGGATAACACTGTGCGATTCAGAGCAACTCTGTGAACATTGATGGCCCCCTTTTTCCTCACCGCTCCCTTGAATTTTTCCACCAACCTAGGGGGGCAGCGCCACCCACTTTGGGAATAACTGGTTTAGAGCATACAAATGCTTATATTGATGATTTGGTTATAGGGAATGATACCTGGGAAGCACATATCTCTGAGAAATTATTTGACAAACTTTCAAAAGCAAACCTAACTGTTAATTTAACTAAAAGTGAATTTGGCCATGCTACTATGACTTGCCTTAGTTATGTTCTTGGTCATGGCAAGTTGGCACCTGTCCTGGGAAAAGTTCAGATGATTTCTGAGTTTCCCATTCCCATGGGTACGAAAGCTATTAGGAAGTTTTTGGGAATGGCTGGATATTACAGAAAGTACTAAAAAATTTTGCCCTTCCCTTAACTAACCTTCTGAAAAAGGGTGAAAAGTTTGTTTGGACAGAACTTTGTCAGGAAGCATTTGATAAATTGAAAACGCACATCTCAAAGGGAGACTGCAATAAACTGAAAGCCATTTTATGTCACCAGCCTGCGCTTAAGTCAACTGACTTTGAGAAGCCATTTTCTTGAGCAGTAGATGCTAGTGAGGAAGTGCAGGAGCTGTCCTATTACAAAGGAATGGTGATGGCTTACTTGTCCAGGATATTCAATGAACATCAAAAGTCCGATGCGGGACAGGCAGACGCGGTTGCAAGGGAAAATTGGTTGGTTGGGGTTGGGTGTTGGGTTTTTCCTTCTTTGTCTTTTGACAGTGAGGTGGGCTCTGTGGTCTTCTTCAAAGGAGGTTGCTGCCCGCCGAACTGTGAGACGCCAAGATGCACGGTTTGAGGCGATATCAGCCCACTGGCGGTGGTCAATGTGGCAGGCACCAAGAGCTTTCTTTAGGCAGTCCTTGTACTTCTTCTTTGGTGCACCTCTGTCTCGGTGGCCAGTGGAGAGCTCGCCAGATAACACGATCTTGGGAAGGCGATGGTCCTCCATTCTGGAGACGTGACCTACCCAGCGCAGTTTGATCTTCAGCAGCGTGGATTCGATGCTGTCGGCCTCTGCCATCTCGAGTACTTCGATGTTGTTCTACACTAAAGAAAGATTTATTGGGCCTTGTACTAGCTTTGCAGCATTTTGATGTGTACATCTGTACAGCTCAGGGACCTTTTGCTGTGTATACTGACCATAACCCCTTAGTGTTCATGAGCAAAATGAAAAAGAAAAATAGACGATTGTCCAACTGGAGTCAAATTCTACAGGAATATGATTTAATAATAACTCATATTAAAGGCAATGCTAATGTAATTGCTGACTACTTTCAAGATGTTAAGCTTTCAAGATGTTAAGTTTGCAACATACTGGAAAATGTTATGTTTTATGTCATATAAATAGTGAATGAGCAATTTCAAACTTTGCAGTTAAAATTTTGCTCTTACAGCTAAAAATTACCTTTGTTGATGGGAGGTATTAAGTTCTCCCATTTTCAGTTCATTTTCATTTGAGTGAGACTGTCACTTTAAGAGAACAAATCAAACTGCAAGCTCTGCAGGCTTTGGAGATTGACTGTGGGGTGATAGGCTGGGGACAGTGTATACCCAAATTGTATACTTCTGAAGAGAGAGAAAGGCCCTGGAAAATATAGGTGCAGAGACATGTGACCAACAGATTAAAGACACAGTGCACTGTTTGCTCAGGGGCCAATTTAAGGAGACAGTACTTTGGTAAAATGCTCTTGGACATAATACAGTGCTGAAGTGGCCTCATATTAATAGATAATTTGTCTAATTTCTCCATGTATTAGGGGAAATGAGTCTGCCACACCGTGACCAAAAGGGAAGGTCATTTTGAATGGCTGACCCACGAAAGGGTTCTGGAAGCAGAGGAATTCTGCAGTTGGATTGTGACCATTGTGAAGGTCACTTGGAATGGCTGACCCATAAAAGAGTTCTGGAAGTAGAGGAATTCTGCAGTTCGATTGAGACCATTGTGAAGGTAACTTGGAATGGCTGACCCATGAAAGGGTTCTGGAAGTAGAAGAAGTACTACATTTCGGCTGACCAACGAAAACTGATCCGGAAGCTTTGTGAGAATCACGTGCCTCGTGTCCCCACACAAAGAGAAGGGGAGTTTGGACTGCCACTCATCTGAAAAGGACATTTCTCTGGAAGCATCTTGACAAGGATTTTGTGAGTTTATAAACAGTCTGTCACCCTGGTCTCCCCCATCTTCTTCATGAACTTTCTTTGCATCCATTTAAAGCCTGCATATCAACACTGGATTTTCTGAGACTAAACTGAGACAAAATTGTGGCTAAGCTATACTGGCTTGGGGTATTTTATAAACACACACACACACACACACACACACACACACACCAGCCCCAAGCAACTGGGAAAACAAATCGTGAAAAAAAATAGGTAAAAAAAATGGAAGTTTAAAATGCTGCACCCTAGCGGTCACTTTGCCAATCCATGCAACATGCAATCTCAAGCAACTGGAAAATTCACTTATCTGGCATCTCCAAATCCCCATAGGTGCCAGATATCGGGGTCTTGTTTACAGTATATGGCTCCGGGTCCCTAATTGATGACACTATAGCTATATTTATATCTGGATAATATGTATAATATAGAGAGATCGATAAGATTCAGAGAGGATTGGATGAGGCATCATATTGACCATGTTGTATGGTGGAGTAGCCTCCAGAAGCCTATTTGAATGAAAGCAAGGATGAAAGTTTCATGCATAAACACCTGAAGAAAGGCTCAGGCCTGAAATACTGACTGTCTACTTGTTTCCATAGATGCTGCAAGATCTGCTGAGTTTGTCCAGCACTTTTGTGTATGATAGTTCCACACGTGGACAAGAGTGACTCTTACAAGATGTGCATTCGGGAATGCCTTGCCAGGAATTGATCTGGGCAGGGTTGCAAAAGAGATTCGGATTGTAAGGTGTTTACTGGAACTTTACATCCTCTTCTCTGTGTGGTCCTGACCTGATAATGCTCTTGTTCTTCGACTGTAAACTCAGGCACTGTGCAGGGATTTTCCACCAGAAACTTTCCCCCTGTTATGAATGGGTGAACACCAGGGACAAACAATGTAAACGAAAGCAAGGCCTGACAGGGAAATACCTGAAATCCAGGCAAAATATTCCAAAAGAGAAACTAGTGAAGCTGTTCCTGTAAAGCACAAATGAGAGCAGGAAATGATTGTGCAATAGAGGTAAAGTCATTTAGAGGATCCTCATTCTTGTGCAAGGACAGCTCCACCCCGGGTTAATGTGCCTTGACAGAATGCTGTTTCCAAACACTGTTGGTGTCAGGATGTAGTGAACGTTAAGTGCCATGGAGTTAGAATAGTTGCAGAAAATGCACAGCTACGTCCTCAGGGATGCAAACTCCGCTCATTACAACCTCTGAGGATCCTGGTGTTAGGGGCAGATGAATGAGTGGCTGAGGAGCTGGTGCAGGAGAGGAGGATTCAGGTTCAAGGATCATTGGGATCTTTTCAAGGGCAGAGGTGACCGGAGGTGGGTTTCTGGGGCAGAGAAACCCACACAGGCGGCGGGCAACAGTGGTCAAGGGACTTGCACCAGGCTGTGGACTGCCGGAGGCTGGCTCGAGACTGGATGAAGGCGTACCAGGTATGTGAACCAGGATGCGAGAGGGTACCGAGGGTTTCCTGATCGTATCAGAGTTTTGGATCTGGAGCTGGGGTTGCTGATTGTTTGCACTGGATTCTGTGTGGTTGTGGAGGCTGTGGGAGCGCTGGAGGTGAATCCATGGACACAGTGACTCTGGGGGGGGGGGGGGCCTCTTTTGCTTCTCTTTCTCTGACTGTAAGGGACACCGGGCAATTTCTGCTGGTGGCAAATCTTTATCTGCCTTACGGAAGACTAAAGGAAGTTGTTTGTAAAATCACATTTTCTGTTTTATTATATGACTATTAAAGAATCTTGAATAAGAGAGGGTTGCATTTGAACCGGGGGGGGGGGGGGGGTGTGGAATCAATATCCTGACAGGGAGATTTGTTCAGCCACTCAGGAAGGTTTAAATGAGACCAGCAGGAGCAAGACAGAGAGACATGGCAGATGAGAAAGTGAGGCAAATAGTTAAGGTGAGGAGAGCTGAAGGGTCAGAAAGGCGTATTTGCATTTATTTTAATGCATGAAGCCTGACAAGTAAGGCAGATTAGCTCAGGGCATGGATAATTGTTACAGAAATATGGCTGAGGAATGGACAATGTTCCAGCGTACAGATACTACAGGTGTGATAGAGGTGGAGGTAACAGGAAGGGGAATAGTGTTTGTGATTAGTCATAACAGTCATGGCAGTACTTAGAGAGGATATTCCTCTTGGAATGTCCAGTCAGAGTATAGTGTTCAATTTAGGTCTAAAAAGGGTGTGATCATTTAAATAGGATTGTACTATTGGTCCAACAATCAGTGATATCAGAGGAACAAATATGTGGGAAGATAGCTATAGGAGTATTAGGGTTGCAATTATATATTCTAAAAAATTTAGACATACAACATGTGCCATCCAATTACACCCAATTGACCTACAACCCCTGGTAGGTTTTGAAGGGTGGGAGGAAACCAGAGCCCCTGGGGAAAACCCACTCAGACACGGGGAAAACGTACAAACTCCTTACAGATAGTACCGGATTCGAACCCCGGTCCTGATCACTGGCGCTGTAACAGCATTGCGCCTACCACTACGCCAACCGTGCCGTCCACAGATGTCGTTGCCTTTCCCTAATACTGAGTGGGGCTGTCATAGTGCGAAGGGATTAGATGGACAGAATTTGTTGTGTGTTGAGGAAAGTTTTCTCAAACAATATTTACATGGCTCTACAAGAGAGGGCACAACAATCAACCTCTTGGGAAAAGAAGCTGGGCAAGTGGTGGAATATCAGTGGCAAAGCAATTTGGGACTAGTAACCAAGTTTTAAAATAGTTATGGAAAAAGCTAACAGGCCACAAGTTAAATCCTAAATTGAGGCAAGGCCAATTTTGATAGCAACTATTAAGGGCTAACAGGGTTGGACTATTGGTAGGAAAAGGGGCATTTGGCAAATGGGGGGCTTTTAAGAGTGAGGTAGGAAAAATTCAGGGTCAACATGTTCCTGTTAGAGTGAAGGGCAATGGCGGGCAGGGTTAGAGAATTCTGGCTGTCATGAGCTATGGAGGTCAGGAAAGGCAGAAGTGCGGTTTATAATATGACACTAATTTGAGAAACCTGTTGCTTCGGAGAGTAATTAATACCTGGAGCTCACTACCTGGGAAGGGGGTAACTCATTTGTATCATGGCAACAGCAACAGTGATGCCACAGCTTTACCTCCACACTAGGTCATCACTACAATTTAATCCTCTGCCCTGATGCTCCCCTCTCAAACAGTTGCCGGTGGAATGTTCCTTCACCTGATGGATGGATAAGAATACATGGATCTGAAGGAGACATTCGTAAGGCAGAGAGAGCAGCTTACTGGGTTTACTTCCCCTCCGCCATCAGATTTCTGAATGGACAATGAACCACAGACCCTACCTCACTTTCTCTCTTCTTTTGCATTAATTTTTTTTAAAAAAAAGTGTTTTCACTGCAATGCAATTTATAGCAATTTTGCACATGTAATGTACATGCACTTTAAAGCTGCTGCAAAGCAACGAAGTTTGTGACACATACTCGTGACAATAAATTCTGATTCTGATGTGCCATTGAACAATTGCTCCTCTTGCTCTTCTTGACCTGGTAGAGCGAAATACACCATGTTTCTATTTTAGTTTTTCCCTTCCCTCTAGCTCTCCCCATAGGCGAACTCCCTTGTCTCTGGAAACAACCTGGTGAACTTCCTCTGTGTGGACGTCAGCAAGACTTTCGACAACATGGTAGACAGGTCTGCAAGGGGAGATCACACGGGATCCAGGATGAAATAGTGCAATATATAATCAGCAGGTCATGCAGCATCTTGATGAAGGGCTCAGGCCCGAAACATCGGTTACCCTTTACTTCATCTGGATGTTTCTCCAGCACTTTTATGTAATTGCACTAGAATTACAGCGTCTGCAGACTTTCCTGTTTAATTCCACAGTGAAGCAGCAAATTGGATACAAAATTGGCTTGTTGGCAGAGAGAGGTAGTGGAGAGTTCTATTTCAAATTGGAGGCCAGTGACCAGTGGGTGTGTTACAGAGATCGGTGCTGGGTCCTTCGTGACTTATCCTACATATTAACACTTCGGATGGGAATGAAGATGGCATGATTCGTAAAGTTTGTGGATGACACAAAAAATTGGCTATGGTTAGAACAGGACCTGGCTCAACTGGAAACATGGAGAAAGGGATGGCAGTCAGCTCTGGAAAGGATCAGGAGACATCCAATCATTCAGAGGGATATGAGTCAAATGTAGGCAGATGGGACATGTGGATGGGACATTTTGGTTGATGTGGGCAAGTTGGGCCAGAGGCCCTGTTTCTACATTATTTGAGTCTAGAAGGAAACACAGAGTTAACCTGGAGATGTATTAGTGATAATGAAGGGGAAAGGGACATTTGTCTTTATTAGCTAAAGCTATGGAGGACTTTGGTAAGACAACACCATACAGGTTTGGTTCTATATAAAGGATATACCTTGGAGGAAGTTATAGAGATCTTTCACTGCATTGATTTCATATCTTAAGGGATTGTTTTATGAAAAATAAATTGAGACTGTTTCAACCTGTGAGTCTCTGGAGACTAGAGCAATGACAGATGATCTAATTTAAGTATTTGGGATGTTGAAGATTTGCAGATGATTCTGAAAGGGCGTCAAAGTCACAGGTCACAAAGTCACTACCTACCTCAGTAGAAACGAAGCATGAAATTCTTATGTCGGAGGGTTATGCATATTTGAAATTATTCACTACAAAGAGCTGTGGAGGTAATCATTGTGTTTATACAAGACTGAGATACAAAAACATTTTTTTGGAGAATTAAAGGATATGGGAAAGGGAGGCAAATGTTCAGAACAACCATGATCCTGCTGAGAAGCCAGAGTAGGCTCAGGCATTAAAGTGGCTGATTCTTGTTCCTGTTTCTCATGTAATATTTTCTTGTATGTGATCATTTTCCACCTGGTGAACTAATGCTTTTTGCAAGAGGTTTAATTGCCTTCTTGGGAAGGAACAGATGACATAGTGAAACTAGAAAGGCTGCAGACATGGTGATGGTAGTAAGTGCACAGGAGGCAAAGGTATGAAACCTTGCTCAGACCCGAAACATTAATTATCTTTGCTTCCAATGGACGCTGCAGGGTCCTCCAGCACTTTTGTATATTTATTTTAGCAGGTAACATAGAGAAGGATTAGAATCAGACTTCCAGATCAAAATCAGTGCAGGTCAGGCAACATCCATGGAGAGAAATGAACAGTCAACATTACAGGTTGGGCCTTATTTTGAGACTGAGATGGGAAGGGGATATAGGAAGAGCACTGAAAGGCGAGAGAGAGGTGGGGGGGGGGGCGAATAAGATATTGGACAAGTGAAGCTTGGAGAGGTGAGACAAGCTGGCGAGTAGGGGTAGAAACCACTGCAGGAGGGGGGGGGGAGGAACTGAGTAAAAAAGCAGCTGCTGGAGTGGGTTTGGAATTGGGAATAGATAAAGGACAGATGGAAACTGTGGAACCAGTTCGAGGTGGAGGCATCTGAAATTCAGCATTCATACCATTAAGCTGTCGACTGCCTTGGCGAAATGTGATGCACTGCTCCAAGTTTATGATTGGCCTTTCCCTGTCAGAGTTATGGCTCGGAACTAAGCCATGTGTGTGTTTGGTCTCATTGAAGTAGAGGAGGCCATATCGAGAGCACCAAATGGCCTCCAAGTCTGATATCATTTCTGCTGAGTTTTGGGCTCACGATTTTGGGATGAAAATGATACCAAACACATCATTGGGTATTGTTAGAAAAAAGTTAAGTTCAAACCTAGAACCCAGAAATTTTCAATGGTGCATTGAAAAAGGGCTGAGATAGAACAAATAAACAATACCACATTTCTTATTAAAACTCACATTTGAACATTTATTTATAATATATACTGGACATAGAATTTTACAGGACCAACGGCAGGTTGTAACTCTGTAGCACTGATCACTATCAGTCTGGTCTAAGTTTTGTCACCCACTGAGGACATGGTGACAGCCACAAAATTAAACCTTCCACAGAAAATTCAAACAGTATATCATTATAAACAATACCAGAGAGCAGGGAATGATTTTTCAAGGCCATGATTTGATCTTCGGGTTTGGATAATGATTCTAAAAGCTTTAACCTTCCATTGCACATTTTCTTTTTGGTAATTTTTGTTTTATTGGGTTTTCATGTGACACTCGAAATGTTGGCACCTGTTTCAGCAGGGAGTGCATCTTACTTTGCAGCTCAGTTGCTTGGTAATATTCCCCAACAGAGATCCCTTATTCCTAGATCCCTGAAAATGCCTCCCTATTGCATCACCATCCATGGGACCTGTCAATGTCGAGGGAAATGTGGCATCAAGTGCTCCAAACCTCGGAGGTATCGTTGTAGTAGGTTCTGGTCCACAAGGACTTGTTTACATTTACCTTAGGATCCGTGTGGCCAACAAATCAGGAACATGAGTCTTTGCACATCTGACCAAGGTTCAAACAATAGCCCCATCCTAAAAGGAGTGTTGAGGACCAACCTATGGCACTTGTTAAATCTTTTTTGGATTAGAGCAGTGGTTTTCAAACTGCACCCCCAAATTCACATTCCACCTTAAGCAATCCTTATGCTATAAGTGCTCTGTGATTAGTAAGATGGAGTGCAGTTTGAAAGCCACTGGATTAGAATATTATTTTAACCCATTGATTGCATCGCCTGCCTTTTAAATCACTTCCATTTCTTAAAGTTTATATTTTGGCATAAATTACCCACGATACCCCCCCCCCCCCCAAACCCACCCCCACAACCCCACCCCAGGTCAACCTAGGCTAATGCCCGACTTTCTCAGAGTGGTGGGCATTAACAGCATTATAAAGGGCAATGAACAGCAATTCCCACTGAAGCTAGTCTCACTCTGTCCCAAAAGATACCTTGGTGATTCTCCAAGGATTGGCTCAGTTTCCCCTTGTCCCCACTGCATTTTAGAAATTTAAGCTCTTGGTTGTAAACAACTGGCAGATCCAAAAGCATCCCAGGCTCATCAGCATGCACCTGTTGTACAGTATGAATATTGAATCCAGCCGTAATCGTAATCAGACAACCCAGTCTTTAAAAGAGAAAAAAAAGGGACAGATTCTGCACAAAAAAAACTTTTAAGTGACAGGTACAAGTTTAAGGTCCACCTCTAGTTTTCTTAATTTTTACCCTTCACCCACCTTTTCTGATTTGTTAGTGACGAGTGGTGGCAGGAGGAGGGATTTAATCGTGATGGGAGTGTGGGTTCAATAAATAGCTTCTCATCACCCATTAAAGATGCATAGAAAGGATTAAATACGAGAGTGGTGTAGAAAACACAAGAACTCTTCCTTGCACCTACTCCAAGACCATCCATAATTTGTAAAGTGATGTAAACAACAACCAGCAGGTGAGAGGACATCATTAGTCGCAGAAAGTTTGAGCCATTTTTCAAAGTTTCCATCTATTTATTCATGCTTTAATGCTTTGCTTTGTGTTTACAAGTGTGTTGTGCACCCAGAGATCTGCTAACCTGGCTGAAGTCAGAGCTGTAAACACCCTGCCAGGCCATGAGAGACTTGGCTTTGGCTGCTGAATTGGCTTCTCAGTTCTAAGCGAGGTGAACTGAGCCCATGGCACCACTGTTATTAAACCTGTTGCAAATGGGTGCAAAGAAACGATTCAAACACATTCAAAAGTGTCAGTTCTTCAAAGGGTTAACAACGCACTGTACCTGGTCGTTGTAACCAAACCCCGACAGTCCCATTAGCTAGGCCCTACAAACAAAGGGAGAGGGTTGGGCAGGGCCTGGTATATTATGCAAACTCTTCTCCCAAAATGGAGGTCTAATAACTCCTACTTGGCATTGGTAGACGGCTTGGCAAGATGAGTGCACCAAATGCTAAAACTTTATCGGCTCTTCTTCAGAATGGACAATGAAACAGAACTGATGGATACCACTACAAGATAACAAATTCTCTGTGGGAGCTGGAGATGGACCCCAGCACATGTGCCAGCTGCACTTTAACAAATGTACATGTCATGGTTCCATTCCTCTATGTCGCTCTGCTTCCTGTTCACAATCTCCTTGTCTCTCTGTCGGTAGTGGCCTCTGGCCCTCAGTCGACCTCTCTGCTGCAGGTTGTAGTTATCGTCCTCTGCCTCGTCTTCTTCCTCCTCCTCCTCCTCCTCCTCCTCCCCCCACGACTCCCGGTGCTGGACTTGCTGCCGAGCGACAGGGCACCAGGGGGCACTGGGGTTCTGGGCGTCCTCGGGGTCGTCATAAGGATCCGTCTCCATGCAGGAGTCCCCTGGCTCGGTGTAGGCTGAGTCCCGACTGCCTTGCATCTCCACGTCAAAGGTTTCCTGGCGGGAGAGACTCCGGGAGACAGCCCTCGTGTGATGGCTGTACTGTGGCGTGGATAATGTCGAGCGAAGGAAGGACTGTTTGGCAGAGTCATTTAAGCCTGTCCGATCGGGGCTGGAACAGTCAGGGGTTTGCTCTCCATGCACTAAGTAGGAACCCTAGTTAGTAACAGCACACCATGCAGAAAGGATGGGGGTGAGGAGGTGGGTGGAAAACAAATATCCATTAGCCTTAGCAACAAGCACAGTCTCTTACAGCAGATTAATAACCCAGGCCTTCAGCCACTAACAATCCCATCGCCTCCATCTTAAGAAATAGAATACCGTAGATGCCATTGCATAGGATGACCCCTGGAATTTCCACCTAAAGTGCTGGTTTTGAATAAGATGGGTCCTCCACCCCTCTTCCCCAAATCTGGCACTTACCGCTGACCAATGGCTGCAAATCACAGTATTTTAAACAACAAATGATCATTTAAAGGTTGAAATTTCATTTGGATATTTTAAAATAAACCACCTTTGGCTCCTGAAACAGGCCTTTCAAAGCCTGTACAGAGGCAGCAACAGCCCAAACCAGGAGGATGGACCCTGCAGAGAAGCACTGAGACTTTGCAAATAATTAACGGGCATGTGTGTGATTGCATCAGAGGCGGAAGATGGTGGTGGATCGGCAAATTTTAGATTCTTTGTATAATATGACCCAATTTTAAGGTGAAACATTTTAAGTTACATGTATCATCCAATTCAATGGCATATACGGTATAAAGCTCAATAATGTGTTTAAAAACTGCAAGTTTGTTTGAGCAATGCCAATGCAGACTCCTGATAAAAGGTTTCAGAAATAAGCTCCAATAGGCTTAATCTAATTAATATCACCACCGCATTATGAAAATATCTGGCCTCTGTAGGTTGGCTGAATTAATGAGGATAGAGAGGGCTTGAAGGAGCTTCTTAGGACACAGTCCTTGTACGCAGCACTCTGGGTCAGAAGGAACTAGGCCTAGCCAGACAACTGTCTTACTGGAGGTACCGTCTAACCTGGCAGTGGTACCACAGAGATGGAACAATCTCAAAACCTCACTCAAAACTTCCGAACGAGCTGACAGTAGAGAGGGACCTCGTTTTTTTCCCCCTCAGTCTCTTCTGATGGTGACTGGAGGGAGGTTTCAGCCCTGAATGAACATCTATGCCCACTTCACCCAGGGGTGTCATGGTGCCCATACAGTGAGCCCAGCCGAGCGGGGATGGTATGCCAGACCTGCACAGCCTGTAGGATGCAATCTGCCCACCCGAGTCACACTCTGACTGAAAATCTTGATCCGCTTGCCTGAAATTTACTTTGATTTCAACAGCGGTGATTGCACCTGCAAAGGCTAACAAACTATAAGGCCCAAAATACTCACTAGGTTTACAAAGTGTGTAAAAAAAATAAAATAAATAAATAAACGCAGACATCTTAGAAGCAAGAGTCTGAAACGATTACATTCATTAAACATTATGTACACTTTACAGTCTCCGAGCAGTCAGAGGTTGGGGTCATTGTTGCTGGTTTTGATGGGGTGTAAATTTGTAATTGTGAATCCCGAGCCTTTCTACTGTCTGAATCTGTGTATTTGTCTGAGCCAGGCAAAGTCTAGAATTGGTCAATTCACTGTCTGTTTGAGAGAGCTTTACATCTGAGGGCACCTGTTATTTTTTTTTACCTCTCTGAGCACAAATAGGTAAACCACTGCAATGAAGAAATGAAATAACTTCCTCTGAGTGATAAGGATTTGGGACATCCAGATAGGCCACTAGCTGAGCCATTTGATTTGCTGTTCTATGGCCTCTCCACCATTCTCCATTGGTCAGCTGTTTCTTTCAATGGTATTGATGCCTATAACTCTGACACCCTACACCTACAATAACCTGGTACCAGTGTTTGCTCATCACCTCCAAACCATGCAATTCACAGAAAAAATCTACCATATTTATTTTATTCCTGGCCAGGAAATCAATGAGCATCCATGGGCTGAATCCATGTCGGTTTTTTAACCGACAGAGTGAAGTAAAGAGGAAGATCTTACTTCCCTCAACAGAAGGATCACACTCTGGGAGTGGTGGGAATTGACATATTTATCATGATATCTAAAATCCTGACAAAGCTTGATAGAGCTGAGATAGTTTCAATGGTGAGAGAGTCTCCAACAGGGTTGGCCAACCTTTTCATTTTCACAAGTACATACTGGGGGTGTAGGTTCACTGGGTGGCACGGACTTGAGGGGCAAAATGGCCTGTTACCATGCTGTATGTCTAAATTAAAAATGAAAAGGTTGGCCACCCCTGGTCTAGGATCAGGGGACATAGTTACAAGGGGTTGGTCACTTAAAATATATTGTTGCAGAGGGCGATGAACCTCTGGAATTCTCTACCTGAGTGGTAGCTCATGAAAAATAGCTTATGGGAAGTATTTAAAGTAGAGGTAAAAAAACATTTTTGAAAGATTGTTGAATTAGGGGTTACAGGCAACTGGGATAGAGGAGGGGTAGTTCAGCTACGATCAGATTGAACGACTGGTCAGGTTTGAGGGACTGGGTGAACCATTTCTGCTCATTTTTTCCTGCATCACAGCAGAGAACCAGGACAAACTATGCTATGGCCAGGATCGTCCTCAGGAGTGCAAGTTACACTTCACCATTTGCATTGTATTTGACCCTGCTCCCAGCTAACCAGCAATCATGGAATTCAGTCACACACTCTTCTGACATTTGCAATATGACAATTTCGGGGGTTACTGGTTGGGGTTTTTCATTTTCCTTTGGTTGATCTCCATTTTATCCATTATGTTGCCAGTCGTTTACTAGTTTAACTGTGGAGGAGTTTGGTACAACTCATTCACCAATGACCTGCCAGACTGACCAAATCATTGCCTTTGACTTTGACCTATAAATGTAAGGGATGCATAATACTGAAACTCAGAAGCATGATTTTGCTTTTTGCTAATTACACCTAGCATGGAACCAAATCTCGCAAAGCCCAACATTTATGGCCCATTATTAATTACACTTGACAAACTGCTGGTGAGTCAACTTCCAGAACCAGTCCACACTGTGCCAGACCACACCCATGGCACAGAGTTGTTTTGATATTATTCAATGGCTTTAGTGAGCACCTAAGGATCAATCATTTGGTGTGATTCTGGTTCATACATAGGCCAGAGCAGATCTGGATTGTAGACTTCCTCTATCAATCTCATTAGGTTTGTCAACCCAACGGTTACCATTACTGATACTTTTAATTCGAGATTCATTAAAACTAACTGAATTTATGTTCCCCAGATGCTTCAAAGGATTTGAACTGATGTCTCGAGATTAGTCATCGAGGCTTATGAGTTACTGAAGTAACAATATGTTATCAAGCTCAAGGCCAGAATTATCACATCATTCAGGATATGTGACATCCATCTAGTTCTAATCTCTCTCTGTGACTCTGCACTCCATGTGGGGTTTCCTTTGCTGTACAATAAATATGGACCGACCTAGGAGGGGAGGCAGGCCCCTCCAGCCCGGGTAAGAAACCTGCATAGGAGAAGGCCACTCCGATATAAAACCTACGACCCAAGGACCTCGCTGCCACGTCCCAGCTTGCTTGGCCACGGCACACGAACCATGGGTGTAAAGGGTGGGGCCAGTACTGCATGCACTGCACTCCACCTAATAGCTCCTTTGCGCAGGCCCGAGGACAGGTCCACATCCTCCCCCTCCACGTCCTCCCCCTCCACGTCCTCCCCCTCCACGTCCTCCCCCTCCACATCCTCCCCCTCCACATCCTCCCCCTCCACGTCCTCCCCCTCAAAAGATGCTCAAAGGAGGAAAAACCCAACACCCAACCCCAACCAACCAATTTTCCCCTGCAGCCGCTGCAACCGTGTCTGCCTGTCCCGCATCGGACTTGTCAGCCACAAACGAGCCTGCAGCTGATGTGGACTTTTACCCCCTCCATAAATCTTCGTCCGCGAAGCCAAGCCAAAGAAAAACAATAAATGACTTTACTTGCTGGATAGCACTCAGAGCAAATCTTTTGCTGTACCTTGGTGCATGTGACAATGAGCTTTTCTTAAATCCACCTCCCTCAGGTGGTTGCTATGGAAACACCAGTCAAACTTCTCATCTGGTGGGTTAGGGTTATGGTTAGGGTGGGAGTTTTGGACTTGGACTTCTTCCCTGCTGATCCTGGTGCAGTCAGTGACGAACATGGTGAAAGGTTTCACCAGGACGTTGTTACCATGGAAATGCAGTATCAGGGCAACTGGAATCCATCAATGCTGGCCGACTATTGTTGGCCACTGACACGAGAGGCATCAGATGCTGAGTACAAACAAATATCAGCGGCAAAACATTTTTAGGTCGGTTGAGCTAACGCAATGTGTCAGCATCATTATGAGATTAAACACGCTAAATTCAATGAACGTTAATTTAATGTTTCTCCAACTTCCTACATGATGCAGCAAATCTGAAATAATCTTCATAATCCCCAAATTTTTTCAGGAAACGAACCCTTTAAAAAAAACTGTTGTCCAGTGTATTGATTCACCTCAAACTGATGAGCCATGTCCTACTAACCTACTCTCTGTCCTGGATACCTAAGCTCTCTTTTTGCCACCTGAATTCTATCTGGGCTCTCCAAACATCTAAACCAAGCTTGGCATAGTATGAAAAGTACCCAGAAGATCTGAACGACAACCTCATTTCGCACTGTGGCAAAGTTCTTCCTTGGACTCAGACTGAAACTTGAGAGTAGAGTAAAGATCTGGAGGGACTTGCTCCTTAGACATGATCCTCTGATTGTGGAGACAAATTCTGACCTTGTTCTGCAATGTTGTGGCTTGAAAGAAAGGAGGACTCATCCAGTGATTACATGCTGGCTCAGTATAGCATGGTTAAGTATGTGCCAGGGTTCACTCACTCCCACAGGAGTGCAGACATTTCTTTTGCCCAAAGACTGGCTCCTCAAAGCCGTGCAGTCCAGCTGTAACCACTGGCTCGGAATGTGCCTGAGGCGGAACCACTAGCCCACACTTTCCATGCTGTCCAAATGCACGGGACACAAGACGGAACAATGGGAAAAATCACAAACATTGCACCATTGACAGAAAGAAATTGCTCTTCGCTGAAGAGAAGAAAGTGGACAATTGAAAAGGCCGTCCACTTTCTTGTCTCAAGCCGCTTGTTCTTCCTGACAAAGGAAAGTATGGTTAGCTGATATCTACATGCAGCTACAGGCTGTTATGGGGAATTAAAACTGAGACAGGAGCTGGGGAGAACAGTTTTGGGTAACGCCACCACAGTGCGCCTCTCCCTTCTGCACACTTCACCATTAGACTGCATCCACTGCGTCCTTTGCAGCTTCCTTGTTGTCTGCGACTCCTTTGTTTTCGACATCCCTTGACCCCCAGAAGTCAAGGTTACGCTTGAGAGATGTGAGAACCTGTACCTGTAGGTTGGAGACCGGGGCTGGGCTGGCAGCCAGGGCTGCGGTTGCCATGGTGCGGTTCAGGAGAGGGTTGGGTGGGTTGCAGCTGGCTGGGTGAGTAGCTTTCCAATAGGCTTCAAGGTACTCTGACAAATGTTCACAAGCATCTTCTAATTGGTTCTCATCCAGAATGATATCGAACAGCTCCTACAAAGGAAAGAAAGGGAGCCCAATTTGAATGGAATTTTTTTTGCCTTCTTTCACATATTCCCTATTTCCTACTTAGAAAAAGGATGCCATTTGGCCCATTTAAATTTTGGTAGCTCACAGAGTAAACCTATTCCCTGTAAACTATTCTCCTCATTTTTCTATCTTGGCTGCATTAAGAACAATTGACCTACTTAGCTACATGTTGTGGGATGTGGTAGGAAACCAGGTTATCTGGACACCATGCTACAACTCTGCAGAGCACTGGCAAGACCACACTTGGAGTTTTGTGCATAGTGTTGGTCACTCAGCTAATGTTGAAAGAGTGCAGCTTGAATTACAAGGAGAGGCTGGATAGGCTGGAACTTTTCTTCCTGGCGCATACAAGGGCAAGGGGGGACCTTACAGACTTTTATAAAATCATGAGGGACATAGATAAAGTAAATAGACATAATCTTTTTCCCAGGGTAGGGGAATATAAAACTCGAGGGTACAGATCTAAGGAGAGGGTGACCTGAGAACCATCTTTTGCACAGAGAGGATAGTGGGTATATGAAAGAAGGGTGGTAGGAGCGGGGACAACTGCAACATTCAAAAGATAGGTAGAGATATGGGCTGAATGGCATTAAATGGGACTGGATGGGTCAGGATTAACAAGTTGGGTTGAAAGGTCTATTTCCTTTTTTAGACATACATTATGCACCCCAAAACTTTACAACTTCACGGTTGATCTCTTCTGTTTTGGTGGATGAAGACCTCTCCACCCCTGGAACAGGAATCATTTGTTCTTGACCATCCAGTAGTCCGTACACCCAGATCCCCAGAGTGATCAGACCAGTGGGCCTCCAAGGGAGAGACTGTTGGAGCAGAGGACTTGGCCCCTCATGAAAACCTGTATCCTACTGAACCCAAGATACTGACCGGAGGACATTGAGCCAGCTTGTCTGACGCCACCATCTGTACGTTGAGATGTTTAGCTTGCGACTTGCCTCGTGACTTTATCAGCCGCTGTAAGACCTGTCACACAGACAAACAGGAGTAAAGCACGAAAGTCTGAGTAAACCGTGACTGAAGTAAAAACACAATGCTGGAGAAACTCAGCAGGTCAAACAGCATCCTTTATGTAGCAAAGGTATATAACCAACATTTCTGGCTTGAGGTAAATGTGGGCAGGCACCCATATCGTTCAGGCGCCTGCCTACATTTTGTCTATACCTTGATGGAGGGCTCAAGCCCAAAGCATTTATGTATCTTTATCTTTGTACATAATGTACATTGTTTTACCTACTGAGTTTCTCCAGCATAGTGTTTTTATTTTTTTACAACAGAAAATCTCACTCACGTGTTACTGGAAGAGCCAACCACATTTTACTGATGATGGACCCAGGCCCGAATTGTTGGTTAGCCTTTACTTCTTGTGCATGCTACGTGACCTGCTGAGTACCTCCAGCACAGTTATGCATTCCACCCAATAACATTTCACTGATTCACTCATGGACCGATGATTCTCAGTTTAGCACAAGTTCACATGCACTAATCTTACCCCTCGACAGGATACATGGCAACCCTTAAAATCACATTCTGCAAAGCTTACGGATTACTGAGGTTGGTTGGTTTGGAGGGGAGTAGGTGTGTGAGCTGGAGTTCGGATTGGACAGGGCTTCCACACATAAAGTGGCATTTTATCATATGAACAGAAGAAATCGGAACAGGAGTCAGCCCATTAAGCCTGCTCCACCATTCAGTAAGATCAGGGCAGATCTTGCTGTGGCCTCACCCCAACTTACCTGCCTGTTCCCCATTACCCTTAATTCCTTAGCAATGCAAAAATCCATCCACCTGTGTCTTAAGTTTTATATATTGCTTTTACTCCTGTCTTGGCAAAGAATGGAATAGATTCACTGCTCTCCACAGCCCAGAAGCTGTTCCCTCCTCATTTCTGTCCTAAATCAAGAGAAAGAGTGTGCACGTGCATACGCGCAATAGTGTGGGGGGGGGGGGGTGTGCATGCATCAGTGGGTGCATGTGCAAATGTGCATTTCTCTGCATGTGTGTGAGTCTGTGTGTGTATGTGTGCACGTGTCTCTGAGTGTATGTATGTGTGTATCTGAGAGCATGTTCATGTGTGTGTGTGTGTGCACGTGTCTCTGAGTGTATGTATGTGTGTATCTGAGAGCATGTTCGTGTGTGTGTGTGTGTTTGTCAGGACTTCTCTGCTCCCGCTGACAGTACTGTGACTGCAGCGACCTTTTCTGTGAAAGTTCCCTTCTTATTTCCTTTGCCAGGGTTCTCGAGGCTGTGGATACCTCCCCTATATAAAATGTGCAAAACAAGCTAATTCAAAAGAAAATGAAGTGTTTTGTTGATAAAGAACTTTGCATCTCTTTCAGGATATCCCACTGAGTGCATTCGAAGTGAAAATCACTGGTGAGCTTTCTCCATTACAGCAGGATCCCAAAACTTAGCAAGATGAACAGTTTTAGCAATTGAGGGATAAACCATGGCACTGGGAAATCTGGAATCAATCATGGCTTTCTTCAAGGGAACGGTTTATCTCTATCTGTGAGGGTACACAGGTTTGGTCCAAAAGTGAAAGGCACTCATTAGCATGATTACCATGCTGACCCACCTCCCAGGAAAAGGTCCATTATCTGACCCATTTCACCTTCAGAAGTAAAATCCAGGAATAGCCAAGCAGGAGTTGCTTCCTGGTCATCTCAGGAAGCAAGGCTGGAAAATTCCAGGCTTTAGAATCAGAATTTATTGTCACGAACATGTCACGAAATTCATTGTTTTGCGGCAGCGTCACCATGCAAACATTTATACAAACTACCTTACAAAATAAATAAAAATAGTGCAAGAAAAAGTCAAAGTAGCACCTGTGGTTCATTGTTCATTTAGGAATCTGATGGCAGAGGGGAAGAATCTGTCCTTGTGCTGCTGGGTGTTCACCTTCAGGCTCCTGTACCTCCTTCCTGATGGTAGCAGAGTGAAGGGGGGTGGTGGGGGTCCTTGAGGATAGAGGCTGCTTTCTTAAGACACCTATTTCCTTGATTGTACTTTTTTTTTGGGGGGGGAACCTTCAGGGACACGCGATCCCTTTCCAACAGAAACAAGTCATTAAGGGTGGCTTCATGAATCTCCGTGCTGCTATTGCAGCAGGTTATGTGGAGCCCTCAGGAGAGCTGAAAAATGAGAGGTGCATGAAAGGGATAAAATTGTTTGAAGCCTCTTACCTTGGGTGAAGCAATCTTGATGTAGACTATAATTGGGGCCAGAGAGGTTTTGTTAAGCTGCGCAGGATGGTTGATAGTATCTGCATCAAGAGCGACCAATTGGAGGGTCCTGGCCAGTTCGAAAATGCGCTCAATCTCACTCTGCACTTCCGCTGGAGGGAAACAGCCACAAAGACAAGGAACGTTTACTGAATTACACCAATTCAACCAAATCAAATCAAACACTCTGCCCCTCTCTGCCATCTTCTTGCTTCATCTTTCCCAGGCAAGTGAACTTTGATCAGTTACAATTATCTAATAGTTACTTGGACATCTGTTAGGTTCCAGCTCAGAAACTTACAGAGAAATTGAGATCATTAGAGGGATGACTCCTCTCCAAAAAACTCAAACAGGGACTCATTTAAAGGACTCGTACTTTTGCTCTTTATTGATTTTTTTCTCTCTGTTTTGCCCAGTCAGTTTGTTTACATTTCTTTATTGTTTACCATGTGTACTTTGAGTACAGGGTTTTTTTTGCACCACCAGTAAGTGCCTGGCCTGCAGGAAAAAGAATTTCTGAGTTGTATGTGAGGTCATGTATGTACTCTGACAATAAAATCTGAAGCCTGCACAGAGAGATTAGCAGCACCATGTTTCTTGGAGATGTAACAAGGTCATCAACACATGACTAAGGTAAAAAGAAATACAGAGTTTAGGAAAAATCTTTTGGCATTCCATTTCTCCTCTCTCCCTCAACCCTGTTTACAGTTATTGAGTTCTTGCTGGCATAGAGTAGTTAATCTAATAAACAAGTATCTCATTTAAAGTGCCTTTATTGTCCACATAATTTAGCTATATATCATTGTACATTTGTTGTTGATGGATCTTGAAGTTAGAATTCACTGTTCAACATGATTGTGTACGTGGCATCACTATTTGGTTCAGGAAGGCAGTTTACCAGTGTTTTCTCAAGGATAAATCACGAGGCATAACAAGTGCTGACCTGCCAATGCCATCAGTTCTTGCATCTCAGACTTATATCAGATTAGATACTATTTACTGTCATATAATGTTACACAAAATTGTCTTTAGTTTGCCATAAAGCAGACAAAGATTCACCATTATCATTGCCTGGATCCCTCCTACAGACAGAGAAAGAGAAGCAAAATTGAGTGTCCGTGGATTTGCCTCCAGCGCTCCCTCAGCCACAGCAGCTGCAGACTCCTGTTCAGTTCAAACCATCGGCAACCCAAGCCCAGATCCAAAGCTCTGACACGATGAGGACCCTTTGGGAGCCCTTCTTGCTCTCATCATCCTCTCAAATCCCAGGTCCGATACCTGGTTCTCATGATCCAGTCTTCAGCAGCCCATGCCTGGTGTGAGCTGAATGTGGGTTCCTCGCCTGCAAATTGCCAACAGTCGTGCGTGTCCTTCAGCTGCAAGCCTCTTGTTGGTCTACTACTATGGTTACTGTCCTTAAGGTCATGTCCTCTGTTTCTCCTTCTCAACAGGGTTGGGGGGGGGGGGGGGGGAGGTGTTTGCCCTGTTTCTAAAGTTTTGCGCCCAGTGCCCTGCCAGGCACCGCCACCCTGGGCCCAGATCCCGTGGTTGCATGATTTAAAATAAAACACAGTCAGCTCCTTTAAAAGGCCATTTAAATCCTGTATGGAGTTGTTGGCAGCAGAACTGGGCATTAGGGCCCCGTGGAGGTGTGCTCTGTCTCCTCTCCCTGCAGTTCCGGCAGCGTTGCCATTCTTTACCACAGGACAGGATCTCACCAGTTGATCCACCCAAATGGGTTAGGCCTTTGTGAAGAAATCCGGTCAGGGCCTTTCCCCTGAGATTTTTAACCACATCCATATATCCAATTCCCTTGTTAGATCCACGTGACCTGTATCCGCTACGTCACTAGGTTATCATTTGAACTGTTGGTCGACGAGCCCTTCTGCTTTCTTTTGCAATGCTCTTTGCTCATCGGACGGTGGTGACTCATTCTGGACTGTTGTTCATGAGTGCTCCATGAGAGTTGGCGAGTTATCTGACAGTTAAGGCCGAGGGGATCAAGGAAGCTCCATTGCACACACAAATTCCTCATGATGTGTGGAGTGAGCATGGGATAACTAGTCTTTAGTCAATGAGAGCTTCCCCAAGTCTGCACACGTGATCACCCTCAGGTAGATATCATTGGGTACATCAGGCTTAATCAAAAGAAAATTAGGTGGAGTTCATCACCAGGAGCTTAAGATACTAATAACTGCAAAACTTCTGGCACTTCTGCCAATGCTCCTGTGAAACTGACAGCTACATCAGGATTTCAGCATTTGGTATCATCTAAGGTGAGAATTCCCATTTCTCCCACTTCTACAAGCTGTGATGTTTCCAGGCTTCTCCGCAGAATCAAGGAAAATCTCTCCATTTGCTGTGTCGTTGAACAATTCCAGTAAAAAAAACACAGAAATGCTGGAGGAACTCAGCCAGTCTCGCAGCGTCCAGAGGGGATAAAGATAGATTACCGATGTTTGGGCCTGAGCCCTTCTTCAAAAATAAGCAAAGAACAAGAAGGAGTCAGAATAAAAACTGCAGGATGGCTGAGGGAGGAGTCCAGACCAACAAAAGGTGTTAATTGGATATGATAAGGGATGAAGTGAGAATTTATGTTGTTCTGTGTGAAGGGAGACCCAGGGAAAAAGGAGAGAGACAAAGCTGGGGGAAGTCAACAGAGCAAGAAGTGGGGGGGGGGGGTGGTTGGAGGTGGTGGTTAACAAAATCCAGAGAAGACAATGTTAATACCATCCAGATGAAAGATGAGGTGTTGCTCGGCCAATTTGGGGGTGGTCTCAGTCTGGCAGTGCATGAAACCATGGGCAGCCATGTCAGCAAGGAAATGGGAGGGGGAAGGGTAAAAAAGAGAGACAGGGAGCTGGGGGAAAGGTGAGAAGGGAAAGAGAGGGGTGGGGGTCAGATAGTCGAGATAAATGTCATCCGTCCCACTGTACTTGTAGCTTAATGGTGGATCTCAGAGGTCTCCAAATGGGAAGTTGGTTTGAAATATATCTATCTCTCTCTTTTTCTATATATATGTTCTGTGTGCATGTGTGTATGTGTGTGTGTTTATATAAAAGGATATATAAATACATACACACACACAAAACACACACATGAGACGTTCAGCCAATATCAGGTTGCTAAGAAACAAGGCATCTCCATTCCACAGTGTTTCTTTCTGTGGTGTCATTGACAGTTGGAGTTGGAGTGGTACAGTATTTAGCTGTACAATCGTGTGGCTACAGGGAGGAGAACAGTGGACTGAGTATACATTCTTAATGAGCACCGATATTGAGCATGGTCATGAGGAGATGTGCATGGAGAGCACACGCTTCCTATCTGGAGATATTTTTGAGATTGAGTACTTTTACAGTTAAAATTTTTATATTTAAAATTTTAATTTTTAAAAAATGTTAAGTTTTTAAAATTTCAAAGTTAGACATACAGCACGGTAACAAGCCCTTTCGGCCCACAAGCCCGTGCTGCCCAATTACACCCATTTCACCTGGAACTCCTGGTACTTTTCGAACAGTGGGAGTAAACTGGAGCCCCCAGAGGAAACCCATGCAGACACGGGGAGAACGTGCTGACAATGCAGGATTCGAACTCCGGTCCTGATCACTGGTGCCGCCCTAAGCTGTTATAATTTCTCAGCCAAATACCTGAACCTAAAAAAATAATTAAATGTATGAATCTGTGGATTCTGTTGATAACACATACAGGATGTGATGGATTTTAAAGTTATATTGTAATTTTGATTACTCATTTATGATATTTCTGCTTCTATCTTTATCATTCACGCATGCCCAGTCTTTCTGAAGCACTTTGATTAATACTTAAAAGTTTTATTCAAAATGGTGCTTTTTTGCCTGGTTTGCTGATTTCATGGAGTTGCTTTGTTGGATGCATGGATTGTCCTGAATGGAGACCTTTCTGCAAATGGGAATGCAGTCGCCAAGGATATCACAAATCTCCTTGCTGAGCTTTCTTTGATTCTTGCTGCTACTTTGGGACAAAATGCATGATGCAGATGCTTGTGAGGAATAGCTAGATTTAGACCTTGCCCAACAAAGTTTAAGCAGTGGAATTTCTTTCGTATTTCCACAGAGCTCGGGTTCACCGCTGCACCAGACAGGAGGCCCTGTGGCTACTGAGGATAAGGGGCCACAGGAGGGTGGCACCAGAAAACGTGATGGGATCTGTGGACACTCGATGCCTCTGAAGAGACTCCCTTTTTCTTCTCTTTCTTGTCTTAATAATGGCACTGGACCAGTGGTGCCTCTTTGTATGCCTTTACAGGCCAAATGAAGAAAAATTATTTTGTGTACATGTCAATAAATGTCTTGTAGACTAATTAATAAAGGTTGATTCTTGTTCGAGCATCTGCCTCCATTTTGTCAAACCTCGATGAAGGGCTCAAGCCTGAAATGTTGGTGACATATCTTTTTCATTGGTTCATAGAGGACACTGTTTGACCTGCTGAGTTTCTCCAGCATTGGGTTTTTACTTCAATCACGGTGTCAGCAGATTTCCGCGTTTTACTTAGGTAAAGTGATTGGACCACACAAGATGGAAACAGATCCTTCGACCTAATACATCCAAACCCACCATTTACAATAATCTCATTTTTAAGGCTCCCCTCATTCCTATCAACCCTACCCAGATTCTACCCAGCAAACTTACCAACCCACTGAGATGTGAGAGGGAACCGGAACACCCAGGGGAAACCCACTGAGTCACCAGTGGAACATGGAAAGTCCACGCGGGTGGCATTGGAGGTCATGATAAAACCAAGTCACTAGAGTGATGCGGCAGCAAGTTGTGCTACTGTGCTCTCCAAATAGTACAATTAAAAGGAAAGGGGAAAGTGGCAGCAGGTGAACTAAATGGATTTACCTGGATTTTGCTATAATCAGCCAAAATATCTAACTGTTCATGGTGAATAAGTCAAAAAGCAATGGGTTAATGAAGAAATGTTTTTTTTTTGCAGTCATTAATAAATACTGGCATCTTGACCCAGAACCACAAGAATATCTGAGGCATGATTTCTGAAGAGTAGAAAATCTACCAAAGAGAGGAAAAAAATGAACATTAAATACATTTACTGTACCTGCTTTGATTTTCACAATCCAAACCTTTCATTTTTCTGAAACTTAACTGTTCTTTGACATGATTGCAGTGGCACAAGACATGATTGCGACATCTCATAATCGTAAGTCAGCACCTAAAATTTAGCTCCACTGTTTGGGGTGTTTTCAGATGCTTTTCAGTAACACATATCTTGCATGCCATTGTGTACTGAATTTCCTGCATAAACATCTGCAAGTCTTGTAGTAATGCATGGCATTTCCTGCATGCCTGAAAGCAATGCAATTTCTACATGCAAAGTAGTGGCGCATTCTCTGCATGTGAAATTGTGGCATATATTTGCAAGGATTAACGTGTGTTGTCTGCATGCTGGACTACTGCTTTTTGCATGCACTACTAGTTTACAGCCTATTCTTTGTATGCTGGCTAGCAGTACATTTCCAGTCTATGGACCACACTGGATACAGTACTGCATATATTGGAGGTGTTGCAGGCAATTTACAGTGGTAACAAGGCAGGTGCATGCATCTATGACAGAATTATAATCCAAAGAATCATGAAAGTTTAAGACCTGGTTGGGTTAAACTCAAATACCCAACAACAATGCTTTGATTGGTGTGGGATGAAGAGAAGGGGCTTGAATGGGTCATCCAAGGATTTGTAATAACACCACACAAATGAATGATACAAAGCAACTTGGTTATCTACCAGGTCATATTAGTGCATTCCAAATTTCTCGATAAAAAGGATTACTTTCAATGAGTTACTTGTTATGGAATATAGTCTCAGAATTGTTGTGGGACAAGAGAACTTCTTTGTTCAATATCCACCATCAGTTCCATTCCCCATTGCCCTGCATGTTATTTTCAATCAGGTGTCTTATCCATTTCCTTTCCAGAAGCCCTGGCACTTTTCTCCCCATTTCAGAGAATGTTAGTTCTTCACTCTGCATAAATTCAGCTCCCCTCATATCACTTTGCAATTTCTTCCCATCTGCTAGCCTTATTTCAGTATACAATGGCATACAGTGAGCCCTCTGTATGGAATCCCACTGCACATCTTCCATGATTTTTCAAAGTTTAATTCACAATATGGTCTGCCTCAAGAAACATCCTATTACGTTCATTTGCACCTGTCTTCATCCCTCTGCTAAGGAGTATACACCAAGGTTCAAGACCAAAATCTAGGAACCCTCAAATTATCCCCCAATTACCATTTGGTAATTGGGTCAGCCTGGTAGATTACACTTTATATTTCAAAGTATTCCTTCTCTAAAATGACCACCCAAAATATCAATCACCACAGGAGCTTTGTGTCATTGGAATTGGTTTAAAGGTTAAAAAAGTCATCCTCAGTTACTTGTTCTAAGTGCAAGTAGTAGGAGTGGACTTGGGGTGTAATTTGCTACTGAAAGTAAATTCAATTGTAGTTAGCAGAAAGGAATTTCTACTTCTTGTTCTTTTTATAAAATGTAAAATATCAGAGCAAGTGGAATTTTAGTTTTAGATCTCTTTATATAAAAGGACTCATGTTGTCTTGTGAATATTGAATCTAATATCCTCTCAGGTGAGAGTCAATGTCAACTATAAATCCAATGTACAATGTTCTTGGATCTACATAGTTTGTATTAGGGCAGCAAGATTCAAAGATAATCAATTTAATTTTAAAAATTTCATTTAGTCATACAGGCTCTTTCAGCCCATGAGCCCGTGCCACCCAATTACACCCAAATGACCTACAACTCCCGGTACATTTTTAATGGTAAGAAGAAACTGGATACATGCAGAGAACGTACAAACTCTTTACAGACTGTGTGGGATTCTAACCCCCTATCCCAGTCGCTGGTGGTGCAACAGTTATGAAGTTACTGAAGTGAAGTTAAATCTCTGGAGTCAGCAACATTGCATGTCCTAGGCATAAGCAAAATCCAAACATTTTTACATGATCTGGGTGAACAGGAAGCAATCACACATTGGATTTGTAGGGGTAAATAAGTGGCCATGTTTTCTTGACACTTTTCCATGACATAATGATTGCCCTATATTGTGCTTGATAGTTTGATGCATGGGTTTGGTGGAACAGAAGACCTGCCTGCGCTTTAAAATACAGAAACCAGTAGCTGAGACCAAGCAAAGCATGCATGCAGAATTTGCTCCTGGGGTTGATTTCACAGGCACATTCCAGTGGACATATCAATGAAAGGTAGCCAAGGTGCTGATTTGAATGTAGGTCCTGGGTCAGCTAATTGCTGATGGCTTGTTGGATCCCTTGGTTCATGGGGTGGTAAGCAATTCAATAGGCACTCACACATATATACACACACGCACAGGAAGACATAGGAAAATGGGATGGGGTACATGTTATGGCAAAATATACATACCCAAAACATCTGAGCAAGGAGAGTAGTGATGGAGTAAAAGAATGAAAGAGAAAAATCCAAGACAGTCAGTTTAATTTGTACATTTTTCAGAATTTCAATATAATAATTAATTAATGACCAACAGTTAATTATAGATGCTGCATTATTAATTTTATTATGACCATGGGGCAGTTTTTCCAGAATAACTCAGTGCTTGAAGGAATGGTGAACACTAAGTTATCCTGTTTCCACAGACTGATCTGTCGTGCACGCCCAACATTTTCTACTTTTATGTAGAACTGGTTTTAATTTGAGGCCAACCAACAATCAGGTCACAACCCCCACCCACCACCCCTGTTTTACCTTGCCCATTCCAGTGCATGTTTCGACCTATCAGACTCTGTCTCAACCCTCATCCTCTCCTACCTGGTTCCATCTACCCATTATTCCCCCTCCTCTCTAAATCTAGTTCCACCCATCACCTGCTAACCTCTGTGTCATCACTTCCACATACCGGATATCTCCTGTCTCTACACTCAGTCCCAAGGCCCGAAACATCAATCAACTTGTACCTTTTACCTCCACAGATGAGATTCAGAATTTATGGTCATGAACAAGTCATGAAATTCAGTGTTTTGTGGCATTTATATCTTACAATAACATATATTTTTTAAAAATAACAATAATTGTGCATGATCATTCAGGAATCTGATGGCAGCGGGGAAGAAGCTGTCCTTGTGCCACTGAGTGCTCATCTATAGGCTCCTATAACTTTTCCCCGATGGTAGCAGAGTGAAGAGGGCATGGCCTGGGTGGTGGGGTCTTTGAGGATAGAGGCTGTTTTTTTTTTAAGACACTGCCTCATGTAGATGTCCTCGATGGAATGAAGTCTGGTGCCTGTGATGTTGCAGGCCGAGTTAACAACTCTGGAGTTTATTCTTGTCCTGAGATTTGGCGCCTTCATACCAGGCAATGATGCAACCAGCCAGAATGCTCTTCGCAGTACACCTGTACAAGTTTGCGAGAGTCTTCGGTGACGTACTGAATCTCCTCAAACACCTCACAAAGTGTAGTCACTGATGAGCCTTCTTCATGGTTGCATCAACATGGAGGCTCCAGGACAGATCCTCGGAGATGTTGACACCCAGAAATTTGAAGTTATTGACCCTCTCCACTACTGAGCCCTCGATGAGGACTGGATTGTGTTCCCCTGACTTCCTCCTGAAGTCCACAATCATCTCCTTGGTTTTGCTGATGTCGAGCGCAAGTTTCTTGTTGTTACACCATTCAATGAGCTGATCTATCTCCCTCCTGTAAACTTCCTCATTGCAGTTTGTGATTCTCCCGACAACGGGCAAACTTGTAGAGAGCATCAGAATTGAACCTGGCCACGGGTGTATAATGAGTGGAGCAGTGGGATAAGATGCTGCTCGACCTGCTGAGTTCTTTCAGCAAGTTTACTTTGTCACAGCCAGGTCATTCAAATGTTCTTTTTTGCACGTTATTTAACATGTAATGAATACTGGTTGGTATCATACTTTGTATAAAAACAACTTTCTAACGAATAAGCTATGCACATTAAATTGGAAACTACAACCTCTGCAATGTTAATTCCACTCTCAGTCATTGATGAGGTCACTCGTTTCAATCCCAGCTGCAACTATTTACTTTAATGTTTTCGATCAGCTTAAGCATTCATCAAGATACCTTTTGCAGATCTTTTTAAAGCTTCTTCCTTCTAAGCAGCAAGTTCTAGATTTCAACAGCTATTTTTCTCCCATATCCTCCAGTGTTTCTATCAATTAACTTCTAAATAATGTCCCTCCTCACTGATAACCTCTCTATCCCAGTAAAACTTGGAAAATCTGGCATGCTCATGCCTTTGGTGGCAGCAGTTTAAACATTTTTATCCAATATTCTCCAACATACTTTAAATATATTAGATGCTACAATGGATTTACCAACAATCCAGGCAAGTTTAAAGGCAGTGCAAGAACCAGAGCCCAAGTGAGCAGAACCAAACGCGTCTCGATATGTAAGACAGGAACACAGATGAACCATCAGGATTTCTCATAATCTGCGCCAAGGAGGGGGGGGGGGGGCAGGTGAAATTCACGGGCATGGCCCATCCTTGCGAGGTGTTGTGCCCACTTGAGGCCATCGCTCGCCATCAGACCCGCCCCCGCCCACATCACTAGCATGTGTCAAGCATCACTAGTGACTCTCTACGCAATAAAAGCAGTGCTTTTTGCTGCTGTGTCGGAGGGACAGAGGAAGTTTACGTCTGCTCAGCAGGTAGGCCACTACCAGCACTCCCCCACCCCCCACCGCTGAGTTACGACTGTTGGACTGTGCCCCATCCGGTTACCCAAATTCTCTCCTCTAACACTCGTTCTGGCGCTGACCCTAGGACTTCTGAATTGCCAGATAGTGGATTATCAGAGTTTTATTGCTTGACCTACCTGTCCACCCATTCTGGGCCTTTTATGATCTTGGACACTTCCAATAAAGTCTGGCTTCTAATCTCTTTCATTTAAAGAAATTAATTCCAGGCCAGACATAAACACAACTCTCGATTGTTGGCAATATCCTCGGGAAACCCCTCTTTGGTGCTATTACATTACTGCCGTAGTGTGCCAACCAGAACTGAACATGGTCATCTAAGTGTGGCCTAACTCAGTAAAACTAATAACTTTGGGCTCCATCTCATCAGTAGTCAAGACCCATCCAAGAAACACACGTGCCATTTCCCAAAGCTAGAATTTCCTTTCCAATATTGCATGCAATCTAAAAATAACTGGTAGTGGGCTTCATTGCAGCCAAACACCAAAATTTACCTCTGCCAGACACCAGTAGTTCAGTGAATAGAAACAGACAATTCAGGAAAGATTCATTAAGTTAGGAGAGAGTTGATGAGTTTACATTTTAAAATGTAGACATACGGCAGAGTAGCAGGCCCTAATTACACCCAAATGATCCTGGTATGTTTTTAGAAGGTGGGAGGAAACTGAAGGACTTGGGGGTGGGGGTGGTGGTTTACAGAAAATGGAGGTCGATGTTAATGCCATCCAGTTGGAGGGTACCCAGATGTAGGATGAGGTGCTGTTCTGCCAATTTGCAGGTGGGCTGAGTCTGGCAGGGCTTGAGACCGTGGACAGACATGTCAGCAAGGGAATGGGATAGGGAATTGAAATGGGTGGTCACTGGGAGATCCACGCTATTGCTGCAGATTTACTACAATCACAGCATTTCTTTTTACTACAATCACAGTGTCTGCAGACTTTTGTGTTTCACTCCATCTATCCCTCCTAACCTATCTCTCCCTGAGCTATTTTAACACTAATCATGGAATATAGGTAGCATTTGGTTTGCCTTCCCATGTGCAGGATAGTGTTCGACACTCCATTATTTAACTCTTTTGTAATATCCAGGCATCAGCCAATTGGCTGTCATTCTGAGAGAGGAGTTCCATTTAAGTACCACCGTTCCCAACCTCAGAAGCCGATAAGAGCTTTGCATCCATTTCAGACACACTCAACATGTCATCACTGCTGTCACGTTGGAAGATGGTAACCAACATGTGCTCAGCAAACCCACACAAGTTGCAAAGAGATAAAGGACATAAGAAGTCAGTGCACAAGTCAACCACACAGTTTGATAAGATCATGACCGTTCGGTTGCTGTGTTCTGAAGCAGAGCTTCAACTTGAGATATCCATTCCCCTCCACGGATGCTACCTGACCTGCAGAGCCCCTCCAGCACTTTATTTTTTGCTCTGGATTCTCACATCTTCACTCCCTTGTATCTCTAGAGTATTTAATTTTAAATAAAATAATTTAGGCAGTAACAGGCCCTTTCAGCCCATGGGCAAGTGCCGCCCGGACATTTTGAAGGGTGGGAGGAAACTAGAGCATCCGGAGGAAACCCACGGGGAGAACACACAAACTCCTTACAGAGAGCGCAGGATTCGAACCCCAGTCCCAATCGCTGGCGCTGTAACACCTTTGCGCTAACCACGCAGCACTCATTTACTACCTCTGGCACATCCCGCTACCTTCACGAGTAAACTCCCTTTCTGGTTTCTGATTCGACCCCACTTTTCCTGTTCATATGCCCACAGATATTTTGAACCCCTTCTATCTTCAGAGTCAACCTTTCTTACGTTTCCACATTGTTTCGCTTGGTCTATTCTTTTTCATGACCTCCCTGTACTTTTTTTGTAAACTGCTCGATTCCTACTTGTTTTTAAACAACCAAGCACCTAATCTTGTGTGTTTTATTTTCTGATCTACTTTATTCTCTGATACACATGGAGCTATGTTTCAAATTCTTTGCCCTGTCTCAGCACATTGATTTTTGCTCCAGATTCCAGCATTTGCATCTCCCTGTGCTCTGTTTTCACCATTTTCTGATTTTACTTTCAGATTTTCAGCATTTGATTTTAAACTAAAGAGACCAATGTGAATAAAACAAAACCTGCTCAATACTTGAGCAAAAGATCTACATGCTAACAGACATGCCATTCACCTTGATGGGGACACCATTATCAGTTCTCGAGGTCAATAGCCTAATAGCCTGAATATGCCTGAGATGGTCTGATCTCGGAAGCTAAGCAGGCCTGGTCAGTACTTGGAGGGGAGACTGTCTAGGAACGCCAGGTGCTGTAGGTTTCTGTGAGGGGAGCTGGACAGTAGACAAAAGCCAAAAAATTTCATGTATCTTACATTCTAAATAACGTATTACGTTTCCAATAATGGAAACTTTACCTCTACCAAACGTGGTCAGGGTCATGTGCCTGATTCAGTTATAAATATTTCCAATATTTCTAATAAATGAAAACTGCATGTGATTTTTGCAAATTTTCTTTTAACAAAGAAAATAAAGTCTTTTTTATGTAATAGTACAGAACGCTGAATATTACACAAAATTGCTTTCTGCCTATTTTAAGGCAAAGAGTTGCTTTTAGATCGTAACTTAGAAATTACCATAAGATCATAAGACATTTCAGCCCATTGAGTCTATTTAATCATGAACTGCTCCATTCTCCTACTCAGTCTTCACCCCATAACTTTTGATGCCCTGGCTAATTAAGAACATCACTCTTTTCCTTAAATACACCTGGCTTCCACAACCACCTATATCAACAACAGATTTACCATCCTCTGGCTAAGTAAATTCCTCTGTATCTCCGTTCTAAGCGGACGCCCTTCAATCCTAGACTCCCACCATGGGAAACAACCTTTCCTCATCTACTCTGTTGATGCCAGTAATACTGCCTGCTGCCAGTATGTGGCAGTATTTATTAGCTTCCGTCATTCTTCATATACACTCCAGGAGAACCATAATAGAAACAGAATCAGGCTATTTGGCCCATCGACTCTGATGTGCCATTCAAATCATGGCTGATGTATTCATTCTTTCAACCCATTTTCCTGCCTTTTCACCCTAACCCTGATTAATCAAGAATCTATTGACCTCTGCCTTAGTTAAAATAAGTTAGACACACGGCATGGTAACAGGCCCTTTCGGCCCACGAGCCCGTGCCACCCAATTACACCTAATTGACCTTCAAACTCCAGTGGGAAGAAACTGGAGCATCCGAGGAAACCCACACAGACACAGGGAGAACTTCTTACGGACAGCGTGGGATTCCAACTCTGGTCCCTGTCGCTGGCACTGTAACAGCGTTGCAGTAATCACTCTGCTCATCGTGCCTTAAATCGGGCCAATGGGAAGTCAATGCTGTTCCTTAAATGCAAACTGATTACACAGGGCCTCTCACTAATGTGAACTATACCAACAGCTTATTATCTGATGAAGTTTTGATGAAGGGTTTCGACCCGAAACGTTGACCATTATTTTCTCCCACTGATGCTTCTCGACCCGCTGAGTTCCTCCAGTAGAGTGGTTTTTGCTCCGCATTCCAGCATCTGCTGTCACTTGCGTCTCTGGAATATTAATCCCTATTAATCTGTCTAATCCCACCCCGTAGAGGTATGCATCTTCATTAATATTAAAAACTCAAGGCAGCTCTCAGTACTTGCCCCCATACAATATTTCCCACGACTGCCAAAAATGTTAGATTTCCATACACTGAGGGTTAACCCACTTGCACAAATTATTTGTATCACTTATACAGGTTACGTTATTCAAAACATGTTAGTTACAAGACATATGAAGGGAGGTGACTATAAACTGACTGTCACAATTTGAAAGCTATAGACAAGCTCTTGAACTAAACTCACAGATTCAGAAATCATTATGTACAGTAACTCGAAAACATATTGGATCAGGCCCGAGTATAAATCATGGATCAATACAGGAGAGGTGACCTGGTTTTGCACTTTGATGGATCTATCCAGTTACAGTTAAACTCTGTTAATTCAGCATGCTTAGAGGTTGGTGGTTCAGAATGGCAGATTTTCTGGACTGTCGGATGTTAATTTATTAATACCCAAATGCACCTAGGCGACCAACGAACCTACGGACCCCTGTTCGTCTTTGGAATGTGGGAGGAAATCGGAGCACCCAGAGGAAACCCTGTGGACATTGAGAGAATGTACAAACTCCTTACAAACAGCGGCGGGTTTGAACCCAGATCATTGGTGGTGTAATAGTGTTCTGCTAACCGTGGATTTCACTCGCTTCTTAGATGCTACAAAGGCGAATAGCAAATTTTATTCCAATGAAACTGGCAAGTTTAAAGGAGAGTTTGATGCCTGTGTTTCAAGTCTCAAGTTTCAAGGGACCATTGGAAAGAAAACCAGGGGAGTTTCAAGGGAGCGTGGCAAAAAGAACCTGGCACATTCCAGGCTGCAGGAGTAGACACTGAGAGAAACACTGAAGTTGTGACCAAGTAAATCATTCCAGGATACTTCTATATATTTATTTTAAATTATATCTTTATGTATATATGTCATTATTATGCACTGTGTATTGTGTGTGTGTGTGTGCGCACAGTGGTCTGGAGAACCTGTTTCATCAGGTTGTAAATGTACAGTCAGATTATAAAAAGCTTGAACTTCAAAGCAGCCAACGCAATATGACCACAGTCTAGGGCCCTTCTGTTACTGGACATTGAGTGGCTGAGACGGATGGAGAAACCCTTAAGCAACTGAAGGGTGTATTACTCGGGGAGATACCTTAGTGGTGAAGGTGCTATGTATGTAGAATGGTGAAAATCCACCCCTTCCACCCTGCATGAAGTACCTTTCAGTTGGTTCTGTCGGGAAAGAGATACAGGAGTCTCAGAGCCAGTACCACCAGGCTGAGGAACAGCTTCTTCCCATGGGCTCTGAGAATGTCGAGCGACCAAAGGAACTGCTCACACTGACCATCCGAGACTCTCGTATGTACAAAACAATATTCATTTATTTGTATATCTGAATACTTGTCCTGCATATACATTGTTTGTCTGTGTGTGTGTTATGTCTGGTTGTGTGTCTGCGTGTTTTGCATCGAGGACCGGAGAACGCTGTTTCATCGGGTTGTACTTGTGCAATTAACACTACATTATGCAGAATCTGAATATGTAGATCAAATGACAATGTGAATCTATGGTGTCTGCGACACTAAGAATGTCTTTGCACTGTTTTCCTCTGAATATATATTTTTAGTGTGAATAAAATTTATTTTAAAAATTTTAAAACAAGACCCAGGTGAGTTTGAAGACAGTGTGGGAACCAGGGACCTGGTATGTGGTAGGGACCATGAGATCTTGGGCCCTGATTGGTAAAAGACAGAGCAGGAAAGTCATAAGCGGAACCTTCAGGGCTTCTGAATTGTCAGATACTGTAGCGAATTATCAGAGTTTTCCTGCAGCCTCATTCCCCTTTTAAAGGATATACCCAATTCTCATTCACAAATCTATTTCCCACGAACAACTCGCTGAACTAGAGTATTTTCCCTCATCTTCATTATGACTCTCTTGCTAATGACCTTAGACCTCTGTGCGCTGGTTACTGTCCCTCCTGCATTAGAAACTATTATCTGAGAGGTTGCGTCATTGTCTGGCCTGCTCGCCAGGAGCAGAGAGGCTGGCGTAGATCACATTGAAGGGATGTTTTGAAAAACAGCTCGGGTTTTGCTTTCCGGGAGGATTTCGCGAGATATCAATGCGAGGGAGTCACTCACCGAGGCTGGAACGCGTGCTGGAACGCTCGATTATTGTATGTTTGCTGGGATTGTTCATCACCGACCGTTTAGCTAAAGAGATGTCAGCAGTAACTCTTGTGATTGATATTCTGTGAACAGAAAGCAGGGTTACTCAAAGCCTGCCTGGGCCTGCTGGTCTTCTCCATAGAACTGCTCTGTTGCTGTTACTCTGCCTTTGTGGCATCTCCCAAAGAACACATTTCACAAACACTACCTATTTCTGAGGACATTCCCCACATGATTCTCCAGTAATAAGAATCTACAACAGTTCAGTAAAATCCAGTGTACAGGCTACTTTCCCACTCTTCAGGATTTTAGTGTTTCTTGGAGCTGGGTTTTGGAGTCATTCAACATAGAAACAGGTCCTTCAGCCCACAGAGTGGTGACCCATTTAAAGCAATCTCATTTTGTTCTTCCCTCCATTCCCCTCAAACCCCTCCAGAATCTAGCCCTCACTCTAAATGCTGGTTCAGCCTGCAAAACTCAATCCTTTGAATGAATAAACAGAAGAATATAGAGAAATGCCCATCTGACCTGCACAAACCTCCTTCCCCCATTTCATCTTCCCTCAATCTCACAGAACAGAATCACAAATCCCTTGTGGCACAGGATGGGACCATTCAGTCCATCAAATCTGTCCTGGGACTTAATTCTGTCAACCCCATGTCCCTGGAAACACTCAGCAGGCCCAGCAGCATCAGTGGAGAGAGAAACAGAAAATCTGTTTTTGTCACCACAGCTGCTGCCTGACCTTGTGAACATTTTCTCAGAGCCCGGCCATCTGCTGGATTTTGTTTCTCATATCCTGTTGTTCTTCTATGTTCCTGCAAGTTATTTTCACCCTTCTCCATCCAATTTCATGAGGAAAGCTTTGGTTAACTATGGCAACACCCTGTCATGGGTTGTAGGTCCCTCACCAGTCCCTGGTTTCCCTTCCTCGTGCCCATGTTTGTAAGCTCTGTCTGAGGAAGCCCCACATTCTCACCAAATAAGAAGGTGGAGTTTGTGGCTGGCAAGGTGGTGGGTGCATACAGGTTGGAGGGAGAAGATGGAGCTGAGAGGTGATAGGGGAGAGGGGTTGCTTTGTTGAGCACCTTTGCATTGTCCGCTGCAACAGCAGGGACCTCCCAGTGGTCAATCACTTAAATTCCACACCTCATTGCCACATTGTCATGTCTGTCCAAGGTCTCAGCTACTGCCAGATAGCTACTTGTACATTATATCCCATCCTGGCAGACTCCACCAGATGGTATCAATATTGACCGCCAATTTCCATTAACACTCTCCCCCCGCCCCGTTCTCTCCTTCATTTCTCTGTTTCCCTTTCTCTAGCTCCCCAGCCCCTTTCCTTCCTTCTCCTACCAAAGAGCTATTTTCCTCAGCCCTCTCCCCTCCCCCATCATCTCAGCTCCATTTTCCTCTTTCCCCCTCCTACCTGCATCTATTCACCACCTGCTAGCCTGTGTTCCTTCCCCTTCCCCCCAACCCACGTGGTCCCCCTTCCCCAACCTATTTGCCTGGTTTTTGGCACACCCGACGGCTCAGGCCTGAAACCTTAACTGCCCTTTGCTTTCCACGGATGCCGCGTGACCTGGACTGAACTTCATGAGATTTGTAAGCCCATTATTTAGCAGGCGATGCACAGACTGAAACTTGGTCTCTGAGAGTCTTACCTTCCATCAAACTTGTGTTTCAAAAAGTCAAAGAGAGCTTTCTGCATCATATCTGTCACCTACACAGAAACAAGTGATCACGTTAATTCTGCTGGTCGCGGAAGCAAGCCCCCTACCTTCGACGCTGCCGTGGATTTATTGAGTCAGCCGTCCTCAAGCTGACATTTCCCGTTGAGAATTTTGACACGTTCACCCTCCCGCACACTGGTTGGGAGCCAGTGGTGGACTCTGAGAGCCCATCTGTGGAGAACAGGGAGATCCAACCACTCCTTTGCCGGCCGGCACACTCTCATCCCTAGTTGGTTGTCACCTCCCCAATCCCCAACTCCTGTCCCCTTCTTCTCTCCCCACCCAGTTTCCCCTTCTTTGTCAGTCAGGTTTAACATCTACCCATTGCCTGCTTGTGCAGGCTCAAGGGATCTCTGTTCTTGTGTTGACTTTAGTAGTCTTTCCTTTCACAAGGCATCACGACAGATCCCGTTCATCACCACTCAAGTGCAAAGAAGGCCTTACTGCCACTGGTGGTCTCATCCCAGGAACTCTCCGCATCCCATTTCCTCAAAGCAACATTCCACAGGCTCGCTTGCTACCTTGATTTTGCTTCCCCCTTGCTGCCTCCTGCAAGAATAAAGCAGCCCACTCCATTCTTCCAATTCTTTCCAGCTGTGTTTCATTTCTTCAAATGATGAGACTTACTTTGAAAGCTCTTCCTTCCCCCCCCGAACCATGGCTTCCCCTCTACCACAGTGGACTGTTTGACCTGCTGAGTTTCTCCAGTGTTGTGTTTTTTACTTCAACCACGAAATCTGCAGACTTTCGTGCTTCCCCTCTACCATGGTGAACAGAGCCGCCACATTGTCCCACAGCTCTGCTCTCATCCTGCTCCCCACCTCCCACCTGGCTTTTTCGGTAGATGACCCTTCACTAGTTCACTCAAGAAGCCTTTCCTGGTTCTGATGCGGGGTCTCTAACTTGCAACGTTGACTCGAGTTTATTTTCCCCAGAGGCGCTACTACACCAGCTGAGGGTTTCCAGCATTTTAAGTATAGATTTATACATGTAGCACGGTAACAGGCCCTTTTGGCCCATAAGCCCGTGCTGCTGAATCACACCCAAATGACCTACAATCTGGTGTGTTTTGAAGGGTGGGAGGAAACCGGAGCACTTCTCCAGTAATGTAAATGTATATTAACGTCCAACCAAAAACAGGTCTTAGCATTTTCTACATTACTGGCTAGAAGAGGAATATTGCTTAAATGGAAAGAGGACTTTCCACCCACCGCCCCCCCCCCCCCCCCCCTCATCCCCCATAGACAATATTTATTGGATATTATGTCCTTTCTAAGTTTGGAAAAAAATCAGACATAATGTTAGGAAGATTACGATCTCTTGATAAGACTTGGGGTCCATTTATAGTTTACTTTCAAAATTGGAATGATCAAAGTAGGGGGATGCAGTAAATGGGCATGTTTTGTTGGATCTCCGGAGGCCGTTGCCTGATTTCAAGTCTGCTTGAATACAAATTTCCACCTTGGTTGGTGGATGGAGTTAGATCTTTATAATCAACCTTTTCTTTTCCTTTCCTTTTCTTTTTTACTATTCACTCTATGTTTAGATTGGAATATGAGTCCATGTCTTATTATTTCTATATGATATGATACCAATCTAAATGTAAATTAACTTTCATTTATAATGTATGGTTGTATGATAAAACTCAATAAAGCCCATTCAGTCACGGGGAGAGTGTACAAACTCTTTATAGACAGCAGTGTGCTAATCACGACGCTATCCGTGCCTCCCTTTTCTGCCTTGATTTCAGATTTCCAGCATCTGCAGTTTTATCAATGATCCTTTACCAAGGGGCACAAGAGCAACAGGATTTATGGCAATGGCCAGGTCAAGTCAGGTGGAATAAAATTAGGTTCAGTGGAGCTACGGATGTGTCGCCAAGTAGTGAGCCTTGAACCTATAAATTTCTGACTTCAAGACAAGAGTATTTACTGACGGAGTCGTAGCAAATGCACCCTCCACACAAAGGTGTGCGCCCAAGAATTCCGTGAGAGAAATTGCCTCTTACCTCGTATCCTTTCAGAGATGGACCCACGAGTATAATTGGTCTCATGGAAGGCACCACATCGTATGGAGGAACGTTCTCCTGCTACCCAGGGCCAACAGAAAACCAAATACAGTGTCAGAAGAAGCATGAACCACATAAGGGATTATCCAGCCCTTTGAACCCCAACTCTCCGAATTTGGCCCATTCTCTTATTCTTTCCCCTTGACCCAGTGACATTCTTCCTTCTTATCTATTCAGGTAGCCTCACCTTCTTACAAGTTATATGAAGGCATCTAAGGTATAATTGTTTTTAATGCAAATATTGGCGGGAAAGTAAGTTGTGGGGAAGATAAAGAAGTTCCAAAGGACGTGGGCAGGCTGTGGGTGGCAAATGGAATTTATTGTAGGAAAATATGAAATTGACAAGGAACAGAAATGGTGACAGATTGCAGAGCTGTGAGACACAGAGGGATCTGGGAATCTTGGTGTGTAAAAATGGCAGTGTGCCAGAGCTGCTGTAATAGCAGCACTGCTGGTGCCTAGGAGAGCAGAGATACAGCACTGTTTCGAAGGGTTCAACTGCTCGGACCTAATGTCGGCAGCTCCGTACAGGCTTTAAACAGATGCTTTTAAAGTTCTGCAACTGCGGGGTCTGTGCCCAAGACACCAGCACCTGTGCTTGGCAGCAGTGGACCAGCGCAGGGCACCAGAAATGGGAAGTGACATCCCCTGCTGACAAAGAGAACCAATGAGATGACCTTACAGGACGGTGACCATGGCAGAGGACCTGCGAGGGACTCAACTGCTAAGGGACCCACACAGGCTGCGGTCGGGGGACCTGCACGGACTGCAAGCTGCTCAAGGGAACCAAATACCATAATCAGGATTCGAGAGGGCACTGAAAGCAAGAAGGGCTCTTGAAGGGCCTTGGCTGCTGAAGGCTTCCTGATCTTATTAGAGGCTTGGATCTGGAGCTCAGGCTGCCAATGGATCTGTGCGGCTGCAGGAGTGTGCTGGAAGTGAATCCATGGACTCTCAGTGACTTTGAACAGATTCTTGTTTGCTTCTCTTTCTCTCTCTGAAAGGAGCACCGGGTGAAACAAATGGCACCTCTTTATTGGCCTTGCGGCAGGCAGAAATCGAAGGCAATATTACATGTTCTGCACTATTACATGACAATACAAGAATCTTGAATCTTAATTTTCACAAGGCTAGTTAGCAGATCCAATAATAGTGAAGAAAACTAACAGAAATGTTTTTTTTTACAGCAGGGAAAATGGACCACATCTGGAATACAGAGTACTCATTACATAAGAAAGGATGTTAAAGTGTTGGGAGCAGGTTACTGCTGCACTGATATCTCAAAGGCAGATAATTGAATAACAAGTTGGGCAGGCTATGTGCATATGAACTGGAGTATGGAAAAGTGACAGTAAAGGAATGAAAAATGAAAAAAAAATCCTGAGGGATCTTAAGAGGGCTGATGTGGGAGAATGTTTCCTCTTGAGTATCTAGAACCAGGGATCACTATTTAAGACAGAAACAAGGCAACATTTTTATCTTAGTCTTCTGTCTTTAGTACTCCATTCCACTGAGGATAGCGGAAGAAGAGTTTTTGAATTTTTTTTACCATATGGGTAGATTGGTACTTAAATTAACATGAAGGTGAAAGGGGATATAGTTACAATCAGATCATCCATGATCTCATTGAATAAAAAAAACATGCTTGGAAGGCCCGCTTCTGTTTTTAATTCATACGGAAATAACTAAAATTCTGCCATCCCTTTCAGGGTTTGGACTCCACATCTAAATAATGGTGGACAATGAAGATTTTGCTTCCTGGGTGTATTTTATAGATTTTGGGCTGCTGATCACAAAATTCACCTTCAGATTTTTCTATCATGTACCATTTTTTTTAGATATAACCTATTTTTGTGATTTCCTGTCAAAGTCCACCTCAAGCAGACAAAACCATGAAGGGCAACATGTCATTGAAAATTCCTTTTCTGCGTTTGCACTTGGACTCCTTCCCTGCTGATCTTGGTGCAGTCAGTGATGAACACGGTGAAAGTTTTCACCAGGACATTGCCACCATGGAAAAGTGGATTCAGGGCATTGTTGTTGGCCGACAATTGTTGGACACTGACACGAGAGGCATCAGATACTGAGTACAAACAAACATCAGTGGCAAAACATTTTTAGGTCAGTTGAACTAATGCAATATGCTAAATATGCAATTAAATATGCTAAATTCAATAAAAGTTAATTTAATGTTTCTCCAACTTCCTACGTGATGCAGCAAATCTGAAATTATCAGTGAAGTTCTCTATCATAATCTCTAATTCTTTTCAGGAAGCAAACCTTTTGAAAAAAATCTGTCGCCCATTGTAATTTACTGAATTAAATATAGCCTTTGTCTCACCATCTTCGACACTTTAACCAAGTATCTTAATAAGGTGTGGGTCTTATTAATAAGTATTCTGCCAGTGAAGTTGGTTCTTTCTTAGGTGATTTTTTTTCCATCACTTTAAAACCTTCCCTTACCCTCCTCTGTTCTGAAGAGGTAAATTTGCACCGTGGTTCACATTCATAACCATTTTGCAGCGTAGAACTGCCAGGTTAGAGGGGCATCGACTGCAACGTCAATGATCGAGATGCCCCAAATAAGCAATGCATCATGTATGCTGAGCATAAGCCAAGCCATGGTGTATCTTGAACAAGTTGAAGCATTCCAGCCCAAGGCAAAAAAAAAGGTTTGTCAGATCTCAGTTTTGTAAAGATAGAGCCTTTCTTATTTAAAAGCTGTCTCAAGTGCTCAATAAATCGTGCTCAATAAAAAAGTCAAGCCACAACAATACTTTTATGGTGTCCTTTTGAAGCAGTCTTCTTTTATGTATTGCCATGGCTCCTCAATTCTAACTGGCCTTGCTCAGCCACTGAGTGCTGGTCCTGAAAGAAATGCCAAATAAAAATCTGGCTTCCCTCCCCTTTCAATCACATATGAAAACCACTGGACGATGGAAATGATCTGGATTGGGTTTGCCCAATGGAACCCAAAGCCAACAAAGATCTTTCCCCCAGGGCCCATCTTTTAATGGAAGGGGTTTGTTGCAATAAGTGCATTAACCATTAAACTTCCTTACCTGTTAATAAGATTCCTCTTCAAGAATACCCATTAATCTTGCATCGTCCGCCCCAATTCTCACTCTGCTGGACTCTGCCCAACCCACTCAATCCCACGAGGATAAATTATTTTTAAGTGCCTTGGGTAGTGGTCAACGAAGTTCTATCCATTTTGACCCTGGTCTCTGTTTTCCCTTTCTGGAATTTTCTCCCTCCTGACTCACAGGAATTTTTACTGTCCATTGCTATTCTAATAACTATTCAGTCGTGTTTAATTCATTAACACATACATTAAAGAAATTAACGGATGCTGTGTTCAACTTCTAAACTCTGGCATCTCTTTTTGATTTATTAAACCCTGGTTTCACAGTCCAATGCTCATTGTCCAAGTCAGCTTAAATCTGCCTCATGTAAACATTTTAGCACTTTCCAAACAGCATATGGCCTTTTACATGATCCACATTAAGCTGTACGGTATCAGGTTGCTTTTGCTCTAATTCCCTTCCAGTAGCTCAGCCCAGATTTTTGGGTGACCATGGTACTTTTCTCTGCAATGCATCTGTGAACCCTTAAAAAGTGATCTGATTAGGAGCGGTTTTCAATCTCAGCTGCTTTCTGCGGCTGGCTGGAACTTCTTGTTGCTGCGTAACTTTTAAAATTTTAAAACTTAAAAAGTTAAAAAATTTTACTCTAGGCCTACAGCTCGGTAACAGGCCCTTTCAGTCCATGAGCCCGTGCTGCCAAATTACACCCAATTGATCTACAACCCCCTTGTACGTTTTGAAGGGGGGGGGGAAACTGGAGCACCTGGAGGAAACCCACGCAGACACGGGGAGAACGTACAAACTCCTTACAGAAAGCGCGGGATTCGAACCTCGGTGCTGTATCAATGTTGCGCCAACTGCTATGTTAACCATCCTGCCCTTTAATCCCTTCTCTCTATTTTAATATTTTATTAAAAATCAAGTTCATAGAGGCAATTCCTGCTCGTAAACCCACCTTAATGCTTTCACGGTGATTGATGGCATTTTTGTGTTAACATTTCCCATTGTAAAAATCTTATGTCAACATTCCTCATTCTATTTTGACACAGTGGAGATGGAGGCTCCGGCTACCAGGGACTGCAGGACAAAGATGCTGAAGCCAGTGTTTTATTCATCTATAGGATGCGGGCATTGCTGACAGAGTGGGTGTTTATTGACAGTCACTGTTTGCCCTTGAGCTAAATGGTTGCTAAAAGTCATCAATCACTTGGCAGTGGAATGATGTATTCTGCAGACTGGTAAATATCCAGTCCCATAGGACATTCATTACTGAACTTAACTAGTGAAACTGTGAGTACAACCTGGTGAACACCATTACTGCTTCTGGCTTTCTAATTAATTGTATTTAAATCTCCCCTAAGCTTTGCTAGGATTTAAACCTATATCTGGATCATTAGGCTAAATCTCTGCATTGCATTCCTAATCTACATCCACAAAAGCAATCTTGCCTTTATCAATGATATGGATAATAAATGTTCAGAATATTTCAATCTTTAATTTGATAATTGTCACCACGTGGTGAATGCCTTCCAACTTCGTCTTTGACAAAAGCAAATGCTTGGATAAGAATATATCTCATTTTTCAACCCTATTTAATGGGGGATGTATTTTATCAAGATCTTCCCTGGCCAATTCAGCAACCTGGTGGCTCAAAGAGAAATATGAAAATCGTATGAGTAAAACTCGGACTTACCGATTTCTGCTTCTGCTTTGCTGCTCATGTGTGTGTGGAAAGGTAACCCAAGAGAAAAACATAAGGCATGCATATTATTGGCAGGTCTCAGAGACACGGAAGCAGCAGACAGGGTGGCACGCATGCCAGCTCGTGCAACAGGCAGCAGTGGGCGCCAGCAAAGGCGTTACCTTCTTAAAAAATGGGATTCGTTTCGCATTGGATGGGGGAGTGGTGACACTGCTAACACTTGTTTTAGGGGACCGATGGTTGGTTTGTGAATCGCTCTCTTCTGTATCTAAGTCAACGACATCTACATCAAAAGCTAAGTTAGTCAAGTCCGCATTCCCTGAGAAAGGGGAAGAAGCAAAGGATTGAAATGTAACTGATGTTGAAGCAGGAAACATAAATCAACAGCAACTTTAAATCAGAACATAGAAGCTACCCAAAACCAAAGCACCTGTACACTTCAGTCCTTCTGTGTCCACACTGACATTTAGACACCCATTTATACTGATCTGATTCTGATTTGTTCACCCCAGATTTGCACCAATGATCCTCAGATTCCATCATGCACCCTCCCACCGGGGCAAGTTACAATGTACACCTGCTACCACAATTTCAGTAACTACACCTTAAGTAATCCCTATGCCACCAGTGCTCTGTGATTAAGGGTTACTGTGTGTAAGGTTTACTTAAGGTGGGATGTGAGTGGGGAAAAAAAGGTTGAGAATCGCTGCTCTAAACCCATTTGTTACTGAAATATTTTGCTTGAGAAAAATTGTCATTGGACCATTTCCTTTCAAATTATGAAAACGTGCACATAACAAGTCAATTTGGTACGATTAAAACAGTGGTTTTCAAACTTTTCCTTTCCACTCATGTACCACTTTAAGCAATCCCTTACTAATCACAGAGCACCTATGGCATAGGGAATACTTAAAGTGGGATGTGAGTGGAAAGCAAAAGCTTGAAAGCCAGTGTGCTAGCACAGTGACCAGAGTTAAGCATGAAAGTCTGCAGACGCTGGGGTCGAGTGCAGTACACAAGCGTGCTGGTGTAACTCAGCCGGTTACACAGTGTCCATTGGAAGTAAAGCATAATCAATTTTTGGGGTCTGGGGCCTTCATCAGGTATAAGCAAAAACAGGTAGGCACCTGAATAAAACATAGAAACATAGAAGATAGGAGCAGGAGAAGGTCATTCGACCCTTCGAGCCTGCTCCGCCATTCAACGAGATCATGGCTGATCCTAAAGTTCAGTACCCCGTCCCCGCCTTCTCTCCGTAACCTTTAATAAAAAGGTGGGGGAAGGAGTTGGGGGAGAGAGGAGAGAGGAAGGGGCAGGGGGAGGAGCACTGAATAACAGGGAAGAGGTCATAGGTGGGAGGGTAGGAAAAAAGCTAAGTGACAGGAGGAGAGAGAAGCTCTTTGGGAGGAGAATAGGGAGGGAGCTGGAGGAAAGGACACAGAGAAATCAGAGGAAGGGGTTAACAGAAATCGGAGAAGTTAATGCCGCCTGGTTGGAGAGCGCCAAGACGGAATATTAGATGTTGTTCCTCAAATTTCTGGGTGGCTTCAGTTGGGCAGTGCATGAAGACAGAGTTTCTCCAGCACAAATGTGTATTGCACCACAATGTTCCGACTTCATTTTTAATTCTTGAGCTTTACTGATGGGACAATGTGCGGCTGAATGACATAGTTCTGACCATATGTGTGAAGTGGACCCAAATTAGGGGCAGGATAACACATCCTCTCTCCCATCAACCTCAGTGGGGTTACTCCTACCTGATTTCCATCTCCTCCTCTGATTACCAGTGCAGTGTCCCAGACTCAGTCTGGAGACCCACGTGGCATTCAGGGCCAACATGTATCCTTAGGAACTGGGTTATAACATCTTCAGTTCTTTATTGTCCCAGGCCAATCAATACCAGAAGTTAGGCCCTAATTTTACCCCTATCACCCACCCCCCCCCCCCCAATCAAATCCCAGCCCTTTACCTGACTACTACTGATGGGGTCTGATCTTGATCGTCTACATCCACTCCTCCCCTCCATTCCTCCTAACTAAATGACTGAACGACCCAGCCTCCAGATGACCCTTCTAACCCAATCTCACCCCCCCCCCCCCAGATTCAGCCTCAGTTCCTTGGCACCACCTTTTCATTTAGAAAAGTGCAGTCAGGGCTGGGGCATTTAGTACATTGAGCGAATACGCTAGAACTTCCGAACTGTTGGACTTTTTATCTTGCCAGACAGAGTCATGGCCTCAACCTAAAATGAGTGGTCAGCCTTCCAACCACCAACCAACCTGAACATTGCAAACCAGCCTCAAGTTTGGAAGCCTACCCAAGCATCACACCAATGAGATGGTTAATGATGGTGCAAAACTTTTCAACTATCTAGGGCAGCCATTCTCAACCTTTTTTTGGCTTATGGCCCCTTAGGACTCTGCTCATGGTTTATAGGCCCCCGTCCCTGTGAAGGAGTCAAGTTTAGTTTGTTTCTTCAGTACTTCTCTCTCACCCTGCTACACCTTGCCTCCCAACTCCTACCTTAATTAAGGATGACAGTACATGGCCACTGTTAAAATTACTGTGCCCACCCCCACCCCCAGAGGGGTTTCTATGGGCCTGTTGAGAATGGCTGACCTAGGGTCATACAAGGCTTAAATGAAATGACCACAGTGATTGGTGTAGCAACAAATGTTCCCACTATGGGCATCAATTTTATTGGTCCTTCAAGCCCAGAAATAAATCCTGCATCATGAGGTATGAGCCAATGCATGATATTGGGATGGGTTGGCAGGGAAGTATGGATCTGATCCTGCAGCAAGACAGAGAATTTCCCAACACTACTTCTGGTTTGGAAGATGGAAGGTCAAACATATTCATTACATTAATTCCAACTAAAAACATTTATCTCTGTTTTCTGCTTGGATGCGATTAAATCTCCTTTGCGTTTCCAGTATTTAAAATTTCCAAGTGCTTTTTCCCTTCCTTGAGTTTTCCTTTTGCTTGCCTGTTTCGGAATCAGGGGCGCTTCCTCAAGAATCCACAAGGATGAGGTGGAGACCACTAACTCACGTCACCAGGTGAACACAGTTCGTGGAGCTTTTGAAGAAGGGCGTTCAGCACTTACCTGTTGCAGGTGGAGTTGGCCTCCGTGTCCCAGTTACGTCCCCCAGACTAGAGCTGGAGTTTCCACCTGATTTGCTGCAAAAAAAATGGAGAAGAAATAAAATTAATAAATTAGACAAAGTCTATCAGGCAGAAATTCTATCTTTGAAATCATTCTTATAAGGTCTAGTGATGAAAATATATGGATTCAGATTTATTGACATAGTACATACAGGACATCACATACAACCCTGAGATTCTGTATGCTGCAGGCGAGGCAGAATTACCACTTATTAGTAATGCAAAAAAACTGTACTCAAGAAGATAGGTATACATGTAAACAAATAAAGAAATGTAAACAAACTGACTACAATTCAGAAAGCGAGAATAAAGTGCACAAGTAAGAGTCCTTAAATGAGTCCCTGATTAAGTTTATTGTTGAGGAGTCTGATGGGGAGGGATAGCAGCTGTCCTTGAACCTGGTGGTGCAAGTCTCGTGGCTCCTAGACCTCCTTCCTGATGGCAGCGAGAACAAAGCGTGTGCTGGGTGGTGTGGATCCTTTGACAGCAGCATTCCCTGTAGATGTTTCAATGGCAGGGAGAATTTTGCCTGTGATGTCCTGAGCTGTGTCCACTACCTTTTGCAGGGCTTTAAGCTCAGGGGTATTGATGTCCCCATACCAGACTGTGATGCAGTTGGTCAGCACACTTTACACCACACACCTGTAGAAATTTGCCAGGGTTAGAGGAAGTAACCTACCAAACCTCCGTCCACTCCTGAGGAAGTAGAGGTGCTGATGTGCTTTCTTCATGATGCCATTGGTGTGTTGAGTCACCATTAAATTTGCTCACCATCTCCACCTCTGATACCTATGCCATAGGTGATCTGTGGTTAGTAAGGGATTATGTAAGGTGGTATGTGAGTGGAAAGAAAAAGTTTGAGAACGACTGCTCAAGGGGAAATTTACAGTAGACAATATAACAATCCAACTGCACATCTTTGGGATGTTGGAAGAAACAGGAGAAGCTGGGGAAACCCGTGGAGTGAGTTTACTACACAAGGAATGCAGGAAAACTCCACACAGACAGCACCAAATCCAGGTCGCTGAAGTTGTGAGGTGTCAGGTCTCACTGGCTGCCCATTCCACCTGGACAGCTTGGAGGTTATCCTGTATTAACTTGGATTGTTTCCTCTAATTCTGTTACCGTTGCTGGTGGTGTTGACCACTGTTACAAAAGTAGCACCTCCATCACTGGATCTCCCCCAAACCTGCACCATGAAGTCAAGGGCTGATTCCATCAGCAACAGGTGATTGAAGAGTCCCTGTGGTGGGTGAGAGGTGCATTGGTGTAAAAACCTCTCTGGTTTGGGTTCAGATGTGTGACTTGTACACTAATAGATGCCCGTTTAGGACTCTCATATCCAATGCAATACATTTTATAGACACCAGAAAACACACCACATGCCTTCAATTAAAACTGCAAAAGGTTCCTAATTTTTATAAGCATTGGAGCATTTCTAGTCAAAGGTACAGAATGGTCTTGTGATTGGACTGGGAATGACCTCACAACATGATTAGTTTAAGATTCAATTTGTCATAGTAATAAAACAGTACCTATTACATGAAATTTCTTTTTGCCTGCTGCAAGGCAGACAGGTTCGCCACTGACACCAACTGCCTAAGCACCTCTTACATTTTTTACAGTCAGCCCTACAGTCAGAAGCAAAAGCAAGTCCCCCAGAGTCATCGAGTGTCCATAGATTCACCTCCAGTGCTTCCGCAGTCCCCACAGACACATAGAGTCCAGTCCAAACCATTGGCAACACGAGCTCCAGGTCTAAACCTCCGACGCGGTCAGGAACCCTTCGGCGGACTCAGGACCTTTTTGCACCCTGGTTCCCGTACCTGGTACTTCTCCGGCCAGTTCGAGCCAGTCTCCAGCAGTCCGCAACCCGGCGCGAGTCTCCTGACAGCAGTCTCCAGCAGCCTGCAGCTTCCATGACTTGAGTCGCCAGCAGCCCACCGCATGCACTTGTTTTTCAGCTGCAGAGCCCCCCCTCCCCTCATTGGTCCGCCTTCATGGTCACAATCATCTCTTCCGCTTCTCCTTCTCAGACCTGTGGTGCCCCGCTCCTGTTCTCTCCTTCCCCTCATGGCTGCTGCCATCTTGGACGCAGACCTCATGGTCACGGGATCTCAAGTAAAACCACTGTTGGCTCCTTCAAAGGGTCATTCCAAGCCCGTGCAGAAGCGGCTGGACCATGTGGGAGCGCTGCATCTCCACTCCCTCATTCCCCACAGGTCTGCACCAGTGGCAGCATTGCCGCTACAGCGGCTCCGGCAGTGCCGCCATCTTTCAAGCAGTGATTCCAACTAAAATCTGAAGGAAGGCCATTCCATGGTGCTGTCTGGTTTGATTCAGAGTCAAACCTGGGAAGCAACTGAATCTGAAGGAAGATAACCCTGCACAGGGGGTGCAGGGGATAGTGGTGTCAAGAAGTGTAGATCAACAAGGATATACTGTACCTTGAAAGCCTTCCTTGCCTCATCTTCTGCTCCTGTTGTAGTCTGATGTTCTCTAACTTAACGGGGCTTGGAATGAATCCCACCTCGCATCCTTCTTTCACCAGCCGTCCGATCCACCAGTCATTGTTGTATTTCTGGAGGTGAAGGAAGAGAGAAACATGCAATCACTACCTTGTTCCAGGGGAATGTTGGTGTAAAAACAAGCAAGGTCTTTATTTGGTCATCCTAAAACCTTGTAGGTCCAATTCAGGGGACAGTTAAGAGAAAATTACATTGGTAGGATGGTGTCACAGACAGGATAGACCTTGGTGGAAGTTGATTTTACCACAACTCCTTATCATCAAAAGCTATAAATTTTAGAAGTTCACCCTTGAGAACTGTGGAACCAGAATCATTGAGCAAATATGGGTGAATCTTTGGAAGAATAAAGGGTGTTGGAAGGCCAGGCAGAAAATAGAGCTGACCCCAAACTCCGGATAACCAAAGAACATTGTGAATCCAGATCACTAAGAAATCAAACTTGAAAAGGTGAAATGAATTCTGGGCCTGATAGAAACCTGGAGCACACTGGGATTAGACATGATGATATGAGTGCATGAAGTCTTGGTTAGTCCAATTTTGGCCTGGGCCCCACAATCCAGGAGAGGAATATCATCCCCAGATACAGTGCAGTGCAGAATATATGCATCAGAATATGCCTGCGTTCGAAGGTGAGACTAAATAGGGTGGGATTGTTTCCCCTGGAGTGAAACTGGGAGACTGAGGAGGCCCTTATAGAAGTTGGTGGTCATGTCAGGCATGGTTAATCAGTCTTTTACTCATGATAGGGAAGTGTAGGTGGCGGAGTTTTAAGGCGAGAGAGGAAAGAGTTAACCCTTTGGAATCCAGCCATTTTAAATTTTCATAATGTGTACTCAGGACTGGATCCATGGGTAAACTACAGTAACGAACACAAGTACAAACCAGCTGTGGTTGGGTATAAAACCAGTCCCAGAAAACCGGGACACAGAGTATATGTGCTTGTTGGTAGTCCCTGAGTCCAAAATGTTAAAGGGGACCTGAGGGCTAAGTTTTTCACACAGAGGATGGTGGGGGCATGGAATGAGCTGCCAGAGGAAGTGGTTAAGGTGGGTATAATTACAGTTTAAAAGACATTTGGATAGGTACATGTGTAAAGAATTATGGGGCTTCGGCTGTAGTAAGTAGGCTAACAAGAATGAATGGCTCAGTAGATAAAGCAGTCCACAGCTGCAGAGCGTGGTATGACTAGAATGGAATGGGAGTATGAAGCGAGCGATATGGCATATCAGAACAGTGCTGGGAAGGTTACTGGATGCTACTTCACAGAAACTGCAAAAACATCAGATTGCCAATTAGTGAAAAACGTAGGCATCCGTCTCAAGATTTATACAAGTTGTATGAGAATACAACTCTCATCCAGGGAACAAGTTACATTCTTTACTCTTTCTTTGTACTCCTTGCTTCCGCTAGTGTAATACAATAAAAAGTGATTGTATGCTCTTTGGTTCTCCTGTTGTTTGTTTTATTACAGTGCAGGTCGAGTTTAACACACGGATAGGAAAGGTTTCGAGGAATATGGGCCAAATGCATGGAAATGGGACTAGCTCAGGTAGACTAGCGTTGGCATGGATCAGTTGGGTTGAAGGTCCTGTTACTGTGCAGTTTAACTCGGTGACTGATAATAACTGGACCACAAGGACTAACTTCTAAGGAGAGATTACCCATAGCAGGGTTGTATTCCTGGAATTTTGATGCAGTAATTTGAACAAGGCTTCCAAGGCAGTAAGAAGAATTGATAAGAAAAAGAGAGTGAAAAAAATCTGGGAATTAGGCCGGTTCTTTAAGAAGTGGAATTGGCAAACCCTTCAACATGGAGAGGATTGCAGAGGTTTGGAATTCTACGAGTAGCAGTTCACACGAGGTCAGTTGTTCATTTTAAATCTGCACGAACAGATTTCTGTATTAAGGCACATGAGACACACAGGTACGTGGAATTAGATCACAGATCAGTGATGATCTCACTAAATGGGACAACTGTGCAGGAGGCTGAATAATCTTCCCCTTCCTCCTACTTCCTGTAATAATACATTCTTACTCCTCATTACATTAGCTTGTAGCGTTGACTAACGGCAGCGCTACTGAAGTGAAGTACATTCACACAACACAAGGTGAACGTAATTGAACTTTATTTGAATCTCTTGTGCTGCTTTTAGGGGACGGCCCACTTCCTGTCTGGGGCACGCTGGTCTGAGGGAGTGACGTCAGCGCGTTGCAGAGTCAATGCCTGCCCAGCAACGTGCATCCAGGAAGTGGCGACATTTCCCGGGCAACATGAGACGCCAAAAGTGGGCTTCTCCTGAGAAGGAAAGGTGGGCCTGCGCCACCTTGTACCAACCGACTGGGGCGGCGATTCAGCCCATCTAACCGCATGGTCACTCGGCCCGCTACAAGCTCATGTTTAAACAATTCCAGTGTCCTGCTCTCACCTACCATTCTGGTAACATGCTCCACCATTTTTTTCAACCCTTGTTAAACAAAATACTTTGTAAGACTGCAAGAAGCTGCAGAGATTGTGATCTCGGCTCAGACAATCGCACAAACGTTCTCCCCATCCATCCAAACCTCCAAAACCTCGTAGTCGAAGATGACCATGGCTTCAAAGTCAAATGAAAGATTGATGGCTGTGGGTCCGGAGGTGACTGGTGAGGCCCTGAAGGCTCGCCCACATGTGGGACACAAGTGGGTGGGTGCTGTCGTGGCAGTGATGTTGTTCGGGCCTTGCGCACAGCACACTTTTGTTGTAAAAAGCAGCCGTTGTACTAATGGACTCATCTCACTCTTGGCCACACTCTTTGCTTCCTTTCCTCGCTGGGAAGAAGATTCGGCATTCATGCACCACCCGATTAAAGGTCAGTTCCTTTGCTGCGGCCATCAGGCTACTGAACGGACCTCGCAATAATGAAATAATATTGCCCATACTGTGTTTGAACTGATCTCTGACTGAAATTCTGCTCACTGTACTGTTTGAATACATGCTAGAAACAAACCTTAAGACAATAAATGCAAAATTCTACATGAATTTGATCAAATTTTCTTTATCTACCCCAAACCTGGGTCCCTTTGTCCTGCTGCTCTGGTATATCCAAAAAGAGTTTTTCCAAGCTTATTTCTTCAGTCCTGCACAGCTCTAAGGTTTCTTGTTTTCTAAGGCTCAACTCAAAGACACAGAAGGCCACAGGGAAGGCAGAACTGAAGTTGGTGGAGCGAGTGGAACTAAACCGAGTTCCTTCCCCAAGCTCTGCAATTATCACAGTAAGTGAAAAAGGCTGCAGTCGTTGGAAATGCTGGAAAAAATCAGCAGGTCAGGTAGCATCTGTGAAAGAGTCCTTCTGTTTAAAGCTGCACACATGTACACTGCACAAGTGTATTAAGATATGATGTGCATTAAGAATGCATACACCATAGTAAGTGCATTAAAATCTCTGGTATCTATCACCTACAGGGTATAGTAGAAGCCGGATGTGAGTTTTCCAGTTGCTTGAAACACACTCTTGCAATGCCTAAGTAATATACCAGCATTAAGAATAAACAGTTTAAAAGACTAAAGACAGGGCAAAATGTAAAGTAATTTGAAAAGAATCAGCATTGAAGTCCTTAATTATGCGAAGTTCACAAAATTTAAATTTGAACCCTGGTCGCTGGCGCTGTAACAGCGTTGCGCTAGCCGCTACGCTAACTGTGTCACCGTCATTATTAACCCCCAAGTTTACAGATAAAACTTACTAATATACCAATAACGATAGAGACTCTTTCTAAGCAGGGAGAAGGAAACACTTTAAGAAAGTCACCCAACAGCGAGTGGGATCAACCAGCTCTTCATCCTGGGCGACGCCACTTTATTCAAACAACTGCTACGAGCAAAGCACAATCAAGGCAATCTGCTGGCTGAATATTTGCTCCCATCTTCACCAAAGATTAATGTGTCACTTCAAAGAACATTTTATATTTGCAATCTAAACTATTATTTATTCTTATTTAGTTTAATTGTTAACATTTATTTATTTTCCCTGATATTTTTGGTGGTTGCTTGAATTCTGGACAATGGGTTTTTCTTTTTACTGTATATGGGTACACCATATACCCACGCACAATTGAACAGATACGCTCTATAAGAGTATGCACCTGCATACAAACGCATGGGTGCCCATGCAGATGCATCATGGTGAGATGTATCCATGCATGTTTACCTGCTACATATACTCAAGCACAGAGGTAATGACGCCACACATTCCTAAGCACAAATACCTGGAGAAAGTATGCACATAAGCATAAGTGCATGCGTTTACAATGCACCCACACACAAGTACGAGGACACAAAATCCGCCAATGTACCACAACAAGTGAAATACATTGCAACCAGCAGAACACTTACTTCTTTGATGTGTAGGAAATCTTTGGATTCAAAGGAAATGGCAATGCCTTGGACAGGGATGTCGTCATTCTGGCTGGGATTGTAGCCAACATTTGTTCGAACAGCAAATGCAACAGGCTTGGTCTGAAACAAAATAAAGCAGAACAATGCATCCAAGTGTAGTCTGGAGACAGTTTTGCCAAGTCAACTAAGACACGAAAGAATCTAAACTATGCACCTTGGGATAATCCATGCATTTACGTTAAATACAGCTATTCCCCGATATATGTCCTAGTTCCGTTCTGACCAAGCGGTCGTATCTTGAAATGGACCTAAGTCAGAAGGATGTTAGCGTGGCATGTAGAAGTCATAAATCAAGTAATTTTCAATTTCCTTGGTTTCTTGCCAGATCTATCATCAGGGAATGGATTTTTCCTCTTTCTCGCCATTTTCTTTGGCGAGCTTACAGTGTTAACAGAATGGCAACTGAGAGAATGTCACTATTGTACACACACAGCTGTTATTTTTTGGCCGTATGTACGGATAGTCGCATAGGTTGTAAGTTGGGGAGAGGCTGTGCCCGGTTCCATGACCTTGCATAAACTTGACACAGCGATGTAGTCGGAATGGGAGGGACAACGGTTTTAATACAAAGTCTTTGGTATTTTGTTCAGCAAGATGTATGCCCCAGCAAATGAGACAGAGAATGGACTCATGGCTCTCAAGAATAGAGTCATGGAGAAATACAGCCCACTGAGTCCATGCTGACCATCTACAAATTTCTACAGGTGTGTGGTGGAAAGTGTGCTGACTGGCTGCATCATGGTCTGGTCTGGGGACACCAATACCCCTAAGCATAAAGCCCTGGAAAAGGTAGTGGACATATCCCAGGACAACACAGGTAAAATCCTCCCCATCATCGAGAACATCAACAGGGAACACTGCCTTTGGAGAACAGCAGCAACCATCAAGGACCCACACCAGCCAGCACACGTTCTGTTCTCGCTGTTACCATTAGGAAAAAGGTCTAGGTGCCACAGGACTCGCACTCACCAGGTTCAGGAACAGCTGCTCCTCCTCCACCATCAGACTCCTCAACAACAAACTCAATCACGGACTCATTTAAGGACTCTTAGTTTACATTTTAATGATTTTTTTCTCTCTGTATTGCACAGTTTATTTTTACACGTCACTATTTGTTTATGAGTACAGATTTTTTTTTACTACCAAGAAGTGGTAATTCTGCCTTGCCCGCAGGAAAAAGAATCTCAGAGTTGAATGGGATGTCTGATAATAAATCTGAAATCTAGCACCCATTTACACCTATCCTAAATTCACCCCATTTTTCTCATTCTTTCCACATTCTCCTCAACTCCCCTCCGATTCCACTACACACTTACACCCTCTGGCTAACTTACGCTGGCCAATGAACCCACTGACCTGAACATCTTTGAGATGTGGGAGGAAACTGAGCCACTCAGTGGAAACTTGCACCGTTACAGGGAAAACACGCAAACCTCATCCAGACTATGCCCGAAGCCATGATCGAACATGATCCCTTGTGTGCTCTGAGGCAGTGGCTCTTCTAACTGTGTCACAGAGTAGTGAATGAGTTTGTACAGAGAAACAAGTCTCTCATCTCATCAGTTTGAGCTAAATTCAGACACAGGTTCTTGTGATTGGTGGATAACGCTCCAGCCAACTATAAGATCCAGTAACCAATCAAATGAAACATCTGTATATATATGTTGAATATCAGCCCAGCCATCAGGAGGACGATGAAACCATGTGTCCCTCAGGACTGCACTTTATTGATTCTTTTTTCCGCTCTGCATTGCACAGTCAGTTGTTGACAATTCTTTATTTGTTTACATGTATTCATTAAGTACATTTTTTTTGCACTACCAATAAGTGGTAATTCTGCCTCGTCCGTAGGAAAAAGAATCTCAGGGTGGTATGTAATGACATGTATGTACTCTGACAATAAATCTGAAATCTAATTGTCAGAAACTCTAAACAATACTGAGGCCTAGTTCAAACTTGCAGAATCTCTGCTCCCAGCACCAAATTTTATAAATAATCCCAATATTTAATTGATTTGTTGATGGCTATCAATCCCAAACGTCGGTAATAAATGTTTATCTCCTACAAACACTGCGAGATCAGCTGAGTTCATCCAGCACCTCTGTGTTCTTAATACACCCATTCTCACTTCAGTGATCTTCCTTCCAAGGTTTTCTAGTGGATGAGACTTTCAGTATATCTAGAGACAGAAATTGAATTCCCACCATGACAGCTGAGGAATTTAAATTCATGTAATTAAATAAATCTGGATTGATGTCAATCAACAACCCTCTTCTGGGAAGGAAATCTTCCATCCTTACTCAGTCTGTCATCTACTCTAGACCCACTAAAGTGGTTGACCCTTAACTGCCTTCTCAGATCGGGCATTTAATGATGGACAGTAGGTGACAGAGGAACTAGGTGGAAATCCGAGTGCTCTGGAATGTGATACATTTCAGAGAAGCTCTCAGAAAATCTCATGGATTATGGCACTTGAGAATTGGACACAACTGGTGTTGCGAAGAGAATGTGCCCAAACAGCACCAAGTATCACTGGATAAACACAATATTTTTGATATTCTTAACAGTGGGACTGCTACAAGACTGTTGAATCTGCTAAAACAACTTTCCAAGACTCCTCGATTTATTTATTAACAATATTTATTTTCATATACTGTATGTATACAGTATATGCTCTGTGTATAGGTATCGTTTGTCTATATGTGTGTATGCAGGGTTCTGCACTGTGGACTAGAGAACGCTGTTTCGTCGGGTTACACTAGTACAATTGGATGATAAATACACTTAAACTTGTTGTTTTGTGATCTTAAATCTTTCCTAGACCTTAAAATGACTGCATGCATTGGACAAGTACTTATAATGTCGATAACACCCTGAGACACTCACAAAAGAGTGAGATTGGCTCCGAGACTGAGTATTGCAAAGGGGAACATATACCAGCACAAAATAGGGGGCAGAGCAGGTGTTTGCAGAGGTACTTTGCTTGAATTAATGTTCTCATATTGGTCATGTATTGAGCACAGGAGATAGGTGTCATGACGCAGGTATACAAGATATTGGTGAGATATTTTTCTTTTTAAAGATTCTTTTTCTTTTTAAAATATTTTTTATTGATTTTAATAAAGAACTTATACAAACAAAAAAAAACTACAATTCATTAAGATGTGGACAGTTACATAAACATTCAGTTTAACACTAACATACATAAATTGTAAATCGTATCCATAATTCATATTCTAAATAGTATTTAACTTTTTTAGAAAAAAACTCTAATAATGCTAAAAAAAGGAAAGAAGAAAATAGTACAAGAGAAAAACTGAATCCCCCCTTACCGAACCGCATTTCCAGATGTTATATATTTCATCTTGAAATGTCTGATGGATTTCACAGAGATGTTAATGGCTCTGGCTGCATCATCACCCAACCCTGGTGTATTTTACACCTCGAAACTGCATCTCCTCATTCTTGCCTGAAACAAGTGTTTGCCATATAAATTCTGGCTTAAACCTGGTCTGAAAACTGTCACCATGAGTTTATAAATAACCTTGTAATTTGTCAGTAAAATATGGTGAGGACAGGAAATGTTCCCCTATAAAGAAAATTAACCCCTGGGGTTGGTTCTGGATCACAATCCAGGAGGTGCATCCCTGCCCCAGCCGTTGGGTTGATTGCAACAGGTGACATTAGGATTGGCTCCAATTCCACTCATGAAGGTGGTTTAAAGCTACAAACCTCGTGCATCACCTGGAAATAACATTTTGTAGTGAGCTAACAAAAGTAACTTCAGGACAGATGACAAAAGTTTGTCCAAGGAGCACCTCGTAAGGGGTAGAGTGAGGTAGAGAGATTTAAGGAAGGGATACAGAGCTGAGTAGTGTTAAAAGAAAAACAAAGGTAAAAAATATTAATATAAGGAATGTGAAAAAGATACAAGTCGGACAACTTAATTACATTGGAGTAAAATTATAAAGTAAGTCATAAATGACCCCCATAACTTCTGGAATCTTATATCTGAATAATTAATCTTTTCCATATGCAAACAGGACATGATGTCACGCTCCCCCTGACCAGGAGTAGGTGGGGCAGCATCCTTCCATTTAAGTAAAATCACACACCTCACCAAAAGAGAGGCAATAGAAATGGTGCGACTCTGAACCAGAGACAAAGAAGAATCATTCCCTCCTGTTGTGCCGAGGAGGCCACCAAAGGGTTCGGTGTTAAATCTATATTAAAAATCTTTGATAAAGTGTGGAAAACCTCTCTCCAGTATTTTTCTAGACTAGGACAAGACCAGAACATACGAGTACTTTTAAGATTCAAGATTTTGTTATTGTCATGTAATAAAACATAAAATGTGATATTACATGAAATTTCCTTTAGTCTGCTGTAAGGCAGACAAAGATTTGGTATCAGCAGAAATTGCCCGGCACCCCTTACAGTCAGAGAAGGAAAAGCAAAAGAGTCACCGAATGCCCATGGATTTACCCCAGTGCTCTCACGCAGCCTCCACAGCCACACAGCTTTCATTCCAAACCATCGGCAACCCGAGCTCCAGATCCAAACCTCCAACACGATCAGGAAACCTCCAGCACCCTCTCGCATGCCAGTTCCGATACCTGGTACCTGTTCAGCCAATCTCGAGCAAATCTCCAGCGGTCCGCAGCCTGATGTGAGTACCACAACCGCCGTTGCCTTCAGCCCGCAGCCTGCGTGGGTTCCTTGCCTCGAGTCTCGAACAGCCCATGTGTTCTTCAGCCTCAGAGACCCTCGCTGGTCAGCCACCATGGTTACCATCCCATGGGTCATCTCCTCTGCTACTCCTTCTCAAACGAGGGGGTGGTCTTCCCATTTTTCTGGTGCCCTGTGCCAATCCTCTGCCTCCCCGGAACCTCTTCATGGCTGCTGCTGTGCATTGACAGGATTTTAAGATAAAGTACCTTTGGCTCCATGAACAGCAAATTTAAAGCCAGTACAGAGCAGACAGCAGTCGGACTTGGCCTATGGACCCAGTGGGGGAACGCTGTGTCTCTGATCCCTGCTCTCCGTGGGTCTCCATCAGCTCTGGCAGCACCACCATTTTTTTGGTCCAGTCCTCTTGCCATCTAAAGGAAGGATGCCATTAAGCTGGAAAGGGTGCAGAATAAAAATCACGAGGATGTTACTGGGAACTGCGGGTTAGAGATTCAAGAAGAGGCTTGGTAGGCTGGGACTTGTTTGAATTAATGTTCTCGCACTGAGACTCTGTGTATCTGACAGCCAGCCTTGTGTTTGGGCTTCATTGAGTGACATTTGGCAGCCAGTAACACAAGCCATTCCCTCCCAACCAGTTTGGAAGCATGTGATTCTAGGGCAGCAGGTGAGCAAGAGCTGATCTTACCTTTGCCTTCTCAAGTTGCGCCAAAGCCTGTCGCTCAGCTTCTTTGCGTAAGGCCTCTCTGTCCTCCTCCAGAGAGATGTCTGAATCTGATGGGCGACTGGTATAGGAGTCAGCTGAACCCTGAGCAGGAAACAGAGGCAACAGTTTCACTACTTTGCTTATATATGGATTTCCCAACATTGCAATCCTTTGGTACAACAGGGGCACAAAGGAGATTTGTCAGGACTTGAGGAACTGTGTTACAGGGAAAGGTTAAACAGGTTATTCCATGGAGCATAGAAAAATGAGGGGAGATTTGATTGTGGTACACAAAATTATGATGGTTATTGATTGAGTAAATGCAAGCAGGAATTTTCCAATGAGTTAAGATGAAATTAAAAACTGAGGTTAAGGGTTAAAGGTGAAAGGAATGAAACACAAAAGTCTTCAAACGGGTTGTTGGGAGTTCGGATGGGCGGGTAGTTGGGGCATTGGGAGCTCTGGTGGACAGGTGGTCAGGATATCAGGAGCTCGGATGGGTGGGCAGCTGGGGTGTTGGGAGTTTGGGTGGGCAGTGGTTGGGGCATCAGGATCTCAGATGGGTGGGCGGCCGGGGCACTGGGAGCTCAGATGGGTGGGCTGCTGGGGTGTCGGGAGCTTGGATGGGTTGGATGCCAGGGTGACAGGAGCTCAGAAGGGCTGGTGGCAGAGAGGGTCAGGAGCTCGGATGGATGGGCAGCAAGGGCATTGGAGCTCAGATGGGTGGGTGGTCAGGGCATTGGGAGCTCGGATGGGTGGCGGTTGGGGTCAAAAATTGTGGGGGGGGGGGTTGACTTTTACATGAGTCATATGGAAAACGTGATTTTTGGGCCAAAAATGGTGGGGGTGGGGGAGGTTTGACTATCACATGGTATCCACGATTACACGAGTATATATGATAACTGCAGATATGATGGTTGAAAGGGTCCAATTCACTGCTGTATGACTTGATAACATCACCAACACTATAGCTGCCCTGTTAAACAAACCTTTGAGTTCCAAACACGATATTTGGAGTGGTGCTGTATCTCCAGTTAAGCTTGTTTGGATGATGTAGAACAGTGCTAAGCCATAAGTGCTCTGTGATTAGTAAGGGATTACTTAAGTGGAAAGAGGCAGTTTGAAAACCACTAGTGTAGAACGTAGTGGACTTAAGCCTCTTGCTAACTTCACGATTGCAAATAGAAACTGAAATACCTGACAATTCTACTGTTTACAAGGCTCTCATTTATTTGAGTTTAGGATACACTCTCCACAGCAAAAACAGGGCTAACTCGGAAGTTCCCAATCTCCTTTCACCCACACATCATCTTCAGTGTTCCTTTGTGTATCACGGACCAGCAGTGGTCTGGGTGTGGGGATGTGCTGGAGCTCCTTCCCAGGCCAACAGGAGCTTTGTTTTGTTTAGATAAGTATTTTTTTGAGCATTTTAATTTTTTTGTCATCAAACTTACAATCTAATTTTACATATTTACTTATTATATCGGAAATATTCGCTGTGCACCACCATTAATAAGCTTAGGGATCACAGTCCACAGATTCGGAAATACTGTCCTGACTCATTGCTCACAATTATCAGCTGACTTTCCAAACTGTGAATGCTCACGTGTGTGTTTGTGTGTGTACGTGTGTGTATGTGTGCGTGTGTGTGCGTATATGTGTATATGCCTGTGTACAAATGGAGAACAGTGGAGGTTCACTTCAGTTCTCTTCACACAAGAAATTGCAAATGGAGTTGATCATGGAGAGCCCTTTAATCTTCACCATTCAACATGACTATGGCTGATCAGAAAACTCAGTAACTTCCCCATCAAACATTGTCAATACCACTGTATTACTGTAGTGAACTGGGATTCACTAGAAGTGTCCTATACTGACAACTGGTCCCGCCTCCTCCCCGAGGGCCCGTATATAACCTTGGTTTTCTGCCTAAACCCTGAACCCCTCTGAAGCCTGTTCATGAACCCTATCTGTACTATAAGCTAATAAAAGCATTAGATCTCCCTCCAGTCGAGTGTGAGTTTTGATCTACGCTACAATTACACATCCTCATTTGAGCCAAAGTTCTCCAGTACTCCTGGGAGTTTTCCCCCCCCCCCCATGAAAACAGACACAATGTACTTCTTTAGTTTCTCCAACATCTTGATATTTCCCATTACTAATTCTATGGCTGATTGCCAGCATAATCCTTGAGGACATTCATCAAAAGGATATTCATCTTCTGCAATTATCATTTCTTGTATCCTGAAATTACATATTCTGGCACAGGTTTAGAATATTGGAAATTATTATGGGCTTAACTCAGAAAGACCTTGGTGAAATACACTGCTGCGGAGGTTCATTCCAGTTAAGAACTTGGAAGTCTCCATCATCATCATCGTGGGAGGCGGACAGCAGAGAGGGGATCTCTTAATTCAACTAAGATTAAAACTATTGAAGAGTTATTGATTTTTTTAATTGGCTAACTGGCTACTTTATAAAGCAGAGACAATGATAAACATGACTCCCATTACATTACTGTAATGTTAAGCAAGGAACTATATTCTTTGATATCCATATACTATTTATATTGGGCCGCATTACACAAGGGTAGCCTATAAAAGGAGCACTGTATTACTGAGCAGAGCACATGGCATTAAGGCTGAGGAGTGAACACTTTCTGTGCAAACCAACATCAGTCACAAAATCAAATTAACAAACAAAACTCTGGATGTAAACAAAGCCTAAAGTGATGGCTGCATTCAGGTAACTGAAAGGAAACAAAAATCTTTTTTTTTGAAAATTTTATTTATTAAATCATGATGCCTATGTTAAACATACAATTAATGAATAAAACTTTAAAAATTCACAAAATACATATGATTTTTTTAAAACTAATCCCCTACAAACCCCCATGCCCCTTCCCTAACCCACCCCCCCCTCTAATCTACCCCCAAAAAGAAAAAGAGATCACATAACATCAAAATTCGTCAGTTAATTACCATGGTTTGGAGCAACACCACTAACGTGCGGAAAGGGGATTTAATAATTAAACCCCATATAATCCAAATACGGGCTCCAAGTTTTACGAGAAAAGAAATAATTATTGCGTAAATTATATGTTATCTTTTCCAATAGAATACAAGACCTCATCTCCATAAGCCGATCTCAAAAAAGCAATTTGAAATCTATTTAATTTTACTTCTAAACTAATCTTCGGAATATTACCCAACAAAAACATCACAGAATCTAATAAAAATTTCACTTTCAAAATAACTTCTAGAAATTCCTTACGTTTATTCCAAAAAGGTTTCACCGTCTCACATGACCAAGGAGAATGTAGAAAAGAACCTACCTCCTTATGACATTTAATACATAAATCCGAAGAAATACATTTCCTTAATTTTTCCGGAGTTAAATATAATTTATGAATAAAATTATAATGAACCAATACCTTACATTTACAATATTAGTCATACTGTCCTTACATAAATTCATCCAATCATTCTGGGAAATGCATATTCAAATCTTTTTCCCATTTCAATCTAGATTTATGAATATCCAGCTTAAACATTTTATTCTGCAATAAAGAATACATCTCAGATATAAATATCTTCTTACCACCCTCAGTAAGTAAAATTTCAAACTTAGATCATCTAAGTAACTGTAGAGTACTTCCAAAATTATCCAACAATAAGGCTTTAATTTGATAGTAAGAAAAAAGAGTATTTGAAGATATATCATATTTCATTCTTTGAAAATAAAATATTTTCCTTCTTAACAATCTTGCACCAATTTAATACCCTTTTGATCCCATAATTTCAAAAGTTGATTATTATGTTTAAAGGGGAAAAGTTTATTTTGTTACAAAGGAATTTTACCTGAAATCTTGCCTTGAGTACCTATGACTTCATTTTTTTTAATACCATAAATCCATTAAATGTTTCAAAACAGGTAAATTATATTTACTCAATTATTTAGGATTCCATCTATAAATAAACTGATCCAACTTCTCACCAATCTGAGACAATTCAATATTAGCCCATATCAAAGGTTTATCTACTTCAAACATCCTATTAATAATTTTCAATTGTGCTGATTTATAATAATCTTGAAAATTAGAAAGTTGCAAGCCTCCTAATTCATATTTCCAAGTTAAGTTCAGTAATGATACACTTACCATTTTATCTTTCCATAAAAATGTCCTCACCAAAGCATTTAAATCCTTAAAATATTTTTGAGGAATCTTACAAGGAATAGACTGAAAAAAAATATTGAATTTGAGGAAAAATATTCATTTTAATACAATGAAATCCTATTAATGTAATCGGTAAATCTTTCCATCGATTTAAATCCAATTTAATTTTAGAAAATAAAGGCAAATAATTCAATTTATATAAATGACTATAATTACAATCTACCTAAACACTTAAATACTTAATCCGATCTGACCATTTAAATTTCACAATATGCCTACACGAAGAATAATTCATTTCAGCTAAAGGCATAATCTCACTCTTTTCCCAATTAATTTTATAACCTGATACTTCATCATACTGTTTGAATCTATCATGTAAGTTCCTCAAAGAATTCTGAGGTTCTGTTAAATATATCAAAACATCATCTGCAAACAAATTAATTTTAAATTAATCAAATTTCACCTTAATACCTTTAATATTACTATCTTGTCTAATCATCTGAGCCAAAGATTCAATAACTAATGCAAATAGAACTGCTGACAAAGGGCAGCCTTGCCTAGTCGATCTAGTGAAAATAAAAGGTGAAGATAACTGTCCATTTGTCATGAGGACAGTAGGACTTTATATAGAAGCCTTTATCCAACCAATAAAACAGGGGACAAATTTAAATTTCTCCAAAACTTTAAATAAAAAACTCCACTCTACTCTATCAAAGGGCTTTTCTACATCCAACTAAATAACTATTGGAGGTTAGATTCCTCCTGAAAAACATTAATTAAAAAAATCAACTTCACAATATTATCTGCCAAATAACAATTTTTAATAAAACCCGCCTGATCCAAATGAATAAATATTTAGCTAACCTATTAGCCAGAACCTTTGCAACAATTTTGTAATCAACATTTAATAAAGAAATAGGTCTATAAGACCTTGGTTTCAATAGGTCCATATCTTTCTTAAGAATAACTGTAATAATTACTTTAGAAAAAGAATCTGGAAAAAAAATGAACCTCTGTCCCCTGTTTCAATACATCTATCAATAAAGGGATTAATAAATCCTGAAATTCTTTATAAAATTCAGAAGTAAAACTATCATTCCCTGGAGACTTTCCACCAGGCATAAATCTTTAGCAGTAAAGGAAGCATCCAAATCCCTAATATCCTTATCACTCAAAAAGGGTAAATCCAAATCAGATAAAAAAATTATCAATTTTAGCCTCATCCTCAAATACTTCAGAAGTGTATAATTTTTCATAAAATTTTTAAAACATATCATTAATTTCCTGAGGTTTATATGTAATAATTGAATCATATCTAATAGCATTTATTATTCTGGAAGCTTATTCTGTTTTTAACTGCCAAGATAATACTTTGTGAGCTCTTTCCCCTAATTCATAATACCTTGGTCTGGTTCTCTGTAATAATTTCTCAAATTTATAAGTTTGTAACAAATTACATCATGACTTCATATTAACCAAACATATTTTCCGTAGAATTTTGCTGTAAATCCTTTTCTAAAATCTCTATCCCCTCCTCCAATCTACTTACTTCAGCTACATGTTGTTTCTTAATTTTAGCAGTATAACTAATAATTTCTCCCCAAAATTAAAATTTTAAAGCATCCCATAAAACAAATCAACTGAATCCATATTCATTTCAAAAAAATCGATATTTGATCCCTTATAAAATTACAAAATTCAAAATTTTTCAACAACAAAGAATTAAATCTTCAATGATAAACATTATCAATTCTCTCTGAACCAGTACACATTATTAATAACAAAGAATGATCAGACAAAATCCTTCTCTAATACCCGGCCTTGTAATTGTGCTGATACTAAAAATAAATCTATTCTAGAATAAGAATCATGTCAAAATTAATAAAATGAAAAATCTTTCTCTTTAGGATTTAACCTTCTCCATTTATCTACTAAATTCATATCTTTCATTAAAGCCAACAATTGTTCAGCCATTTTAGTCCTAACTACTGATTTTGTAGATTTATCTAATAATGGATCCAAATAACAATTAAAATCACCTCCTACCATAACTTTTTCATATGCCTGATTTAAATTAAGAAAAGAATCCAACATAAATTCCTCATCATCTATCTTTTAGGAGAATAAATATTCATTAAAGTCTAACACTCAGAATTTTTTTTACAATTAACAACCAAATGTCTACCAATTGACTCAATAACTGATTCCAATTTTAAAGATAACATTTTATTAATCATAATAGCTACTCCTCTTGATTTCAAATTAAACAAAGTCACCATAACTTGTCCAACCCAATCTCTTTTTAATTTCTGATGCTCCTTCTCAGTCAAATGTGCCTCTTGCAAAAAAAGCAATTTTTTAATATATGCAACACTCTTTTACTCTTAATCAGATTATTAAGCCTGTTAACATTAAAAGTAGCAAAATTTCAATTAGCCATCATTACAAAACATTTCAATAACCACCTCATCACACAAGGTGAAGCACTTCCCCATGGCAACCACACAAAAAGGACCAAAAGTTCTCCTCAAAGAAAAAAGAAACCCCATATATAATAAAAACCCAAACAAAAAAAATACTGTACTACAGTATTAACCCCCTCAATTATACGGGAGTGACCAATGCCACAAAGTGGCCAACAACTTCGGAAGGATCAGTAGCCAAACCAACTCCCCTGAACAGAGCAAAAAATAATAATGAACAAATCATTTCAAGTATGACAAGCTTCCTCCAAACCTCTATCAACTTGATCATCATCAATATCAATATCAATCAACTGATATCCTTCTCTCGTCTTCCATTCTTCCTCTTCGGAACTAGAACAGGATGTTGAAGAAACCTTTCTTGACTTTCTACCTGTTTATAATCCGGTAAAGAATTAGCAAATGTAAGAGCTTCAGAATCATCACGAAAAAACTGGGATTGAAAGTCTCCATAAAAAACCTTTAAGTACAGCAGGATATTGAAAACCAAACTTATATCCTTTCTTCCACAAAACAGCTTTAGCTGAATTAAATTCTTTATGATGTTTAATAACAGTTTGATTCAAATCTGCATTTAAAAAAAAACTTATTTTTAACTGCCAAAGGGCCTTGATTGCTTCTCAATTCTAAACAGCAACTCTTAAGACCAATTCTCTATCTTGACAGCATAAACATCAAATCAGGATAGAATGTGGAGCTTGACCAGGAAGAGGTTTCCTTCTTATTGCTCGATGAGCTCTATCCAATTCCAGACCATTCGGAAAATATTCTTCTCCCAAAAGTTCATGAATCCACTTCTGAAAAAATTGAACCGGGTCCAGGCCTTCAAAATCTTCCGGGAGGCCAACAATTTTAACATTATTCCTTCGATTTTGATTCTCTAACACATCAACTTTCTTCAATGAATCACTTCTCTGAATTTCCCATCCAGTAAATGAATCCTCCAGCTGTCCCATCTTTTCTTTACATTGCTCCTCATCATCCTTATAATCAAAAAAATCCTCTTCAATCTTTTTAAATTTATTTTGCACTTTATCCACCACTTTCAGACACTTTGCCACATCCAACTTATAGAAGATATTTCCCCCTTCATTTTTCCTTCACAGATGAAAAACTTTGACTCATCAATATTGCCAAATTTTCAATCTGTTCAGATATATCAATTTGTGAAGTTGGATCTGAATAGTGAGGGTCAGATTTAAATTTTGTCAAAACCTGTTTAACTAGGGGCCTACCCTTGTATATGACGGTTTCTTCCTCCTCCATACCTTGATAAGCTGCTTCTTCTTCTTCCAGTCCGCCAGTATCTCATTCTTCCTCCGTTGATGCTGAGGGCATTTCAGCCCGACTGCAAATACGGGCCCCCTCCTCCCTTCATCCCAGGATTGCTGGGCCGAGAGAAGTTGGGTCCCCCTGCAGCCTGGGCCACATTCAATATAACGCGTATATGCGCGGCCTGGTTCGGAGGAGGACAACGTCGGGTGCTGGTGCCATCTTCAGCAATACTGCGTGAAGTCGGCGCCGGAGTAGAATGGATTTTACCGAGGGACTGCCATTGCGGTCGTGGATGAGGAGGAATCGACTCCGGAGGCTCCACCTCAAAGGTAGGCCCAAATTCTTCTGTACTTGATAACTGTTTGGGAATCGTTTTTCTTAACTGGTTGTGCTTTTGTTTTCCTCATAATTGCTTCCAGAATGTATCAGTAGTATCTCCAATATTTTCTGAAAAAATTTAAAAACTTTAAAGACAGGTTTTTAATGGTTCTGCCAGGGAGAGGTGTCACTCTACGTCTTCTCCCTACGCCATCACGCCACACCCACAGGAAACAAAAATCTGCGTTGGATGAAGGCGGGTTTAAGGAAAATCATTACCAGCTGGTAGTGAGAAAAATGGCCACATTTGCTGAACAAGTTCAGCCCAGAATAGTCTACGGATCTGGTGACAATGTAGCACCATTCAGAAACTTTAGACACGTCAGAACTTTAATGAAAGGTACTGGGGAGTGAAGCGGCCGATTCGTGAAAAGCAGAATACTTACACCCAACAAAAGAGATTCATTCTCATAATCTAACAATTACAATCACTTCACACCTTCTGCAAAGCGTATAATCCAGATGGGCACCCGGCCATGTGCTACTGCATTGCAAGAGGTGGCGTTTTCCAGTCTGATGATTGTTCTGCCCGCTGAGGCCAGTGCAAATGATACAATGTCATTTCCAATGAGATTCCCCTAGGGCTCAGGCCAATTACCTTTCAATCAGTCCCATCAAAGAGGGACTAACGTCATTGATGTTCTTGAAGGTTTCCGGGGACCAACTGGCTGTCAGCCTTCGTCATGAAACCAACAGTCACACTTCGAAGGTTATTAATTGGCTGTGGATGCATTCGACATTACGCAGAAAGGGAAGCAGAGCCAAAACATGCTATCTGGCACATGAAGCAACAGCTGGTATTTATGCTCAAATGAAATCTTCTCCCACTCATCAACCCCTCCCTGTCTTCCTTATTAAGTGCTTATTTTTCCCTCCTTAAATCCACTGAAAGGAGTCTCAACTCGCCCTTGAGCCAGCAAGCTCCGTCATCTTCCCATTTTCTTAAATAGAACATTGCAGCACAGTATAGGCCATTCAGCCCTCAATTTTGTGCCAATCTATATAATCCTACCAATAAAAGTAACCTCTTCCTACTTGCAACCATGTGCCTGTCTCAGAGTCTCTTAAATTCCCTGAATATTTCTTCCTCCACCACTACTCTTGACAAGGCCTTCCAGGCACCCACAACTCTCTGTATAAAAAAATCTTATCCCTGATGTCTCCCCTAAACTTTCTTCCCTTCACTTTGTACAGATGTCCTCCTGTGTTTGCTATCCTGCCTTGGGAAAAAGGCTGCTCACCTTATCACCTTATGCCTCTCAGAATCTTGTTGACTTCTGTTAAGTTTCTCTCATCCTTCTTTGCTCCGAAGAGAAAAGTCCCAGCTCTGCTAACCTTGCCTCACAAGACATTTTCCAATCCAGGCAACATCCTGGTAAATCTCCTCTGCACCCTCTCCATAGCTTCCACATCCTTCCTATAATGAGGTGAGCGGAACTGAACAGAAGTGTGGTCTCACCAGAGATTTGTAGAGTTGTAACATGACCTGTCCACTCCTGAACTCAATCCCCTGACTAATGAAGCCCAGCATTCGATAGGCCTTCTTAAGTATCCTATCAATCTGCGCCGTAACTTTGAGAGATGCAGGGTCAGCAGCAAGGGGTGGCATCTACGGGCATTGCCCCCCACAGCGAGGAGCTGTGCCCCCCATATGGTTGTGGCTATTCCTCGCCGCCAGGCCTACCCCCACCCCTTCCCGCGTCACTAGTGTGCGTCAAGCATTACTAGCGTCTATCTTTATGCACGCTGGCAACTCTCCGCCCACCCCTGGACATGTCACTGGCATTCATCAAGCATCAGTAGTGTCTAGTGACACTTGACTCAATAAAAGCAGCGCCCTCGTCTCCTACATCAGAGGGGCGGAAGGTGTTAACATTCATCGGCAGGTAGGTCCCAGAATCCAACAGCACCTCCCCCCTGCCGAGCTAGTTTATGTGCCCCCCCTCGAACACACTAATGCTCCCTCTAACATTCGTTCTGGTGTCGACCCAGGAGAGATGTATGGATTTGGACCTCAAGGTCCTCTGTTCCTCTTGGTGGGGGTTTCATCTGCTATCTCTGTTTGATATCTTGGTGAATAAATAATCTATTGAGCCTTTTATAATCTCAAAGATCAGTCTTAGGTCATACTTTAGCCTTCTACGACAGAGTTGGCTTTGCAAAAACTGAACAGGTTTTGCTCTTTAGAGCAGTGGTTCTCAACCTTTTTTTTCCCATTCACATACCACCTTCCATAATTTCTTTGGCATCCTATGGTAAGGCATTACGGAATGTGGTATGTGAGTGGAAAAATAAGGTTGAGAACCACTGCTTTAGAGTTTAGGAAATTGTGAACATTGGCGAGGCCACTCTTATTAAGGAGCGAAAGAAGTGCGCAGTGGGATCTGTGTAAAGAAGAAGATTTACCAGGTTAGTTCCTGGGATAAATAGGACATCATATGAGGAGAGATGGAAAAGATCAAGCCAATGTCCTCTGGAGTTTAGAAGAATGGGAGTCACCTTTATGAAACATACAGGATTCTGAGATGTTTCCCTGGTTTGGGAAAGTAGAGCTAGGAGAAATTGTCTCAGGATAAAGGGATACCTATTTATGACAAAGATGTGGGATAATTTATTTCTCTTGTAAGATTAGGAATGTTTGGAATACCATATCCCAGAGAGTTGGGAGACTGCTTCACAGATTGACAGATTTTTTGGGAGAGAAGGGTTATGGGGCAGGAACATACGGAGTGCAGCAAAAATCAAATTAGCCATGATTGTACAATCACAGTGCACGTGTAATATAAGCTCTTCAGCCCGATGAGTCTGCACCATCAGGTATGCAGTTACATTCATCATAAACGAATCCCATTTTAGACTCCCCACATTCCCACGAACGTTGCAGTTAATTATTCGCCATGCGCTTCTGCATCATGAGAATTGGTGTTTTCCAGACTGATGATCAATCCTGCCCACTGTTGGAGGAAGCCAGAGCACCGAGAAGAAACCTATTTAGTCACAGGAAGAGCGTGTAGAGCCGGAGGCGAGATTGAACCTGGGTCTCTGCAGAAGGGGGGGCAGTTGTACCAGCTGTGCTACCCTTACTGAATGCAGGAGCGGGTGTGAGGAGATGAAGGCCTGCTCTTGTTCCTATTTAGGTGTGTTTATTAAACACCCTCCCCATGTCTTTTTGCAACATTGTGTACATTCGCCGGAACATCTATGTTGTTTACACAGTCTTGAAAATGGCGACATACAAACGCAGTGTCCCTCAAACCGTTTATGGGAGCAATTTCGGTAGGGTTTATTATTATCAGCCCTTGATTGGGACAAAGAAACTTTCACTGACAGGCTTACCATCGGCTTTGGAGCAAATTAACCCCAAATATCGAGCAGTCTCTGCGCAAGATAGCACCTCTTCTCTAACCTTGGGCATCCAAGAACCCTGATGTTGCCAACATGACTGAGCAGTCAGTCACACTGAAGAAGTCCCATAGATGGCAAAGTGGAGTGTTCACTTTCATAATCATCTTTAAACTTTTCATAGAAAGTAAAAACGCTGGGCTTTCATAATAAAAATTATGTAAAAGGATTAAAACTGCTGGGTCTAGAAATTCGTCACCCATCTGTTGCGCTAAAGATGATTCCTTGTGATCACTGGGGGCTAATCTGCTTCTGAAGTTATTTCTACTGAGGTCAAAAGAAGGAATTGCAAAGTAGAGCATGGTTGAATGCGAAAGGTTTGCACCAAGTTCTTAATTATAGTCGTAAAACTCAGCCGGTCTCGCAGTGGCCATAGGAGGTAAAGATGTACTACCGACATTTCGAGCTGAGTTCGTCCAGCATCTCGGTGTTTTTACTACAATCCCAACATCTGAAGACTTTCGTGTTTCACTCCTTTCTCTATTATTGTACTTTTTCTGTTGTTACATGAAGCGAGTTTTCTTTGTTTACAACTAATTGTGTTGCTACACTCTCCTGGTATCTTCTGCAGGGTTTGGTTAAATTCACAGATGTACCTTGATTCTACGGAAAAGGCAACACACAGGCGGAGGAACTGATGTGAATTGTCGACCACAACATTGAGATTTCAGCAAAGCTTCCATCAGTTTCATGGCCCCGTTGTTTCACTGGCTTGAACCCAGAGAAAGCTGAAAGTCAAAGCCTTAATCCCTTGATGAACAAAATGTCACAATGAACCAACACAATGACAAATATCTCAGAAGCTGTGCACATGGTAATCAAGTGGTCACCAACTCCTCTTTGACCAGTCGCCATGAGACACCACTGAGAGGATGGGACAGGTGGAAACTGAAATCCACCCAAATAACTTCTGTAAGGGGGGAGGGGTGTGGATAATGTTGGGAAAGGGCTTCCTGACAGAACTGTGCAACGTGGAACTTTGACGGAAATCCTCGCTGCGAGAGAGCGACCTGCTGCTATAGTGCACTTTGAGCCTGCCAGATGTCAGCCGCACCACTGAGACAATACAACTGTTCACTGTCTGGCTGCCAAAAGGAACCACTTGATACATGGCACAGTGCAGACAGGTTTGATTTAAACCAGTTCCCATCGCGGTCAATTCATATTTTAATCAGAGACATTAACTCACAAACCACTGAAGACCATTCGGTTGGTTGAAAGGAAATAGCAATAGACCAGTGCTCCACCTTTCAGGGAGATTTTGGCTACTCTGAACTTTATTTCTCTGCCATGACCCTTGACTCAACTAAATGCAAAAACTTCTCCATCTCAGCCTTAAATAAATTTAGAGACTGCCTCCACGCCTCTCTGGGTTACAGAATTCCAGACACACATAAACCTCTGAGAGAGGAGAACCCCCCTCCCCCCCACACCACTCTTCTTCTCAAAGAAATTGGCCACTCTTTATACTGGGATGTTCCCCCCTGGTTTTTGAATCCCTCATGTGGGAAGCATCCTTTCAGGTTTATTGTCAGAGTACATCCATGACATCAAATAGAGCCCTGAGATTCTTTATCCTGCTTATCTGTAACTGTAAACGGTACTCAAGAAAAAAAGATAGGTATACAAAAGAGAAAAATGTAAACAAAGAAAGAAATGTAAACAAACTGACTGTGCAATGCATAAAAAATATTCAGAAATAAATAATCTGCAAAGCAAGAGTCCTTAAATGTGTCTCTGATTGAGTTTGTCGTTGAGGGGTCTGATGGCGGAGGGGTAGCAGGTGTTCCTGAACCTGTAGTGTGAATCTGTGATACCTATACCTCTTTCCTGATGATAGCACTGAGAACAAAGCATGTTCAAGACAAGCCAAGTTTATTGTCATCTGATTGCACAAGTATAACCGGATGAAACAGCGTTCTCCAGTCCTCGGTGCAAAACACGCAGACCCACAACCAGACAACGCACAGACACGCAATACAAATGCAGGATAAGTATTCATATATACAAATAGATAATTAATATTGTTTTGTAAATATGAGCATCTCATATGGTTAATGCGAGCAGTTCCTTTGGTCATTCAGCATTCTCAGTGGTCGTGTGAAGAAACTGTTCCTCAGCCGGTTCTGATCCTCCTGTATCTCTTTCCCAACAGGAGTAGCTGAAAGATGCTGTGTGCAGGGTGCCACACTATATGTTTCACTGAGGTCTCTTCTCATTCTTCTAAACTATTGAAAGTTTAGGTCCAATCTATTCAGTCAATCCTTGAGAGATAATCTGTTCTTCAAGTTATCAACTGGGTAAACCTTTTTGCACTGCCCCCACCCCCTCCCCCGATTTGTGTATGATTCTCCTTCTGAGGGGAAGAGCTAGGGTGAAACCAAGCAGGCTTTCCACTGGTTGGGTGAAGCAAAGATGAGAGGACATGGGTTAAGTGTGAAAGGTGAAATGTTTAAGGGGAACATTAGGGGAACGTCTTCACTCAGAAGGTGGTGAGAGTGTGGAACAGGCAGTCAGCAAAGGTGATGAATGTGAGCTCGATTTTGACCTGGAAGAGAAGTTTGTATAGGTACATGGATGGGAGGGGTATGGTCCAGATGCAGGTTCATGGGACTACGTGGATGAATAGTTGGGCACAGACTAGATGAGTCAAAGAGCCTGTTTCTGTGCTGAAGTATTCTATGGTTCTAAGTACAGAGACCAAAATATTGTACAGTGCATGATCTTACCAATACAATCAGAGCTTTGGAGCCTTCTAAAATTCTTCATTGCTGTTATTAGACTTTTAAACAGACCTTTCAATGGTAAAAGTGCACTGTTGAATTGTACTTTTTTCTAAACCCTGCACTCTTTGACTCACTGTAACGCTGCACCCTGCACTTTTGTTGTATTATTGCCCTTCCTCTCTATTGAGAAAGGGTTAACTTGTCTTAACTCAAAGCTTTGTTACTGTATTTTGTGCACATGACACTTCCATTTCTCTCCATCCAAGCAAACAGTCCATTAGGTTCAGTTCACCATTCAGTGATGAACCCTCTGCAGTGCCATCTACCCCATTTGGTTTGGGCATACAAGAATGTCCAGTCCTAATGAAGTGTCTCTGACCCAAAAGGTTAGTTCTTTCCAACATTTTCTGTTTTAAATTTCAGATATTCAGTGTCTGGAGTTTTTTAAAAAGTATCATCTAGAATGGTGTGGCCAAACTCTGGGAGCCTGTTACCCATTTTTAAGTAATCCAGGGTGAATTTTAAAAATAAATTGGAACATGGCCTGTTAGAGCATAGTCTCTACCAATACACGGCACTACTTAGTTTCAACACTAGATGTCACTGCCATTTTGAACAACTGCTAGACTCCATTTTAAATTAAAGAAAAGGCGATACAGAAAAGCCTCCTGTAATCTGTGAGCATGTCACTAAACTACTGTCAATTCAACAGTTAAACTGTTCCAATAGTGTTCATATAGTTATTTTGATAGAAAATGAATTTTCAATGGCACCTGGGTTTTCTGGTCTAAAAACACCATTTCTCATGCAGTGTAATTGGTTTAAAACTGCCGGGCTTAATTTGGCCGATGACTCCTTATATTTTTCTGTAAGTGGCCAATAACCAAATACGTATGGCTAACGCTGACCTACAATTTCTCAGCCTCATGCAGTGGTTCTCAACCTTTTTCTTTCCACTCACATACCACTTTAAGTAATCCCTATGCCATTGATGCTCTGTGATTAGTTAGGGGTTGCTTAAGGTGAGTGGGAAGGGAAGGTTGAGAATCTTTGCTCTAGACCTAATTGTTACTGAAATATTTTGCTTGAGAAAAATTGTCATTGGACCATTTCCTTTGGAGATATGAAACCATGCACATAACGAGTCAATTAGGGACAATTAAAACAGTGGTTTTCAAACTTTTTAATTCCACTCACAGACCACTTTAATCAATCCCTTATTAATCACAGAGCACAGATGGCACAGTGATTACTTAAAGTGGCATGTGAGTGGAAAGAAAAAGGTTGAGAATCACTATTTTAGACTCCTCGATCCTGGGGGGGGGGGGGGGGGGGGGGTGGGGGGAAGACTTTGACTGTTTTCCAGATTTATACCACTCAAATTTTTATTTATAGTCCTCCCAAGTTCCTCTGCTCCAGGGGAAAAAAGGTTGCAGCCTCTTCTTAAAACTCAAGCCTGCTCAAAGAGAGATTCATTGGCATTTTGCATTAAAATTTCAAATGTCTCCAATGCTCAGATCTCTGGAAAGGATGGATTCTTACACACAGAATACACTCCAGAAGCTAGAGCATAAAACCCAGACTGATTCTCGTGTGCAGTTTTGAGGAGGTGTTGCCCTGTCAGAAGTACCATTTCATACAGCACAGCAACAGGCCCTTTGGTCCACCATGGCCATGCTGGCCATTCATACCTACCTGTATTGGTATGAGGACACCGATACCTCTGAGAGTAAAGCCCTGCATAACATAGTGGACACAGCTTAGGACATCACAGGCAAAACCCTCCCTCCTATCGAGAACGTCTACAGGGAATTTTTAAAAATTTACATATACAGCATGGTAACAGGCCATTTCATCCCATGAGTCCATGCTGCCCAATTTCACTCCATTAACCTACACCCTGGTACGTTTCAAATGGTGGGAGGAAACCGGGGAAAACCTATGCAGTCACAGGGAGAACTTACAAACTCCTTACAAATCAGTGCGGAATTCGAACCCAAGTCCCCATCGCTGGTGCTGTAAAGGCATTAGCTGCGCGAACCACAATGCCAACCCTGCCACCCATATTTTATCGATTATTTTTTTCCACATCCATAGATGAAAGAAATAAAAGATGAAACAAAAAAATAAAAACAAGAATGCAACAGCAATCATTATGGATCCACACCACCCAGCACCCCTCTGTTCTCGTTGCTACCATCAGGAAAGAGATAAACAGGTACCACAAGGCTCAGATCACCAGGTCCTGGAACAGCTGCTACCCCTCCACTTTCAGACTCCTCAACGACAGACTCAATCAGGGATCCATTTAAGGACTCTTACTTGTGCACTTGATTGATTTTCCCCCCTGTGTTATCGTCATTTAGTTTGTACAGTGTTTCTTTATTTGTCAACATTGAGTACCATTTTATTTGCACCATGAACAAGTGGTCATTCTGCCTGGCCCGCAGGAAAAAGAATCTCAGGTTGTATGTGATGTCATGTATGTACTCAGACAGGGAATCTGAACCTGAAAGGATGTTTTCCTCATGAGGGATTCAAAAAACCAGGGGGAAAATTTGAACTTTATTAATTACACTTAGTCTGCATCCCTCTACATAATGAGCTTATCCAGACAATTTCTAAACATTGTGAGAGGAGGCTCCACCTCCTTCTCCATCAGTATTTTCCAGCACATCCTGTAGGAGATTTTTTTTTGTCAGATCCCCTCTAACACCCTCTCTCTTCACCATAAGCCTATGCCTTCTGATCTCTGTTAGTTAGACATACAGCATGGTGACAGGCCATTTCGGTCCACGAATTTGTGCCCCACCCAATTAACCTACATCCCCGGTACGTTTCAAATAGTGGGAGGAATCCGGAGCCCCAGGAGAAAACCCACGCAGACATGTGAAGAACGTACCAACTCCTTACAGAGAGCATGGGATTTGAATCCTGGTCCCAATGTTTGGCGCTGTCAAGGCGTTATGCTAACCACTACCCAACCATGTTATTGGGAAGGGTTTCTCACCATCCATCCTGTCTATACCTCTTTAAATTCTGGATACTTTTACCAGCCCCTGCGACTCCAAGGAGTCCCAGCCACTGTCAATATAGAAGAGGTATCTCAAGAGCACGGAGGAGGAAAGATTACTCAGCGAGATCTACGTTTGACCTCGTCCACTTGCCTGACTGGCGTCTTACCCCCAAGAATCCTCAACAGTCTAGGAATCTGCCCACTCAGCCTCGAAGACACTGAACGACTCAGCTTTCACCACTCCCTCCAATGGTGACAAACAAACCCTTTGTTCCCTCAAGTAGATAAAAGACTTTTCTCCTCAAACTTCAGCAGGAAATTCCTGGCAAACATTTATCAACGTAGTAGGTCACCTTATTATTAAATTCCATATTTGTGGGATCTTGCTGTGTCACCATTCCCCATTACACAAATGACTTCACTTCCAATATTCATGTACTGGCTGCCAAATGCTTTTTTAAATGATTATGCAAAAACAAATATGGCATGTTAGCTCTATATATCAGTTCCCTCTCTGACAATAATATCATCTCTGAATTGCAGCATTAAGTTTCTTTTGCTTGCTGTAAGCAGTAAAACGTGCTTCCAATATTTTATGGTTGGATCGGTAATTGAAGGCATTGTGCTTCACTGTACTAAAACAGGCATTGATCAACCCTACGTTATAAACCCTGTGTAGCATAGCTTTATGGCCATTTACTCTGCAATTGCTGATGAAGTAAGCAGAACAGGAGGTGAACTATTGCAGAGATGGCCCAATGATTTACTGTGGAGTAGCTCGCCCTGACCAGAGGATTTGGCTGCTGGAGGTAGACTTTCCTCTTCCTGCGTCTGTGGAGGGTTATCAGCTTCCCTGATTGAAGGGTGGGGGGGGGGGGGGGGGGGGGGAGAAGAGGAGAGGAATCCTTCCCAATTGCAGCACCAGCTGAGAATGAGGGAAAAATCCACATAGATTCTGGTAAACGTTCTGAATCAGGATTTCTCCGCCTGTGGTCTGTGGCAACGTGGAGAAGGCAAACATTACTGATATAATAAACAAGTCAAATGCCTAGTGATGTTGTAACTTTGATGACAGCAATGACGAATGTTGTAAAAGAGTTTTCCCACCAAAATGAAACAAAAATCCTGTCTGGGAAGGAGTTTGCACTCACTGGAACTCCCCTCTCACACTGGTGGTCCGTGGGTTTGTTATTGGAGGTCCTTGGAAAGTAGGTGAAATAAAAAGTTAAGAGCCACTGTACTGAGTGGTTCTGACCACGCTATTGTCCATTACAATCCATTGAAACCACTAGTTTTGAGTGTGGATGCAAGTCCCTATGGACTAGGGGCTGTCCTAAGTCACAAATTGATGACGGCTCAGAAAAGCCAATTGCATATGTGTCGAGAACGCTGAGTGCTGCTGGAAAAACTATGTGCAAATAGACAAGGAAGATTGTGTTCAGCGTACGCAGGTTTTACTCTACCTTTATGGTAGAAATTTCATTCTCGTTACAGACCATAAGCCTCTCACAAGGATTTTCGGATCAAAATCAGGAACTCCCCCTCTGGCTGCTGCTCGCATACAGAGAAGGACTTTGCTCCTCTCTGGCTATCAAAATCAGATTGAATATCGATCTTAACCCCGCAATGTAAATGCAGATCTACTGAGTAGGTTACCCCTGACTACTGCTACTCCTCATCCAGATGAGGTGGATGCCCACCAAACTACTGTAGATCAGGTACCAGTAACTGAGCAGCAAATTGCAGATCAAACGAGAAAAGATCAGATGATTGCAAAGGTGTATGAACACACCCTGTCGGGGTGGGAAAATCATGGCCAGAATGCATCGTTGCAACCATATTTCACACGTCGACACGAGCTGTCCTTGGAAGATGGATGCATTCCATGGGGTAGACAAGTTGTCATCCCACATGTGCCATGCCAACACATACTCAATGAGTTACATGAATGTTCTCTTGGCATGAGCCGAATGAAGGCTCTCGCATGATCATTCATTTGGTGGCCTGGTATCGAGCAGGATATCAAAGAGACAAGTGCGCACTTGTTCTACGTGTGTTGAAGCTCATAACACACCTAAACAAGTTCCATTGCTACTCTGGCCTAGGCCACGGATCCATGACAGGGAATTCACATCGACTTTGCCGAAGTCAAAGGTCAGCAATTTCGATGTGTAGTAGATAGCCATTCAAAGTGGCTGGTAGCATTTCCGATGAGTAGCTTTAAATCAACAGCTACCATTACTGCACTACGATCCCTATTTGACCATTTTGGCTTGCCCTTACAGGTAGTAAGTGATAATGGCCCGCAGTTTACATCTGAGGAGTTTGCAACGTTTCTCAAGGGTAATGGCATCAAGCACACCCTTTGTCCGCCATACCACCCGGCCAGCAATGGTTTAGCCCCGTGGTTCTCATCCTTTTTCTTTCCACTCATATACCACTTTAAGTAATCCCTATGCCATCGGTGCTCTGTGATTAGTAAGGGATGTGAGTGGGAAGGGAAGGCTGAGAGTCACTGCTCTAAACCCAACTGTTAATCAAATATTTTGTTTGAGAAAAATTGTCATTGGCCCATTTCCTTTGGAGTTATGAAACCGTGCACATAACGAGTCAATGAGGGACGATTTGAAACTTTTTCTTTCCAGTCACATCCCACCTTAAGCAATCCCTTACTAATCACAGAGCACCGATGGCATAGGGATTACTTAAAGTGGGATGTGACTGGAAAGAAAAAGGTTGAGAACTGCTGGTTTAGCCGAAAGGCATGTTCAGATTTTCAAGTGCCTGCTTGAAAAATCTGACAAGAAGCTCCCCATTCAACATAAGGTAGCAAACACATTGTATCATTACAGAAATACACTGCACACAACCACTGGAAAAACTCCAGCAGAGTTATTCCTCAAGCGCAATCTGCAAACTCAACTTTCTTTAGTGAAGCCCAGTCTCAAACAAAAAAGTAGAGGAGAAACAAATCACAACCAAAGATCAAAGAGACAGGCACATCCCAAAATGCGATCATTTGATCTTTATCAATCAGTTAGAATCATAAACATGAGGGGAGGGAAGGAAAGATGGCTACCGGGGACTAGAGTATTGATAAAGGGGCCACTCACATATTTGGTTAGAGTACCAGGAAACAATGGAAAAGTTGTTCATGCAGATCATCTGATCCCAGATGACTCGAGACTCTAGATGCAGATAATCTGATCCTAGCTGACTCTAGGAGTAATGAATCCGTAGATGACCTGTCTGAACCGCACACACTTAGATGATGATGCAATCCCGACCCTCAGTTCACACTCAACTCCTAATTCTGATCTTAGTGACCAGCTCAAATCTACAAAGAAATCCTACTCATGTTTACATGGTCAGGCAGAGTCATTCGACCTCCACAACGTTATGAACTTTTAGTGCATGGCATTGTGTAAGTCTGTGTAAGGATCAGCCTATGTATGTTCTGTTATGTCATAATTCCAGATTTAAAGTACACCTGTACCAAGTTGAAAAATGTGAGCACGTTTACTTATGCATGACTAAAGAGTTATAGAAGTCATGATCTAGAAGGGATGTAGTATCCTATAGGTTAGTATCCATGCTGATATATTATGTATATTGTGTCTATGCAATTATGCTAAGTCATTAACCTCATTGTTTTATGTCAATGAACTGTTGCATAATTAGTATCCAAGAAATGTCCACTATAACCATATATGGTAAAATGTAAGCTCTGTACAGCTATGACTGAACCACCTTGGACTATGAGTTGACCACCGCTTGGTCCATGTGCTGTGCAAATAAACTACATGAGTTTTAGATCTCACTCTATCAAGTCAAGTCTCTCTTCTTTTGACTGTGTAAGTCACCTACTGGAACTTCAAACTATCCTCATAGTTTCTCCAGTGCACAAAAGTAGTTCTCAGGAGTTTATATGTGCGCTAATGTTTCAGATCAGATGCAGTCATTTCTTGTGATCACACAGTGACTGAATTATTGTTCTAGACCACCGGCAGAAGTTTGAATCGCATCAATCTTTCTTTCTTTGGCTTGGCTTCGCGGACGAAGATTTATGGAGGGGGTAAAAAGTCCACGTTAGCTGCAGGCTCGTTTGTGGCTGACAAGTCTGATGCGGGACAGGCAGACACGGTTGCAGCGGTTGCAGGGGAAAATTGGTTGGTTGGGGTTGGGTGTTGGGTTTTTCCTCCTTTGCCTTTTGTCAGTGAGGTGGGCTCTGCGGTCTTCTTCAAAGGAGGTTGCTGCCCGCCAAACTGTGAGGCGCCAAGATGCACGGTTTGAGGCGTTATCAGCCCACTGGCGGTGGTCAATGTGGCAGGCACCAAGAGATTTCTTTAGGCAGTCCTTGTACCTTTTCTTTGGTGCACCTCTGTCACGGTGGCCAGTGGAGAGCTCGCCATAAAACACGATCTTCAATCAATAGCGCTGTGCAAACTGTACAGCTCTGAAGCTCTGCAAAATTTATAAGCCATGATTTCCAACACACCAAGCCATGCTGACTAATTAGTCAAATTCTGCAACAGACAGTTCTGCAGATCAGAATTGAACCTTGATCTCTGTTGTGAGACACCAGCCTTACTGTCTGCACTGCTGAGCGTACTTCCGCAACAATGGACTTTTCTTTTGTTCTCATCAATAGAGTTGTGGATGTGGCTCAGACCATCACACCAACCACACCTCTCCCTCCTCCACTCCAATAACTCCAACCACACTTCCCACTGTCTTGGAAATGCAGCCAGCATGGTAAAAGACTCAGCCCACCCCAGCCACTATTTCTCCCTCCTCTAGTCGGGAGAAAGATCCACGTGTGAGATCAAGTACCACCAAATTCAAGGACTTTCTTTCCTGCTGTTATCAGACTCACTAGTAAAATAATGATGTCTTTCCTCTGTTCTAACTGGTTTCTCTCTGTTCCTCTGCATTGTGCTTTAATAGGACAGCATAGTTAGCATATCAAACTGAAAAACCTCACAAAGATAAGCGTATACAGAGCCGTTGTCATACCCACACTCCTGTTCGGCTCCGAATCATGGGTCCTCTACCGGCATCACCTACGGCTCCTAGAACGCTTCCACCAGCGTTGTCTCCGCTCCATACTCAACATTCATTGGAGCGACTTCATCCCTAACATCGAAGTACTCGAGATGGCAGAGGCCGACAGCATCATATCCACGCTGCTGAAGATCCAACTGCGCTGGGTAGGTCACGTCTCCAGAATGGAGGACCATCGCCTTCCCAAGATCGTGTTATATGGCGAGCTCTCCATTGGCCACCGTGATAGAGGTGCACCAAAGAAGAGGTACAAGGACTGCCTAAAGAAATCTCTTGGTGCCTGCCACATTGACCACCGCCAGTGGGCTGATATCGCCTCAGACCGTGCATACAGTTTGGCGGGCAGCAACCTCCTTTGAAGAAGACCGCAGAGCCCACCTCACTGACAAAAGGCAAAGGAGGAAAAACCCAACACCCAACCCCAACCAACCAATTTTCCCCTGCAACCGCTGCAACCGTGTCTGCCTGTCCCGCATCAGACTTGTCAGCCACAAACGAGCCTGCAGCTGACATGGACTTTTACCCCCTCCATAAATCTTCGTCCACGAAGCCAAGCCAAAGAAAGATAGTTAGCATATCAGTTAGTGCAATATTGTTACAGCACCAACAACCATGTTCAAATCCAGCGCTGTCTGTAAAGAGTTTGTACGTTCTCCCTGTGTCTGCATGGGTTTCCCTTGGATGCTCCAGTTTCCTCCCACCCTTCAAAATGTACCAGGGTTGTAGGTCAATCGGGAATGTTATGAGCCCAGTGGACCCCAAAACCCAGCAGCAATAGATATTCACCAAGACAAATGGTTACTTAAACAAAGTTGCTTTTAATGATCTTTAAACATGAAAACAGAATCATACTTTACTTTAACTTAACTAACCTAACTTAACCCCCGTCTAATTCTAAACGCATGTGTGTGTAAGTTCAGAAAAGTTCTTTGGTTCACAGTCCAATCTCACTTCTCATTCCTCCAAGTTCACTGGTTACAGGCAATTCTTATACTGTGCACAGAATTTAACATTTATAAAGTTTAACAGGCTTTGGTGCTTGAAAGGTAAATGGTTACCGCTCAGGAAGGTTCTTGTCCATTTTCTGAGAGAAATTTGTTGTTCCAGGTCACCCACAACTGATTCCTTGTTAATCAGCCACTTCAGTGTCTTGCCGAAGAAACTTGCCCCCTTAGAGTTCTCCAGGTGATAACCTCTTTCTTTCAGGTCACTACAGAATTCCTTTGTGTTTCTCTTATTCCAAGTGAAACATTAGATAGCCAGTCCTCTCATCTTGCATGAACCACAAGGGCTTTGACCAGGCCATCTTTCAAATGGGGCTTTCCACAAGTTTGCCAGCTTGTCCTGTTCCAGTCCCAGCTGCTTCTGCTGCTGTAACACTGTAGAAGTGATCTCTGTGTATGTGTGTCTCTCTCTCTGAGAAAAAACCTGTTTGACTCTCTCTGCTTGCAAAACCACATGACCCTCTTAGAACAGCAAGCTCTCTTCCAGACAGAAAGTGCTCCGACAAGCTCTTTCATCTGTTGCCCTTTTGTAAACAACAATCTGTTAGTGAAGTCTCGAGCACTCTTCAAAGCTCTTGCAAATGCTGTTGAGCCGATATGCCAAGCATTAGCAGAGCTCCAGTATTTCAAATAAGATCTATCTGTTTTAAAGTGTTTGTATGTAATCTACTCTAACAAACCTTTCCCAATTTATCTCCCAAAAACTGTCACAGGTGTAATTGGGTAGCATGAGTTCATGGAACGAAAGGGCTTGTTACCATGCTGTATGTCTAAATTTAAATGTAAAATTTGAATTTATTTAATTGCTGTACACTGTATGGGTTAACCAGCTAGACTGCATGGAAAACAAATTTCTCTCTGCACCCTAGTACACGTGACAATAGCTTGAACTTGACTCGACAGGGATTGAGTGTGAAAGAACAGAACGATCTATTTCAATCTTTATGTGACTCAGATTCAGATTTATTACATCACATACATCCCTAAGATTTTTTCCCCTGTGGGTGAGGCAGAATTGCCCCTTATTGCTAGTGCAAAAAAAAAACTGCACTCAATGTACACATGTACCCTCTTTGGCTTGTTTGTGTGGAGAGAATCAGAGATCTCTGGAAATGACAGCTGCAGAAAATTCAAACCATTCAGCAGTTCAAAAGGAGTCTGGTACTTGCCCATCAAACTGACTTTTCCCTTGCCTGCGCCCCTAAGGCTTCCAGAGTTGAATACCAGGGACCTACTGACGCGAGTCACTCACAATCACTTGTTTCCAGACGGAAGCCTTGAGGTCACATGAAAATGTTCTTCCTTATTCTACCATGGTGTGGGGTGAAGCCAAATACATGCCTTGAATATGGCACTATTTTTGGTAACTAATCATAAGGCAGCAGCCATGAAACTCCAGGGATGCCAATTCTGATTGGACACATTCCTGGGAGTCCCATCTGTCTCCGGCTGCCCCACCTAGTCAAACAGCCTTTCACCCTGCCACCCCCACCTCACCTCATCATGTGTTGTACTCCACTTCTCCGTAAAAAAAGTTCAGCACATGGATGGATTCCTGTAATCGGGGCTGGAATTTATTTAGCCTTCACCAATTTAAAAATCAAGAACACTTCCCTGAATGGATCAAGTGAAACAAGAAAGTCTGCAGACACTGTGATTGTGGTTAATACACCAAAGTGCCGGAGAAACCCCGCAGCATCCACAGAAGGCAAAGGTACATAACCAGCAATTCGGGCCTAAGTCCTTTGTCAAGGTGTGAGCAGAAAGCAGGGAGGTGCCTGAATAAAAAGGTGGAGGAGGAGAGAAGAAAGGACAGGGGGAGGAGCACAGGCCAACTGGCCTGAATCTGTAGCCCCTTTTACACCGTTGATTCTGTGTGGGTTAACCGGCTAATTTAGCGGGACTGTTCCCAGTAATCACGCAGTGTGAAACATCCCAATCTGGCAGGGAAAGTTAAATTCAACCGGGCTCTGACACTTGGTGGGGGCAAGTGTCAGAGTCTGGCCGAGTTAATTCACTAATCACCTTCTGGCGGTGGGGAAGCACAACCTGCTCTCTAGAGGTGGGACCCCCCCCCCCTTCCCCTTAAAATGCCGCGTTGCTGATTAACCAGGTAAATCATGGTGCAGAGGGAAAGGTTCCAGAGGTGCAGCGGGCCTAGTGAGTTCACCTGCTTCCTAGGAGGGTTGGCAGTGTGAAAGGGGCTTGTGCTGTTGATTCACAGCTAAATCCCCATCTGTGGAAGGATAATCTTGACATTTGTTTTCTCACCAATATAACTGCGTAAACTGTAACTGGCAACCTTCCAGAATACGCACCATTATTTAATATCGGAAACCAAAGCTCTTGAGCTGGTCTATCATTCCATAAGATTGTGGCGGACTTTCCGATTACATCCCACCTCCCACCTCATTTCCCTTCATTGGTTTAGCTTCTAAAAAGTCCACTGATTTTGCTTTAATAATGCTGCACGTGGATTTTAAAATCCCCACTGACCAATCTCTATCACTTTACAGGGCGTGCAGATTAATGAGTAACGTGGATGAAAATGACAATGTTGAGGAAACTGTGGATCAACAAAAAGGTTTGGAGATCATCATTTTGTTGCATAATTAACTAAAGTGAAGCAGAGACTGGTCTGTGCTGGGTCTTTGTCAATAGAGCATGGAAACAAACTGCTGGCACGATAAATCTGAGCTGATCATCGATCGTTCGCTGTGTATACCGACCTGAATCCCATTTTATCCTTGCCGCACACAGATTTCACACCACATCGCGTGCTCTAAGAATCTGCAAATTTGTGGGATATGGGAGGAAATCACAGCACCCACGATGTCACAGGGCTATCAAGCAAACTCTACATGTTCAGTGCCAGAGACAGGACTGAAGCTGGGTTGCTGCACCGGTGAGGAAGCAGCCTCGCCAGTGTCCACTGTGCACCTTGCCATTATCGGTGATTTCGATTTAGCTATATTACTTCAAAACCAACATTTGTTGTATCTCGTTAAGTTTGGGAACAATCTAAATTCACTGAGTTGAGCCATAAAGAGAAAGCTGATAGTTGAAGCCTCCTTATGCCAAATTTTTCACAGGCAGGCCTGCACTACCATTAGGCCAACATTAAGCCTGAAAGTTGGCATACCAAGCAAGATGGAAAGAGTTTGTTTTAAAATAGCCTCTCACTTAATCTACAGCTGTTTCGATCTGTGTTACAGTCAACGACCCTCGTTTGGAGGGTTGTCACTGTGGTAATTTGGGAAACAGGACTGCCAGTTTGAGAACAGCGAGCTCCCAGTGCCCGCAGTGTAACAGCAACCAAGGCAAGTCCACATGTGCAAACTCCACACAGACAACGCCGGAGGTCCTAATAGAACCCAGCACCTTGGTGCTGTGAGGGGGCAGCCCTATTAGCTGTGGCAATGTCTACAGTCCTATAAACAACAATTTTGTTTTAGCCTCAGACTCCAGGAGTTCCCACTTATAGGGTGGATGACTTCTGAAACCCGACAGCACGTGGCACAGAAATCTTGGAGCAGAATTTAACAGCCAAAGACAACCAACGGAATCTTAAACTGTTTTGCATATTTCTTCATTTGGCAGTCCAACAAAATGGGAAATTGGAAAAGACTCCCATGGAAAACTTTGCATCAATCCTACTGGTACATAAATAACCTTGTCACTGGACAAAGCACATTAGCAACTTGAAAATAGCTGAAGTAAATGAAATAAACTCAGCCTACCACTTCCACATCATCAAGTCCATAGAGGTACATCTCCACATTCATCAGGAACAGATTGGATCCAGCGTACACACTACAGGGCTCCCACTTTAAAGTTCTCACTTTCTTCCCTCCCTCTAGGTCAGAAGTTTCTCACTCGGACAGAGGGCAATGCTTTTGAGGAACTACAGCACATCTCCCAGCAGTAAGTGCACTCACTCTGGTTCCTTTTCCACCACCGAGAGCAACATAATCAGAATTTCTAACGGAGGAGAAGGCACTGGTTGGCGATCCAGCCTCGATTCAAGGCTTTGGTCCAAAATAGCTTACAGCAGATGACGCTGACCCCACCATTTGATTCGCTGCCTGGAATCCTAGCAACTGTCACAGCAACAGCAAGAGCCCCTTTTTTCTGATATATGAATACATGTGGCTCCGTGGTATTCTAAATGTTTGTGTGCATTTGTGCAGATGGCTTGTGTTACATAACGTGGTTGTCAAAAGAAGTCAGGGATTCTGTTCCTCCTTAATGCTTTTCTCCGTCGACCGAGCATCTCAGTCACCCGCCATCTCAAATGTTTAAAATTGGCTTAACCTTGCAGAGAGGTCAACGGGAAGGAAACTGGGGTTAGAAACCAGAAAGAAAGTTGTGGGGGTGAGAAAAGAAGAGGAAGAAAGTGGCTAATAGAGAGATACAGCATGGAAACAGGCCTTTTGGCCCATCGATGTATACTGACCATTAACCACCCATTAATCCAACATTAATGCCATTTTGTTTATTCTCCCACATTCTCATCAACTCCCCTCCAGGTTCCACCACAGACTTATGTGGTAGGGGCAATTTACAGGGGGCAAGTAACCTCTCAACCCGCTTGTCTTTGGTGTGTGGGGAGAAGGACCAAGAAGAAAGCCACAGAGTCACGGAGAACATGCAAACTCCATGCCCGCAGCACCTGAGGTCAGGATTGCACATGGGTCTGTAGTGTTGGGAGACAGTGGCTCTAATAGTTATGCATCTTCCAAGTGAATGAATAAAGGAAGATGGAGAGAAAACAACTAAATAGAGTGATGGAGAAATGATAGAGGTAAATTGACGGAAAGATTAACAGAGAAGTAGAAAGATAAAAGGATAGAAAGACTAATGGAAAGGTCTTACACATATGAATTTCAAGCAGGAGTTGGCCCCTCTCAAACCTCTATACAAGGTACTGTTCATGATCTAGGGATTGTCTGAATTACTTTATAGCCAATGTGCTATGTGCAGTGTGATGGTCTCCTGCCACCTTCTGACACAGTGGTGTGGAATTTCCTGCTGACCACAGCCAACACTTGCCCAGCCATGTCAGTGTGTTCCAAAGGCTGCTTTCTTTTGGACAGGTGCCACCAGGTCAGATGGCACAGCCTGAGCATCAATTGATGCCGTGGAGCTCTGTGGGCAGGCTCAGAACAAGGTCCACCCACAAAAGCTCCCTGGAACCCAAAAAGTCCTGCCCGCTTTGCCTTCTGCCGAAGTTGTCCAGGTTTCTGACTGATATGCTAAACATTTATTGAAACTGAAATGGGTTACTGAAGTGGTTAGCTCAATCCTGCTTCTGCGCCAGCGAACCAGGTTCGAATCCGGTGCTGTCTGTAAGGAATTGGCATGTTATCTCCATGTCTCCGTGGGTTTCATGCCACCCTTCAAAAACGTATGGGAGTTGTAGGTCAATAGGGGGCCAGTGGACAGCACGGGCTCATGGGCCGGATAGGCCTGTTACCATGCTGTATGTCTAAATTTAAAATTTAAATAATTAAACAGTCAAAGGCAATAAAGAAAACAATTACAATTTATACACCAAAAGGCACAGATTATTTTTAATTAAAACTGTTGAAAAAAAACTGCAAATAATTTAGAGGAGGAACTGAGTGTATATTGCCCAGTACAGCACTATTGAAACCATGAGGATGCCAAGTATCCCAGCAGCCACTGGGAGGGTGCTTCTTCAATCAAGGTGCTGGCTGAGTTGAGAGCTAAAACTCAGAGCCATGCGAAGCACAGCTTGCGTGCTGTTGGTGGCTTGTGTTCAAAAGATTCACAGCTGCTGGCAACTTATGGCCCTGGGTCCCTCACAGACTGAGGGCTGCTGGAAACTGGCTCATGGGAACCAGGTATTGGACCCGGGATTCGAGAGGGTGCTGAGGTCAAGAAGGGCTCCTGAAGGGCCTCAGGCACTGGAGGTTTCCTGATCGTGTTGGATGTTCGGACCTGGAGCTCGGGAAGTCTGTGTGGCTCCAGAGGCTGCGGGGACGCTGGAGGCGAATCCACGGACACTCGGTCAGTGACTCTGGGGGACTCTCTTTTGCTTTTCCTTCTCCTATTTTTAGGGGTGCCAGGCAATGCTCATGGTGACTCTTTGTTTACCTCACAGCAGACAAAAGTTAAAGCTTATCGTGTATATAGCATTTTTAATGTATTATTACGACAATATGGACACTCGGTGACTTTGGTGGGGGAGGGGAGCTCCCTTTTGCTTCTCTTTCTCTGAGTATAATAGGCACTTAAGGCAATTTCTGCCAATGGCGAATCTGTCTACCTTACAGCAGGAAAAAGCAGTTTCATGTAACTGTTTTTATTACAAGGACAATAAATTGAATCTTGAATCGATAAAAGGAACATTGAACCTTTGGAGTGATCACAATAGAACAGATCTAATCTGACACCTGAACTTCTAATGAATGAAGGGACAAATTAAAGAATCAGATGCCAAGAGATACACCCAAGGTTGGGAGCAGTAAGTGAAGAAGTCAGAAAAAGTTCACATTTCTCCTTTCCCTATCACGGGGGTTTACCGGCATTGTTGCCTAAAGAGGGTTAACAAAATCATTGAGGACGGGTCCCCTATCAACCTGCACACAGCATCTTTCAGCTACTCCTGTCGGGAAAGAGACACAGGAGGGCCAGAAGCAGAGGAAGAGCTTCTCCCCACGGGCAGTGAGAGTGCTGAATGACTGATGAACTGCTCATGCAAACCCTCTGCGACTCAGCTATTTATTTAACAAATAATATTTTTTAAATATTTGTATACAAGTACTGTGCATGTGTTTGCAGCGTGTGGCACCGAATACCGGAGAACGCTATTTCGTCGGGTTGTACTTGTGCAATCGGATGATAAATGAACTTGATTTGGCCGTCAAGAAATCTGGTTTCTATAGATAGATAGACAGATTTTTGAAAAATAGGGAAATTAAAGGTTCTGGTGAACAGGCGGGTAAGCGGAGTTGAGTCCGCAGCCCGATTAGCCGTGAACTTACTGAATGGAACAGGCTCGACGAACCAGATAACCCGCTCCTGCTCCTATGTTCTTATGCATGTGAGAGAAAGCACAAGTGTAGATTTTTGCAAGGTACTAGCAAAAAGAAATTTCATGAAAGAAGGAATGGGAAGTCAGGAAAAACCCTCAGAAGGTCATAAGTGTGTGGGTAATATCCAAACTTGGTGATGCAGGGCAAATGGAATGGCGGAAAACATGAAACTCTGCAGATGCTGGGGTTTAGTGCAGTGCTGTACACAAATAAACTGCTGGAGCAACTCAACAGGTCATGCAGCATCCAAAGGAAGTAAAGAGCAGTCGCTGTTTCCGGCCTGAACCTTTCACTCTAAGTTTATCAAGCCGTTTTGTTTTGTGCATGTTAACAGTGATAGCAGAAATAATCAGTGGATGCGTGTTGGTGTACACGTGGGTTAATAGAGCAGCTTAGAAATGGAATTATTTGAGAGTGTCTTTTCAGAAGTCTTCTGATAGTGATAGACAACACAGTCTTCATTGGAAACAACAGATTAATAGATCCTTGGGAAGTTTGACCTGCCGTGGATTCTCTGAGCAAATCCCCCAGTGTAAGTGCTGAATCTCGTGATATGGTGCGAGAGTAAAACCCGAGGCTTAGCCTGGCCAAGACGAAAGAGATGATCGTGGACTTCAGGAGGACCAGGAAGAAATACCCTCCACTACACATCAGTAACTCAGTAGTGGAGAGGGTAGAGAGCATCTTGGAGTTCACTTAACTAGTTAACTATCTTGGACATAACATCTCCTCACTTGTTAGGAAGGCGCAACAGCGACTGCACTTCCTGAGAAGACTGACGCGGGCAAGGCTACGGGCTATTATCCAGAATTTATTTATTTATTTATTTAGTTGTAGCTATGAATACTTGTCTGCATGTGTATTATATCTGGCTGTGTGTCTGCAGGTTTTGCACCGAGGACCGGAGAATGCTGTTTCATCGGGTTGTAGTTGTGCAATTGGATAACAATAAACTTGACTTGAGTTGACTTGGAAATCTCAACTTAACACTTCCACATCATTGTCCATTAAACTACACCCCCACATTCATGAGGAATAGATTGGAATCCAGCATGCACACACGAGTGGGTTCTGGCTTTTCATTAGAGCTCTCGCTTTCTCCCGTAAAATTAATTGTAATATTTACCTCCACGTTGGAAGATTTGCATTCTGAGAGAGAGCACGGATTCTGAAGAAACACACTGTACCTTCCAGAGGTAAATGCACTTATTGCACCTTTTCCTCCCACTCCAGAAAGCAGCAAGGTGAGAATTTCTAACAGAGGACGAAGCACTAGTCGGTGACACGACCCTGGTTCCAACATCACGTACAGCAGGTGATGCTGCCTGTAACTGGTGAAGCATCAGTGGTAAATTCAAGACTTCAATGTTTCAATCCAGGAATTTACATAGGACATTATGGCACCATACAGCCCACAATGTTGTGCCGACCTGTGTTAATTTACTTGACAGCAATCTAATCCTTCCCTCACATCCATACCCTTCTATTTTTCTTACATCCACATGCCTCAGAATCCTTTGACTATCCCTATTGTACCAACCTTGACCTCCACCCCTGGCAATGTATTCCAAGCACGTGCCACTCCCTGTGTAAAAAAACCTCACCTCTGACACCTCCCCTAATCTTTTCTCCACCTGGGACTGGGACTCAGGATGGTCTGAGCAGAAGTGCGGGAAATTCTCAGGAAAATCTGATGCCACAGAGACCAACATTATTCACCCAAGACCTTTAGTCTGAGCTTTACACAACGCATGCAGGGTGTCCAACTATGTTGTGCACTGGGGTTGCGGGCCTGGCGGACCTCTACCTTTCTTAGTTCAGCTGTGTGGTGATCAAAGGTGCAAATGGACTGACTGAGCATGGAACAAGGGATTAATCCAGATCATCAGTCACTCAAATACTCTGGGGGACTCTCTAATGCTTCTCTTTCTCCGACTGTAAGGGGCACTGGGCAATTTTTGCTGATGGGGAATCTGTCTGCCTTATGGCAGACCATAGCCAATTTTGTGTAATGTTACACCTGTTTCATTACATGACAATAAAGTAAACCTGAATCTTGAATCATTACCAATTCCTAAGGTGTCAAGAAAACCAAAATCAAAGTAAGATAAGACCACGCAACATGATAAAGCCCATTGAAGGATCACTGCACTGTTGCATGCGTTGCCTGTAGATAATCATGAGTCCTATTCTAGGTTCCTATGTGGATGTAAAACTCCCAACAGTATTCTGGCAAAAAGAGAATGGGGGGAGCTCTCCTGATTTTGAGCTGATATGTATTCCTCATTTGACGTGGCTCAAATAGACAATCAGCTCATTATCCATTGTAGTTGGTGTGGGGAAGCTGCATGCAGGGTAGAGTGTCATTCCACAGGAGTTGGAGAATCACAAACAGGGAAGAGAAGGACAAGATCAGGAGCTGGGGTGTCGAACTTTCTTCTCTCAGTGAGTAGTGGATCTTTGGAATACTCTGGCCTGAAGGTGAGGGAGGTCAGATCATTAGGTATATTTAAAGTCGAGATAGATAAATATTTGAAAGATCAAGGAATTGAGTGATGGGAAATGGGCACACAAAAGGAACTACACTATCAGTGATCAGATAGAATGGTGGGACAGTCTCAAGGGCTGACTCACTTTCTCCTGCTCCTACTTCTATGTTCCCTTCATTGCAGTGACAACCACACTTCGGGAACTACTCCATTGCTTTGGGATGACACAATGTTGTGGAAGGTGTTACAGGAAAGCAAGGCTTTTTTTACTGGGGCAATTCCACTGCAGAGTGCATGCCCAGAAATGGATCTTTGGCTGGTAGCACACAACGTGCCAAGTAATTGTACTCAGAAATTCAACCCATTTACTGAACCTATAATGTGTCCATGGTTGTGACCAGAGGGGAACTTCTGGGAAGTGAACAGTCAAAGAGCTGCTGGAAGAACTCATCAGGTCACACAGCATTAATGCCTCATGGTGCAAGGCTGAACAAATTGGACCCATGTTCATTGCACAAACGTCAAGTCACGTCAAATGTGATTGCACAAGTACAACCCGACGAAGCAAAGTTCTCTGGTCCTCGGTGCAAATCACGCAGACACACAACCAGACATAACACGCATACAGACAAACAATACACATGCAGGACAAGTATTCAGATATACAAATAAATAAATAAACATTGTGTAAATTTGAGTGTCTCGGATGGTGAGCGAGAACAGTTCTTTTGATCGTTCTGTATTCTCACTGCAGATCCTGGAATCTTATGCAAGCAAAGAACTGCTGGAGGAACTCAGCTGGTCAGACAGCATCCATGGATCAAAAGAGTGTCTGTTTCTGCCCGTGGATGGTACCACTCGAGATTTCAGCATCAGCCAGCTTCTGTGTTTTTGCTGGAAGTCTGCTCCTTTGCGGACTTTACCTCACTGGGGAAGTAGCCCCAGACCTCAATGACTGCTGCCTAAAACACCAGAACCTTTTGGAATCGTTCAACGTCGTTCCATTTGAGTTCAGCTTTTCCATTCAATGGGGATGTGACATTTTTATTTTGGAAGCATTGCCTTAACGTAGTAAGCCGCTTTAAATTAAATCAACATTATTGCATAACGAGTTTACACAGGTGGCGGTTAAGTTGGAGGAAGGGCACCAATGCAAAGTATGTGGCGAGGATTTAGCAGACGCTTCCACAGCCAGTGTAAATAATGCAAGCGGAAGAAATACCGACTTCTGCTTTAGGGAGCACCTCCACGATCTACCCCAGAGACTCCTGGGCCTCTTGTACCTCGATAATGATTAATGCTGCATTAATAAGCAGAACTTTATTCAATAACCAGTAGCATTAATTTGCCAGAGGTCACTGCATTCATTCTTAAAAGGTTTAAAGGGTTTGCTGACCCAGAATGTTGACAGTTTCTCTTTCCACAGTTACTGCCTGAGCATTTCCAGCATTAAATTCAAGTTTATTGCTGTCTGATTGTACAAGTACAACCCGACGAAACACCGTTCTCTGGTCCTCAGTGCAAAACCCACCGACGCACAACCGGACACGGGTGGCATAGCAGTTAATGCAATGCCTTTACAGTGATTGGGACCAGGGTTCAAATCCTGCGCTATCTGTAAGGAGTTTGCACGTTCTCCCCAGGTCTGTGTGGATTTTTCCCCCGGGGCCCCGGTTTCCTTCCACCATTCAAAACATACCAGGGGTTGTAGGTCAAATCGGTGTAATTGGGCAGCATGGATTTGTGGGCCGAAATGGCCCGTTACCATCTTGTCTGCCTAAATTTAAATGTAACACACATACAGACAAGCAAATACATAGGCAGGAAAAGTATTCATGTGCACAAATAAATGAATAAATATTGTTTCATGAATATGAGAGTCTCAGATGGTTAGTGTGAGCAGTTTCTTTGGTCGCTCAGCATTCTCACTGCCCGTGGGAATGCTTTTTATTTTGAATTACTACTTTTATTTCAGATTTGCAATTTTTTTTATTTTCTGTGAGCTTAAATAAGCACAACTTTCCACAGAGAGTAAAACCCCTGGCATCCGGCACCTATGGGGATTGGTAGAAGCTGAATAAGTGAATTTTCCAGATGCTTGAGATTGCGTGTTCGACGAACTGACGCCAATTTAAAACCCCCGTGTTTGTTTATTTATTTATTTTCAGCAATTTTTTTTTGCCGGCTGCTTGAGGCTGCCAGTGGCTTGAATTCCAGATAACAGGGGTTTTACTGTACATTGTCAAATTTACATTGCCAATGGAATTCGTATTTGCTGCAGCGGAATGGGTGCTTCATTAAAAAAACAGCTACAATAGTGAACGTTAAATTAAAATGATTCAAGGCGAAGGGAAGAAGCTTAACAGAGACCTGAGGGGTAGCTTTTATTTAAACAGGGTGGTGGGTACATGAAACAGGCTGCCTGAAGAGGTGGTAAAGCAGGTACCATTGCAATGTTTAAAAAAAACTGGACGGATACATGGGTTCGAGGGATAAGGGCCAAATGCAGGCAGGTGTGGGTGGGACATTTTGGTCAGTGTGGGCAAGTTGGACTGAAGTCCTGTTTCCACACTGTGTGATTCTATGACGATAAATCACCATATTATAAATAAAAATCTTAACCAGTTACTGGTTATTCAGATAAAAAACACAGAAGTCTGCAGATGCTGTGATTGTAGTAAAAACAAACAGAAATGCTGGAGGAACTTGGCCGGTCTCGCAGCGTCTAACGGTATTTCGTCCAACCTTTTGTTGGTCTGGACTCCTACCCTTGCCAGTCTTCTGTCTTTATTCTGATACCTTCTGTTCTTTGCTTATTCCTTGAAGAAGAACTCAGGCCCGAAACGTCGGTAATCTATCTTTACCTCCTATGGACGCTGGGAGATCCAGCATTTCTGCGTGTTTTTACAATATTCAGATATCCTAAATGGATTGCATTTCAAAGTGTCATCACCGCAGTTATGTGGGAAACCATTCTAGCCAAGTTGTCTGCAGTAGAATTTGCAGAAAGCATGGGGCAAGCATGACGACACATCCCTGGTGGGGCTCATCAGCAAGAACAATGAGTCAGCTTACAGAGAGGAGGTGCAATCACTAACAGACTGGTGCAGAGACAACAACCTACACCTGAACATCATACAAAACAAAGGAGATGGCGGTTAACCAGGAGAGCTCGGGGTGGGGGGCGTCACTCTCCGCTGACCATCGACGGCTCCACCGTCAAGGTAGTCAAGAGCACCAAATTCCTTGGTGTGCACCTGGCGGAGAATCTCCAACACCAGATCCATTGCCAAGAAGGCCCAACAACGCCTTTACTTCCTGCGGAGCTTCCACCCTCCACCCTCACTGCATTTTACAAGGGATGCATTGAGAGCATCCTATGTAGCTGCATCACCGCCTGGTTCGAGAACTGCACCATCCCAGAATCCAAGTCCCTGCAGCGGAGAGTAAAGACTGCTGAGGGGATTATTGGGGTCTCTCTCCCTGCCATGATGGCCATTTATAATGGCCGTTGTTTGCGGAAAGCTATAAACATTGTGAAGGACTCCACACACGCCTCCCGCAATCTGTTCTCCCTCCTGCCATCCGGGAAGAGGTATCGAAGCGTTCGGGCCTTCACAACCAGATTGGAAAACAGTTTTTTCACCCCAAGCCGTGAGGCTCCTGAACTCTGGGGGTACATAGGGATAGCATATGTAACATGATATTTATAAGTGCTATGTTATGTATATAAAAGTTTCTGAGATAATTTATCCAAGTAAATAACCAGCTCCACGGCCTGGTGAAACGCTATCTCATTTTTACTGTGCACTGCAAGGTTTATGGTGTGAATGACAAAATAAACGCGACTTGACTTGACTTGAACAAGTGAGCACTTTTGATAACACTGGGTACGTGGAAACCGACAGCCGTGGTAACAGGGTGGTTTTTCCCTTTCTGTTACTGAGCCACCCTTCAGCATCTTGGTTGCCACACCCAACCAGGAACACTGCAGAGCTGCTCCAAGATTGGACTGAACTGTCAGGCCACGAACTCAATGCCACAAAAAGTCTCGAGCTTCATACCAGCAGCCTTGAAAGGTCATAGTTACAGAAATAAAACCACATTAGCAAGACACAGAAATCAGAGCAAAATATGGCGGTGTAGACTTTCTGATTCCCTCTTTTGTTGGTTCCAAATACCATTTATAAACACAGATCACTATTTCCAAGTGATTTTCTGGAGGCCTGCTCAGACACTGAACAGACAGGACCCAACGCTGTCATTGTGAGATGTGCACCATCCTCACTGATCATGAGTAACCAGTGTGATTTGACACTTCAGATATGCCCCATTATTTCTGCCATCTAATGTGACATGTCTGACTTCCTCCACAAGCTGGCATGACTTATTTGAGAAAAGACGTGCTGCCATTGGAGAGGGTTTAGAGATTTATAGAATGTCCTGCATCGGACTTGTCAGCCACAAACGAGCCTGCAGCTGACGTGGACTTTTACCCCCTCCATAAATCTTGGTCCGCGAAGCCAAGCCGAAGGAAGACCAGGAATGAAAGGGTTAGCATATGAGGAACAATTGTTGGAGTACAGAAGGATGAGGAGGGATCTCATTGAGGCATTTCAAATATTGAAAAGCCAGGACAGAGTAGATGTGGCAAGGATGGTTTCCATGGTAGGGGATTCTAGGACAAGAGGGCACAAGTTTAGGATGAAAAAAAGGGTGTCAATTTAAAACAGAGATGTGGAAGGATTTCTTTAGTCACAGGGCTGTGAGTCTGTGAAACTTGCTGCTTCAGGTAGATGTACTTAAGGTAGAGATTGACAGGTATTTAACTAGTCAGGGCTGAGGGGAGGGGCTGAGTAGGAGGATGGATCAGCTCATGATTAGAATGGCAGAGCAGTCTCTATGGGCCAATGGGCCTCCTTCTGCTCCAATATCTTGTGATCTTGTGACTTTTCTCTTCAATTTTAATTTTATGAAATCTTTTGTTAAAAGAAAAAAATTGGCTACTATTGACAAATTTTACATACTACATTTTATCTCTGGAAATAGAAACTCAGACCCAAGGTTCTGTGGACAGCTGTGGGATGACATGGTGAACAAAAGTAGGGTAGCATTGAGCTGCGGCAGGTAGCTCCAGGGACACGTGTTCAATGCTGAACTCTCCTGTTGTCTGAATGGGCTTTGCATGGTCTCCCTGTGATCATCTGGGTCCCCTCCTAGTGCTCCTGTGACCCCGCCCCTCTCTACACCCCAAAAATTAAAGGGATATTGTTTTGATAGGCGGCGGTGGGAGAGAGCTGACGAAGATGCACTCTATTTGGAGGGAGAGGCTGAGGAGAATGCACTCTAATTGGAGGAGGAGGGAGAGGGCAGAAGAGGATGCACTTTAATTGGAGGAGGAGGGAGAGGGCAGAAGAGGATGCACTTTAATTGGAGGAGGAGGGAGAGGGCTAAGAAGTATTCTGATAGGAGGACGAGGGAGGGCTGAGGAAGATGCACTCTGATAGGAGGGAGAGATACTCTGGCAGGAGGAAGGGAGAAAGGAAGATGCACACTTATTGGAGGAGGGCTGAGGAAGATGCAGTGTTAGGAGAAGGAGAGAGGCTAAGGAAGATACACTCTGATAGGAGGAGAATGAGAGGAAGATGCTTCCTGATTGGAGGAGGGCTGAGGAAGCACTCTGATAGGAAGAGGAGGACTGAGAAAGATGCTCTCTGATTGGAGGAGGAGGGCTGAGGAAGATGCACTGCCTCATTTTGTCCCACTCCCACCTGTATTCACCCATCCATCACCTGCCACCTCATGCTCCTCTCCCTACCCACCCACCCCTCTCCGCCCCCCACTCTGCCCCCCCCCCTCCGCCCCTCCCCGCCCCCTGCGACCTTTTATTTGGGCTTTTGCCCTCATTCTTGTCATTGTTTTAGCCTGAAATGTTGGCCAACTGTTCCTTTCCACAGATACTGCCCAACCCTCTGAGTTCCTCCAGCAGTTTTTGCGTTGCTCCAGTTATCCATCATTTGCAATGTTTCTTGCTTACTTGCCTCACCGTTTTAATTAGTAAATGTCTCCTTTACAACTGAGTAAAGTTGTTTGATCTATTTTATAGCCAGCTTCAAACATTTCCATAAAGTAAAAGAAGTTTACAAATAAAGCACATGGAGAATGTGTGTGCTATAACACAATTATTAAATTTCTGGAGTAGTTATCTAAAATACAGTAAAATCCCTGTTATCTGGAATTCAAGCAACCGGCAAAAAAAATCGCGGAAAAGAAGGCCTTGATACCTGGAAAGAGTGGATGTGGAGAGGTCACTTCTTATGGTGGGGGAGTGTGGGGCCAGAGGGTACGGCCTCATAGTACAAAACTGACCCTTTAGAACAGAGATGAAGAGAAATTCCTTGATCCAGAGGGTGGTGAATCTGTTGAATTCATCGCTGCAGGCAGCTGTGGAGGTCACGCCATTGGGAACATTTAAGACAGAGGTAGATAGGTCCTTGATTAGGAAGGGAATCAGAGTTTACGGGGAGAACGCAGGAGATTGGGGTTGAAAAGTATAAATCGGCCATGATGGAATGGCAGGACATACTCAATGGGCTGAGTGGCCTAATTCTGCCCCTTATGTCATGGCCTTATTAGGAGGAGGCCAAAAGGCCCATAAATGGCCAACTACTTACGCTTTAACAGTGCCATTTATTCCAGGTTCTCCCACAAGAGGAAATGCCTTTTCACCATCAACCCTGTTAGGAACCCTTGGAATCTTACATGTTTCAAGTCCTCTCTTGCTTTTCTCTATTCCAGCATAAGCAACCCGAGCCTATCTAATCTGTCCAAACAAGACAACTTGCCCATCATTTGCTCTAAACCCCTAATTGTTCTCTGGGACATTTTAGAAATCAGTCGAGTCCACAAGACCATAAGACATAGAAGCAGAAATAGGCTATTCAGCTCATTGAGTCTGCCCCACTATTTAATCATGAGCTGATCCATTTTCCCCACTGCCCGGCCTTCTCCCCATAAACTTTGATGCCCTGACTAATCAAGAAGCTATCAATCTCTGCCTTAAATAGACCCAATGACTTGGCCTCCACAACCAGCTGTTGGCTGCCAGTTGCTATTTGCCACACAGCCACTCATTCCATAATATAAATCAACAATATACAACATAAAAAGAAGCAGCTCAAACACCAAACTCTGTGGAACACTAGAAGCAACTGGCATCCAACCAAAATATGATCCCTGTATTCCGACTCTCTGCTTCCTGCCAATCAGCCAATTGAAGAATGTTTCCTGTTATACCATGGCCTCTTACCTTGTTAAGTAGCCACATGTGCTGCACCTTGTCAAAGGCCTTCGGAAAATCAAAATACACAACAGCCACTGCATTTCTTTTATCTAGCCTGCTTGTCACTCCTTCACCTGTGAATCTGCAGGGGTCATCTACTGCATCCAGTACTCCCGTTGTGGTCTCCTGTACATCAGAGGGACCGGGCACAGACTGGGAGATCGCTTCATTGAGCACCTCGGCTCTGTCCACTGCAATAATGTGGATCACCCAGTGGCCACCCATTTCAATTCTCCATCCCATTTCCTTGCTGACATGTCTGTCCAAGGTCTCATGGATTGCCAGACTGAGACCACTCACAAAATGGAGGAATAACACCTCATCTTCCAACTGGGCTCCCTCCAACCAGATGGCATTAACATAAACTTCCCCTGTTTCCATTAAAACTCAACCCCCATCTCCACCTCCTTTCCTCTCTCTCTCTCTCTGTCTCCTTTCACAGAGACAAAATCAATTCTCACCTTTCCTCTATTATATCCAATTGACACCTTTTGTTTTACTCCTGACACCTTTGTCTGTTGGTCTGGACTCCTCCCCCTCCAGTTCTTCCCCCTTTATTGCCCCAGTCTTTAATTCAGATGCCTGCCTGCTTTTTGCTTATACCATGAAGAAGGGTTCATGCCTGAAATGTCTGTGATATATCTTTACTTCTTATAGATGCTGCGAGACCAGCTGAGATCCTCCAGCATTTCTGTATTTTTACTAAATTACAGTGTCTGCAGACTTTCGTATTTCACTTCTTCAAAGAATTCCAATAGGTTTGTCAAGCAAGATTTTCCTTGAAGGAAACCATTCTGGCTTCAGCTTATTTTATCATGTGCCTCCAAGTACTCCGTAACCTCATTCTTGACAATCGACGCCAACACCTTCCCAACCACTGTCTCTGTGTGCTTTGCACTGTGGAATGGAGAACGCTGTTTTGTCGGGTTGTACTTGTGCCATCAGATGACAAAAAAAACTTGACTTGACACTGACATCAGACTAACTGGTCGACAATTTCCTTTCCGCTGCCTCCCTCCCTTCTTGAATGAAGGAGTGACTTTGTGATTTTCCAGGCCTCCGGGACCATACAATGATTCCTGAAAGATCGTTACCAATGCCTCCACAATCTCTACTGCCACTTCTTTCAGAACCTGAGGGTGGAATCCATCTGGTCCGGGAGACTTATCCACCTTTAGACCATTCAGCTTTTTGAGCACCTTCTTCCTTGAAATAGCAACTGCACTCACTTCCCTTCCCTGATACCCTTCGACATCTGGAAAACTGTAAATGTGTTCCAGAGTGAAATCTAATGCAAAATACTAATTTCTTTGTCTCACCTTATTATTTTTCCAGCATCATTTTCTAGTGGCCCTATTATCAAATCCCACTTCATTTTTTATCTGCTTGAAGAAGCTTTTCATATATTCTTTGGAATTAGGTGCTAGCCTCCTTTTATACTTCATTTTTCCCCTCCTTACAAGTTTTTTAGTTATCTTCTGCGAGTTTTTAAAAACTTCCCAATCCTCTATCTTTACACTATTTTTTGCTTCCTTGTATGTCCCCTCTTTTGCTGTTACATTGGCTTTGACTTCCTCAGTCAACCATGCTGGTGACATGTTCCCATGTTATGTATTTATTCTGCACTGTTCCCCATTTCTTGCAGAAACTCCATCCACTGCTGCTCTGCCATTTTCCTTACTTGTGCCCCCTTTCCAATCCATTTGCCCAGTTCCTCTCTCATGCCACTGTAATTCGCTTTATGAAGTATCGACACATCTGACTTTAGTTTCTCCTTGTTAAATCTCAAATTGAACTCAATCATATTGAGATCACTACCCCCTAATGGCTCCTTTACTCTAACTCTCTCATCACCTCTGGTATGTTATGTAACACCCAGTCCAGTACAGTTGATGCCCTAGTGGGCTCAACGTTAAGCTGCTCTAAAAAGCCATCTCGTAGGCAGGGCTGGTGCCAGACTATTTTGCACCCTACGCAAGGGCAACAACTTGCACCCCCCCACCCCCTCCCCAAAATTTGCCAACTTCCATTTTCAAAAACAGATGTTTTGTAGAAAAAATGAAAAGCACAAAACTTGAAAATGCTAAATTGCAAGAATAAGTAATACATCAATCTTTGATGAACTTTCTCAAATACTGAGGAAAATATTTTGGTACACACATCATTTTGAACTAAAGGTCACTCAGTAGAATGCATCCGTCCACCAAGGGCAACACATTCAAACCTTTTACTTCACACACATTTTAAGGTTACTTGGCGTAACCAACCTGTTATGTTAGGACAATATTTTGCTTACAGTTAGACAGAGAAACAAACAGGGTTAAAAACGTGAGGAGACACACACACACAAAATACACACACATATTACACACACACAATACACATACACACATAATATACACACACAAAATACACATGCACACAATACTTTGGCTTGGCTTCGCGGACGAAGATTTATGGAGGGGGTAAAAAGTCCACGTCAGCTGCAGGCTCGTTTGTGGCTGACAAGTCTGATGTGGGACAGGCAGACACGATTGCAGCGGTTGCAGGGGAAAATTGGTTGGTTGGGGTTGGGTGTTGGGTTTTTCCTCCTTTGCCTTTTGTCAGTGAGGTAGGCTCTGCGGTCTTCTTCAAAGGAGGTTGCTGCCCGCCAAACTGTGAGGCGCCAAGATGCACGGTTTGAGGCGATATCAGCCCACTGGCGGTGGTCAATGTGGCAGGCACCAAGAGATTTCTTTAGGCAGTCCTTGTACACAATACATACACACACAAAATACACACACACAAAATACACTCACACAAAATACACTCACATAAAATACACTCACACAAAGTACACACACACAAAATACACACACACACAATAATCACACATATACAAAAAAATGAAGTAAAAATACAGAGCTACCAGCTGCCTACCTGACTACCATGAACATCCTCCATGTGCCCCCTCCCTACCCCCACCCCGGATAGGCAGCGGGTAGGAAGGCAGCTCAGGGGAACAGCTTCCATCAGTGCAGAGACTGAGGCTGGTTCAACAGGCCCTCAGCGCCACAGGTGGATGTGATACTGCAGGCCACCGCGTCGACCCTTCCTGCCCTGTGCTCCTCACCCATGATTCCCTGGGGATTTCTCCTGCTTTGTATTGTCAACCTTTTGCCATGACGCATTGCGGGTGACAGGCATGCACGTTTCTCTGGCGCTGGCACTGGCAGAGCGATTCCAACTGTGTGGGGCATTATGGGTAACGAAGATGGCCATTGATCCCGCTGTGACGCTAGATGCTAGTGACGCTCGGCTGCGGGTCACAATACCTCATTTGGGGGGGAATAGCCGTGACCGGGTGGGGGGGGTCATAAAACTTCATTGGGGGGGCAGTGCCCACGAATGCCCCCCGAGTGCCAATCCTGTGTCTGGACACCCTGACAGCATCCCTCTGAGGTCTGTGCCCTAGGCGGCTGCCTTGTTGGCCTAAAGGTAGCGTCAATCCTGCTCGTAGGCGTTTTACAAATGCTATCTCTTGCAATCCAGTCCCAAGCTCTTTTTCCCAATCTAGTTGCATGTTAAAATCCCCCATGACCACCATAATATTGCTCTTCTGAAACACCCTCTCTATTTGCTGTTGTAATTTGTTGTCCAAATCCTGGCCTCTGTTTGGAGGTCTGTATATAACTGCCAACAGTATCTCTTTACCTTTGCCATTCCTTAACTCAACCCAGAATGATTCTGTCTTCTGATCTTACGTCACTTCTAATGATTTAATGTCGTTCCTTAGCAACAGGGCCACCCATCCCCTCTGTTTACCTGCCTGTCCTTTCCATACACTGTGTATCCTTGGACATTCAGCTCCCAATGACATCCATCCTTTAGCCATGACTCCGTAATGATCACAGCATCATACCTACCAATCTGTAGCTGTACTACCAGGTCATCTACTTTATGTCTTATTCTGCGTGCATTTAAATCCAAACCCTTTAGCCCTGTACTTGTTACCTTTATTGACTCTGTGTCCCTGTTGCATTGCAACTCCTCCCAATGGCTGCAATTTTGCCCTATTTGTCTGTCCTTCCACACATACTCCCTATACTCCCTACCAGCCTGTGCGCCAACTGCTTCATCCTCTGCCTCTTCACTTAGGTTCCCACCCCACCCCCCCGCCAATCTAGTTTGACCACCACCACCACCCCCCCCATCCTCAAACAGAATTAATCGCCCGCATCCTTGTCAAATATAGGCCAAACCTTGTAGGATTGGTAGATTTCCTTCACTGCATGACATTAGCATGTAAGAACATTAGAAACAGAGGGCATTCAACTTTGTTCTTGCTCCATCATTCCAAGTGTTAATGCCATAAACTTTTTCTGAAATGCTTCCAATGCATTTTACATCTGATTAAGAAATCAAATACATTGTCCAGATGAGATCAAACCAGTGCTTTATGTCAGTGAAAAGTAACTTCCATACTTTTGCATTCACTTCCTCTCACAATTACCAATAACAATGAACTCATGAGTCAAGAAAGTCTGTGGTTATACTTAATACATAAAATTGCTGGAGGAAGTCAGCAGATCCCATGAGTCCATGGGCAGACATATCTGCATGGGAATTAAAACAGGTGGCCACTGGGAGACCCATGCAATTGTGGCGGCCAGAGTGAAGGTGTTCAGCAAAATGACTTTGCAGTGTGCGTCAAGTCTCCCCGGTGCAGAGGGGCCACAATGGGAGCATCAAATGTGGTAGACAACCCATGGAGATTAATTTGGAAGAACTGTTTGGGGCCCCAAATAGAGGAGGTGCGGGCACGTTTCCTGCAGGTGATCTTAACTATCTGAACTAGTGCAGGATTCCCTGTCCAAAGCATTGCAGGCTGACAGGACACACTCATTGATCTTTTGTAAAATATTTTACCATTGAAGTCTCCTCCAGAACAGCCCACCACAAGATCGAGCAACGCAGCCAATTAAATTTACAATTTCACTCAAAAACAATCAGCAGGTATTTTTAGCTTCTGAACTGTAAGAAACCACATAAGCAGTGTGGATTTCCCGCTTGCTCCCTAGAGCCCCACGAAACCTACCCTTCAGGGTCCGTGAGTTCCCCACACACTTCCGCAGAGGGTTGAATGCTAACGTGACTTCACAAGGTGGTTCAGAGGCCTGTTGCTCGCTCATTTTAATTTTGAATTCTTAGTTTAATTTAATTGAATTTTTGTAATTTTAATTTCAAGGAACAGCACAGTTAAAAGCCCTTCTGCCCCATGAGCCTCCCAAATACACTACAAATCTATTGATGGATAAGAAAGATCCTTTGAACATGACTAAATAGTCGACAGTCCAACATTTACCCCATGACTTATACTTTTATCAGAGCTTACAGTGTGAATGTGTTTTCTGACAATACAAACACTTTGAAAGTAGGTCATTGTGATGTTAGGTTTCCAGGGGCACAAAAGGTGCAAAACAAACACAATTTTGAAAAGCCTCTGCGTTGGAAGTAATTGAATTTCTTCCCACCACTATGCCACCACTACTTCAGCGCTCATCAAGATAACAATCAAGTTCAAGTTTATTGTCACATGTATCAAAACAATGCAGTGAAAGAGGTTGTTTTGCAATCATACCTGTAGACATCTCATACTTAGGACAACAAGTACAGTGCAGTACAAAAGTGCAGAGTGAGAGAGAGATATCAGTTAAGCGATCAGTTGGTATGGAGCAGAGATCACTGCTTCTTTGATAACTGCATCAAATCTGGAATGCCTGGTTACTAACTCTCCACTCTTATCAAAAAAGGTCTGATAACTTGGAGCAGCTTATTTAACACATGTCAGGAAATTGCCTCAAAAAGAGCCCGACACAGTGAATTTGCTTCAGGGCTGCGCACACGTGAGCTAATCATCTGGGTTGGCAACTGGAGCTTTCGGATAGCTCTAAGTCCAAGTCTGACGTCAGTGGTACAACAGAGAGAGTGCTGCACTCCAGATGAACAGACCCTGCAAATGGGTTTACACACGTGGGAAACATCTTCCTAAGTTGATTGTTTCTTGTCTTAACGGATGGTAAATAATAAATCACGCCTGCCCTGATGTGATATGTATTCTATGTGAGTGCATGTGTTCGTATGCTTGTGTGCACTGACCCCACAAAACCAGAGAAACTTCTAATGTAATCAGATATTGTCTCTGTGAAGTTTTGTAAACACAGCAGCCATCTATAATAAGCTTGCCATGAAATCCCTCCAGTCCCAAAAAAGGAATGGGTTATCTTGAGACACCTCTATATCAACTAAATCAGGATTACATCTTTTTTTAAATGATAAAGACTAAGGCTTGCTTCAGAACCCATCCCCGACATTCCAACTAACTCTGAGACACAGGTGAAAACTTGCACGCAGCTGACACAATTAAGAGAGAGAAAAGTATAATTAAAGCTTCTCACCAGAAGACCACGATGTGGTTTTTCTAAAGAGTTCATGCCGTTTGCCTTGAACTGGGCCCGCTAAGTGGTGTGCAGCTTTACATCCCAGCTGCCTGAGCTGGGCATGGTGGAAGGTCAAGTTGCATAAATAGTGCAGCACTTGCAACCTGTTACATATATTTAGCCTTCCCAGAGAACGGAGGGAGAATTAAAAAAAGGGTGAGAGAGAGGCACGGTATGCAGCGAGGGTTATTCAATATGACTCTTACGCAGACCCTAGAATATCAGTCAGGGGTGGGGGTGGGGAGGTTGGGGGGAAGCAACTTATTTTTCTGCGTGACAAAATGAAAGTCGTTGAACTGGAGGTCTAAACCCTTCAAGAAGGTTTGCTTACTACTTGCAGGATTTTATCAACACACATTTCTGCTCCTGGGAACTGCTTCCAGAACCATCTCCTTTTGACCATGGGCAGCAAGGCACTACTGAGTCCCTGGTGACAGGGTGCCTGCCTTTGCTGTGCTTTACAAATATCACCCGTTTTGTGTTCTCTTTTTATTATATCTCTAAAGCTTAATAATGTATGGAGGCAGCCAATCAGGTTTTGTGCTGTTATGTTAATTCTGCATGGATTTGAAAGGCAAGTGTCATGACGGGGTGACTGCACCCAGGAAGGCACTGTCAGTGCAGGTGGCGGATGCAGAGACCATCACACAGTAATATATATCTAGATGAGCACCTGAGTTGCCAAGGCAACTGATTAATGGACGAGGGTAGATGAGTACTTGACAATGGGCCGAAGGGCCTATTTCCAGGGTGAATGAGAGTCTGTAGAACACACACTGCTCTCTTGAGACAGGATTACATTTCCAACCCCTCTTCTTTATTTTCAGCTGTTGAAGTTCTTCTTTATACAGGCAGACCTTGACTTACGCCTGATCAAGTGACATCCGAGGTCATTATAAGGACTGAATAAAAATTTTAAAATTTACCCCGGGTCCGATGTTGGCAGGCATTAACGGACGTTAAGTCACTCATCATGTATTTGACACATGGGCTCAAAAGCCAAAATGAAGCAATTGCGCTGCGTTGTATAATGGTACACAGTATACACACAACTTGCAACACACTGTATATATGTAATTGACGTCTATAATCCATGTATGCATATGTACAATATAGGTATATTTCACCTATAATGATCAGTTCATTGCTTGACCTGGCCCTTTGAAAGGGTAATCCTTTGATGAAGAGCTCAAACCCAAAAGATTGGCTATGTATAAATTTTAGATCCAGCATGGTAACAGGCATTTCAGCCCACAAGCCCACGCTTCCCAATCACATCCCAGTATGTTTTGGAGGGTGGGAGGAAACTGGAGCCCCCGGGGAAAACTCATGTAGATACGGGGAGAACGTGCAAACTCCTTACAGACACTGCTAGATTCGAACCCAATTCTTGATTGCTGGTGCTGTGAAAACAGTCAAAACATTTATTCAAAGGTTATAATGTGAAATTTCTGTTCATTAAACAATTACAACCTACATTGTTTGACTGCATTTCAATCAAATGAATGATTACTGATTTCTTTAAAATCGTGAAAAACTTTCAAAATGCAAACTAAATTAGACATGAAAGGAGAGAGAATTTTTTCCTAATTTGCTATTGTTGAAGATCTTGTAATTGATTAAGATTACAACGAAACTCCTACTTTCAAAGGAGATAGGAAACAGCAGGCATGTCTTCGCTATTAAAACGGGAACAGATTTGTTTAATAATTTCTGATGGCGTGTGCAGAGATTGCGAGATGGCTACGGCAATGGAAGAGTTAAAATTGGAGAAAAAAAAAAATCGGTCAATTGAGACCTGTCCAAACTCTCCAGACTTTGCGTCACCTACGGCTCAGATTATGATTGAAGCAGTAAAAGAATGATCTAATTTATGTGATTCTGGCAATGAGATTCAAAAAATGTGTTTTCCCTCATCAGATGGTTTTGTTGAATAGCCAGATATTTAGTAACTTGTTCTGTTTACCCAGCTGTTGCCACAAGCCTGCAAGTGAGTTAACTACTTTTCAGCTGCAGAGACCAGAGGTCTGAACTGTTGCCTGAGGAAGCTCTAGACTCGTGAGGGATTCTGAAGGATCTTGAATGACACTGCCATCTAGTTGGCAACTTGTTGGGCAATGCTTTATTGAAGGAGGGGTGTACAGTTGCAGGAGGTGCCTCAAACTTTCATCAGACCATGAGATGCAGGGGCAATATTAGGGTATTCGGCCCAATAAGTCTGCTCCGCCATTCAAATCATCACTGATATATTTTTTTCCTCTCAACCTACTCCCCTGCCTTCTCCCTGTAACCTTCGGCACTCTTAGTAATCAAGAACCTATCAATCTCCACTTTACATACATCCATGACGCCTCCACAGCGGTCTGTTGCAATGAATTCCACAGATTCACCACTCTCTGGCTGAAGAAACTTCTCCTCATTCTGGTCTAAATGGACGTCCTTTAGAACAGACGTAGTGCCCTCAGCTCCTTGACTCTCCCGGTAACATCTTCTCCAGTGTCAAGCAGACGTGGCAAAGGGGAGGAGAAACTCGACCTGCCTCTTTCTATCCTGCTCCTGTCTCTCATCTTGGGGGAAGATAAAGAGGTCACCACAGTATGGGTTCGTACGCTCTCCATGTGACTGTGCGGGCTTGCCCCAGGTGCTCCAGTTTCCTCCCACATCCCAAGGACGTGCAGGTTGGGAGATTAGTTGGCTGGTGTGAGGTGCCCCAAGTGTGTAGGTGAGTGGTAGCACCTGAGGGGAGTTGATGGCAATGTGCAGAGAAGAGATTACAGGGAAAGCTAGTGGAGGAATGGAATTGCTCTCTGAGGCAGCAGGAACTGAAGCATCTCTTACGACATCGTAAGGGGATATGCAAATCACAATAACACGGTGCTGCTGCCTTACAACTCCAGAGACCCGGGTTCAATCCTAACCTTGGGTGCTGTCCATGCGGAGTTTGCATGATCACTATATGACTACAAGTTTTCCCTAGGTGCTTCATACAGCATGGCCAAGGGCCTTATTTGCCCATCCTGCCAATGCCACTGGTGACTCCTATCCTGGCCAATCCCTGTTACAGGATGAGATCAGGGCAACAGTGAGAGATGATGTAAGACCTAAGCAGCAAAATGTTGAATCCATCTGGGTAAAGATTAGGAACAGTAAAGGAAAAAAAAATCACTGGGAGTAGTTGTGCATAGGTCACCCAATAAAAACATTACAGTAGCACAGACAATAAACCAATGAATATTGGAGCCATGTAAAAATGGAACAGTTAACATGGGGGACTTTAACATGCACATAGACTGGGTTAATCTGATTGGCCGAGGCAATGTTGAGGAGGACTTCATAGAAATATCTTTCTTGAGTAGCATGTTACTGAACTTACAAGGGATTATGCTCCCTTGAATCTGGTCCTGTGCAATGAGACAGGTAAAATTAGCGATCTTGCGGTTAGGGTTCCTCTTGGAAAGAGTGATCATGGTAAGATTGAGTTTCTCATACAAATGAAGGGGACAATAGTTCAACCTAAAACCAGTGTCTTAAGGGAAACTACAAGGGAATGAGGGGGGAGTTGGCCAGGTTAGACTGGGAACATGGGCTATGTGGAGGGACGGTCGAGGAACAGTGGAAAACTTTCAGAGATTTTTCATGGTGCTCAACAAAAGTGTATTCCAGTTAAAAGCAAGGGCAGCCAGGCTTGGATAACTCACGAAATAAAGGAAGGCATCCAACTAAAAGCTCGTGCGTACAAAGTTGCCAAGAGCAGTGGGAAAGGAGAAGATTAGGAAAACTTTAAAAAGCAACGAAAAACTACAAAGTGACCAATAAAGGGAAGGAAGGTAGATTTTGAGAAAAGATGAGCACAACATATAGCCATATAACAATTAACAATTATAATACGGAAACAGGCCATAATCGGCCCTTCTAGTCCACACCGATTTAAGTGAACTCCATTAGTCCCACCTAACTGCTCCCTGCCCATAACCCTCCAACCCCCTCACATCCATGCATTAAAAACAGACAGTAAGTTTTTCTAATATAGAGGGAAAAGGTGGGTAGAGCAAAGGTTGGTCCCTTGGGAGATGAGAAAGGGGAAGTGATAGTGGGTAATGAGGAAATGACTGAGGCTTTAAATGACTATTTTGTGTCAGTCTTCAAAGTGGAGGACAGGTCCACCAAGCTAAAGACAGATGGTATCGATGTGATGGCAGGTGAGATTCTCGATGCAATACCTATGACTAAAGAGGTCGTACTGGGAAAACTTGAGGGTCTAAAGATAGACAAGACCCCTGATCAAGATGGAATACATCCCAGGATATGGAAAGAAATGGCAGAAGTTACCATAGAAGCTTTGGTGATAATTTCCCAAATTTCTCTGAACTCTGGGCAGGTCCCGGCACATTGAAAGACAGTGAATGTCACACCACCATTCAAAAAAAGACAGGGAACTATAGGCCAGTTAGTTTAATGTCTGTAGTTGGGAAAATGCTTGAAGCTGTCATTAAAGAAGAAACAGCGAGACATCTGGAGCAAAATGGATCCATCAGGCAGACGCAGCATGGAGTCAGCAAAGGTAGGTCATAGTTGACAAATTTACTGGAATTCTTTGAGGATATAATGAGCACGGTAAATCGAAGGGAGCAGGTGGACGTTGTTTTCTTGGATTTCAAGAAGGTGTCCAATAGGTGCTGCATTAAAGACATACTTAAGATGAGGATGGATAGAGTTGGAGGTGATATATTAGCATGGATAGAGGAATGGTTAGCCAATAGAAAGCAGAGAGTTGGGAGACAAGGGTTTTTTTCTGGTGGTAATTAGTGGTGAGTGGTGCACTGCAGGGATTGGTGCTGGGCCCGCAACTGTTCACGATGTGCATTAACAATTTGGAAGAGGGGACAGAGTGTAATGTATCTAAGTTTGCTGATGGCATTAAATTGAGTGGAACAGCAAATTGTGCAAAGGATATGGAGAGTCTGCAGATTGAGATATAGATAGATTAAATGAGTGGGCAAGGGTCTGACACATGGAGTACAATGTTGGCAAATGTGAAGCTATCTACTTTGGAAGGAAAAATGGAAGATCAGGTGATTATTTAAATGGCAAGCAATTGCAGCGTGCTGCTGAGCAGAAGGGCTAGGGAGTTCTTGTGCGTGAATCGCAAAAGGTTGGTTTGCAGGTGCAGCAGGCGATCAAGAAGGCAAATAGAATGTTGCCCTTTGTTGCTAAAGGGATTGAATTCAGGAGCAGGGACATTATGCTGCAACTGTCCAAGGTACTGGTGAGGCCGCATCTGTAGCACTGCGTGCAGTTCTAGTCTCTTTACTTGAGGACGGATGTACTAGCTTTGGAAGCGGTGCAGAGGAGGTTCACCAGGCTTTGGTGCTTTAACTTAAATTGTTACAGCTAAGGGGGGGGGGGGGTGGTCTTTGTTGGTTTCAGAGAGGGATATTTGTTGTTAATTGGACACACAAACTGATCTCCTTCAAGCAGTGTCTTACTGAAGAAACTTGCCCCCTCATGGGTTTTCCAAAAGATAACCTCTTCTTCCAGGTCACCACAGAGTTCTTTTTCCCCTATTTTAGAAGTACATTAACCAGCCACATCCTCTTGTAATTGACTACAAGGGTTTAGAATAGGCTGAACTCAGAACTCAAAACCCATCTTCAAATGGGGACTTACAGCAGGTCTGCAAAACTTGCAGTTTCCAACACCAATTTCTGCTGTAAACTGAAACTCTCTCCTTCTCACTCTCCAAAGAGAATAGCATGTTATTTTTCTCTCTGTTTATAAAACCACCTGACCCCTCTTAGAACAACAGACTTCAACCAGCTGGCACAGGCAAAAGATTAATCAGTTTCTTAGCCTGGACATCAGTGCCTTTAAAGACAATAGTCCATTTTGATTCCACAACATCAGCCCAATTAACACGGGTTTCATAGTCCCTCTTCAAAGTCACTTTAGACATGGAATCTCTGCTTAGGCATAGCTCTTGCATTTCAAATGAGATGTCCTTTGTGAAACGTTAATGTCTCTTGTGGAATGTGGAACTAATTACTAAACTAAACCCCTACAATCTATACCTTTTAAAGATATATTTTATCATAATTTTATTAGCCCATTCTGTTACACGCCAAAGTAATTTCATGGTGGAGGCTGAGGGAGCACTAGAGGTAAATCCCTGGACACTCAGTGACTCTGTGGGCACTCCACTCCCTTTTGCTTCTCTTTCTCTGACTGTAAGGGGCGCCGAGCAATGCTAATGGCGAATGTTTGGCTGCCTTATTGCGGCCAAGAAATAGTAGTGACTTTTAAGTAGTGACTTGAAGCATGAGAGAAAGTAAGAGAGAAATGCAGGAATAGAGAAATAGGCTGTGAAGAAGGAGTTTAGAAGGGGATTTGAAGGGAAGGCTTTAAACACAGTGGTGAATGTTTGGAATGTACTGTGAGAGGAGGAGGTGCAATCAGATACAATTACTACACTTACAAGAGGCAGTCTGACAGACCCTTGAATATGCAAGGTACAGAACAAAATAGACTTAATTCAGGCAATGGATTACTGATCTGCACAAAGGTCATCATTGACATGATGGGCTGAGGGGCCTGTTTAGGCCATGTAACCTCTGTGGGAAGAGATGGTTCTCATAGAACGAGGCTTGCGCTGATATAAATTGGAGTCAGATAGAGTGATTGATTTCTGGGCTGCGAATTCTTTTCAAGTTCAAAGGTGGCAGAAATCTCAATGGCCTGGATTGCATACATGAAGTCTGCAGTTTTGGTTCAGATTACCAATACTTCCACTGCTTTCTACATTTAAAAAAAAATCTTGACCCGATGATAGCTTCCTAATGCTGGAAGTCAGCAGCTAATTAGCCAGTTACTGCAAAGAAGGAAGCATCCTTTAAATCTCACATTTCCAGCATTTTTGCTCTCTTGCTAATTTCTGATAGTTATTCTTCCTCTTCCAATCACGTTTCCCCCAGACTTTCAATCTCTCTCTCTTTCAACTGGCTCCGTCACTGTTTGTGTCTTTCATTGTGTCTCTCTCAACCCTTCTCTCTCTTCATCCAAGTCTCTCCATGGTCAAAGACCCTTGCTCCCTGTAACTTCATATTTCAGATTTATTGTCAGAGTACATACAGGTACATGGCATCGCATACAACCCTGAGATTCCTTTTTCTGTGGGTGAGGCAGAATTACCACTTATTGTTAGTGCAAAAACAAACTGTACTCATCCTACACATGTTGTTGAGGAGTCTGATGGTGGAAGGGGTGCAGCTGTTCCTGAACCTGGTGGTGCGAGTCTTGTGACACCTAGACCTCTTTCCTGATGGTACCTGTGAGAACAGAGCGTGTGCTGGGTGGAGTGGATCCTTGCTGCTCTCTGACAGCAGCATTTTCGGGGGATGTTCTCAATAGTGGGGAGGGTTTTACCTGTGATGCTCTGGGCTGTGTGCACTACTTTCTGGAGTGCTTTACACTCAGGGGTATTGGTGTTCCCGTACCAGATCATGATACAGTTGGTCAGCACATTTTGCACACTCATCTGTAGAAATTTGCCAGGGTTTCCAAAGTCATACCAAACGTCCACAAACTCCTGAGGAAGTAGAGGTGTTGACTTGCTTTCTTCACGATGCCATTTGCTGGGACCAGGAACTTCATCTGGCTCTGATGAAAGGTTGATGAGATGAAACACTCACTGACCCTCACCATGGATGCTACATCTCCCCCCTCACTTCCATCCAGGAGCACTAAACATACTTCCAGGAGAGGCAGAGTTTTACCTTCACCTTGTTCAACCAAATCTGCTGCATTTGATGTGCTCAGTATGCATCAGTGAGATCAAGTAAAATTTGGGAGCCCTGAACTCTATCTGTGGGACCCGGTTACAGTGCCTAGTGCAATGGGTCTCAACCTTTTTCTTTCCACTCACATCCCACTTCAAGTAATCCCTATGCCATCAGTGTTCTGTGATTAGTAAGGGATTGCTTAAGGTGGGATGTGAGTGAGAAGGGAAGGTTGAGAACTACTGCTCTAGCCCCAGTTGTTACTGAAATATCTTTTTTGAGAAAAATTGTCATTTGCCAATTTCGTTTGGAGTTATGAAACCATGCACATAATGAGTCAATTAGGTACGATTAAAACAGTGGGTTTCATACTTTTTCTTTCCACTCACATTCCACCTGAAACAATCCCTTACTAATCACAGAGCACCAATGGCATAGGGATTACTTAAAGTGGGATGTGAGTGGGAAGAAAAAGATTGAGAACCACTGGCCTAGTAGCTAACCATTTTAATCTGATTAAGAGAGGCTGATTCAGAGTTAAGAGGTGGGACTGTTCCATTAGCAGGTGTGAAGGTTAAAATCTTGTGTTTTTGATTCTTAATTTTGTGCCTGTCTTTTTAAGAAAGACTATTCTTTGTAGTGTTACCATAGTGACTATGATGTAATATGTTGTAATATCCGAGCAGACTAAGAGCTTGCATCTCATTCTTCGACGAACTATGAAAGAGACTTGAGCTCGAGATAATTTTCTTATTTATAGTCTTATTTCTTCTTGTACATCTCTTTAAAGTTGAATATTGTTATATCTTTAATACAGCTTATGCTTTATTGATTCATCATTATGAAAGTCTTAATGCTAAGTTATGCAAAATGTTTATCTTTTTTATCAACGAGTTAAAGCTACTTAAAGCTGCATCTACAAAGTTTGGTTTATTGGATTAATATGTCCCCACGTTTCCTTGAAGATGACACGTTTTGAAATTAGGAAATACTAGAACCTGGAAAGTGTCGTATTTAGCAGGGAAGCCAGTAATGAATGCATAGATTTTAATTTATTGGTGGAAGGATTAGAGCAGATGTAAAAATAACTGGCAGTAAACAAGAAGTTTGCAGATGCTGGAAAACTGAAGCAACATGCAAAGAAAATGCTGGAGGAACTCAATGGATCAGGCAGCATCCACGGGAACCAAGTGAAGCACCAACATCTGCAAACGCTGAGATTGCAGTAAAAAGACAGAAACGCTGGAGGAACTCAGCCAGTTTCGCAGCGTCCGTCCGTAGGAAGTAAAGATACATTACTGATGTTTTGGGCCTGAGCCCTTCTTCAAGGAATAAACAAAGAATAGAAGGTGTAAGAATAAAGACTGAAGACTGGCAGGGGGTGGGGGAGTGCCTCCCAACAAAGGTGGTAATTGGATATGATAAGACGAAAGGTGAGAATGGATTTTGGCTCTAGGAAATGAGACAGAGGGAAGAGAGAGAGAGAGACTCACACACAGAGGGGAGACAGAGGGAGAGAGTGAGACAGAGGGGAGAGAGAGATGGGGAGAGACAGACAGACAGACAGAGGGAGAGAGAGAGATGGGGAGGAGGACAGAGTGAGAGAGAGAGAGCGCGCGCACTGAGGGAAAGGTAACACGATTGTCTGAGCTTTCCATGGCTGCTTCGTGACCTGCTGAGTTTCTACAGCACTTTTTTTTTTAAAGGGACACGGCACAGATAGAAGCCCACAAGCCCAATTCCACCCCTGACCCATACGTCTTTGGAACGTCGGAGGAAACCAAAGCACCCAGAGGAAACCCACGCAGTCACGAGGAGATGGTAAAAACTGTACGGATTCGAACCTGGGTCTCTGGTGCTGTAATAGCATTGTGCTAACCGCTGCACGGCACTCCTTCAGTGTGAATTGTAAAAATAATTATTTTTCTGAACGAGAGTGGAGTTCCAGTACTTGATGCTTGAAAGGGTGGTGGAGGCAGGGTTGGGATTAGCGTGTGAAGATACATAACTTCCATTGCTCTGGACCAACAGCCAGGAATTGGGATTAGCCTTGTCTCATGTACACAGTGGGCCAAATGGCCTCCATCTGACCCATAAAGCTCTGTGCTTCTGGGCAATAAATCAACAAGTGTCCACCCTACACCCTATCTGATCTGGCTAAGTGAAGGAGAATAGATTCTTCAAAAGGCGAGTCCGTTAGGATGCCTGCTGATGTTCCCTGCTGTAATCGAAGCTCTGTGATGACCAGCGATGACGTGGCGTCGACACCTGTCATTGGCGAAATCAGAGAACCGGCCCTTTAACGGAAACACTGCCAAAGGATGAAATGACAGGATTCTGGAGGAGTAACTTGTAAACCTCTCCGTTTTTATGACTTGCCGTCGACTTAACACAGGTTTCACCAAACATGGGAATAAAAGAGGGTTATAATGGACTGGTGGGAAATCTGAGGATTTGTAGTGCCCTTGTAGCTCAACCCCAAAATCACTCATAAAGCAGGCAGGTTTCAAATATCTCTCACTTCAAGGTCCCTCACCAAAAGTTATAATTGACTCTGGTATCAGTATACATGTTTTGTGACATCAGTTGGCCAGGCTAAAGACTTTTTTTTCCAAAACGAAGGAACAGGAGAGTGAGAAACAACTCTCAGCACTTTAAGTAGAAAATGCTTGGAATGCACAGCAGGTCAGGCGGGATCCACCGAGACACGCAAAAACTGCAGATGCTGGAATCTTCCGTGAACAAGGAGAAGCTGGAGGGACTTAGCAGGTCAGGCAGCGTCCGTGGAGACAAATGGACATTCGGCATTTCGGGATGAGACCCTGTGTTGAAATCAACATAGTCAGGGGCAATATCAAATTTAGAAATTTCTATTTATAAATTTCTACAGATGAGTGGTGGAAAGTGTGCTGCAGCACAGTCTGGTATGGAGACACCGATACCCCTGAGCGGAAAGGCCTGCAAAAGGTAGTGGACGCAGCCCAGGACATCACAGGCAAAACCATCGAAAGCACCTACAGGGAACGCCGCCGTCGGAGAGCAGCAGCAATCATCAAAGATCCACACCATCCAGCACGCGCTCTGCTCTCGCTGCTGCCATCAGGAACAAGGTATAAGAGCCACAAGACTCACACCACGAGGTTCAGGAACAGCTGCGGCCCCTCCACCATCAGACTCCTCAACAACAAATTCAATTTAAGGACTCTGAATTTTGCACATTATTGATCTTTTCTCTCTCTATAGTGCACAGTTTATTTCTATGTATTTGTTTACATGTGTATGTTGAGAGTTTTTGGTTTGCGCTACCAATAAATTGTGATTCTGCCTCGCTAGCAGGAGAAAGAATCTCATAGATATATGTGATTTCATGTATGTACTCTGACAAGGAATCTGAAATCTGAATCTGAATATTTTCACCATTAAACCTTATAAGAATGATTTCAAAGATATGGGGGGGGGGGGGTGGAGAGTGGGGCGATGGCTAAGCAAAGTCCAATAGGGTTGGAGAGGAAAGGAGAGTCCACTGGGAGATAGGGAGGCACAAGTTAGGGAGAACAGAAGCAGGTAAACAGTCAGATCAGCCATGACCTTACTGAATGGTGGAGCAGGCTCGACAAGCCAAATGGCCAACTGCTATTCTTGCTTCTTATGCAGGGTCTCAGTGTGAGATGTCATCCATTCCTTTGTCTCCACAGATTCTGCCTGACCACTGGGTTCCTCCAGCAGTTTATTTTGTTTGACCCAGTTTCTAGCACCTGCAGTCTCATGTGCCCTACGAATCTTTTCCTCCCCACACAATCAAGGGCAGTTGACACCTCTGCCACCAGATGGAGGTTAGCACCACTCAAGGCCATGAGAATAATCCACCTTTGTAACTGCATTGAAGGTGTGACCGCAATAGAAAAGCCCTCTTGCCTAGAAACTGAATGCACAGAGCATGGCCTGAATGTGGGTTGTGTGATTTGAGATGACCCCAGAGCTTAACACACACGAACAAGCCAAGTTATCTGGTCTGCGTGGCAGTTGTCCTGGCCATGGTCCTGACAGATTTCCATGTAAACCCAGATGAAAGTGCAGATCTCAGCCTGTGGAGCCCAGCCCCAGGACCTTGTCTCAGCCTGTCACACACCCTACTGTCCCTGTTCAGGGGCAAGCTACATAACTGAGACTTGAAGGATCCCGACACTGTGTGATGAGGTCAGCAGTCAGGAACATCAAAGATCTTGAGCACAAGGGTGGTTCATATTGGCTACGAGCAGGTGGGGCTTTGATTGGTTGTCTTTGTGATTTGGGTTTGGAAGATCGCTGGGTGGGGGTGGGGGGTGGGTTCCAGACCTGATTGTGGAGTTGGGGGTTGGACTTGGATAGGCTGTAGTTAGCTCAGGTTTTGGTTGAGGGCTTTGATTGTACACCCCTAGAAGACCGCTGCCTCCTCTCCCGGCCACCTCCGCCGTTCTGGGGAACAAGCGGGTAAGTGGAGCTGATCGGTCACAATCTCATTGAATGGCAGAGTAGGTTCGATGGGCCAGATGCCTGACTCCTGCTCCTATTTTCTTGTGTTCTCACGAACCCCCAGCTCGTGCTCAAATCCTGAGCTCCTATACATTCCATAAATCACCTTTCCACTCAGCTAAGGCCAATACCCTGTTTACCCCAATTATCCGACTCCCATTCTGACCTCTATAGAGATTGGCTAACCCAATGCTCTTATTAAAAGCACAGAATGCTGGAGGAACTCAGCAGATTTTGCAGTGTCCACAAGAGGTAAATATCGCCTGAGTCCTTCTTCGAGGTGGCATCACAGTGGTACGGTTGCCGCAGAGAAATGGATCGAAGGTCAATCCACAGGACCATAAGAGTGGCAGAGAGGATCACTGGAGTCTCCCCCACCCCCTCCCCATCGACGTGATCAACCAGGATCATTGTCTGAAAAGGGTGCTCAAAATCATTGAGGATCCCTTCCACCCTGCACACGGCATCTTTCAGCTGCTCCCATCGGGAAAGAGATCCAGGAGTCTCAGAGCCAGCACCACCAGGCTGAGGAACAGCTTCTTCCCACGGGCAGTGAGAATGCTGACCGACCAAAGGAACTGCTCCCACTCACCATCCGAGATAGTCATGAAACAATATTTATTTATTTATATGAATACTTGTCTTGCATATGTATTGTTTGTCTGTGTGTGTCTTATGTCTGGTTGTATGTCTACGTGTTTTGCACCGAGGACCAGAGAACGCTGCTTCGTCGGGTTGTACTTGTGCAAACTTGACTTTTATCCTACTACATTTCCCGGCGACGCTTATTAAAGCATCTTAAAAGTTTACAAGATGATTTTACAGTAATATTATCCTTAGAAGGAAGCTGCAAGAGAAATTGCTCTGTTATTTTGGGGAGCCTTTAAACTATTTAAGGTCAGAAGGCATCACCTCTGTCAAAAGACTGGGTGAGGAATTCAATCTGAGTGTATTTAGGATTTAGATGATGGTATCGGTGACAGAAACTCTATACTAAAGGCATTCATGAATTAACTAAAGCAACAGCCATCAGGTGGCAGCAATCAATAATAGAGCCAGTACCGCTTGTACCTTCAGGCTCCTGTACCTCACTACTACTTCAGGAAGGAGGTACAGAAGCCCGAAGACAAACACCCAACAGCACAAAAACCCCTCCGCCATCAGATTTCTGAATGGACTCTGAACCACAGACACTGCCTCACTCTTAAATTGAGACGGTTACAGGCCATTTCAGCCCATGAGTCTGTGCCGCCCAATTTACACCCCATTATCCTACGCCCTGGTACGTCTCTTCCTTTGAACTTATTTTTTTTATTTTCAAAATGTAATTTCTAGCAATTTTTGCACCTGTGACGCTGCTGAAAAACAATGAATTTCGTGACACAATTTCACGACAATAGATGTTGATCCTAATTCAGGAGTCCTCATTATCTGGTCATTATATAAAGACGTTGCCTATTTTAGGTTTGGTCCACGGAGTATCCTTAACTGCAAGCGATTCTGGTCAGGGATCAAATAGAGCACGTGATGCTGGAAAGACTTACATTTACATTGTGCCCTTTTATTATGCCAGTTAAGTTCTTTACAGTTGGAGAAATATAGATGTTGTGGCGTGGACAACACAGTTCCTGCACAATGACCAGGTACCCTGAGGAAGCAGGGGGGTAAGGGGTGGAGGGGTAAATAAAGAATGCAAAGAAATCCAGCACTTGCTGGTAACCATGACATGGGTACATTCTGCAGGGCTCCCCTGAAAGGTTACCAGTAGCTGCGAGAATAGCTGCTGTCGCTTCTCATTGGGAGATGTTGCAGGTTAGGGAGGTGCTGTTGCAGCAGATCCAGCGACTGACTTCACATTTCTAGTTTCCCTTACGACGTGGAAGGCCCATCCAGACCATGCCGTCTCAATAATTATCATGCATTGTCCTTGCGTTTCCATCAACCTTGCACCGAGGATCAGGGAACGCTCTTTCAATGGGTTGCAATCAGATGACAGTAAACTTGTCAGTTGGGAATAATCTTTTTAAATTTAGACATACAGCACAGAAACAGGTCAATTCGGCCCTACAAGTCCGTGACGCCCAATTTACACCCCATTAACCTACAGCCCGGTACGTTTTTTTGAAGGGTGGGAGGAAACTGGAACCCTCAGAGAAAACCCATGCAGACACGGGGAGAACGTACAAACTCCTTACAGATAGTGCAGGATTCGAACCCAGGTCCGGTCCTGATCACTAGCACTGTAAAGGCGTTGCACTAACCGCTGCGCCAACCATGCCACCACTTTGCGTGGCATGTAGAGGAAACCTTGTGATTCCCCAAAGGGAGGAATGTGCAGACTCCACACAGTCAGCGCCGGAAGTCAGGATCGCACCTGGTTCTCTGGAGCTGTGCGTGGATCCCCCACGCAAACCATTTCAGGAGTGGCGATGAAAATGCTGAAGAAAGCCCCCTCCCAATACAGTGGGCCTTGGCTGCATTGCCATTGCCAGGCATTTCAGCCCAAGCCGTCCAATCCCGTCCACACTTCCCTACACCTCAGATCCTTGCTGAGATATTTCTGCACTGACTGCAGCAGGCAACAATGTCTTGCCAGAGATCTGTACTATCTTGTGCTTATAATCAGTTCATTTAATTCCCCTCCATCCTCTCAGTATTGATGGTTGCTAAGGGATTATTCCTGAGCAACCAAGCAGCTCCAAAGCTACCATGTCCACGGGAAGGTTATTGGTCAATGAAATGAATAATTTAAGAAGCAATGCCTTTGGTCTATTGGCTGGGATATGGGGAGAGAGTGCTGCAAAGTGGCGAATCTGGTCAAGCCAGTGCCTCATAACTCCAGTTCCATTCTGACCCTGGGTGCCCCTTTGTGTGGAGTTTCTACATTCTCCCTGTGACCTCCCACATGCCACAGACATGCCTGCTGCGTTCACTAGCCATTGTAAATTGCCCAAAGTCAAATCAAGTCAAATTTCTGGTCATCTGATTGCACAAGTACAAACCGACGAAACAAAGTTCTCCGGTTCTCAGTGCAAAACAGGCAGACACATTGGTCGTTCAGCAGTCTCACTGCCTGTGGGAAGAAGCTGTTCCTCACCCTGGTGGTGCTGGCTCTGATACTCCTGCATCCCTTTCTCAAATGGAGCAGCTGAAAGATGCTGTGTGCAATGTGGAAGGGGTCCTCAATAATTTCAGACAACATCGATTACATCAATTGTGGAGGGAGGGGCAGGAGGGAGACTCCACTGATAATCTCTGCCACTCTATTGGTCCTGTAGATTTTCCTCTGATCCATTTTTCCGTGGCAACGGTACTGCACTGTGATGCGGCCGGCCTGGACACTCTTGATAGCACTCCTGTAGAAGTCTGACATAATGGTAGGCGGTATCCTTGCCCGCTTCAGTCTTCTCAGGAAGTGCAGTCACTGTTGCGCCTTCCTAACAAGTGAGGAGAGCTTGTGTGTCCTTGATAGGTTACTAGTTCAAGGAACTTGGTGCTCTCCCCTCTCTCCACTTACAGAGCTGCTGATGTGCGGTGGAGGGAGGTCATTCCTGGTCTGCCTGAAGCCCGCGATCATCTCCTTCGTCTTGTCCACATTAAGACTCAGGTTGTTACTCTTGCACCATATCACGAGATTTTCCAGCTCCTCTCTGTAGTATAACTCATCGTTGTTGCTGATGAGGCCAATGGCTGTTATGTCATTTACAAACTTGAGTGGGGAGTGGGCATGCGATTGTAGGGAGAATTAAAACAGGATTAATACAACTGGGTTCCGGATGGTCAGTCAGGATTCCATGGGCTGAAAGAGCTGATTCAACACAGCACCCCTCCCCAGACAGTTGTTGACCCAGATGAGCCCATCACAACACCCCCCATTCCCCCCCCCATAGACTCTTTCTCCACCTCCCCATGTCTCGGGAAAGAGGCAAAAATATTAAATAATCCACCCCATCCCTGTTATACTCTCTTCTCCCTCTCCTTTGAGCAGAAGGTAACATGGACTAACTCTAACTGTACTTTTGTTAATGTGGTGAAATGTAATTACACCACTAGGTCACCCGGGGTCATCCCAGTGACCTTGTATATAAAGCCTTCCAGGTTCCTCTTGCAGAGAGACCTCTTATTGTACATATTAGTTTATTAAAGCTGTCTTATACTCCCACTGCTGGTACAGTTAATACTCCAGATTATTTTGTTATCATGTAATAAAACAGAAAATGTGATATTACACAAAATTTCCTTTGATCTACCAGAAAGATTCGCCATCAGCAGTAATTGCCCAGTGTCCTTCACAGCCAGAGAAAGAGAAGCTAAAGAGAGTCCCCCCAGAGTCACTTCGGTCTGAACCTTCAGCAACTTGAGCTCCAGACGCACACCTCTGACACGATCAGAAAGCCCCTAGTGCCCTCACGCATCTCAGTTCTGTTACCCCTTTTGCCAGTCTCCAGCAGTACGCAGCTTGGCCTCGACCGCAGTCGCCAGCAGCCTGAGCGGGTGCCTCGCCTCGAGTCACCAACAGCCAGCCACCACCTGTGTGTTCTTCAGCCGCAGAGCCCCTCATTGGTCCACTGCCATGGTCGCCGTCTTCTTTGCTTCTCCTTCTCAACCCTGCCCTGCTCCAGGTCCTCCACTTCCCTGGAGTCTGCACTCCCTCGAGGTTGCTGCCCTTCAGAGGCATCGCCATCTTGGGCTAGACCCATGGTTGTGGGATTTTAAATTAACCCACTGTCGGCTCCTTTAACAGGCTGTTTAAAGCCTGTACGGAGCCTACAGCAGACGGACTGGGGAGTTGGAACCTGAAGGTCTGCACCATTGGAATTTTTGTAACACTGCCCCCTTCACTGCTTCAAATCTCTATCTATTATCATTGCACTTGATGGTGTGTGTGAAATCGAAGCTTTTTCACTGTGTACTTGACAATAAACAATTCAATCAAATTCAATCACATAACTGTTTTTCTTCACACTACAGAATTGAAATGTGACACTTCTTTCCTTCCAGTGAAACTTCTTAATGTCTATTGTTTCCGGACTCTCAGGGCACTTCCTTATGTGATTCTTTCTGTCCTGCTCTTCGGTGTTGGTTCTAATGATACCATTCCCACTGCTGCACTCCTTCTGTGATATTCTGGGGAAACCCTGGCCATGTGGTCTTGTGTTGGGCATTCCCAGTGCAACGTGGTCTAAAGCGCAAAGCTCCCATGAGGCACGCAAATAAATAAATTATCTACGTGGGTCTTTGCCTATGGCCCCTGCATTGAAACTACCTCCAGAATCCATGTTTTTAATTTGCCCATCCCCTGCGTCAGACTGCGGCAAACTTCTACAGATGTGTAGTGGACAGTGTGTTGTCTTTGTCTGATAACTGGGCCAGAGCCCACCTCACTGACAAAAGACAAAGGAGGGAAAACCCAACACCCAACCCCAACCAACCAATTTTCCCTTGCAACCACTGCAACCGTGTCTGCCTGTCCTGCATCGGACTTGTCAGCCACAAACGAGCCTGCAGCTGATGTGGACATTACCCCTCCATAAATCTTTGTCCGCGAAGCCAAGACAAAGAGGTATAGTAAAGGTATACTGAGGATAAAAGATTGTTTTTTAGGATCTTTTTAACTTTTGGGCAAAATATAATATACAAAATAATACAATTTTTCCACATCACCAATTAAAATGGTAGTTAAAAAAGAAATTTGGAACAGATTTGAGACTCCTAGAACAAAGTCAATTTGAAGGTATAATAACAAATGCACTTATTATTAAGAAATATGTATATAAAATTGCAAGAAACGACAAAGAAAAAAGATTTATACCAATCAAAATTACGGTGGGATAGAGATTTAAATATACAAGTTCAAGAGGAAATATGGTCAAAATTGTGTCAAGAGAGTGTTACATATACAGTTAATGCCAGATATCAAATGGTTCAATATAATTTTCTTCATCAATTATACTATACTCCACATAAATTAAATAGATTTAATTCTAATTATTTAGATAAGTGTTTTCGATGTACCAAGGAAACGGGGACTTTTCTACACTCGGTACGGTCCTGTGAGAAAATGGAACAATTTAAGTGTATTGCTAGCACAAATTCTGAAGGTAAAGATACAAAAAAGATCCAAGAAAATTTTTATTTGGGAATATATATGAAAAAGATACAAAACTGAAATTGGACAAATATCAAGAAAATTTTTTTAAGTATAGCGACTGCAAAGAAATGTACAGCGGTAATGTGGAAAATGGAAAATGTGGTATTATTAGGGACATGGCATATTAAAATGCAAAATTGTATACCTTTATAAAAAATTACATCTAGTTTAAGAAATCGAGTTGAAAACTTATAAAATTTGGAAACCATATATGGATTTTATGAATAAAATTCCATCCACCTTTTCCAATTTACTCACCTCTCTCAATTAGAAGCTCTAAAAATAATCAATGAATATTATATATGCTAAATAGTATTATATAGGTAGAAATAGGTGTTCTTTGTCTTCCTTTTTTTTTCTTCTTTCTTTTGGGAGGAAGTTGGAGGAAAAAAATGTTTGTATCATTTTGTATGACTTACAATAATGACTGCATTATTGAATTATTTTTTATATTGATACAAATGACAAATAAAATTTAAAAAAAACAAATGAAGGCAGGATTGACAGCAGGTACTGATGCATCTACGTGGAGCGCACGTTTGCCCATGGTTCTCCTTGGTGTTAAGGCAGATCTTGGATATTCAGTGACAGTTAGTACAGGAGTTTGCGATTCTGAGTGCACGCACAATGCTTTAAGATCCAGTCTTTGGGAAAACATGAGTTTATTCCAACCTACTCCTATGTAGCAGGCGTCACCTGCAGTTTACGTGCCGAATAATTTTCAACACTGTACTCGGCACGATGCTGTTCGCAAACCACTTCGGCCCGTTTACAATGGTCCTTTTCAGATCTTATGACACTACCCAAAGACTTGCGAGCGACAGAAGTGGAAAAGCTGACATGGTCTTCAAGGACAGGATGAAGCTGACTTATATCGACGGTCCATGTTCTGCATTGGAGCCAGAGTCAGAGGACTAGTTGGACAGTGCATCACCTGTCTTGTACCATTGTACGAGATCAGGCTGAACTGTCAGCCCTCTGGACCGATACGCAGCAGGACAGTTCCAGTCAGTTGCCTCTTTGCATGGCTTGGAGGCTGAAGGGGGCTGTCGCAGTCATGTACTTACATTCGTCGGGATGCCAGCCACCACTGATGACATAAGCGAAGCACCCAAATAAAAAAAAGTAAGAGGGGAGGAGCATGGTCGCAAAGGCAGGAGGTAACAGGTGGAGAAGGTAGGGAAGGCACAACAGTAAGCAGGGAGAGGAAGGATGGCGAGGTGAATAGAGAGGGAAGGAGGTGGAGAGCTGAGAGAAAGAATACAGGGAAGATAAGGGAGGGAGAAAGGAGAGCAGGTCGCCAGAAACTGGAAAATTTGATGTTAATGCCCTCTAGTTCAGGGGTGTCAAACTCAAATTCACAGAGGGCCAAAATTAAAAACTTGGACTAAGTCGTGGGCCAAACTAAATATTTATTGAAAATTTTCAACAACATCTGCATGTTTTCTCTTCTTTCAACATATGTAATGTTAAACTTTTTCTTATTAAAATAAATGTTTAATAATAGTTTTGGTTAAACTCTTTCCAGAAGAAGTATTAACAAATGAGAAATAAAATATTCAATAAATAAAATTTCTCTATAGCCTTTAAGCTCCTTTTAAATGTATTTTTTTTCACAAGCCAACAAGTCAAAAAAATAACAACTTGCTTCAATGAAAATCCAATCTTTCAACTATGAACAGTCCTAAGTGAACCAAAGAAAATATTAATCCAAGCTTAGCTTGCTACACTGTGATTTACTCTGATGCACCTGGGTCTAAACCAGATACTTGGCATCTCTTAGATGCAAGTTCATCAAACTCTGGGCTCAGAGTTTGCCTCCCACCTGTCTTGAAAGGTCCTGTTTTCTGTCTTTCGTTTGGCCATTTTTCGTAAGGGGTTTATTACATGTGAGTTGGGTGACAGGTCGCAGATGCCAATGAAAGTAAAGAGAAGAGGTGGGGGTGATTAGCGGGCTGACAGGCCAGCGCCAACGCATTTGCAAAGCATTCTGGGATTTGTAGTATTAGCTGTGCATGCGCTATACTGGCGCGGCGGCCAGTGGGCCAGCTCTAATACATATTTGATATGATCTTGCGGGCCAAATATAATTATATCACGGGCCAAATTTGGCTCGCGGGCCTGAGTTTGACATGTGTGCTCTAGTTGGAGAGTGCCCAGACGGAAAATCAGGTGTTGTTCCTCTCATTTACGGGTGGTTATGGTGGGATAGTACATGAGGCCAAGGACAGACATGCGTACGGGAGTGTGACACAGAACTGAAAGGGTGGACTACTGTGAGTTCTCTGTCACTGGTGTGGAGACAGTGAAGATGCTCAGCAAAGTGATCTCCCAGTCTGTGCCCAGTCTCTCTGATATGGAGAAGACCACAAAGGGAGCAATAGATGCAGTCAATCAGTCCTGCAGATACACGAATGAAGTGTTGCTTCACTTAAAATGCCTGTTTGAGGACTGTGGTGAAGGAGGGGGAGTGGGCGCAAGTGTGGCATCTCCTCCAGCCACAGGGGAAGGTACAGGGAGGGACAAGCAATTGGTAGGAGGGATGAATACACGAGGGAGTCACGGAGGGAGCAGTCCCTACAAAAGGCAGAGAGGTGAGGAGAGGGGAAAATGTGTCTGGTAGTGGGATCCTGTTGTAAGTTCTGGAAATTCCAGAGAATCTTATGTTGGATGCGGAGGCTGGTGGAATGGTAAGTTGCAACACCAGTGATTTACTCCAGCTTATAAGCAAATAAAGAATGCACTCACTCATTTCTTTCAGCACATCATGGTCTGCTTTCTTTCACTGCAGACACAACATTGCATTCCTCACCTCCCCAAACAGCTCTGACCTTCTCAGTGGCTCACTGCCACACGGGCAATCCTGACGCTCTCACTCTCCTCCTGCGTCTGTGATCCATCACCCCTGTACTGGCGCTGAACACACCTGCTGAACTTTTAACTTGCCTAAGCAAGAAAGCTTTTCATTGTATCTCGGTACATGTGAGAATAAACAATCTAATTTGGTTTAGCCAGTCTAAAAGGGCGACACAGTTAGCATAGCAGTTTGTGCAATGCTTTTACCGCCTCAGCGACTGGGGTTCGAATCCAGTGCTGTCTGCAAGGAGTTCCTACGTTCTCCCTGTGTCTCCGTGGGTTTCCTCAGGATGCTCCAGTTTCCTCCCACCCTTCAAAACGTATGGGGGCTGCAGGTTAATTGGGTGCAACTGGGCGGCACAAGCTCTTGGGCTGAAAGGGCCTGTTACGGAAAAAAAATTAAAATTCTAAATGACAGTAACTTGCCTCCAGCGTAGGAATACGTCTTAAGGCTGAGCCAAATCTAGCCCATCTCTGCCCATTTACTGTCATCCGTGACTTCATTCTCTCAAATCACCCCAAACAAGAGTGCCTTTAACATTCACTTAGCTGAAGACATTCTGATACAAAGACAGCTCTCCTCAGTGGCAGTGTAATTTATATTGAGGTCATTATCATGGACACAGAATACGTCTCTAACACACTGTAACGATTTATTGATTGAGCGTAGGCAGATGGAATACAGAATTAAAACCCAAGCCCTGCAGCCCCTGCACAAGCCTCCGCTCTCTGCTAATCCGAGTCTCTCCGTGTTGTGGGAGAGCGAGCGGCCAGCTGAAGTTTTGTCAGAGGCACCAAATGGACAATTGGATGCATTAAAGCCAGTCGTTTAAGTGGCCCAGCTGCTCAAACAGGTCTTCCCCCGGGGATGTGACCGGCTGGAGAACTCATTTCCCCTCAGGCCTCTCGCTGCCTGATGAACAAGCAAAATCAGCTCCAAACGGGGGGCGCCCGTCTGCAAACGCTGCTTCTTCCAGCGTGTTGGTGGTTGGCCGCCAACCTGGGCGATCTCTGCAGGAGATAGGAGCACCCGTTCCCTACTTGCAGCCGTCCGTCAGCTATTTCAGGCCAGGCTATGACGTGGAGATGGGTGGTTCACAGAATGGCATGGTACCAGTAAAACAATTTTCATATTTGGAAAAAGGTTCTTTCAAATAAAACGGAAGGCCTAAATTTCTATAGCCCTTTTCCCCTGCATTCCAAAGCACTTGGCAGATGATAAAGTTTTGAAGTATATTTTATGATGTAATGCAAGAAATCTGGCAGCTTATTGACTGCAAGACCCCCACAGAACAATGTGATAATCCTTATATTGATAGAAGAATAAACATTGGTAGATAAAATTGGAGGGCATAGATCTAGGATCAGAGATAACAGATTCAGAGCGGATCAGAAGGGGAACTTTATTGCCCAGACCTCGGTGAGTACCTGGAACAGACTGCCTGAAAAACAGGCGGAAATAGGGTCACCTACAGCATTTTAAAAATATTTAGGTGAGATACAGAAGGGTGCATACATACTTTTGTATGTGTTTCACTCCATACTTGGCCCCTATGCATTCCATGTGATTGTGGTTGATTTTAGCTCAGTTCCTCTTTCCAGCTTGTTCACCAGAACTCTTGACGTCCCAGGAGATTAAGAATCTAATTCAATACGCAAAGTGCTGGAGAAACTCAGCAGGTCACACAACATCCATAGGAAACAAAAGGCAGTCGATTATGATTTTTTTTTGTTTTTTTACACAGAAATAAAGGAAAAATTCCATAAAAGAGTTGCATACTTACCTCCGGACTGGTAGTTTACACAGCACTTTTCCTAAGCATTTTTACACTGCCTTCCTGTGCTGCTGAGTTTGTTTTAGGGTGAATGTCAGATTCATTAGCCCAGTTTCTCATGGAGTGCCTGCAGTCAATTTAGACTGCAGCCGCTCTGTAAAAATGGAATGGAATTCAGCAAATAAATTGTCGGACATTTTTACATTGCCAGCGGAGCAGAAAATCTGCGCAAATATTCTGCTTCTCAGCGATTGTGTAAAAGTGCCTGTTGTTTTGGGTCTGACGAAGGGCTCAGGCCTGAAACGCGGACTGCTTTTTACATCCTGTGGATGCTGTGTGACCCGCTGAGTGCTTCCAGCAGGTTTGTGCATTGCAGCTGTTTACATGACCTAGTGGATCTTTATCATTGTGGATTACTTATTCCCTGTGTGTCTTTCAAGATGATATAACTGTAATAGTTTTGGTAACCCCAAATTCTCTGAGCCAATGAATCACAACCTGTGTTTAGATAGAGACAAAATCTTACATATCCTTGGATAATTCAATTTAGCATCAACAGCTGACAATCCATTTCTGTCCCTGTAGCAGAAACCTTAGGGAAATGACAAGTCTTCCCACAAGTTGCGGTTTGGACCAGGGACAGGCGAAAGGATGTGCGATTTTGTGCTTCAAATCCACTTCCTCATCCCTGGGTTCTCTCAGCATTCAACCCCAGTTTCTTGGTCAATAATCCAGGCCTCAGGCCCCAGCACCATAAACACAAAAGACTCAGACTCGAGAAATGAGGGGCCTGGCTTCTGAGGAGAGTTTCAGTACTATACCCACAGGAGTTTAGATGGATAAGGGGAGATCTTGTGGAGAGATACAACATTATGAAAGGAATAGATTAACTGGAAATAAAATAAGTTTGTTTCCACTGGCAGGTGAGACTAGAACTAGGGGACATAGCCTCGAGATTCAGGGAAGTAGATTTAGAGCAAGAAGGAACTTCTCCCAGAGACTAGTGAATCTGTGGATTCTCTGCCCAATGAAGCAGCAGAGAATGGATTTAAGACACAAGGAGATAGATTTTTGAATAAGATGGGAATTGCAAGTCATGGGAAACAAGCAGGTAGGTAGATCAGCTATTGATCTTGTTGAATGGTGGAGCAGGCTCGATGGGCCAGATGGCCGACTCCTGCTCCTATTTCACATGTACTCCATTCCTCACTCCGCATCTGAACAATTTAGTTTCTGGGCAGACAGCAGTAACTAATGACCCAAATTCAAGACTGGCCCTGTCAGTGCCCAAATATTTCTTCCAGGTTCATGCTGCAAGTGGTTTTAACCCTGAACCTCCCTCTCTGCAAGAGATTATGTTATCTTGAATAAATGTCAGTATCAGCTGACTGGAGAGAGGGGGATAGGATACAGGAAATGTTGGGGGACTTGTGGAGGAGTATTTGGAGGATATTGGAGTTGTGTCAGAAAGTACAATCTGGTTTCAAATGTTCTATCCTGTTGTCAGCAATTAGACTGATGTGTGTTAATTATTCAAAGCACCAGCTGCTAAACAATCTGTCGCTGTGAAGATCCAGCAAGTGAACTGCTAATCTGAGGACATGATATCTAAACCGTTTCTTCACACCTGCGACCCCCTTCATGGAAGGGAGGGGTTAACACTTGTTCGAAAGGAACCAAAATGCCTAGAGAGTAAAAATGAGCTTGAGGGTTTGATTCAACTCTCATTGAACTTATGACGGCACTTTCACGGTGAAAATAAAAGGAAATCGGCATTAAAATGTGGCAGCATCTTCCAGAAACTTCCAGAATGTGGCATTCTCTTCTCAGAGAAACAGCAGAGGCTGGCTCATTGAATGCATTTAAGACACAGAGAGGGGGGGTTTGGGGTGATGGGGTACAGGCAAGTGAGTGGAATCGAGTCCACAAGTAGGTTCTCACTGAATGGAGAGGCAGGCTGGGTGGTTAGGGGGTAACAGGGTACTGGTTAGTGCCAGCGACCCGGGTTCGAATCCCGCGGTGTCTGTAAGGAGTTTGTACATTCTCCCCATGTCTGCGTGGGTTTCCTCCCACACTTTAAAACGCATGGGATTTGCAGATTAATTGATGTATTTGAGTGGCATGGGCTGGCAGGTCGGAAGGACCTGTTACTGTGATTTCTTATTTCTTCTGTACTACAGACCTGAAACACAAGTTCAAATTCCACCACACCGCCAGGGAATTTGTATTCAAGTAAATAAATAAATACTGGATATTTTTTTTTTAAAAAGCCAGTCCCAATAGTTGGTTTGTTGCTCCAACGTAGTACAGAGTAAATCTGCCATTCTAACCCTCCGAATGCTCCAATTTCCTCCTATATCTCAAAGGAGTACATGATGTAAAGTTAATTGTCTCTTGGAAATTGCCCTTAGCATGTAGGTGAGCAGTCGAACCTGATGGGAACATGGGGAAAATAAAATGGGATGGATGTCGGGTTGGCATCAATGGGTGTGTGATGGTCAGTGCAGTCTCGGGCGGCCAAAGGGCAGTGTCTGTGCTGTGTAACTCCACCAAGAGCTGATCTTTCTCCTGCTGATTTGACTCTGTTTGGAGTTACTTGGAGCATAGTGCAGGAGAGGATTGAGAGGTCCGCTGGTAATTGTCCTCCATTGGATCTCAACTTGCAGCACGTCCACGAGAGTCCAGGAGTTCTGATCAGGCATTGGCAGAACTTCCCTCTGGAATCCACAGGGTGGCAGACAGGCTGCTGATCTTGGGCTGTGGTTAAAATGGTGTGAGGTGGTCTTGAGACGTGGTAGCCAGTGAGTATCTAATGCTGTTACAGAAACCACCCCCCCCCCCCCCCCCCCACCGCCAAGATGCACTGAATCACATGAGCAGCAAAACAAATGGAACAATAAAAAGTTTGGAAAAGAAAATGAAGGGGAATATAAGTGGAGTAACAATTATTGCAGCCTTGTCCAATTCTGGATGGCTAAATCAAATCCCTCGGCAAAATGAAATGTAAAATTAAACATCAGGCTGAAACTGCAATCTTTTCTTTGCACATATTTCATCTGTTGAACTATTTATATTGCAGAGAGTGAAATGCAATGTTTCTATGGAAACCACATGACTTATTAACTGTCTTTAAGTGATGAACGAATAGTGTTCACAACATTTCAATCCACAGGTTTTGATTTCATTTTCATATCCAGAGATTCTGAATACATATATTATCGCATAGATCTATTATAAAGGCTTGGGGTATCCCTGCAGAGAGTTGAACAGGTGACTGATATATAGGAAAGGGTGAGGAGAGATCACGGCTCTGACTGTGGCCTGCTAACAACATCAGAGAATGGGTGTCTGTATCCTATGGGACATTAAATTCTCACAGTTCTCAGAGAAGAATAAATGAAGTTAGTACAGTGACATTCCTCCACTCAACTTATTTCCTGTTGTAAAGGAGGAAATGGGGACCCTTCCCTCTTCCGGATGGTGGTAAACCTACAGAGATTTCTGGCCCTGAGAGTGGATCTTTAGTTATACTGATATATTTATATACATAAATATATATTTATGTATATAAATATTTGAAGGATGGAGGAGTGGTGGGTTACAGAAGAGGAGTTGAGGCCAGCACAGACCAGCCCTGATCATATTGAACTCCACAAAGATCGGCTTCTGTTGTTCAAACCATCATTGTCACCTCTCACCTTGGATAGAACAAAGAACAAAGCAGCATGGGAACAGACCTTCGGCTGAGGAGTTCATGGACAAGGTGGGGTGGGGGGGTGAAATAGGGAGGGGGTGCTGTCAAGAGGGAGGGAGGGTAAAATCTCTGTGTGTCTTTACAGGGCAAACAAAACTCAGGTTGTGCATTTATGTACATGACAATAAAGGAGAGTTGAATCTTGATAAATTTAACAGTTATAGTAAAGGGGATAAACTAGTGAGAGAAAAGCATTACATTGCTGAAGTTGTAGCGGGCTGTCAAATGCGCCACGCTCGAAGTGGTGACCCGACACCGGGAGCCCGTGGCCTTCACCGCCGGCCGAGATGGGCTACGCACTTCGAAGTCGGCACCCGACTCAGCAGCACACGGCTTCAGCGCCCCACTCCAATGGGTTGGCCAGCAGCAGCCAGTCGGGGAGAGCTAGGGAAGCAGCCAAACCCGGGGATGAGAGGGGGTCACTGACTGGCTGCTCCCCAGATAGCAGAAAACAACCAATCCCAGGAAGCGGATCATAATGCCACCAGTTGGGGGGGCATGATGACATCAGAGACGAGCTTCTGAGCCCTTCATAAGCAGAGCTGCCTGCACAAAGAATCAGTGTTGAATCCACTTGAGTGTAACCTCTCCAGTGGTAGCGGGTGCTCAATGTAAATAAAATGGGAGCAGCTTTGCACAAAGCCGAACCAGAGTGCAATTCAGGAAATTTTGTATGCTTGCTTCAGATTAATAGTGCACCGAGTTGTGGCTGATCTCAGTAAATATTCTGCTCAAGTGCCTGTCTTCAGGGAAGGGCTTACTGGAGATTCAAGTCTGTACTCAGAGGGATTGGAGCCCTATGGCCAGTATGTGTTTAATGGACCTCATATTTATCTATTTGCATTGAATGATTCAAAACCAACATGCAGGTCTGAATACTGATGGACCTTGCACACTGATTCTCTCCCATGGGGAGACAAACACAGAGACAGAATGTTGCTATGGCACCAGATAATAATCTCAGCATTGGCTTCCTGTCAGAAACATTCAGTGCTCACCCAAAGTACTTGCTTTCAAATCTCTGTACAGCCTTGCTCCTCCCTGTCTCTAGACTCCTCCAATTCCCCATCTGAATCACTCCACCAATGAAGACCTTGGCCGAGGACACAAGATACTGAAATTTGGGGCAAAATATCAAACTGCTGGAGGTATCAGTGGGGTTGAAATCGACGTTTCAGGCCGGAGGCCCTTCATCGAGACCTTGGGGTCTGTGGGGTTTGTGCTCTCACAGCTCTGGGTAAAACTGTCCCAGCTCTGGGTTTGCATGGCTGGTGAATTGGGCTCCACCTTGCACTCCGTTGGAGTTTGCTCATTCTGCCATTGGTAGTACGGGTTCCCCCAGGAAGAGTCACACAGCACAGAAAAGCCCCTCAGTCTAACTCATCCACACTGACCAAGTCGGCACTCTGGGCTATCCAATTTGCCTGCATTTGGTCCCTCTCCTCTAAGCCAACCATCTTCAACAGGGGTCATACAGCCCTCCAGCACATTTAAGAGGGGACTGAAATCATAAACTGTTTTTTATATAGTCGGTGGTAGAGAAACCAACTAAACTTAACCACTTCACAAGGAAGGGGCCACATAAACTTTGAGAAGAGTCCTGAGGGGGCCATAGCCAAAACAAATTGTGAGAATGGCTCCTCTACCCATATATCTGTCTTTTGAATGTTGCAAAAGTATCTGGGAACTCTGGTTTTCATCTATTTGTGCTGCTTGGTGTGTTAGTTACCCACTGTAAATTACCCCAATGTAGCTGGGTGGCAGGTGAATTGGGAGGGAACAGTTTACAGTTGATAGAAAACTTTGATTCCTGATAAAGAGTCATTACGTTGCAAGGTAATTGCAATATGAAGAAAATGGATTTGTTTCATGCAAAGCCTCTTAAATCGGCCGGATGCTTGAGCGCAGCATTAATGGTGCCACACGGTCAGAGGTGCAACCTCAGACCAGATGTTAAGGCAATTGCTGTGCTCTCAAGTGGCAACATTTTGAGGAAGATCGGGAGAATTGTCCCCAGGCTCAGCCAATGTATACAGCTGGTTCATCAATGATTCTGAAATCACATAATTGAGGCTGGGCAAAGCAGCTACTGTGTTTTCCAGATTAGAATGGTGGCTAACCTCAAGTGCTTGGGGAACCCCGAAAGCGAATTACAGAAAACAAATTGAAAGAGTTTAGATCTGTCTGCAGCATTTGACTATTAACTTGAACACCAAGCAAAAGCAATTGAAAATTCTATCCAATTGTCCAATGCAGCAGAGATGCGGTTTCTCAGAAGAATAATGTCCATGTCATATACAGACAGGATAACAAATGAAGAAATTCTACAAAGAACGAGAACAAAATGTACATTATTTAAAAGAATCAGAAAACAGCCATCAAAATTCTTTGGACACATCATGCATAGAGATACATGAGAACGTTTAGTTACGACTGGAAAGCTGGAAGGAAAGAGAAGCAGAGGCCGACAGGGAATGAAAATGATCGACGGATTAACATCATGGTTAGAAACAGGGGAGGCCACAACTACAATTCAGAGGGTCAGAGACCATGATGGATGGAGAGACGTGATTGACCACATTGGACGGCCAAACCAAAAGACACAATAGGATGGGATAGATGGCCAAGGCAAATGTTTTATGGAAACAATTAATTCTTACAAGAAAGCAAAGTACCTTTGAATTTGAATGGAAAAATTCCCATAAAACTTCTTTATCAGTACAACTCCGATTATCCAAAATGCCCAGTAGCAACAGCAAATCACTTCAAACAGTGTTTAAACAACGACAAACAAGGGAAGGCTTTTTAAAGCATTAAAATAATGTTTAATTCTCACTAAAAAATGCTGGCCACTGCCAATCGCTGGCACCTCCCCACGGAGGCCCTGCTCCTGCCAGAAGCCCGAGGTCCCCACTGCCACCAGGAGCCCAACGTTCCCGCTTCTGCTGGGAGCACAAGGTCTGCGCTGCCACCAGGAGCCCGACGACCGTGGTCAGTTCAGCTCCGAAATTTTTTTGGATAAATGAGGATTTCTGATTTGTTTGGGATATCCTCATTTATCCAAAAAATTTTTTACATTTTGGAGAATGAGAATTGCACTGTACATCTTCATTGGTCCCAATACAATCTCATCATTAGTCTTTGGCCAGTACATCTAGTGTAATAAATTTCTAAAACTTACTTGTTAAAAATGCCAATCCCAAAACACTTTGTAAACATCCATTATATTGATTTATGCGGATACGTGCTCACAGGGCCTTTGAAAAGATTTGTATGTGATGAATTGGCCACTCAATGTTCTTATCAGTTTTTTTCAGTTAAAGATAGCCCTTAAGGTAATAATATATAAGAAATAGGAGCTGGAGTCGACCATCTGGCCCATCAAGCCTGCTCCGCCATTCAATGTGATCATGGCTGATCTGATGATAGGCTCATCTCCACCGACCTGCCTTTTCCCCGTATCCCTTAATTCCCCTACTATATAAAAATCTATCCAACCTTGTCCTAAATATATTTACTGGGGTCGCCTTCACTGCTTCAAGGGGCAGCGAATTCCACAGATTCACCACCCTCTATTCAACACCAACTGTTTTGGATTGAAGTTAAATCTATAGTATTGGCCCTTATTTTCCATCCTATTGTTAATGTGATAGAACCATAAAAGAGGGAGAATTTATTTATTATTCAAGAGGACCAGAGCACTGAAATATCTCCACGAGTGTTCAACTTGTTCTTCCTTGAGACGCAATATTGGAGGAAAGTCTTCTCCGATTCTCTTCAGAAGCTCTTAAAGGACAACACATTTGGGATAGTCTGGACCAGTTATTCTCAACTATTTTTTTTAGCTATGGCCCCTTCCCTGTGCAGTCAAATTTTATTTTTTAAATTAAATTAAAATTTAGATATACAGCATGGTAATGGGCCCTTTCATCCCATGAGTCCGTGCCGCCCAATTACACCTTAGTCCTGACCGCTGGCTCTGTAATAACATTGTGCTGACCGCTACACCATGTTGCCCTAAGTTTTGATTTATTCCTTTCTTTTCCAATCTTTTTATTAATAGATAAATACATGAGGAGAATACATAATCAATGAGGGGGGAAAAAATCACCATCTGAGATCATATAACATATTGCATTACACCACAATTAATGAATATGTTCTCATCTCCTCAAATTGAAATCTTCAAAAAAAAAAAAATTTTTATTATATAAAACCCCATCTAATCGAAGAGAGAAAAATAGACTGGACAGCCTATCCTGAGAATTTATTAATAAAAGTTAATCGTCTGGCCTTCACCAACAAAGAAAAAAAGGAATAAAATTAAATATACTCTGGAAGGGAAAATAATTATACTAACCAAGTCATGTGGAAATACTTTATAAAAGGTCGCCAAGTCTCTTCAAATTTAACAGAAGTATCAAATGTACGACTCCTAACTTTCTTAAAACTTAAGCATGACATTATTTGAGAGAACCGTTGAGTTGAAGTAGGTGGATTAGAACTTTTCCATTTAAATAAGATCGCTCTTCTAGCCAACAATGTAGAAAAGGCTACAACCCGATGTGTGGAAGTGGGAACTCGTTTTGGTTTATTCCGCATTTCTCTCCTACCGAGAACATAAAAAATATTGATGTTATCAGAGTCAGGCCAGAGTCACTTCTATCCTGCAAGCATAAAAACAAAACAGGGCCCATAAACATGAGATAAGCCCCAACCAAAAACCATCAAACAAACAAGACTAACCAAGACAGCCCATGCATGCCACTCAGCCAACCACGGAAGCCACTGCGAATCTATGCGCCGCCATCACAAGCAAACAAATCAGCAAGCATGAAGAGCAAAGCATACAACCAAGTCCAAACCACTTTACCCACCCACAAAGCTGCTGTAGATATACGCAGCCATCTTATGTAAAGAAAACAGGGCTTCTACATAAACGTGCTGTGACTCCCCCCCTTCCCCCACCCTGGGAGGAGGGGTGGACCCGAATGCCCCTGTTGAAAATGGCTGGTCTGGACAATACTTGATTCCAGACATGTCAAAGGACATTGGTAAACCACATTGGGGTTTTCAGGACAACCTCATCCTTTTGTGGTCACTTCACAGATAAAATGTTCTCCCTGTGTCAGCGTGGTTTTCCTCGGGTGCTCAAGTTTCCTCCCATCTTCAAAATGTATGGGGGTTATAGGTTGATTAGTGTATGTGGGAAGCATGGACTTGAGGGCCAGAAGGGCCTATGGCTATGTTGTAAGTCTAATGAAAAAATTTTAAAATGGAAATTTAGAACAAGATGCTGTTAAGTACTGCAAATGTTGTATTCAAACTCCTGACTCAGGATCTGTGGTCCAGGACTCTGGGTTCCTGCCCAGTGTTGCTGTCACTATGGCACTGCATGCCTTGGCAGTTAAGAAGTTTCCACAGCACCCAAGAGGCTTTTGAAGCTGCGCATGAATGTTTATTTATGCCAATAATTTCTTGCAAATTTCTGATGGCGCCAACTCTTCTTGTTGTCCATTCGCAGAATGTTGGCAGCTGGCCCTATGCTTTCCCTTAGTCGTGAGCACGGACTGGAAGGGTTCAAGGCTCATGAGCAAGCTAGACAGTAATATAGTCAGTTCAAATCTCTGGTGCCTGCTCCTCTGGTGCTCTGCCTCACTTCCTGGTTTTATTTGTATTGGCTTTGATTACTCAGTTCCAATGCGACCATTAACATCAGTCATTCATTACCAACTGCACCTCCAAGCCTATTAAGAAACGAAACCAAGGAATTCAATTGGCCAACATTTGGATAATTTGATGCTGAAGCCATATAGGAATAGCTGGTCTAATATAGATAGTATGGAACCAAAGCACTATACTAGACTGTTAGCATAGATGCGGAGGGCAGGAGGAAACAGTAAGTGGAAAGAGAGCAGAGCAAACATCACCTGGCGAGACGAATGCCAGACCATTTTTATTTCTAAATAACATTACTTGCTGTACCTATGCAGCCACAATTTATAAACCGTGCACCATGATACACGAACTCCTTCAGAACTCTGCAGTCCCTGACCATCTAGAGAGTATCCTTTTCATTTTGTGTCATTGTCACACAGGCCTTTCAACCCAACTTGTCTGTGTTGTCCAAGCTGCCTATCAAAGCTGGTCCCATTTGCCTGAATTCAGCCGCTATCCCTCCAAACCATTCCTATCCATGTACTTGCCTGAATGGCTTTTGAACATTGTAATTGTAGAGGATTGGATCAGAGGTCAATCCACTGGACCATAAGCGTCACAGAGAGGATCACTTGGGTCTCCCTTCCTTCCCATTGACTGGGATCGTTGTCGGAAGAGGGCATGCAAAATCAGTGAGGGCCTTTTCCACCCCACACACATCATCTTTTAGCTGCTCCTGTTGAGGAAGAGCTAGAGGAGTGTCAGAGCCAGGCTAAGAAACAGCCTTCCCACGGGCAGTGAGAATGCTGAATGACCTCACACAACCATCAGAGACTCTCAGATTTACTAAGCAATATTTATTTATTTGTATATATGAATACTTGTTCTGCAGGAGTATTGTTTGTCTGTGCGTTATGTCTGGTTGTGTGTCTGCATGTTTTGCACCGAGAACCGGAGAACGGTGTTTCGTTGGGTTGTACTTGTACAATCAGATGACAAACTTGAACTGATCCCACTTCTACTATTTCCTCTGGCACCTCATTCCACATATCCACCACTTTGTGTGAAAATCTCCCCCCCCCCCCTTGCCTTAAACGTCTAGTTTTAGACTCCCCAACACTGTCTCCTTATCATTTTCCCCTCACAATTTTATAAATCTCTATGAGGCAACTCTTTGCTTTCTAGGATCTGGGGAAAAAGTCCCAGTCTACCCAGACATTACTGAAGCTCTCCGATCCCAGTAACGTCCTCTTGTATCTTTTTACATCATTTCCAGCTTTTTGTGCCAAAAAGAAAGATAATTACAGAGAGGGAACTCATTACCTGAAATTAGAAAATCCTGTGTGCATACCATTGGGCTGTTGACTTCCCAGGCAGAATATAAGGTGTTGTTTGTCTAGTATCCCCAGGATGATAGAGTATCAGCGTTTGACTGTATCTGTGCCTCTTCAGAAATTACTTATAGGGGGATATCAGCATCATGTCAGAGAATGTCCAGGTTGCAATAACTTCACACTTCAATGAGGAAGGCTTTCATGTTTCCAGATTTATTTTTTTTAAACTTTAGTCTCTCATGAAATACCTCCACAACCTTTTCAGTTCTTAGCCTCAGAGTCTGTACTGCTGAAGCAGACCAAGAGATGCAAATGTTTCCCAAAGCTCATTCATTACCCAACCTAGTCACGCAAGAGGACACAGCATGCTCAAGTTTGTGAATGTATTTTACACCTCAGGATGTTTGCACTTATCAAAATGACAGAAGGTACAGTTGGCAGTAATGTTAGAGATAGCAACATTGTGTGTCAGGGAAATCGAGAGATTGAACACCGGCTGTAACACACACAGTGTGATGCATGTTCTGTTCCAATAAATTCCATCAATTTAACTCACTTAAACAAACACTAACTGGCCTCAGCAATTTAAACTCCCCCAAAAAAACTGATATGGAGAAATTCATTAGAATCAAATTTCAAAACAGAATTGAATATTCAGAATTCAGTAAAATCCAACACCTATGCAAATTTGAAGAGGCCGAATAAGGGAATTTCCTGGTTGCTTGAGATTGCGTGTTGCACGACTGGAGAACTAATGGTGAGGTGCACCAGTTTTAAACCTGTAATTTGTATCCATTTATTTTCCACAATTTTGTTTTGCAGTTGGCTGACGATGCTGGTTTCCTGAATTCCGGCTAACAGGGTTTTACTGTAATATTTATGGTGAAGGAACTCTTTAGAGGTAAAATAGGGCAAGAGAGAGCAGGAGAAGTCTTGGAGAGGGAGAAGTGTCAGAGAGGGAGAGAGTGGTATGGACAGAGAGGGGGGAGAGAGAGGGTAGGACTGGACAGAAGGAGAGAAGAAGCAGGTAGATCATGTAGAAAGTAAGGAATAATGGGAGTGTGAGGGCATGAGAAAATGGTGAGAGTATAAAGATGAGAAGGGGAAGCAAGCAGGAACAAGAGAGAATGTGAGAAAGAGGAAGATGAACGTGCTGGAATTCTGTGGTATTTTTGAAAAATCAAAATCCACAAGGGCGGCACGGTTGGCGTAGCGGTTAGTGCAACACCTTTACAGCACTAGCAATCGAGACCAGGGTTCAAATCCCATGCTGTCTGTAAGGAGATTGTACATTCTCCCTGTGTTTTCCCCAGAGGCTCCGGTTTCCTTCCACCATTCAAAATATACCAGGGTGTTGGTTAATTGGACGGCAAGGACTCGTGGGCTGAAATGTCCTGTTTCCATGCTGTAGGTATAAATTTTTAAATTTTACATTAAAAATGTTATAACCCACTGAAAAGGCCAATAGAGAAGTGAATTGTGGGGGAACTGCCGGTTTTGATGTAGGCTTACTCTGGCAACATTGTGAAGCAGGCCACTGGGGGATACCCAGATCGGAATGATTCATCCCTCGGACACTCCCCACACTACTTTTCTCCAATTAAAATTTTAAATCCAATTGCATGATCCTGCAGAATGTGTCACAAGTGTCTAAACATTCTCGTAGTTTGAAAACATTGCTCCAAGCTCATACTATAATACTAGATTAAAGGGATTCAAGGGAACCATCTTTTTTAATTGGTAATAAAATTCAGGAGGAGAAAAACCAATGAAATTTTTGCAATTCTGTTTCACTAGAGAAATAAAACAAAGGAGTTGATTTATTTCAGTTTGTGTCTGAATATCTGGATAGTGATGTCAGAGAACCGAAACTACAGCCTGAGTATTTTAACATCCAGCTTAATTTCTAAAGAAATGCCACTACTGAGCACTTTAACACTGCAGAATATCCTGAAGGGCAGCACAGGGAATATAAAGCAGTGCTGCAAAGTTCCAGAGGAGATTGTAAGGTAAAGCAGTCACTGCATTTTCATTTTCTTATTGTCCTTAAGTATGGGTTGAGTTGTCTGGATACCACACAAAACGAAGTGTTTCACTCTATCTTGGTACAAGGGACAAACAATTCAACTTTTGAGATTTCAACACAGAAAAAGATCCATTCGAGTATAAGAGGGAGACAGCTAGAGAGAAAAGGTTGAGAGAGAGAGAGAAGGAAGTGAGGGATAGTGAATAGAGGAAGAGGGCCAGGGATGAACAGGACAGCACAGGAACAAGCTTTGCTGCTTTAAAATGCTTCTAACATGATTATCTCCTTTAAGCTCCACCCCCCCCCCCCCCACTCTTTCCCCCAATTATCTTAAATGCACATCCTCTGGTGTATGGAATTAAGACATAGGGGTTGAAATAGTTTATTCAACCCATTGAGTCTGTCCCGCCATTTAATCCTGAGCTGATCCATTTCCCCACTCAACCCCACTGCCCGGCCTTCTCATCATATCCTTTGATGCCCTGGCTATTCAATAATCTATCAATCTCTGCCTTAAATACACCTAATGTCCTAGCCTCCACAACCACCTGTGGCAACAAATTCCACAGATCCACCACCCTCTGGCTGAAGTAATTCCTATGCAACTCTGCTCAAGTGTCCTTCAGTGCAGAGTCAGAAAATGTGGCATTGACCATAATCCACCATGAGCTGGACATTTAATGATCCTCTCCTTTGAAGAACACCATTGCTTTCTTAAAGAGAGTCCTCATGGGAGCAAATGCAGTCAATGGATGTCAGTGTCTTTGATCCCTCGCTCCTCACTGCCACAAAACCTGATCACATCTCTCATGCTACGATGAGTGCAGGAGAGAGCAAAGCTCTTCACCTCTGGATGCGACAGCTGCTTGGAATAATGTAGAGGTGAAGAGTTACCAATAGCATCACCTTCATGGTGAGTAGTCAGAGCTGAAGTTGTTCCCCAGGATGTTCGATATTACACCCTTAAAAATCCAAGCCTAGGAACACATTGGTCATCAGGTAGGTCCAGGAATTCTGTCAAAGAGTCTTCAACACCCATCTGAACAAATCCCTGTGCAACAATCTGGCACAGAGTGAACCTGCTCTGGGTATGGCCTGTGATCCAGTGTACACATCCTAAGATAGCACAGCTGCCAACTCTGCTAACCTGGCATCACATCCCAATATCTCATCAAGAAAATCTGTTTTTAGTTTACAGAGATTGGTGGGTGCCTGGAATGCATCATCCAGGGTGGTGATGGAGGCTGGAACAATAGGGAAACTTAAAACTTTGTTAAATAGGCACATGGATGTCAGTGTCTTCGATCCCTCACTCCTCTCTGCTACAAAACCTGTGAGTTTGGGAAGGATCAGATTGATGGAGTAAGTTTATATAGTTCGGTACAACATCATAGGTTGATGGGTTCATAAAGTTCTTAACCCTTTAGACTTTAGCCATTTTTAACCTTTCATAATATATATTCTGGACTGGGTCCATGGGTAAACTGTAGTATGAACAGCTGGTGGTTGGGTATTATATCAGTCCCAGAGAACCGGGACACGGAGTATAATCACTTGTAGGTAGACTCTGAAAATCGGGACATGGAGTCCAAAGGGCACCTAGTTTTGAAGTGTTCTGCAAGATCCAATAAATCAACTTTAGGAATTTGCAGGATACCTCGGGTGGTACAAAACATGACCGACACCTCTTCTAGAAGAAAACAGACAGGGGGTTTAAGATGTTGAACACAAGCTTGCATACTTCAATATAGGATGCCTTTTCTGGACACAGATGGCTGAGTACAACATTTACTGATCATGTCAGAGTAAAATGGACAGACTTTTTATTTAAATGAAAGTAGGAAAGATGAATGAGCAATTTGCTTGACAGCTCTGGAGAGAGAGGAAGCTTTTGCCTAGCGACAACTGCACAATTAGATGCCATCAATCTCCTTAGCAGTTTTTGTTTGAACTGAACACTGATCACCTCATCAGCACTTGTCAACACAAACCTGCTTATGTAACATAATAACTTGATACTGGGACATCAAAGCATGTTTGAGATCACGGCAGAGTTCATACCCGCTTCCATGCAATGCCGACGTTACTCAGTTGATAATCACCAGAAGTTCATGCAATCCATGTGAAATGGACAAAACAAATTCTCTATCTACCCTCCCTCTTTGGCTATTCTCAAACAAAATACTGCAGATTGTGGAAAACTGAAATAAAAACAGGAAATGCTGGAAATAGGAAGTGCTGGTCATACCAGTTTCCCCCATCTCCCATGGCAATGTTCCAGACCCTACCACTCTGCATGTAAAATACTTGCCTCACAAATCTCCTTTAATGTTTCCTTTCTCATTTTTAACCTATGGCCCCTCGTATTTGGCATTTCCACCATGGGGGGAATAAAACACTGTCTGGCCTATTCAGGACTCTCATAGTTTTATAAAACTCTGTCAGTTGATCGCTCGCCCTCCAATGCTCCACAGAAAACAACCCAATTTTGTCCCACCTCTCCTTCCAGCCAATACCTTTGAAACCAATAACACCCTCTCCACCATTTAGAACATCTGCAGAGAACGCTGCCATCGGAGAGCAGCAGCAATCAACAAAGATCCACAAAACCCAGCACACGCTCAGTTCTCACTGCTGCCATCAGGAAAGAGGTCGAAGTGCCACAAGACTCTCACCACCAGGTTCAGGAAAAGCTGCGACCCCTCCACCATCAGACTCCTTAACAACAAATAAATCAGGGACTCATTTAAGGAGTCTTCATAATTTAATTATCTTTATTTGTTTATCGAGTACAGTTTTTTTTGCAGTGCCAGTAAGTAGCAATTCTGCCTCACCTACAGGAAAAATGATCTTCGGATTGTATGTGATGATGTGTACACACTGACAATAAAACTAACCTTTGATCCTGGTGAACGTCTTCTGCACCTCCTCCAAAGCCTCCTACCCTTCCTGCGGCGCAGTGACCAGAATGGCACACAACACTCTAAATGTGGTTTATCCAATGTTCCACCACATGACTTCCCATCTTTTATGCTCAGTGCCCCAAATGATAGAAGCAAACATGTGTTAGGTCTGCTTTGTTCATGAATGAGTGAGACAAACACCAGACTGAGTCGAAATCAGGGTTCTTTGTTCTTTATTACCGGATTGTAACACTTGCGACTAACCATGTTAGTCGGAGAATGCATTCTGCCGTTATCAGCAAAATGGTGATTTTTTATACCCTTGGATATGTGCTTAGAACATCATCATATCATTACTTGTCCAATGACTAAAACTGTTGCTATCCTTTCCCTGCTAGCTTCCTGCCTCTCAATCCATCAATGTCTCTCTTATCTTGTAAGTACAAGGATGCATTCACATCTTGTTACAGCCCTGCACATTCCCATCTCATGATGTTTTACCTTACACATGGCATGCACTTTCTTCATCCTCCGAACAATCTGCGTTGTCAGAATCAGGAAGCTGCACCCCAAGATCCATCAGTGGTCCTCAGACTCTTGCCATTTACTGTATTGGTGATTCCATAGTTCTATAATTCTCAGAGGCTCAGTAAACGCCGCTGCCCACTACAGAGACTCAAATGTGGAGCAGCAAAGCCTCTGGAGAGATTTGGAGCCCAGATTTGGAAGTCATGCACTCCAATGGAGAAGATAACATAATTTAAGAGATCAATATTAGGATTTTAAAAGATTTGGAGCTCATATTTAGATTATTTTAATGTGAAAAACTGAAACTGGTCGTGTGGAGCTGGATCTCCACATTGAATACTAAATAAATGATTGAAGTTGTTCTCCTTATCTTTTTTTAATGGGGAATAGGGGGGTATAATTAAGTTAAGGGGAGGGGTGGGTGGGGGGTTAGGTTTGTAGATGTTTTTTAGATCTTGTAGTTTTTTTCTATGTAACCATGTAAATCACTTTTTGATAATTTGTTTATTCTAATTCTGTAATTTTGGTTATTACTTGTTTTCTAATAAATAAGATATTTTTTTAAAAAAACAAAGCCCCTGGATGGCCCACCTTCGCTTCCCCAGAATTCAAATGTACATTCCCCTGGAGTGAGCTTTGACTCTCACGGCCCATGTGCTCGACTTCAGAACCCAATTAAAAGTGAGCCAGTTAATAAACGCTGGTAGACACCCCAATTTTGGGAGCACCTCACTGCCCATGAGAGAGTACCACACCAACGATGAGCGGCCAGAACTTAAAAAGTAATTAAATGATTGGTTGAGTGGTGGTGGCCCAGAGCCAGCAGAATATATCCATTAATTACCAGATTGATACTGTGGCAACATTCCGAAACCAAGGCATTAACAAAATGAAATTTGGTTCTGGCATAATACTGCATGACTCGTTGTAAAAACTCTGCCAATGCCATTTCGTTGAAGCAAGTAGAGTACTTACCAGTTCTGATTTTAACTTTCCATCTACTTCTAAAAATTAAAATGCAACAATTGGACCCACATCATGACCACTGGGTCATGATGATTGTTTGCAGACAGGAGGGCCAATAATCTTGACTGCATGAGCCCATTGCTGAGGCCACAAAACCATTGAGATTGGCTTTGATCCCGGGTGCAATGAAGCATTTAACAAGGCTGGAGACTGAGGACCCTATTTATCATGGATCATTTTATAAAATATGGTGTTTAAAACAGAAGATTCCTCTCTAGATGTATTTGTTAAATTGACAGAATGTAATTAAGTGGAATTTTAAATATTAAAAGGTGACACTGATCAAAAATGGCCAGTCAGTGGTGCTACCGCAAAGTTTCAGGGCCTAATTCTGTCTGTGCAGCGTTTCAAATGCTCCATGTATTGTCACATATTAATACATTAAAAATGTAATATACATGATAGACTTCAACTTTTTATCTGCCGTTAGGCAAACAAAGAGTTGCCATGAGCATTACTCGGCGACCCTAACAATAGGACAAAAAGAAGGAAAAGAAAGTCTCTTCAGAGATACTGGGTGTCCGTACAAAGCACTATGTTCTCCCGAGAAAAGGTGCAGTTTTCCCTACAAAAAGAGGGTGTTATTTGGATTGTTTCAGCCAATATTTATCTCAACACCTCTCCCCCGGTTGCTCGCATTTTATCCCACATCCCCAAGTTGCTCTTTGGGCAGCACAGTTAGCGCAACGCTGTTACAGCGCCAACGACCCGCATTCCAATCCAGTGCTGCCTGTAAGGAGTTTGCACACTCTCCCCATGTCTGCGTGGGTTTCCTCCCACTTTTCAAGACATATGGGGGTTGTAGGTTGATTGGGGTGACATGGGCCGGAAGGGGCTGTTTCCATGCTGTAGGCCTACATTTAAAACAACTTCTAGAGGAAGGGAGTGGCATGAGAATCAAAAAGGAGTGGGAGTGCACACATGAGAAAGATCAGGGATTTAATGAGACCAGTGGGCCAAGTCTGAACATTCAACATCACAACTTGGGCAGTTTTCCCCTTCTTCATAGGGAGCCAAAACAAATACGGTCTGGGCACCTGATGTTGCTCAGATCATTCTGCAAACTTGCTCCTTTATCCTACTGAGGTCTATTCCACTTTGATTGCAGGTGGTGATATATATATATTATATATATGGAAGCCTCAGGACTGGCCTCTATCACCGTTGAATTTGTGTTCTCATTTCCATTACAGCCTGAAGAACTGGCCTTGTTCACAAACAGAAAATGCTGGGAAGGCAGGTCGCGTCAACACAGCCCTATTAAATGGCCTGGCAAGTCACTCCGTTCAGATACAATAAATGTTGAATGATTTAAGACTAATGTGAACTCAGTGCGGGGTCGGCAATTACAACCAAGATTTCTACTGTGCACTTCTGTTTTACAATTTGGTTCACATACCAATTTAGCTGCTAGTCTAATTGTAAGATAATAATGGAGTTGCAGAGTCTTTTTTAGACTGTGTCTGGCCCTCCTAGGAGGAAAGCCTTCATATTTACTTGTACAAGCATGAATTACTGATAAAAGTTATTTCAAAGTTACAAGGCCGATGCCAATGAACGACAGGACCCAAACACAAAAGGTGTGAAGAGATCCTATCATGCTCTTGTGGAACTCTGAAGTGCTGCCAGATTTAATTTAAAAGCATTTTAAGACATAAATGTTTTCATCCAACCACACAAATAACAGATGCTGGGAATGTCAAAGAGAGACAAGTAATGCTGGAAGTCAAGTTTATTGTCATCTGATTGCACAAGTACAACCCAACAAAACAGAGTTCTCCAGTCAGTCCTCAGTGATACACAACCAGACCTAACAGACACACACACACACACACAGACAAATAATACACATGCAGGACAAGTACTTTATCTAGAAAAATAAATAAATATTGTTTTGTACAAATGAGTCTCGGATGGTGAGTGGGAGCAGTTCCTTTGCTCGTTCAGTATTCTCACTGCCCGTGGGAAGAAGCTGTTCCTCAGCCTGGTGGAGCTGGCTCTGATCCTCCTGCATCTCTTCCCTGACAGGAGCAGCTGAAAGATGCTGTGTGCAGGGTGGAAGGAGTCCTCAATGGGTTTATGTGCCCATTTCAGACAATGATCCTAGGAGATCATCTCAATGGGCGGGGAGGGAGACTCTAGTGGTCCTTTCTACCACTCTTATGATCCTGTGGATTGACCCCCGATCCATTTCTCTGCAGCAACACTGTGATGCAGCCGGCCAGCTAGCTCTCAATAGAAGGTTGACATAATAGTGGCCCTTAGCCTCGCCTGCTTCAGTCTTCTCAGGCAGTGCAGTCTCTATTACACCTTCCTGACAAGTGAGGAGATGTTGATTGTCCATGACAGATCGCTAGTTGAGTGAACTCCAAGGAACTTGGTGCTCTCCACTCTCTACTACACAGTTGTGATGTGTAGTGGAGGGTGGTCATGGGTGAGGTTACATCTAAGGAAACAGAATGGAGGCTTCAGGCCGATGACCTTTCATCATGCCTTGAAGGTTTCACTTGGCTTCACTCAGCGTCAATGTCATGTGATCTGCTGAGTCCTTCTAAACATACTCCGTTTGCTAATATAGTTAAGTAGTATTTAAATAGATAAGATGGATTGATCTGGTATTATATTAAATTGGCTCATGCAGTTCATCAAACTGCAAATTAGTATGAAACATTTTAGAAGCCATTTAGAGTATTAAAATATAAGAAATTAGTCTGCTGAAATAAATAACGCATAGTTCTTTCCACATCATTCACTTTAATCAACTCCACGTTTTGGCTCAGAATCAGAATTTATTGTCATGAACATGTAATGAAATTCATTATTTTTCGGATTTACAGGTGGAAATATTGCTATAAATTACAGTTCAAAAACAAATAGTGCAAGAAAATTGGATAAAGTGAGGCATTGTCTGTGGTTCATTGTCCATTCAGGAATCTGATGGCAGCGGGGAAGAAGCTGTCCTTGTGCCGATGGATGTTTATCTATAGGTTCCCAATGGTAGAGTGGAGAGGGTGTCACCTGATTGGTGGGGGAACCTGGAAGATAGAGGTTTCTTTCTTAAGACACCATCTCTTGTAGATGTCCTCGATGGAGTAAAGACCAGTGGCCCTGATGTCGCTAGCTGAGTTGAAAGCTCTCTACCAGACAGTGATTCAACCACACAGAATGCTCTCCACAGTAGAAATCTGAGAAATTTTGGTAACACACCAACTCTCTTCAATCCTGTCACAAAGTGTGGCTTTGGTGAGCCTTCTTTGTGGTTCCATCGACAAGGAAGGCCCCAAGACAGATCGTCAGAGATGATGACACCCAGGAATTCAAGTGCTCATTCAAATACTTCTTAATTACTGTGAGATTAATGACTGAAAGGAACCATCGTCATCCTATGGGATGGATAGCCAGAAAGAGACTGTAAGAGTACTTACCTCTACCATAATAGAGGTGATAAGATTCCAGAAATAATAAACAGAAAAATATATTCATTAAACTCACCATTTTTCACAATTGTTTGCTTTAATGTTTGCACCTAATTTTTTCAATCCTTTCTAATAAAACTAAAGATTTAGTAAACTAACTTTATAATTCTTATATTGGAGGGAATACAAATTTTGCAGGGGCATCCTAACTTGAACCTTAATATACAGTGAAATTCTCCATTGCTGAGCTACAACCCTGAGTTAACCCGCTATCAACCAGTTATCTGGAAGCATAGGAGACGACCCACAGGATGGTGACCTTGGCAGCAGAACAATGAGAGCCTCTGTGGCTGAGGAACACACAGGCGATGGGCTATTGGTGACTCGAGCCGAGGTAGGATGGTAGCTGCTGGTGGCTGTGGTCAAAGGACTCAAACCAGGCTGAGGACTGCTGGAGACTGGCTGAAGGGGTACCAGGTATCGGAACTGGGATGGGAGAGAGTGCTGGTAGCTTCCTGATCGTATCAGGGGTGTGCACCTGGAGCTCGGGATGCTGATGGTTTGGACTGAATGCTGTGCTGCAGCGGGAGTGCTGGAGGTGAATCCATGGACACTCCGTGATCCTGCGGGACTCTCATTTGCTTTTCTTTCTCTGCTGGAGGGGACGCCAGGCAATTTTTGCAGACAGCAAATCTTTTTCCACTTTACAATAGACTAAATTTCGTGTAATATCACATTTCTGTTTTATTAAATTACTCTAAAAAAAGAATCTTGAACTCCTAAAAACTTCACCCTCCTTTTAAAAAGCAATTGGTCATGCACATGTTTGCATTGGAACCAGCAGAGATTATACATCAGCTGGACCTATGATCCTCATTGCCCTCTTGGATGAGATAGAGTGCTGCTAAATCACTGAAAGAACATCAACTTAACCGGATTTCCTACCTATATAAAACATGGCCTTTTGTTAATGGAGGATCATTCAATTATCAAGTCACAAGCCAACCAACCCATATTGCAGTAAAAGGAGCTTCACTGCCGACTGAGTGATTAGATGTTTAGAAGCTCCCGTCACTCAAAGGCAAGGGATCTGCTGGGCAGATTTATAGTTCAACTGTATTAAACAATCTCCAGCCAGTCAGCAGTCAAGATGGGATTAATGATTACACAGAGCATCATGCTTCCAAACTAGAGAACCAAGGCATTGTCAGCTTTGGGATTTTTTTTTAATATTTAGACATACAACACGGTAAGAGGCCCTTTCGGCCCACAAGCTCATGGTGCCCAATTGACCTGGTTCATTTTGGATGGTGGGAGGAAGCTGGAGCACCCACAGAAAATCCATGCAGACACGGGGAGAATGTGCAATAAAAGGAGCTTCATTGCCGACTGAGTGATTAGATGTTTAGAAGCTCTCGTCACTCAATGGCAAGGGATCTGCTGAGCAGATTTATAGTTCAACTGTATTAAAGACAGTGCAGGATTCAAACCCCAGTCTTGGTCGCTGGCACTGTAAAAATGCCTTAATCACTCAGAGAATTTCAAAACCATGAAAGAATGAAGTAAAAGGAACTAAAGCATTTAAAATTAAAATTATTTGAAATGTTAGCTTGCCTTCCCTTTTGTCTCATGGACCCAGTGAAAACAGGGGTTTGAAATCACAGCACCAGCGCTGGATGGGAGGAACAATTCCTTGTAAATGCTGGGAATTCTAGAAAAATGATGCTCAAAGCTGAACTCCACCCTGAACCCAGTAAATACATCAGATGTGGGATCATGTGTCCTTCAGGATGTGTGGGACATCCATTTGATGGTGGGCACCGAGACAAAGGGTGCCAGTTGAACAGCTATTTGCATTCCACTTGGGTTTGAGGTTGAGGTTGCCCATTCCACACAGTCACGTTCCAGGAAGCAGTCAGGATCAGTACAACCTCCTTCCCAACAAAAGCTGGCTTGCACCCAGAGATCATCACTTCAACCCACCAACCCAGAGAGCAATCCTAGGATCATTAGATGTAGGAGCAGACTTGGGTAAGAAGATGGGGTGGTGTTTCTAGTTCAGGATGAAGTCAGGGCAATAGTGAGAGATAATGCAAGATCAAAGGAGCAAAATGTTGAATCCATCCGGGTAGAGATCAGGAATAGTGAAGGTAATAAAAAATCACTGAGGGGAGAGGTCTATCCTTTCTTGGTTCATCCCTTTGCAAGCGAAGATGAACACGGAGCCTTGTAGCTCTTCTGTCCTCACAGAACTTTTGTTCTGTTTTCCATGGAGCTTTAGGCACCATGTGCCGGTGCAAGGACTTGAGGGTGAGGGTTTTCCCAGGACAAATGCCTCCCTCTAGGTCCCACGTCACTGGGCCTGGGGGAGTGCGAGGCACGAAAGCCAGAGAGCCCCGCAGTGGTCTGTTCCAAGACTGTGCTTGCTGGCCATTGTCCTTCTGGATCCTTCGCCCACCGAGTTTGCTGCTGCAGACCGCTAGGGAAACTGTTTCCCGCGCTCTGTCACAGCTGCCAGCCCTGCTGCCAGACTGACATGTGCTATATGCCCATAGCTGGGGCCCTTTCCAGGTACTGACGGCTGGGCTAGCTGAGCCTGGGGATTTGAAGTCAGTGTTACCTTCTCCTAGCCTTTGCCTGATGAGGCAAAACCTGCAAGGCAGCAGGTGGGAGTGGCCTATAGGCTACCCAATAATAACATTACAGTGATATCAACCTATGATATCAACCAAGAAATATCAACAGTATTCGTGGGGGGGGGGAGGTACATGTACATTGACTGGGTGAATCAGGTTGGTTGAGGCAACCTTGAAAAGGATTTCATAGAATACATCCATGATAGCTTTCTTGAACAGCATGTTACTGAACCTACAAGGGAACATGCTACCTTGAATCTGGTCCTGTGCAATAAGACAGGTAAAAAGAGATCTCATAGTTCAGGATCGGCTTAGAAAAAGTGATCACAGTTTGATAGAATCTCTCATACAAATGGAGGATACAATAGTTCAGCCTAAAACCAGTGTGTTATGCCCAAAAAAAGGAATCTACAAGGGGTTCAGGGAGGAGGGGCCAGGTTAGACTGGGAACGCGGGCTGTATGGAGGGACCATTGAGGAACAGAGATTTTTCACGGAGCTCAACAAAAGTATATTTCAGGCTTGGAAAGCTCACGAAATAAAGGAAGGCATCCAACTAAAAGCTCGTGCATACAAAGTTGCCAAGAGCAGTGGGAAAGGAGAAGATTAGGAAAACTTTAAAAAGCAACAAAAAAAAACCACAAAGTGACCAATAAAGGGAAGGAAGGTTGATTTTGAGAAAAGTTGAGCACAACATATAAAAACAGACAGTAAGTTTTTCTAATATAGAGGGAAAAGATGGGTAGAGCGAAGGTTGGTCCCTTGGGAGATGAGAAGGGGGAAATGATAGTGGGTAATGAGGAAATGACTGAGGCTTTGAATGACTATTTTGTGTCAGTCTTCAAAGTGGAGGACAGGTCCACCACACTAAAGACAGATGGTATCGATGTGATGGCAGGTGAGAATCTCGATGCAATACCTATGACTAAAGAGGTCGTACTGGGAAAACTTGAGGGTCTAAAGATAGACAAGACCCCTGATCAAGATGGAATACATCCCAGGATATGGAAAGAAATGGCAGAAGTTACCATAGAAGCTTTGGTGATAATTTCCCAAATTTCTCTGAACTCTGGGCAGGTCCTGGTGGGTTGGAAAAGAATGTCACACCACTGTACAAAAAATGTCGGAAAAAGACAGGGAACTACAGGCCAGTTGGTTTAACGTCTGTAATTGGGAAAATACTTGAAGCTGTCATTAAAGAAGAAATAGCGAGACATCTGGAGCAAAATGGATCCATCAGGCAGATGCCGCATTGATTTAGCAAAGGCAGGTCTTGCATGACAAACTTACAGGAGTTTGTTAAGGATATAATGGGCATTACAGTTAGAGGGGAGCAGATGGACATTGTTTACTTGGATTTCCAGAAAGCATTCAATAAGGTGCCGCATGAAAAACATACATAAGATAAGGATGGATAGAGTTGGGGGTGACACATTACCATGGATAGAGGAATGGTTAACCAATAGAAAGCAGAGAGTTAGGATACAGGTGTGCTTTTCTGGTTGGCATCAGTGGTGAGTGGTGCACTGCAGGGATTGATGCTGGGCCCACAACCGTTCACAATATAGGTACATTAGCGATCTGGGAGAGGGGACAGAGTGCAGTATTGGTGACACTAAATTGAGTGGAAAAGCAAATTGTATGGAGAGTCTAAAGAGATATAGATAGATTGAGTGAATGGGCAAGAGCCTGGCAGATGAAGTTCCATGTTGATAAATGTGAGGTTACCCACTTTGGAGGAAAAATGAAAGATCAGAATATTATTTAAATAGAAAATTACTGCAGCATGCGGCTGTGCAGAAGAACTTGAGAGCACTGGTACATTAATTGCAAAATGTTGATTTGCAGGTACAGCAGGCTATCAAGAAGGCAAATTGAATGTTGCCCTTCATTGCGAGAGGGTTTGAATTTAGAAAAAGGAAAGTTATGCTGCAACTGTACAAGGTCCTGGTGAGGTCACATCTGGAGTACAGCATGTAGTCCTGGTCTCCTTCCTTGAAGAAGGATGTACTGGCTTTGGAAGCGGTGCAGAGGAGGTTCACCAGGTGAATTCCAGAGATGATGGGATTAGCCTATGAGGAGAGAATGAGTCAGCTGGAACTGTGCTTGCTGGAATTTAGAAGAATGATGGGGGATCTTATAGAAACATATCAAATTATGAAAGGCAGATAAGATGAAGGTAGGCATGTTGTTTCCATTGGTGGGAGAGACGAGAACAGAGGACATACCTTCAATATTCAGGGTAGTATATTTAGGATGGAGATGAGGAGGAACTGTTTTTTCTAAGGTATTTTCTGCTCTTTGAAGCAGTGGAGGTGACCTCAGTGAATATATTTAAGACAAGGTTGGATAGAATTTTACATTGATGGGGAATTAAGGGATATGGGGAAAAGGCAGGTCGGTGGAGATGAGCTGATCATCAGATCAGCCACGATCTCATTGAATGTCGGATTAGGCTCTATGGGCCAAATGGCTTACTCCTGCTCCGATTTCTTGTGTTGTTATGGTCTTGGGCCATTTAGCCCATCAAGTCTGCACCTCTCAACTCCATTTTCCTACATTATCCTTGTACCCTTATAAGTCCAAAACCTATCAACCTCCGCTTTGGACACACCCAGTGACTTGGCCTCCACAGCCGAATGTGGGAATGAATTCCACAGATTCACCACCCTCTAACTGAAGCAATTTATCCTCAAGTATGGCACCATTGCCACGACATGATCCAAAATATGGCAGAGAAATGCAGACTGCTCCAGACACAGGGACTGGGTTTACACTGAACTCCCTCTGCTATCTTGGGGCTAAATCACCACAGGCATCTAAGAGATTGAAAAGCAAATAAGATCATTTTCCTGATTACTGTACAAAATCTAAAAGCAATAAAGAAATCACCAGAATGCTTTAGGAAAGAGAAACTTTCCAATGCAAGCCAAGTGAAAGAGTCTGCAAGTGGCTGCTGGAAAATACATTATTTCTTTATTGATCAATCTGCAGTCTCAGAGGAACCCCAAACCTTGACCTCGACACTCATCTGGACTTCCATGGGAGGTGTATGGAACATTCCAAATGAAAGTGTGAACTGGGCCTCAGCTGGTGAAGTGGAAGCACACTGCTAGCTCACAGAATAGATCCACACCTGAATCACTCCTGCAGACGATTCTCCCCACTCGTGACTTGGTGTGCATGCCATGCAAAACCAATCCATAGCTCTTGGTGTGTCACTGTACATGTTACAAGAGAACATGAGAAAATAGAAGCTCAATCTTAGGTCTCACCCATTCAATCACAGCTCTCACCCATTCAATCACAGCTGACCCTCTATCACATCACCCTAAACCCCTATCAACATCTTGATTCAAAATAATGGTCTTGCCTCCATTGCCTTCCAGAGCCAATCTCACTTTGGGTAAGAACATCCCCTTCATTTTCTACCAATTCCCCTAAAGCTGTGTCTCCTCTTTGAGTCTTTTGATCGTCAGTGCAGACCCCTGCCCCGCCCCAAAACAGCCTCTTCTGTTTCGCTGCTTCACTCCACTTCTGGACCCATTGTAAATCTGCTCTCCCCTTGCCAACTCACATCTTGACTGATGCAAGGAAAAGGAGGATCAAACTCAGTGCTGCCTTCCGCAGTCAACCAGCCCATCTGTATTTATCGTCTCGATGGATGGGAGATACTGAGGTTGACCCATTCGTGTTGAACCCGGCAAGGATTGACCATCTATTAAGTGGTAAAAGTGTGGAACTCGAAGACAATAACACTCGCCCCAGTTAGAAGTACCTGGTTTAGCACTGAGATGCCCTGAATCTTGGGAGGTCTTATTAGCAATGGAAAAGGTGGAAAAGATTCAAATAAACTTCAACTAAACGTGTGTGGAGTGAGTAATGTTGACTAAAAGAGACAAGACTGCGGAGTGAGTAATGTTGACTAAAAGAGACAAGACTGTAGCCCATGTTACCTCTGCTTTGTTTAATTCTATTGCCTGTTTAATTGTCTGTCAGCTGACTGCACACCAACTCCCGCTTTTGACATTCTCTGGGCAGCCTTTTGCTCTGAGGCTTGTTTGCATCTCACACATCAAAAGCCTCACCTCTTGGGCCAGTGCCTTGAATATCAACAGTATCAACTCGCGCTGTTCACCAGATGGGGGAGGGGGGGTGGGAGACGAGTGAGAGAGAGTGCAGGCCTTGGTGAAGGGGGAGAAGCGTAGGCTTTGGTGAGACTTGGGGGGGGGGGGGAAGAGAAGTGCAAGCCCTTGGGAGAAGGGGGTAGGGGAGAGAAGTGCAAGTCCTGGTGAGTTTGGGGAGAAGCGAGAAGGACAAGCCATGGCGAGACATGTGTGAATGGGGAGGGGATGGACAGGGGGAGAAGCGCAAGCTGTGGTGAGATTGGGGGGGGGGGGGAGAAGCACAAGCTGTGGTGAGATTTGGGGAAAGGGGGTAGGTGCACAGGCCCCATTGAGACTAGGGAGGGGGAAGGGGGAGAGAAGGGCTGATGCACTATCAATTACTCAAAAGACTATCATAGAGAAACCAATAGGCTTTTATTCACTTAACACAAGCACATACGTACTGTTTGAGCTGTGGAACAGGCACCTTTACACAGGAGCCTGTGGGGAGGGACCACAGGTACAATCAGTGTGGTGATACAGCCACGACACTGGCTGCACTCCTACCAGTCTACTGCAGGGGGCAACCACCATAACCTTCAGGTAGGCAACCTGGGAAGCTGCCCCCCAACTGCTGGCTGTCAATCACCAGCCCATATAAAGGCTTGAGCCAGCCCCTTTGGGGACAGTCAGACATGTGGAGAGACCTGGTGGGTACAAGTTTAAGCAAATTAAAGCCTGTCATACAGTCTGTGAACTTTGTGTCAGAATTGTTCACACAGCAGCGTTTACAGTTTAATTAGCTTAAATTTCAAGGTCCATGGAGAAGTTCCTCATCATTGAGAGGCTGCATATCGACCCTCAACATCTGGATGCTCCAGCATACTTCGAGATCTAGAAGCATGCAACTGAGGTGATCATCCACCCATAGGCTGAGGTCATCAACACGAACCAGAAAAAAATTCATAGTACTTCGCACCAAGTTGGGCCCGCGCGGTTTCCAGGCTATCTGTGACTGCACGGATTTCGAACCAGCAATGGCCATCCTGGAAAGTATGTACCGGCCCCCGATGAATATACTCTACGCCCAGTACCTGCTCAGGATCTGGGTACAGCAGCCAGGTGAGACTGCAGATGCTCACCTGGGGGCACTGCGAGAACTGGCACGCCAGTGCACGATCTATGCTGTGGAAGTGGAATGACTCATCCAGTGTAGTGGTTATCATCACAATCAGGCAATAGGTGTGCCTGACTAGACAATTATACATAACAACGGTTCATCACAAATCAAACCCTAGTGAGACTGGGGAGGGGAGGAGGAAAAGGAACACAAGTCCTGTGAGATGGGGGTGGTGAAAGGGAGGGGGAGAAGGAGCACAGGCCCCGGTGAGAATAGAGACAAAGTGCAGGGAATCGATGAAAGATAAGAGTCACAAGTGGGTCTGTTGAGACTTGAGCTGGTGGGATGGATGATCAAAAAGATGGGGAGACTGGGGGTGGTGGGGGAGAGAATGGATTTAAGTGCAGGGTCTTGGTGATTGTCATCTGGCATCATGGGAACTAATTGAGGGGAGGTGCTACTGAAATCATCGCAACATTGCTTGTCAAACACACACTGAAGATCTTGTGTGATTGAATAAGATCACTTTTCTCATCTCCAAGGAATAGAAGCCCAGACTTTAGCTTTTCTTGGTAGCCTGGTCAATCTCGTTTGTACAACCTCCAGCGTTGCCACATCTTTCATCGGCGAGAGAACCAAAACTGTGTTCAGTACTCCAGATGGGACCTCACCAATACCCTGCATCACTGCAATAAAACCTCCCTCGGGTTAAACTCCAATCTGTCTGAATTGAAAGGAGAGTCCTTTCCCTTCTGAACTACTTGATGGACAAGCCTCTAGACTTTTGTGATTTATGCACTAGAACAGCCATCTCAAGAAGTAAAACAAAAAAGTCTGCAGACACCGTGGTTTAAGTAAAAACACAAAGCTGGAGAAACTCAGCAGGTCAAACAGTGTCCTTTACGTAGCAAAGATAAAGTACTTTATATTGCAATGACAAAAGATACATAGCCCAATGTTTCAAGAATTGAAACGGAAAGAACTAAAGGTTTATTTTATACTTTTTTTTGGCTATGGTCCCCCTAGGACTCTGCTCAATGTTCATGGATCCCCTTCCCTGTGAAGCAATCAAGTTTTGGGTTTCTTCCATACTTTTTCCATCTATTGAAAATTTTTTTTTAATATTTATGTTACATGACATGAAAAGAAAACATGGCTTTTACTTATGTGCTGTGGCCCCTGGGGGAGGGTGGGTTGTGTGTGCAGTGAAGCCCCGTTGAGAATGGCTGCATAAGATCACCCAGTTTCCTCACTGCCAATCGCTTCCCGTTCAAGGTTGGGGTCGACATTTCATACCAGACCAGCTCATTTATGCAAAGGAGCCTTGTGTTTTATAGCTAGGCCTGTTAATATGGAGACAAGTAGAATAAAGCTCCAACAATTTCTTGGGTTTAATCCACTGTTTACTTGGCATCTACCTGAGACAGCAGAATTTCACACCCTGAACCAGGGAAATGGATTAAGGATAATGGACAATCTTTTAGGACAGAGAGGAGGATACATTCTTCACCAGGCAGTGTTGAGGCTAAAATGGCTGAGGTTAGTGGGTTACTGGCCATAGTGAATCAACAAACGATCGGCAAGCAACTGGAAGTCCAGGCAGAAAATCGCCCACGAGCTTATGGATCTCGAAGTTTGAGGAGCAGCGGCCTAAGTTCTTGTCCCTCTGACCACACAGCCCTGCTTCAATTCAGGCTTTGTGTGCCCAAGCCTCCCGTTTTCAAACAAAAGCCTTCTGATACAGAGCCAGCGTTGCTACTGACTGAGCCGCAAGCAATCCAGAAGGGAGTGAGGTGTAGTGCAAGTCAGCAGCCAAATCTGGATCAGTCTGCACGTGCTCAGTCATTTTGAAAAGTCGAGCTGCCATACATACTTGCATCAGTATCTACGGTATGCACAAATCAGTAGGGCCACTCGACATTTTATCATAATTACATTTTCAATGATGCAAGGTTTGGCAAACATATCCCTGGTGGCGCGAGGATGAAAACCCACAACTAATTGCTATTAGCCCCCCCAAAAAATTTACATTCTGTCTGAAAGTGCAGCACTTTTGAAATTAGCAGGGTTGAAATGACAGGGGCTGAAGAGCACAAAATGTGGCCATTTGGGCCACTCCAGCGATGCTCTTTCCTTCAACCATCCAATTAACTGCACCCCTTCCTTTCCCGTTGCTCTGCAAACTCGCCTTTAACAAGGATCTGTGTCGTTTTCTTGGAAGTGAAATAAGGAAATCTATAGACACTGTAATTCTAGTCAAAACACAGGTGCTGGAGGAACTCAGCTGGTCTCGCAGCGTCCATAGATTCATTACCACCATTTCAGGCCCGAGTCCTTCCTCAAGGAATGAACAAAATAAAATCTGACGGTTCAATCTACTCTCACCCCACTTCCTGACAGATTAATGACAAAATTTCCCAAACCTTCCTCTCATCAAAAGGATACATACAAGCAACTTGCTTTTCAACAACGCAAGACCATGATTTATTATTTATCTTCCTTTTTTTAAATTTTTCCCCTCTTCATGGTGTCTTATTTCAGTTTGTCTGAATTGCATAAGTGGGAATCTGCACCAAGCAAGACTTTCATTGCATCTGTCCCTTGCACTTGTGTGTGTGTGCCAGTAAACAAACTTCCAAAACCAGTCTCCAGGCAATGCAGAATAAGCCTCTCTGTTTCTGCCTCTCTTCCTGAAGGAGAGAGCCGACTGGGCAATCATATGGAGGAATTTAAAGTGGAGGGTTATGTGGAGAAGGGTCAAAGTGTGCTATGTTCTAATTGAGTCTGCACTTCCATCACCCCGAGGCAGAAGGTGATGGAACCACAGACAGAGATTTGTCACGGGTTTCCAATCTGGGCTCAGAGGTGAAATGGTCTGTTTAAATGATCATAATAAAACCATTAGACATGAGTGGCATTAGGCCATTCAGTCTATTGAGCTGACCCACCATTTCATCACGGCTGATTTACTATTCTTTTATTCCTGTTCTCCTGCCTCCTTCCCATAACCTTTGATTCCTTTCCTGATCAAGAACTTATCTACTCCGGTCTCAAATGAACCCAACAATGTGTCCTCCACAGCTGTCCACAGTAGAGAATTCCACAGACTCTCCACCCTCCGGGTAAAGAACATCCTCCTCATCTCCGCTCCAAAAGGAAGTTTTTGTGTTCTGAGGCTGCATCCTCTGGTCTCAGATTCCCCCATCCGTCAGAAACAACCTCTTCACATCTGCTCTATCCAGGCCTTGCAACATTTGACAAGTTTCAACGAGATTCCCTTCTCAGTCTTCCTAACTCCTTGCAATGGCTCCTTGATCCAATAAGATACGGTGCTGCGCCTCCCCCAAACTGCTAAGCATTGCTTGCCACTCACACCACATTCAATTTACATGGTGGAACGATTAGCACGACACTAGCCCAGGGCCAGCGACCGGAGTTCAAATCCAGCATTGTCTGTAAGGTATTTGTAAGTTCTCTCCGTGTCTGCGTGGGTTTCCTTCCACCCTTTAAAATCATACAGAATTTGTAGGTTAATTGGTGTATTTGGGTGGCAAAGGCTTGTGGGTTGGAAGGACCTGTTACCATGCTGTACATCTTTAAAAAAAGCTTTGACATTACAACAATCTTGCAAAACATAATTCAGTTGTGACAAAGAATAAGGTGATCATTTGTTCTAAAATGGACCAATTTGCTCTTGCATTGAGGAAACTATATGGGCTGCTAAATAGATCAGGGTGGCACAGCACATGGAGTCAATGCCTCACAGAGACCTGGATTCAATCCTAACCTCAGGTGATGTTGGTGCAGAGTTTACACATTCCCTCTCTGATTCTGTGGGTCAACCCAACATGCAAGTTGGTCAGTTAATTTGGCCATTGTAAATGGTCTTTGGTGTTCAGGTGAATGGTAGGAATGACTGGGAGGAGTGGAAGAGAATATGGAGAGAAGAAAATATTGTGATTAATCCAGTCAGAAATCACACAGCACAGAATATTCCCCTCTGCCCAACTCCTCCATGCTGACCAAGTTGACAATCTGGGCTAGTCCCATTTGCCTGCATTTGGTCCATATCCTTCTAAACCCATCCTTTGTTGGTCCAAATGTTTTTTTAATGTTCTAATTGTACCTGCTTATATGCAGGCAAATCCCACTTTACATGATTAATTTGTCCCAATTTTTACTCACGCAAGACAAATTCATGTGAAGCAATTAATAGAATCATTGGGAATAATTACAATGAATCTCATCAAGAATTATTAAAATGTGTTTCAAAAAGAACTTTTAACAGCATATAATGCCCAAACTATTACGGTTAATAAAAATAATTGGTATTTTTCATTTATTTCATAATTACATAACTGAATTATTTCTTAGAAAAATATTTGTCCAAAGTTGACTGCACAGATTTTGATTTTTTTTCCTCATTATACAATTTTCTATAGCGAGCGATTGCTTTTTCTAAGTTGCTGTGGACTTGTGTGCTTCTTTCCATGTTAGGATCGACATTTAGATAAAAATTCCTTGGTGGCTTAAACAAGTTCAAATTCTCTTAAAAATCTCTGGAAATTTTGCAGTAGCGTTTTTAAAATCAGCGCTGGCCGCTTCCCCTGTAATTCTTACGTCGTGTAATCGTATTTTTAATGTTTAAAGCGGTTAAACCAGCCTAAACCTGCAGCAAATGTTTCCGTATCCCCTTGAAATTTATTTTCTTTAAGCGCCGAAAAGATATTTAAACTTTGGTTTGAATGCTTTTTCTATAAAGTGGTATTCACTTTTAGCTACAATCTTCAATCCAAAGATGAAGTAGCCGATCCATCTCGTAGTAACGGAAATAATTACACGCGCAAAACAGGAAATGGTCACAGTTTTCCAAATCGCAGTAACTGAATTTTATGTTGTTTGAAGTAGTGTATAGCGGGGTTTTCCTGTAGTTTCCTCTCAGTTTATTCCAGATGTGGACAAGCCTCTGAATGAAAAGGATTTCCTTCAGATCCATCTTAAACTTTTGCACAGAGAGACTACACCTGTTCCTTCATGTATCTACTTGATCACCAGCACAGGAAAAGGCCCAGTCCACAGAGAAGGTGGGGAGAGGGGAAGGAGAGAGGGACCACTTGTGATTGGGGCTTGAACAGGAGGTGAACAGGAATGGGAATCAGATAAAACTAGACAAGCAGAATTTTGCTTCCTGAACACTTTTGGGTGTGTTTTATGATTTTGGACTGCTGATCACCAAAATCACCTTGAAATTTTCCATTCACACACCATTTTATTTTCCAATACAACCTGTTTATATCGTTTCCGGTCATGTTTTAAATCTACTTCAAAAACCGCATTCGCACTTGGACTTCTTCCCTGTTGATCTTGGTGCAGTCAGTGACAAACATGGTGAAAGGTTTCACCAGGACACCACGACCATGGAAAAGTGGGATCAGGGCAACTAGAATCTACCATTGCTGGTCAACTATTGTTGGACACTGACATGAGAGGCATCAGATGCTGAGTACAAATGAAAATCAGCAGCAAAACATTTTTAGGTCAGTCGATCTAACTCAATGTGTCAGCGTCATGATGCGATTAAACTTGCTAAATTCAATAAAAGATCATTCCTTCAACTTCCTGCATGATACAACAAATCTGATATAATCTTCTAGAGTGGTACAGTTGGCGCAGTGGTTAGCACAACACCTTTACAGCACCAGCAATCAGGACTTGAGTTCAAATCCTGCGCTATCAGTAAGGAGTTTGTATGTTTTCCCCATGTCTGCGTGGGTTTCCTCCCTCCACTTGAAAAGTACCGGGAGTACTTTTGAATTTAGAAAAGATAAATTGTTCACTTAATAATTCAAATATAAGGATTCGAATGCTGAGGGGACCATTCTTGAATTACTTTATAGACAATATTATTTTTAAATCTTATTTTTTGCCATTTTATTTCATGAACAAAATAAATATTTTCTTTATTCATACACCTTGGGTAAGGGGACAGAGTTTAGATCCATGCTGTACATGAAAAAAAACTTTTTCTTTCTTTACTTGATGTCATTTTGATTTATGATTGTGTTAGGAGTTATTTAATTTGTTATATGTCAAGAATATTATGCATACCATAATTGTTTTGTATGTATATGCTTTATATCAAAATTAATAAAAATATTTAAAAAGAAACAAATGAATGGGGTTAGAGCCTTCCCATCCATAGCTGTGGGCTGGAAAAACCCATGAGTATAACACTGAGTGGCTGAGAATGGATGGAGGCCAGATTAAGTCTCATTTGTAAAACTCCTGCTTGAAAAGATCACTGAAACACTAAATGAATTTTGAAAAGCAGTGTCTTTAAGATGGACAACTGCTGCTTACATTTACTGCTGGTTTCAAATGAGATATATGGAGAGTAAATCTTCCTTTCAGACAGGCCTGTTTAGGTTTTCTTTAAATAACAGCACCATTAATTAAAGTCCATGCTTGTTGGGCTGAGTTATGTGTTCCTGAAGTTGGCACTTGGCAAGGAAGTGAGATGGAACATCTCCAACTTCCCCGGGCAAGTGTGGGAAAGCCAAATGTACGAATTAGAGAAGGGATAGGCCAGTCACACCTTCTGTGCTTGCTCATTCATTTAATAGAATTATGGGTGAGAATCACAGAGCTCAACAGCAGAGCAAAAAGTCCTTTGACCAGACACATCCACGCTCAAAGTTAGAACACAGAATACTACAGCAATATGTGTGTGTGTGTATGCACATCAGTAAGGAGTTTGTATGTGCTGTCTGTCTACCTTATCTCTGCCTCTCATAATCTTGTAGACCTCTATTAAGTCACATCTCATCCTTCTTCGCTCCAAGGAGAAAAGTTCTAGCTCTGCTAACCTTGCCTCATAAGCTAAGCTTAAATTACCCTGTATGCCTCATAAGACATTCAGATTCATTGCCAGAGTACATAACATTACATCACATACAATCCTGTTATTTTTTTTCCTGCGGGCCAGGCAGAATTTGGTAGTGCAAAAAAACTGTACACAGTTTATACATGTAAACTAACGAAGAACTGTAAACAGATAACTAATGTAAACCAACAAATTGTGCAATACTGAGAATTTTAAAAATGGAGAAAGTTCTTAAATGAGTCCCTGATTGAGTTTGTCATTGAGGAGTCGATGGTGGAGGGGTAGCTGCTGTTCCTGAACCTGGTGGTGCGAGTCTTGTGACACCTAGACCTCTTTCCTGATGGTAGCAGCGAGAACAGAACATGCATTGGGTGGTGTAGATCCTTGATGATTGCTGCTGCTCTCCAACAGCAGTGCTCCCTGTAGATGTTTTCGATAGAAGGAGGGTTTTGCCTTTGTTCACTACCTTTTGGAGGGCTCAGGGATATTAGTGTCCCCATACCAGACTGTGATGCAGCCAGTCAGCACATTTTCTACCACACCTCTAGAAATTTGCCAGGGTTTCTGGTGTCATACCAAACCTCTGCAAACTCCTGAGGAAGTGGAGACACTAATGTGCTTTCTTCATGATGCCATTGGTGTGTTGAGTCCAGGAAAGATCCTCTCCACCTCTGATCCCCCAATAATCACTGCATTGTATACCTCTGGCTTACCCTTCCTGAAGTCAACAATCCACTCCTTAATTTTGGTGACATTGAGTGCAAGGTTGTTGTTGGTGTACCATCCAGCCAAGTTTTCAATCTCCCTCCTGTATGCTGAGCCACCCCCTTCCTTTATACAACCCACTACCGTGGTATCATCAACAAATTTGTAGATGGTGTTATTGTTGTACCGAGCCACAGTCATAGGTGTAAAGCGAATAAATCAGGTGGTAAGAACACAGCCCTGTGGTGCTCTGGTACTGATGGAGATTGTGGAGGAGATGTTCTTACCAACCCTCACTGATTGTGGTCTGGAGGTGAGGAAATCCATGATCCAATTACACAGTGGGGTGTTAACTCCCAGGTCTTGGGGTTTGCAGATCAGTTTTGAGGGGATGATGGTGTTAAATGATGAACTATATTTGATAAAGAGCATCCTGATGTTTGCATCTTTGTAACCAGGAGATCCAGTTTCCTCCTACATCACAAAAATGTGCAGCTTGATAGGTCATTTGAACACTGGAGATTGGCCCCTAGTATGTAGGTGAGTGAAAGAATCTGGGGGAGTGGGGGTGGGGGGGAAGGCGCAGATGAAAATGGGGAGAGCATAAAAAAATGGCCTCAACATAAATAAGAGGTCAATGGTCAACAAAGGACCTGGGACCAAAGCAAATTTCTCCATGGTGTCTGATTCGACGACCTGCTCCAGGAGTGAAGCACCTTGTGTCAATAGCACCATCTTACTGCCAATCCAACATTTCACAAACAAGACTGAAATGGATGGGGGCTTCAAATAAAAATTGTGTTCACGCCACACAGGGTAATTTCAGCTTATTTCTTCCTCTTTCTGGTTCAAGCCTGTTGCCTAGGTAATAGGTTGTCCCACCAAGAACTAGTCGGTTAGTTGGCAAGAAGAAAAAGGCGGATTTGCATAAAATATCTCATTAAAATAGCATTTAATGGACCGGATGAAACTTCAAAAGCTTGTATTCAGTTAATTGAAAGTTCAACCAGTTAATCTCACGTGTTTGCTTCGACAAAGCTCATTACAAAAAGCTACATGAAAATTCCTTCTTAAATAATTCATCTTGATCTTTCCTTTTGAGAGTAGGTTCTCCCTCTAATCATCTGCCTCCTACTGTCTTTTGCAGCTTACCGAGGTTTATTATTGTCCAACACCATGCCAGCATTTGGACCACAAGAGAGTGCAGAGGCTGGGATTTGTCTCACTGAACCCAGCGGGAGGGATGGGGGTGCATTTAGTTCTGTTCAAGTTTATTTATCATCTGATTGTACCAGTAAACCTGAAGAACCAGCGTTCTCCAGTCCATGGTGCAGAACAGTGCAAAATACGCGTACAATCATAACACACACAAACACGCACCACTTTTGTATATACATTAAATGTCAATAAATAGTAGCGTTGCGGAGAGCAGTCATTCAGTAGTCTCACTGCTTGTGGGAAGAGCTGTTCCTCATCTTGGTGGTTCTGGCTCTGATACTTCTGTCTATTCCCTACGGGAGTAGCTGGAAGATGCTGCATGCAGGTTGAAGGGGTCCTCTCTGATTTCATGAACCCTCTTAAAATGATCCTGGTAAATCACATCATTTGGAGGGGTGGGGGGGGGGAGAAAGAGAGGGAGATTCTCCCTGCTGTTTTTATGGTCCTGTGGATTGACCTCTGATCTGATGCTCTACAGCAACCACACCACAGTGTGATGCAGCCAGCCAGGACAGGATGTTCTTGATAGAGCTCCTGTAGAAGGCTGACAGGATGGTGGCTGGTAACCTTGCCTGCTTCAGTCTTCTCACTGTTGCATCTTCCTGACAAGTGAGAAGATGTTGTGTCCAGGATGGATCACTTCTTAAGTGGACTCCAAGGAACTTGATGCGCTCTATTCTCTCCACCACTGAGCTATTTATGTGTAGTGGAGGGTATGCTTCCCTGTCCTTCTAAACTCCATGATCACCTCCTTCACCTTGTCCACATTGAGACTCAGGGCGTTACTCCTGTATCACGAGATTGTCCACCTCTTCTCTGGAGTGTTCCTCATCATTGCTGATGATGTGGCCGACTACAGACATAACATCTGCAAACTTTATGACTCCGTTGGAGCTGGGTCTGGCGATGTGGTCGTGGGTCAGTATCGTGGATAGGAGTGGGCTGAGCACACAGCCTGAGATGCACCAGTGTTCAGTGTGATGTGGCCCGATGTTCTGCTGCCAACCCAGGTATCCTATGGTCTTTCCATTAGAAAGCCCAGAATCCAGTTACAGTGAGGGGTGTCAAGTCCCAGTGAGGACAGCTTCTCCACCAGCCTCTCGGGAATGACTGTAATCTTCCTGTCATGATCCTCCAGCCCTAGGAAGACCTCCTATGAAAGATGGCTTCAGTGTTAAAATAGGGGAAGGCCACTAGTCCTGTAATTATGCTCCCCGTTCAGTGAATGGCTGACTTCACCCATCCATTGAATTTTATTTTAAATTTTGAATTTCAAGATACATCACGTTAACAGGCCCTTCCGGCCCACGAGCCCGTGATGCCCAAATACAACTATGTAACAAATCTACCCACTAACCAATACGTCTTTTGAATGTAGGAGGAAATTTGTGCAGTCAGAGGAAACCCAAGCAATCACCCGGAGAATGTACAAACTCCTTACAGTCAGCTGCGGTCTTGAATTTGACTCACTGGCACAGTAATAGTGTTGCGCTAATCTCTCGGCTAACTGTGTCACGCCTCTTTCCATTGATGGATTTGCCCAGTTCCTCTGCCCCTAACTCTATTATTTAATGCATCTCAGTGAGATCACTCTTTAATCTCACAATTCTTTAACTGGTTTAAAATTTCCAGCTGCAATCAGGATAACCAGGTAAACACCCAGCTGAACATTATTTCGTCTTGAAAGAATTGCATTGAATCACATGGAACCATGTCAAGCAGGGCAGATGAAGAGTGATCCAACCACACTCTCACCCATCCACTGGACCATGGACCATCACCCAGTGACACTGGTGTCTTACCCAGACCACCACAATCTTGCATCTGGTCTGCAGTCACCCACCCATTCCCTCTTCCAATGTAAAAACCATCCCACTGCAAAGGCAGTGTTTTGAAATTCTGATGCAATCTGTGCCTCATCAATCAAATGCAAGAAATAATCCCTTTATTGGGTGAATGTAGGATTAGTATAAAATAGGTATTTGATGTCTTTTCTTCTTTCATTATGAGGGTTAAAGCACAGCAAATGTTTTAGTGCAAAAGAGATCAAAGCTGACATCCATACACCCAGGATAGTCAGGAACAAATCCAGCTCATTACCACAGGAAGGAGCTGAGAGAAAAAGAAACCACGTGTGCAGGGGAAAGGGGGTGCAGAGTGTTGGTTGATAGGGTTTACTGGGGACAAGCATCTCCTGGGGTGCAGGCCTGATGTCAACCAATGTTAATAAAGCTACCAGCATTCTCTCAGCGAGATGTGTGGCATCAAAAGGATTTTGGAAGATGGTTTTTATTTAAAAAGACATTCAGCATGGTTATGGATCCTTTCAGCCCACAAGCTCATCCATCCCAATTTGATCTAAGTGACCTACACCTCCTGTACATTTATTTTTGAACAGTGGGAGGAAACCGGAGCATCCGGAGGAAACCAGAGCACCCAGAGGAAACCCATCCAGACACTGGGAGAACATACAAATTCCTTACAGAGAGCACTGAATCACTGGTGCTGTAGCAGTGTTGTGCTAACCGCGCCATCACCTGACTTCACCCCCAAAGTAAACATGATCTAAACCCCAATGCCTTAAATGTAAATCCCAAATACTTAATGGGATGCAATTGTTCTGGAGACACTAGGATGCTGCCTGGGATGGAACGTTTTGGCTATGAGGAGAGTCTTGGATTTTTTTTCCTTGGGAACAGAGAAGCTTGAGATTGGAAACCAATAGGAGGATTCAATATTATGAGGAGCATAAAACTAGAGCACAATGTCCTAGTGGAAGGGATGAGATAAAGAATCTGAGGAAGAACTCATTTTTTTCCTCATCTTGAGGGTGGTTAGAATCTGGAACATGCCCCCAAGGTAGAGGCAGACACCCTGACATTTAAGCGCAGGTATCCAAAATGCCTGTGACAAAAAGTGTTTCAGATTTTGGAATAATGTTGGCCCACTGTCAGTCCCCACCCTGATCCCACTGCCCTATTCCCCCCCCCCCACCCCGAACAGCCTGCCACCAGTCCCCACCCTCCTCTCTCCTCGCAGCCCACTGCCGGTAAATACACTAAAAAATATTAATATTCCCTGCTGAAATGGGGTTGGGGGGAGAATAGGGGGTCTTATAAGCCTGTGGTGGGATCAGGTGTGGATATTTTTTCCCCCCCACTTGTGATGACAAAAAAGTTTTGGATTTTGGGTCATTTTGGTTTTCGGGTTATTGGATACGGGGAGTACAGTACCCTTATTCAGAGCAGCACTTGGAATGCCAAGATATACAAGAGTAAGGTGATGATAAATGTTGGCAAATGAAATTATAATCGATGGAATTTGACAGTAAAGGTCCCATTATTGTCATGTAATATTACATTTAGAATGTAACATTCAAGAAATTCTTTAACTTTGTCTACTGTAAGGAAGACAGTCACTACTTTGTCCAGTGCCCCTCACAGAAATGAGGCCCCAGTGAGGAACAAGCTTGCAACCCCAGCTTACAAGACAAGTGCTCTAGCCATTGAGCTATCAGAGCTTCTTCAGTATAGATATGGTGGGCCAAAGGGCCAGTATCAGAGTTCATCGACTCCATGACTCCAACAGGGATCTGACAATGATGGCGGCTGTTCTGCAATCACAACCACAGAGAGAAAGTCTTCCGAAGCTCACACCACAAGCTTCAAAACAACATTTTTAGAAATAAATTGAACTGGCAGGGATACAGCAACAATCACTCTCACCAGGACTATAACTGCTCATTTCATACAGATGTCCTTGCTTTATTTCTGAGCTCTTCATAAAATAATCCATCCAGAAGCCCATAAAAATATCAAAAGTGCCAGGCATGTCCTGCACTGTTGGTATTGGAGGCTTCAGTTTAAACTCTGAATGACTTAATAACTACACGCCAGGGAGGTTTATCCAAATCGGTTGCCACTGAATTTTATTTCCACCACAGTGATTTGCCATTGTGAAACTTTAATCATTTTATAAAAGCAAAAACTTCATCTACCCTGCACCATTCCTGGGCACCACATTATGCTTGGTTTCAATAGGGATTTAACTTTGATTGTTAACCAACTACCCTCCTATCCTCTACCCAGTAGGCAACTAGTCTACGAAGTTATTGTAAGAAACACGCAGATTCACATTTCTAAAGTGCAATTTGAGCTCAAGATGTCTCAAAGCATTTTCTAACTGATGAAGAACCTTACAAAGGTTTGTCCCTGCTGACATTTGGGAAAGTCATGCACAGCAGGTTCCCCCAGTGGCATTTCAATGAGGGTGATGCTGCACATGGGCTGAAGCCCCCAACTCCTCCAATGCAGAATCTTCGCAGGACAGCCCCTCGTGGCAGTGCAGCACTCCCTCCACACTACGTCGGGGCAGTGCCCACCTTCATCACCTTTTCAATCAAGAACAAAGAGGTGGCAAGGAGGGTCGCCTTCTTCTCCCATGGACACTACCCTCTCCCACATGCTACAGGAAGGGCAACCTTCCTTCTCAACTCAGTTGCTGAGTCTTTGCAAGTGTCCACCAGCAGACGGGCAGAAAGACTTGGAGTAAAGCAATCTGTCAACCATCCATTCCTTTTGCTCTCATCAACAAAGATTCTGTCAACCCTATCCAGGTCTCCCATCATTTTGAAATTATCTATCAGGTCTCCCCTCAACCTCCAGCACTCCAGATAAAACAACTCAAGCTTGTCCCACCTCTCCCCACAATTCATACCCTCTAATCCAGACACAATGCTGATAAATCTCTTCTATCCTCTGTCCAGAGCCTCCACATCCTTGCTCTAATGAGGGCAACAAGAATTGCATGCAATGCTCCAAGTGCAGCCTTGCCAATGTTTTGGCTGCAATGCGATTTCCTTGCTCTGATGTGCAGTGCCCCAACCAGTGAGGGAAAGCATCCCAATCACCTCTCTTACCACCTTAACTGCTGGCGTAGCTGCTTTTTAGGAGCTGTGGACTTGCTCCCAACAAGGGTGCCCTCCCATCGAGATCCCCAGTCAGTCCTACCCTGACCATTCCCTAGCACTCCCCCCACTCCCCCCAACCATTTCCATCAGTCCTCACTCCCCCTCCCCTCCCCCCTGCTCATCCTCAGCAGTCAGTCCATGCTCCTTGTCCAATAAATTATCCATACCCCTCAAGAGGTATGAATGAGTTTTGACACCATGGAAATTAATCTAAGAGAAATTTAACCACATTAAAGCAGAATGCTGCCCTTGGAAATAAACCCTGACCTGAGTGAATAAATATGCTTGTTGCACAGTGTTTTCTCCATCAGTCACTCACCTGTCTAACAAAGCTGTTGGAAGTGGTATCAGAAGATGTGCTCCCATCAGAACGCTTGAATCTACTTTTCCTTTTGGCGTACTTTCCCTATAAGATGAAAGGAAGAAAAAAAAAGCAAGTTACCTTTGATATTTCTGCCCCAATTTTACAGCCAGACAGCTAGTGGACCCCCTGTGAGCTTTACCCAACACACTCTGGCACAGGGCTGCTCCGAGGAACGCAAGGCAGCAAGATCCCGGTGTTTGGCTTCAACCTCGTGCCAATCAAATTGCTAAATCAAGTCTATGACCCAGGGCAAGGGGAGAGAAAGTTTCACAACTAGCAGCCATTGAAAAATGTAAAATAAAACAATGGTGGAGAAATTCAGCAAGTCAAACAGTGTGTTTTATGGAGCAAAGATAAAGATACATAACTGATGCTTTGGGCTTGAGCCCTTCATCAAGATAGGAGGAAAAGATACATAACCAATGTTTCCGACTTGAGCCCTTCATCAAAGTATAAGCAAAATGAAGGCAGGTGCCCAGTTGGGTTATGTATCTTTATCTTTGCAACATGAAGCTCACTGTTTTATTCCTGCTAATGAAAAATGGTTGCATAAAGACGTGGGTGACATTAAAAGGAGGTCAAACAGCATCCAAGAAGAGAAATGGACAGTCAACCTTTCAGGCTGGGACCCTTCAGCTGACTCTTCATTTTCATTTAATTTTTAATTTAAAATTAATTTAGAAAGACAGCATGGTAATATGCCCTCTGGCCAAGGAGTCCATGCCAATTTGTACATTTTGAAGGGTTGGAAGAAACAGGAGCATGCAGACATGGGGAGAATGTGCAAAGTCCTTACAGATAGCGTCATATTCGAGCACGGTTTTGTGGATGATTTGACACGACTCTGAATAACATCAAGGAACTGGGAACAAAAAAGCAAGCATTTCCATATCACCTTTTCTGAGCTCCAGTCATTTGCCCTCCCCCTGAGCACATCTTGGGTCAATGAATGCATTTCATTTATCATTATAATGCAAGAAATGCAGGAGGCAGCTACCACTCAGCGAGGGTCACAGTGATCAGGAATATGACTAAACTATTTGATTTAGGTGCTGGAAGAGAAGATTTGGCTAGAACACTGGAAAGGATCTCCTCCTCCCTTTCATGCCTGGTGGGTTCCAGGGATGAGGGATATCAGTCACAAGGCTGGATACACTGCACTCCTTGAAGCAAAATAAGATTGAGGGAAGTTTTGATGGAAGTCTAAAAGCCATAGTAGTTTACATGTTAGACATTCTCAAACATTTGTTTTTGTACATGGGCTCCATTGAGAATAGCTGTGCTATATGAGGGAAACAAATTTCAAATTTATTACATCACATACAACCCTGAGATTCCTTTTCTGCAGGCACAGCAGAATTACCACTTATTGGTAGCGCAAAATTAAACTGTACACGGTGTATACATGTAAATAAAGAACTGTAAACAGATAACAAATGTAAACAAACTGCAATACAGAGAGAATAAAAAAGAAAACGAATAAAGTGCAGAAGAGCCCTGATTGAGTTTGATGTCGAGGAGTCTGATGGTGGAGGGGGAGCAGCTGTTCCTGAGCCTGGTGGTGCGAGTCTTGAGGCACCTAGACCTCTTTCCTGATGGCAGCAGCAAGAACAGAGCATGTGCTGGGTGGTGTGGATCCTTGATGATTGTGGCTGTTCTTCAACAGCATTGTTCCCTGTAGACTTTCTCGATCGTGGGAAGGGTTTTGCCTGTGACGTCCTGGGTTGTGTCCACCATCTTTTGAAGGCCTTTACACTCAGGGGTATTGATGCCTCCATAGCAGATCAGCAAACTTTCCACTACACATCTGTAAAAATTTGCCATGGCTTCTGGTGTTATACTAAACCTCCGCAAACTCCTGAGGAAGTAGAGGCATTAACTTGCTTTCTTCACAATGCCATTAGTGTGTTGGGTCCAGGAAAGATGGTGACTCACAGGAAATTTGCTCACCTTCTCCACCTCTGATCCCCAAATGATCACTGAATTGTATACCTCTGGCTTTATGTTCCTGGCCAACAATCAGCTCCATAGTTTTGATGACAATGAGTGCAAGGTTATCATTGGTGCACCATTCAGCCAAGTTTTCAAACTCTCTCCTGTATGCTGACGTCACTTTTCCCCACTATCATGGCATTGTTGGCAAATTTGTAGGTGATGTTACTGTCACACAGTGCCACACAGTCGTAGGTGTAAAATGAGTAGAGCAGAGAGCTAAGAATGCAGTCCTGTGGTGCTCCCGGTACTGATGGAGATTCCGGTACTGATGGAGATTCCGGTACTGATGGAGATTCCGGTACTGATGGAGATTCCGGTACTGATGGAGATTCCGGTACTGATGGAGATTCCGGTACTGATGGAGATTCCGGTACTGATGGAGATTCCGGTACTGATGGAGATTCCGGTACTGATGGAGATTCCGGTACTGATGGAGATTCCGGTACTGATGGAGATTCCGGTACTGATGGAGATTCCGGTACTGATGGAGATTCCGGTACTGATGGAGATTCCGGTACTGATGGAGATTCCGGTACTGATGGAGATTCCGGTACTGATGGAGATTCCGGTACTGATGGAGATTCCGGTACTGATGGAGATTCCGGTACTGATGGAGATTCCGGTACTGATGGAGATTCCGGTACTGATGGAGATTCCGGTACTGATGGAGATTCCGGTACTGATGGAGATTCCGGTACTGATGGAGATTCCGGTACTGATGGAGATTCCGGTACTGATGGAGATTCCGGTACTGATGGAGATTCCGGTACTGATGGAGATTCCGGTACTGATGGAGATTCCGGTACTGATGGAGATTCCGGTACTGATGGAGATTCCGGTACTGATGGAGATTCCGGTACTGATGGAGATTCCGGTACTGATGGAGATTCCGGTACTGATGGAGATTCCGGTACTGATGGAGATTCCGGTACTGATGGAGATTCCGGTACTGATGGAGATTCCGGTACTGATGGAGATTCCGGTACTGATGGAGATTCCGGTACTGATGGAGATTCCGGTACTGATGGAGATTCCGGTACTGATGGAGATTCCGGTACTGATGGAGATTCCGGTACTGATGGAGATTCCGGTACTGATGGAGATTCCGGTACTGATGGAGATTCCGGTACTGATGGAGATTCCGGTACTGATGGAGATTCCGGTACTGATGGAGATTCCGGTACTGATGGAGATTCCGGTACTGATGGAGATTCCGGTACTGATGGAGATTCCGGTACTGATGGAGATTCCGGTACTGATGGAGATTCCGGTACTGATGGAGATTCCGGTACTGATGGAGATTCCGGTACTGATGGAGATTCCGGTACTGATGGAGATTCCGGTACTGATGGAGATTCCGGTACTGATGGAGATTCCGGTACTGATGGAGATTCCGGTACTGATGGAGATTCCGGTACTGATGGAGATTCCGGTACTGATGGAGATTCCGGTACTGATGGAGATTCCGGTACTGATGGAGATTCCGGTACTGATGGAGATTCCGGTACTGATGGAGATTCCGGTACTGATGGAGATTGTGGAGGAGAAGTTCTTACCAATTCTCATTGATTGTGGTCTGGAGAGGAGGTAATCCATGATCCAATGACCTGCTGAGTTTCTCCAGCATTGGGTGCTTTTAATCCAATTACACAGTGGGGTGTTGAATTCCAGATCTGGGAGTTTGCTGATTAGTTTTGAAGGGATAATGCTGTTAAATGCTGAACTGAAGAGCATCCTGATTTTTACTGTCCAGATGATTCAGGGCTTTGTGTAGAGCCAGTGAGATGGCATCCGCCATAGACCTGTTGCTAGAACAGGCGAACTGGAGTGTACCCATATCACCGCTCAGACAGGACTTGATCTGCTTCATCACCAGCCTTTCCAAACACCTCATCACTGTTGATATCAGTGCTACTGGTCGATAGTCATTAAGGCAGATTACTGCTCTCTTCCTGGGCACCAGTATGAATTATGTCTGTTTGAAACAGGTGGGTACCACACCCTGCTGGGGGGAGATATTGAAAATTTTCATGAATACTTTAGCAAGTTTGTCAGCACAAATTTTGATACTCAGCCAGGCACTCGATCCGGACTGGATCCGGCTTTCCTCAGATTCACTCTCCTGAAGGCAGTCTCAGATACGGATAGGATCATCAGGGAATGTTGGGGTGCGGAGGGGTGGTTCTTTGCTGTTACTGCTGGCATAGAAGGCATTGAGTTCCTCTGGGAGCGAAGCTTTGCCATCTGCTTCTTCACAGGTTTGGCTTTGTAGCAGGATATGGCATTTAGGCCCTACCACAACTGTCAGGTGTCCTTGTTGTTTCCATTTTCATCCTGAATCTCCACTTCATCCAGGAGTTAGCTTTTCACAGGTCATGCCTGCTCCTTCTGTTTTGATCTGGATCTCTGGACTTAAATGCGTGTGATCTGGCTCTCAGCATGCCAGGGGTCACAGTCCTTATGTTTTCAGTTGAACAAGCATTTCAAATCCTTTCAGAAGAGAGTGGGCAGGCACTTTAGAGAGAGAAAATTGTAAGACAAAGGGGAACGAGCAGAGGAATAGGTTACACTACAGAGAACTTCTAGGGGCGATGGGGTGAATGGTTTCATTTTTTTACCATAGTAATTCATAATTATATTCATTTCATGTATCAGCTACTAGACATGCATCTGAAAATGCAGCCTTATAGACTATATAGTCAAGTCTGCAGAATGCGACACGAAAACAGAACCCAATTCAGACCATAAGACATAGGAGCAGAAGTAGGCTATTCAACCCATCAAGTCTGCCCTGTCATTTAAGCACCAGTTGATCCATTTTCCCACTCAGCCCCACTGCCTGGCCTTCTCCCAATAACCTTTCATGCCCGGTGGAGGTGGGGGGGGGGGGGGGGGAAATCACTCTCCACTGACCATTGACAGCTCAACTGTTGAGGTCATCAAGTTCCTTGGAGTGCACTTGGCAGAGAACCTCACCTGGTTCCTTAACACCAGCACCATAGCCAATAAAGCCCGGCAGCGTCTCTACTTCCTGCGAAGGCTGAGAAAAGTCCATCTCCCACCCCCCATCCTCACAACATTCTACAGAGGATGTATCGAGAGCATCTTGTGCAACTGCATCCCTGCCTGGTTTGGAAGCTGTACTTCCTCGGACCGCTAGACCCTACAGAGCATAGTGAAATCAGTGGAAAAGATCATTGGGGACTCTCTTCTAACCATGAAGGTCATCTACAACACTCAATCCCAGGCAAAAGACATTAAACATTGTGAAGGACTCCACACATCCCTCAAGTAAACTGCTCTCCCTTCTGCCATCTGGTAGGAGGTACCAGAGCATTTGAACCCTTATGTCCAAATTGGGCAACAGCTTTTACCCCCAAGCCGTCAGGCTCCTAAATTCCCAGAACAGATGTGAATAGTGTACTGTGGACTTTTGCTGTATACATCTTAATATTTCAAATGTGTTTAATTTCTATTCCAATTTATATTTATGTAAATATGCCCCATGGACCTGGAGAAACACTATCTCATCTTTAACCATGCGAGCATGGCATGAACGATAAATAAAGGTGACGACTTAATCATCAATCTCTTCCTTAAATACACCCAATGTCCTCCACAACCCCCTTTGGCAACAAACTTCACAGATTTACCAACTGGAGTGAGAATATAACCACTAAAACTGTAGATTTGTTAAATCCTGTGTTAATATTTCCTGGCATAAGAAGCATTTTTTTTTTAAAAAAGAGGTTCAGAGAAATCCTTGAAAACAAAAACAGAAAACCAAAATATGGAAACAGATTAATTCAAATCTTTTTACTGATTATCAGTAATTAAAAAAGGAAAGGATTATATGGGGAGAAATTATCTTTCAGCATTCATATTTACTGTATCAAATATCGAAGTTCAAGGAACCTGTCCTTTCATCATCTTTTGTGGGAGAGATCTACAGAAAGCAAATGCTCATGACACAGAGAACAAAAGGTGCCTCCTCATTAAACTGCTTCTCCTTCCAACAAGTGAAAGGAGCTCCTGTTGCCATAACAGAGCCAATCTCACAGAACTTTTCAATGTAGAATATAATTAACAGGTTTGTTTTTTTTTAAGATGGAACGGTGTTTACAAGAGATGAAAAAGTTAAAGTCAAACAAAATTCCACTGATCAATTTAGCTACTTAGCAACTGGAATAAATCTAGGACAGCACACATGCACATTTCATAAACCATGGAATGGCACAATCACAGAATACATTGATTCACCTGCCCTTTTAGTGGATTCGGAGGATTTTTCAGGCACAGTGCTGGCCAGTTGTAAACAGAACATCAGATCCCTCTCACAGTTCCATGCTCCTGTACCAAGGTCCTTAGTTGGCATATTATTCACCTGACACCTCAACCAGTCCACCCGGCCATTCCATCAAGGCTGGGTAACTATCCTTTCAACCCTATTCTCCTGCCTTCTCCCCTTAACCCTCAATTCCCTTCCTGATCAAGAGCCTCTCTACCTCAGTCTTGATCTCCACGACAACGAATTTCACAGATTCCTCCGCATCTCTGTTCTCAAGGAATGTTTTTCTATTCTGAGGCTGTCCCCTCTGGTTCCAGATTCCCCCACCAGGGTAAACATCCTCTCCATGTCCACTCTGGGTGGGGGAGTCATAAACTATTGGTTTAAACTGAGAAGGGAATGAGTAAGGGTCAACTTTTTCCAAACAGAGGCTGGTGGTTCTGTTGAACAAGCTCAGAGGTAGGGTCAACTACATCATTTAAATGGCATTTGGACAGGTACATGGACAAGAACGATTTTAGAAAATGGCCCAAATGCAGGCAAACTGGACTAGTGCAGGTAGACAACAAGATTCTATGTTTATAACAGATTGCTGTGGATCCAAACTCAAAAACCAGGTCAGGATTTCTTTCTGTAAATGGGTGACAGCAAAGGGGCACTTTCACAATACATAATTTCTGATGCAAACCTTACTCCCCTTCCAAAAATACAAAGTTTTATTTTAATTACCTGTACTTGTTTCCCAGTTGCCAGAGCAGGATGTTAGCCACAAGGCTACAGCACTGATAGTGGGATTCAAGCACACTTAATGATTGAAAGCTCTAATTGGATTTATTTGGAGTAAATTAGAAATGACAGAGCACACTCAGATACAATGAGGATCATCTCAGCTGCAGTTAAAACACAGCTAGGTTTCACAAATATCAGCAGCTGCTCAATAAATGAATAGCATTCATCCGGGAAGCAATGGTACAAATGATTGTTGAAACCAGATCCAACAAAGGACTTCACAGAAGCAGGAGATAGCAGTGTAAATAACATGGGTCGATGGAGCTGGGTTACAGGTGGAAATCACCCTCTCGCTCTTTCCATCATGGGAAAATGCCTAGTAGATAACACTGGACAGTGAAGATTTTGCTTCCTGAACATTTTGGGGTGTATCTTATGGATTTTGGGGTGCTGATAACAAAAATTGCCTTGAAACGTTCCTATTAAGAACAAGCTTTTAGATATAACCAATTTTTGAGATTTCCTGTCATATTTTGTGTCTACTTCAAGCCTACAAAACCATGAAGTGCAAAATGTTATTGAAAATTCATTTTCTACACTTGGACTTCTTCCCTGCAGATCTTGGTCTAGGGGAAGTATCAGGGATTTTTTTTTTATATATATAAATACATATATATTTCCACATACATACACAGAGAGTAGTGGGTGCTTGGAATGTATTGCCAAGGGTGGCATTTCAAATACTCTGAGGCAAGCAGATCGATACAGAAAAAATAGAGGGTTATGGGTGTAGGATAGGGAAGGTTTGGTTTGTTAAATAGATTTCTATCACTTGGTATAATCGTGGGCCAAAGGGCCTGTACTGTATTGTTATGTTCTTCATCTGAATTATTCTGGATGACAAAGAACTCAGACAACGTTCATGGATAGAAATGGTCCGTCAACGTTTTGGGTCTGAATCCTTTATCAAGCAAGTGTGAATTAGAAACTACCTATAATTCTAATAGGAAGGGCTAACTAATACATTTCCTAGAGTACAGTACTTATTTCAAATGTTACCTCTATTTGTACCATCAAATTTTTTCAAGAACCAAGTGTGTAAGGAAATTTATTTGTAAAGGAAAAATGGCAAGAGATGCATTAGAAAAATTAACATGGAAATTTGCATTACAATTACCAAATTTTAAAAATTATTATGTAGAGCAGCACAATTGAGGTTTCTCTCTACATTTTTTTTTTTAAAAAGTAGGGAAGCCAGCATGGATTCATATAGAAGTAAATAAAATAGGAAAGATAAATCAGAGAATTTTATATATAAATGGAATAATAAGTTGTTTATTGGCAATAGAGATGCACCTTTGTTGAAACTTTTTTTTTAAAAATATGGAGTAAAATACATTTGGAAATGGGAATGAGAAATTTTCAGATACCAGGAATGATATTGAGTCAGAATCAACTTATTCCTTTTACAATAAATAATAAATTTTTAATATTTGGTTTAACAAAGGGATTAAGACAATAAAAGATTGTTTTCAAGGTACAACTTTAAGGACATTTGAACAATTGAAAAATAAATATGGAATACAAAATAATGCAGCATTTTCTTATCATCAGTTAAAGGTGTATTTAAGAGACAATTTGGGTCCAGATTTGGTATTACCTGAACAAAGTCATTTGGAACAAGTAATTAGATATAACTATATAAAAATTTATTTCAATTATGTATACAATTTTGCAAAAAGGAATGCATACATGAGGAGTACATCTTTGTCAAGACAAAGATGGGAAAAGGTTTTAAAATAAATATTAAAATGGAAACTTGGTTAGAACTTTATCAGGACAGTATGACTAATAAAATTAATGCCCGGTACAGAATGGTACAATATAATATTTTTACATCAATTACATTTTACTCCACAGAAATTAAATTGATTAAATTCTAATCTTTCAGAAAAATGCTTTAGATGTAATAAAGAAATGGGTACTTTTTTACATTCTACGTGGGAATGTGGATAGAACTTGGTTTATTTTTGGAAAGAGTTATAAAAGTTGCCTCAAGATCCAATTTTTTTTCTAAACTTGGAAATATTTTTGACACAGAATTGAAATTAAATAAATATCAAAAAGAATTTGTTAAAATAACCCCAACGGTAGCTAGAAAATGTGCAGCAGTAACTTGGAAGTCAGACGTGTATTTGGGAATGAGTAGATGGCATACTGAAATAGGTCGTTGAAAGATTACATATAATTTGTGTAATAAATTTGAAGTTTTTCCAAAAGATTTGGGAACCGTATTTTCAAACTGCGGGAATATGGTTGTAATCATCCAACCTGAATCTTCCACCTCCTAAAATTAAGATACATTTGATTTTAATTATTAGTTTTAATAATCTTGATTTTACTTCAATAATATCCAGATGTTCTCTCTTTCTTTTCTATGGGGCTGATTTTTATTTAGGGGTGGTGGGGGAGGAGGGATTAAATCACTATGTATGAATCTTTATTTTGAACAAGACAATCTATGTATATTTTTTAATGCATATGTGGAAATTTAAATAAAATTTTCAAACAAAAAGCAAACGTGAATTGTGTGGAAGGTCTAGCTGAATTGCTTGCAAAGCAAGCTTTCTCACTACATCTTGGTACAAGTGACAATAAACTTTGAAATTCAGGCAAGAAAAAAAATCCCATATTTGGTGTTAAGTTGGGAATAAGCAGAGGGTTGCACACACAAAATGAAAGTGTTCAGAATGGTTTCTCTCATTCTCCCCATGCAAAGGAAGCAAGTGAGAGCTGTGAGACAATGTTAAACAATGTTTAATGAAAAAGTAGCTGACTTTAAAAATAGAATCACTGAAGCAGGAGTGTGACATGAAAACATCAACATCCTCAGTCATCTTCGCATGCCAGAGATGACTACTGATGAAAGAATTTAGGGGCAATGCATCAGAAGACTTAATGCTGGTCATACATGGGCAGCAAACATGTTGTGGAGATCAGATACATTACCACAGAAATCTCCAGTGTTGTAGAAATAATTTGTTAAACAAGGTTGAATTAGCTTGGGATGAGGGTAGGAGAATATCACTGTGTTGAATTACATTGTTGTTTGCTAACCTTCAAGGGTAATGCATTTTGATGGGGGGAGCTAATTTTGTGTTCTTGTTTTGCTCATTTTGCAGACATGCACCCAGTGGACATGGAAACAAGTAAACTTCTCAAAGGATGAGACCCAGCCTCAATATGGACAATTTCTCATTTATGAGATTAAGAGCTCAGGCCCACAATGTCAACCTCCCAGTGACATATCTAAGGTATGGTACATGCCCTGGGCACCACCGAGCAGTTTCTTCAGCTGGGCCTCCAGTGGTCTCCTTCACTGCCCTGAGCCCCCGGTGATCCCCCGGTGATCCCCACACCTTCCCTGATGACATGAAGTGCCACATGGAAGGTGTAGTGAACTGGGATTCACTAGAAGTGTGCTGTACTATTGACTGGTTCTGCCTCCCAGCTCCTCCCCTGGGGGCCTGTATATAACCCTGGTTTCCCGCCGAAACCCAGTCGAGTGTGAGTTTTTATATACGTGACAGAAGGAGGCATGATTAGCATAGTCAGGGGCCTGACTCACCTAGACTGAGTCCAATTTCCCCCCCCTCCCACCAGCCAGCACCCCCCACCACCCGAAATACAAAGAACACACACCTCTTTCTTCCTCACTCCATCCACCTTCCTTGTCCTCCCATTTGCTCTCAACTTAATAAGGCCGAACCCAAATACAACATGGCAACCACCAAGGCCACTTCTCGCCATATATTTTGATACACAAATTGTAAAAGGTTGGCCACCCTGCCATAGGTGCTATTTTTCGTAGATACGCCCCTGCAACTGCCCATTGCTTTCCGTGGATGCTGCGTGACCTGCTGAGTTCCTCCAGTATTTTCATGCAGTGTTCCTCTGGAGAGTGACTAATTCAATGGCTTTATCCAATATCTAGCACAAATTACAGGTCAGGTCAATGGCCAATCAAGATTATCTGCAATATCTAGCACTAGTTACAGATCACTGACTAATTAAGATGGAAAGTGGGGTGCACCCAGTTGAAGTAGGTGGTAGAGGATTTGTTGCTAAATCCATGACCAAGCTTCTGAAGGAAGTAGGAATCACAGGGCAGGCCCGCATAAAGGCAATTAAATCCTTCTGAAACTCAGTTGAAATGAGCAGTCATTAAGCTGAAAAGGAGGGATCCTATCCGGGCTCCAAATGACAATTAGGAGAAACAGATATGGACACACACCCAGGTCTGATCAGCCTGTGGTGGGCCTACCTTGGCAGAGGGGGCTTTGTGTTTAAAAGGCTGAAACATCCAATGATTCCAGGGAATACAACTGAAGAGCTGTCCAATGCCAGATCATATTCCCTAGTGGTCATCCTCTATTATTGTAATCAAGGCAACCAACCGTACTAACTCAATGAGAGGATCAATCTAACCTATTTGCTTTCCACTCACATCCGACTTTAAGTAATCCCTATGCCACCAGTGCTGTGATTAGTAAGGGATTGCTTCAGGTGGGATCTGAGCAGGAGGGGAAGGTTGAGAATCACTGCTCTAGACCCAATTGTTTCTGAAATATTTTGCTTGAGAAAAATTGTCATTGGCCCTTTTGGGTTATGAAACAGTGCACACAATGAGTCAAGGAGGTACGATTAAAAAGTAGTTCTCAAACTTTTTCTTTCCACTCACATCCCACCTTAAGCAATGCCTTACTAATCACAGAGCACCAGTGGCATAGGGATTACTTAAAGTGGTATGTGAATGGAAAGTAAAAGGTTGAGAACCACTGATCTAACCATTACTGAAACATCAGGGATTATAACACGTGGTCCTATAAATCAATCTAATCTGCAAGATAGATACCGGAAGGAAACAATTTGGGATGAATAATAAAACTAAAGGCAGGCCCAGTGTTAAATTTTAGTCAATCCCCATTTAGTTAAACTAACAGAAATAAGGGGGAAAGGATCACTGTAAGCCAAGGTTTGCATTTAATTTTAAATACCAAAATGGATGTCGGCAAAGAGCCAAGTTGGAGTGGGTAGTCTTTTCTTAATTAAAACTGCAAAAGCACCATACTTTGTTAAGGCTAAGTGCTCAGCTATTTGATTACCCAGCCTCTGGTTGGCATCAAATTCCCCAAGGGAGCAATGAATCTCGTCTCTGACTGCCGCACTCTAAACCATCTACCTTGTGTAGATGCACCAAGTGCCCTCACTTATTCAGCACTAAAATTATATTCACAATCGGAATATTGGAATATTTAATTGAGGTATAGAAAAATCATGTGTTTGGTGGGGGTAAAAAAAAACCTCTCCAATAGTCCCATGGGATGAAGGAAATTCTGCTTCTACTTATGAGAATTTTCTATGGGTTGTGGCCAATGGAGTGTGCAGGTAGTCCATTCCTTCTGCCAGTTACTTAGGGCTTCCTTGTGCTCCTCATCAAGTGGGTCAGCAGTAGAGATGGTAAAAAACTTCAAATTCCTGGGTGTCAACATCTCCAAGGATCTGTTTTGGAGCATCCATGTCGATGCAATCACAAACAAGGCTCGCCAGTGCCTATATTTTGTGAGGAGTTTTGGGAGATCCGTTATGTCACCGAAGACTCTCAAATTCTTCTGCAGGTGTAGCATGGAGAGCATTCTGGCTGGTTGCATCATTGTCTTGCCAATGCTCAAGACAAGAACAAAATTCCAGAGGGTTGTTAACTTGGCCTACGACATCACAGGCACCAGTCTTCACTTCATTAAGGACATCTACAAGAGGCAGTGTCTTAAAAAGAGCAGCCTCTATCCTCAAGACCCCTACAACCCAAGCCATGCCCTCTTCACTCTGCTATTATTGGGGAAAAGGTACAGGAGCCTGAAGACGAGCACTCAGCGGCACAAGGACGGCTTCTTCCTCGCCGCCATCAGATTCCTGAATGATCAATGAACTAAAGTCACTGCCTCACTTTGTCTTTTCCTTTTTCTTGCACTTTTTTTTTAAAAATATAAACCACCTTACAAAATGCATTTTACTAAATGTTTGCACTGTAATATTGCCACAAAATAATAAATGTTGCGGCATGTTCATGACATTAAATTCCAATTCTGATACATGGCCTCGAGCATCTCAATTCCATTCCCAATGCGCCTTCTCTACGAGGGTTTATCATAAAGCAAACAAAAAATTGCTGGAGAAACTCAGCAGGTCACATCCTTTATAAAGGGACCAAAGCAGAAATGTGGACTGACCATTTCCACCCCATGGATACTCTCTGACTTGTTCAGTTCCTCCACCAATTCTTTGCTTGCTCAAGATTCCAGCACCTACAGCCTTTCTGTACCTCCACCATATTAATTGCATCCAAGAGTCTTTCTCTTAAGTTTTATAAATATGGACATGAAAATTAAAACCTCAGTTACAGTTGCCAAGGGAAAGCTAGTTCTGGAACCCCACTGAATGTGTTTGGTCAAATTTAGATCCATAAATGAATGGCCCTGAATATTGTGGCTGTTTAAGAATTTTTTTTAAATTTGGAGTCACTAAAATGGTCAAATTTTGTACCCAATTTCTGGGAATTATAAACAATTTCCTGCCCATAGAAGATTAGGGACTGTGAATGTAGTTAGCCTGTCCTTGATCTTGTTAAACAGGGCTCATTGATAGCCAGAGATTATGAATGGCGAGTTCTTTAGGAGAATAAATTGTATCAGCTTAAATAGCGGGTGATATTCATTTCCAGTTTGTTGGTGAGAAATTACTTTTTTTGTCACTTTGAAAAAAGTGCATAAAATAAAATGCCATGGTTGTGCCTTACTGAGGGAGTCCCACACTGTTAAGGTGGCTTACTTCAAATTGATGGTGCAGCAGAAATGCATTCTCTGTCAATTTAGATTGATTTCATTATTCCAGTCTTGAAGGACTTACGACAATAATGCTGGATGCACATAACTCCCAATTACATCCGGATACTTCCACTGCAACTCCTCATGTGAGCTGTGCAAAGATGTTTTGTTATGAAGCTGCCAATTGTCATCTTTGTATTTCATGACAAGTGATTACAAACTCCCAATCTTCGGAAGAAAAACTTTTGACCAGCCTCAACCACAGATTTACCCAGACTTATAATGCAAATGATAAGGAACCAAATGGGGCAAGAGGTGCCCAACTAGGCACAGGGATTGAAAATAAAGTAGGAAAGTCTTGCACTGTCCTCCTGTGAGAATACCGCACACAAGCAAGTTTGGTCTTGATTCCTTTCACTGGAGACTGTCCCGGCATATGGAATTCCTGAGATCAAGGGTTGATTAATGAGGGAATCGGGCCTGTAATTAGTGGAGTTCAGAAAAACAACCGTGGTCAATAGAGGAATCCACTTTGTCCAACCAGTTAAATGGACTGATAAATCATTTTAAGACAAGGCTGAGAAGTACCCATATCTACCCATATCTACCAATGTTGAAAACTTTGAATAGAATTGATCATTGTAAATTGTAGTCAATGCTGCTACTGTTCACATTGACACTGATATTGTTGATAACTGAGTTTAAGTTTGGAAAAATCATAAAAATATTCAAAAAAAAAGCTTATCCACAAGCCTCCACAACCCACACAGGCAGCGTTCCAGACACCTAATGCTCCCCTCTGATTCTTCTACTGATCACTAAATCCATGCATCCAACCCACTGACCTCATTCGTGAGGGAATTAAGTCTTTCCAATTCTGCTGGAAGCCCCTACGATTTAATTTTAAAATTTTAAATTTAGACATGCAGCACGGTAACAGGCCCTTTCAGCCCATGAGGCCGTGCCTCCCAATCACACCCAATTGACCTACGTATTTTTTTTTTTTTTTTTTTTTAAAAGTGGGAGGAAACTGGTGCACCCAGGGAAAACCCACACAGACATGGGGAGAACGTACAAACTCCTTACAGTCAGTGCAGGATTCAAACCCCGGTCCCGATCGCTGGTGCTGTAATAGCATAGCACTAATCACTCTGCCAACCCTGCTGCCCTCAATAGAACCTGGAACAGATCTCTCAATCTCCTTTGGTCTAAACCATCCCTCACCCCACTAACAACCCAATTTGGCTCATCCATGCATCTCCCAACCAAATTCCCTCAGACCTGGCAACATTCTCACAAAATTCTCTTTCCTGCGGTGACTGAAGACTCTGCACTAAGAGCACACAGAGGTCATGACCCAATGACATCGCAAACCAACAAGCATTCCGATAGGACATTAGAAATGTTTAGATAATCAGGGCAGAATGCTGGAAAATGAGGTCACCATGGACAGGTACTCATGGGCAGCATGGAGAAGTTGGGCCAAAGGCTACATCCCATGCTGAATGATGAGTCTGAATTGAAACAAGTCAGCCTTGGTAGGGGGTGGAGTGAGAGAAAACATCCAATGAAAACAAACTACTGGCGGTGTTGGAATAAAAGCAGAAAATGTGGGAACCACTCATCAGGACTAGCTGTTCCTGTGCAAAGAGAAGCAGAGCAAGCATTTCAGGTCAAAAACTCTTAAGCTCTCAACCCAAAATGTGAAATGTTGTTAGCATTTCAGGTGGAGAGGAGGAGTAACTGCCTTTCCCAGGTGGTGGAATTCGCTGTCCATTAAAGCAGTCGAGTCTAACTCAGTGAATAAATTTAAGACATGGTTGGATTTTTTTTTTGTAAAGTAGGGCAATTAAGGGATATGGGGGGAAAAAGGCAGGTAGGTGGATATGAGCCCATCATCAGATCAGCCATGATCTCATTGAATGGCGGAGCAGGGTCAACAGGCCAGGTAGCCTACTCCTGCACCTATTTCTTACGTACTTATTTTCTGCGTTTATTAAAGCAGAATCCACTGGGTGTTTCAGAGTGTGTGGTGTGGCAGATTATGTTGTGTTTGTATTGTATATAGATATGATTTTTTGGGAGAAAAATTGGGGAAGGTTTTTTTTAAAAAAAAAAGTAGGTGGCATACAAACACTTCAAAACAGATCTCATTTAAAATACTGGAGCTCTGCTCAAGCCAGACAGGGCTGCTCCTGGGGGCCTTTGCAAAAACTTTGGGGAGTGCCTTGGAAGACGGGTTGAGTGCTTAGTTCAGCCTGGTCAAAGGCCTTGTGGTTCATGCAAGAGGAGAGGACTGGCTTGAAATAAGAGAAACAAAAATGAACTCTGTGGTGACCTGAAAGAAAGAGGTTATCATCTTGAAAACCCTGAGGGGGAAGTTTTTTCAGCAAGACACTGACTTGGCTGATTAAAAGGGATCAGTTTGTGTCCAGGAACAACAAATCTCTCACTGAAAACCGACAAGAACCTTCCTGAGCAGTAACCATTAACCTTTCAAGCGCCAAAGCCTGGTCAACTTCATAAATGTTAAATTCTGTGCACAATATAAGAATTGCCTGCAACCAATGAACTTGGAGGAATGAGAAGTGAGATTGGACTGTGAAGTAAAGAACTTTTCTAAATTTACATAGATGTGTGCTTAGAATTAGAAGGGGATAAGTTAGGTTAGTTAATAGTAATAAGTTAAAGTTTGATCCTGTTTTTATGTTTAAGATAATTAAAAGCAACTTTTGTTTAAGTAACCATTTGTCTTGGTGAATATCTATTGCTGCTGGGTTTTGGGGTCCTCTGGGCTTGTAACAGTGGTCAACCCCAAACTTCATAATACATTCTCCCACAAGTACAAAAGCACATCTGTGTTGTGAATTAATGTACTTGCCATGGACATCAAATCCCTCCCAGTTGTGACCCTGTAGATGAACAGAAAATTGGAGTCAAGGCCATGAAACCTCTGGTCTAACAGCCCCAACAGATGGCCCATCAACTCTGTTACAGTCTTTCTCTGCCATGGAAAAACTCAAGACTTCTTTGCAATAATATTTGGACAGATTGACATCTCTAGAGGGAGATAATATTTTCAAACAGAAGTGTTCACATTTATGCCATCCTCTTGCCATCCCCGGAATGCAACTCAGTACAAAAGGGAGCACAAAGACCATCTTCGGGCCAAATTTGGGAACTTAGCCACATTGCTGATGAATGAGCTGTCTGCAGAAAACTGAGAATAGAGATCTCCCCCCCCCCCCCCCCCCACCCCACTTCAGTGTCATAGGCTTTGGATTAATGAGAACAGGAAATATTTACATATTTTGTGCAAGTCTCGTGTCATAACGGAGTTGAGATCACACATCAACTCCTTGGATATGAAACAGTACAGCACAGGAGTAGCCCCCTCTTCCCACAATGTCTGCCACAAACATTACTGAATTGACTTGCTTTATTGTCACATTCACTGAGATACAACAAAAATCTTTGTTTTGCATGCTATTCAGGCAAGTCAATTCAGACAGGTAGTGCAATAATAGACAACAATGTGGGAAGTAGTATTACAATGTAGTTTTAAAAAGTGCAAGGGCATCATCTTTTGCCAGTGCAAGATCCATTTCAGAGACTGACAACACTAGAAAATGTCCTTGAACCTGAAGGTTCGTGTTTACAAGCTCAAGCATCTTCTTACTGCTCTCTGGTCTCCTTTCTTGAAGAAGGATGTACTGGCTTTGGAGGCAATCCAGAGGAAGCTCACCAGATTGATTGCAGAGATGAGGGGTTAGCCTAAGAGGAGGGATCGAGTCATTTAGGGCTGCACTCATTTGAATTTACAAGAATGAGAGGGGATCTTGTAGAAACGTATAAAGTTATGAAAGGCATAGATAAATTAGAAGTAGGTAAGTTGTTCCCATTTGTGTGGGAGACTAAAACTCGGGAACATCAAGATTCAAGCGAGTAGATGTAGGATGGAGATGAGGAAGAACTGCTTTTCCCCAAGGGGGTGGCAAATCTGTAGAATTCACTGCCCATTGAACCAGTGGAGGTTACCTCAGTACAGTCAATATATTTGACAAGGTTGGAAAGATTTTTACATAGTAATGGAATTAAGAGATATGGGGAAAAGGCAGGTAAGTGGAGATGAGCCCATCATCAGATCAGCCATGATCTCATTGAATGGAGAAGCAGGCTCGATGGGCCGGATGGCTGAATCCTGCCCCTATGTTTTTATGTTCTGCCTTAAAGGGGGAGATGACACCAAATTAAATTAAATCTTTGCTGTTGGCATATGGTCCATATTCCTCGATTTCCTGCATATTCAAAGATCAACCTTCAAGTTTATTGTCAGAGTACATACATGACATCACATAGAACCCTGAGATTCTGTTTTATGCAGGCCAGGCAGAACAACTTCTTATCAGTTGGGTATCTACTAATATTTGAGAGTTTATCTTGAAGTTTGAATGCTATTAGATTTATTTCCACCACTACACGCAGCTAGCTCCAAACTCCCACCTCAATCTGTGTACAAAACAGAATTCTCCCCACATATCGTCTCTAAATCAGTCGTTCTCAACCTTTTTCTTTCCTCTCACATCCCACTAAGCAATCTCTATGCCATAGGTGCTCTGCGATTAGTCAAGGATTGTTTAAGGTGGGATGTGGGTGGAAAGAAAAAGGTTGAAAACCACTGTTTGAATCGTCCCTCATTGACTCGTTATGTGCACTGTTTCAGAGCTCCAAATGAAATGGGCCAATGACAATTTTTCTCAAGCAAAATATTTCAGTAACAATTGGATCTAGAGCAGTGATTCTCAACCTTCCCTTCCCACTCACATCCCACCTGAAGCAATCCCTACTAATCATGGAGCATTGATGATTTAGGGATTAAAGTGGTATGTGAGTGGAAAGAAAAAGATTGAGAACCACTGCTAAATTCTCCCTGTCCCCTACCTTAAATGCATGCCCTGATTTCAGGATTGCTCAAGGTCTGAGATGATGCAGATTTTATTAAATAAGTCAGCAAGGAATAAACAGGATCCTCCAGCTTCTTCCACTGATTAACGACCTCCTACCAGTGGATCCAATATTCAGCAAACACCAAATTTCTGTAACCAAGACCACTGCTCAGTTAACAACCCCTCCTCGACTATAAGCAACAACCCTCCTGCACTGATCAACACTTCCTTCACCCAAAAAAACCCTTTCCCCTTGCAACAGCCAACTTCCTTCTCCTTTGAGTCATAAAAAGATACAGCCCTTCAAACACTTAACCAACATTAATCCCAATTTTTCCCCCATTGTCCCCACAGACACATCAACTCCACCTCCTCCCCAGATTTGATATGATCATTTATCTTCTAGTGGCAATTTATCCCTGGATTTGATTTGATCACCTACCAGCAAGTCTTTGGGATCTGCGAGGAATCTGGGGGGAAAACCCACATGGTCATGGGAAAACACGCAAACCACACAGACAGCAGTGGAGGCCAGAACTGAACCGGGGTTACCGGCGGCGCAATACAGCAACTCTACCAGCCATGCGATTGGGCTGTCACTTCCTCCCAGGAATCAAATTGCTGCCTTTCCCAGTGACCTGACCCATTGCGCCAATTTACATCCTTGCTACCATCCCAAGTATCTGGAGTACCCTGGCATCTGCAGATCTTCTCATTTACTTGCAAATATCAGGAACTCAAGGTCCAGTTTTGATTATTGTGTCTGAAAGAATATCAGCCCTGACACCCTGCTGTATTCCTCCTTCCAAGTGCAGGCAGACAAGAGAGGCTTGTAACAAAATGAAACATATGTTTAACAGAACTTTAAAACCTACCGCTTTCTGCTAAACAGCAGCAGGCTAATTCTCCTGCTGTTTTTAGTACTTAAAGGTGACAGACAAGTGGTTGTAGAACCTCATTCACAATCTAATGCAATACAGACAGGACGGCAATCATAGAGCTGGGATGCAAAGAAAATTATTGCTTGATAAACTGGAGCAGATGGATGATATCCTGGCAAGTTACTGCTTTCTTGGGTCAAGTGTGAATCTATCGTGTATTGATCGAATTCAGTCTCCTCAGCGTGTGTTTATTTCATCGTCTAAGTGACTGCAATCTTTTTAGTGAGGCCATGTATTGAATTAAAAACAAACACTGAGTGGTTGTCATGGTGTTATATTGCCACAGTGTTGGGTTTTATGAGGGGCAAAATTCACTCAGCTCCCAATAAATGCAGGAACTTAATGGCTGGAACCAGCTCTGGTTTCAAACATTGCGTCAAGGTCCACCGAATTCTTAGAATCCTCGTCTTTCTGGAGGATGGCAGGATGTTCTGCAAGGTTCAGATTCAGAAAGCAGGTCAGTTAGGAGACTGACTCGGAGCACAAAGCATCCTGCCACGTTTTGTTTTAAAATAGTTCCCAATTGGATTCCCGTCCTTTGGGAAAAAAAAAATCAGTATTTTTTCCTTTGAATCATTGCAACATTGTTGGGATCAGCTTGGTCAGCATGAACAAGAGCCAAATGACCTGCTTCTCATATGTGGAACTCTATGGCTATAGCATTAAAAACTCATTCAGCCCATCAAGGCCATCTAGGGAACGCATTGCCACAGTCCCATTCACCCACATTTCATGTCCAATTGTCTTTGAAAGTCCTAATTAGTTTCTTTACCCATCAGGCAGTGGGTCTCAGGTCAGAGACAAAAGTGATAAGACATTATCACATGTTCTTTCATCACAAATGGAGATATTTTAGCCTATTAAGATTATGCCAGCTCTGAGAACACCCACCAGTTCCATTAGAACCATAGCACACTTCAGCATTGAAAGAGGTCATTTGCCCCATCTAGTCCATGCCAAACTTTCATTCTGCTTAGTCCCACTGACATGCACCTGGACCACAGACCTGCATACCCCTCCCATCCCTGTACCTATCCAAATTTTCTGTTGTTGAAATCAAAGTTGCATTCAATATCTCCATTGGCAGCTCATTCAACAATCTCACCATCCTGAGTGTAAAATTTCCCTTTATGTTCCTGTTAAACATTTCACCTTTAACCCTTAACCTGTCCTCTAATGGACTTGAGGAGGGAACTTTGCACTGACAACAGCGAGAACTGGTGCACAAATATCTCTGCTGTAAAGGCCTACTCAGAGATAGAGTACTTAATAGTGAAATGTAAACCCTTCTGCATGCCCAGGGAATTCTCAGCCATACAAATTGTTGCAGCCTACTTTCTGCCTTTGGCTACTGAGGGGGAAACCCATGACAGAGTTTTACCGTGACAACTACGACCAAGCTGAAAAGAACCCTATCCAAGGTGAGCCCACACGAGGCAGCAGGAGCAGGCAACATACCTGGTCGTGTAATGAAGGACTGCGCAGACCAATAAACGGAGATCTTTACAGAAATGTTCAACACCTCACTGCAGCAGACCATCATCCCCATGGGCTTCAAGACATCCTGGCACCAAGGAAGGCCTCAACCACTACCGCCCTGAGGGACTGACCTCTACCATTAAGAAATGCTTAAAGCCACGCCAAAGCATACCTCCCAGAAACACTGGACCCACTTTCAAATGAACTATACAAGAAACTGTTCCATTGTTGATGCTATAGCCATGTTCCTCCACCCCATTCTCTCCCACCCAGAGTACCATGTCTTGTATGCCAGGCCACTGTTCAACGACTTCAACTTGGAATTTAAGTCAATAATTCCCCAGAGGCCGGTGGAGAAGCGGTCCTCGATGGGACTCAGCATCCCTCTCTATAACTGGATTCTGGACTTCCTAATGCAAAGACCAAGCACCGTCACGCTGAGCACTAGCACGCCTCAGATCTGTGGGCTCAGCCCACTCCTCTTCATGGTACTGATCCATGACTGCATCGCCAGATCCAGCCGCAACTGTGTCATCAAGATTGCCAAAGACACAACAGTCGTTGGCCTCCTCGGCAACAGCGATGAGTTACACTACAGAGAAGAGGTGGAAAATCTTGTGCTTAATAGTGAGAGAGGAACAACCCAAGGCTCAACGTGGACAAGACTAAGGAGATGATCATGGCCTTTAGAAGGGTAATGAATGACCATCGCCCACTACACATTAATAACTCGGTAGTGGAGAGAGTCGAGAGCACCAAGTTCCTTGGAATCCACCTAACAAGTGGTGTATGCTGGACACACAACATCTCACTCGTCAGGAAGGTGCAACAGTGAACTGCACTTCTTCAGGAGACTGAGGCAGACAAGGCCAACATTGTCACCTTTCGACAGGAGCACTATCGAGAATGTCCTGGCTGGCTGCATCACAATGCGGTATGGTCACTGTAGAGAATTGGATCAGAGGTCAATACACTGGACCACAAGAGTGATAAAGAGGATGACTTGGGTGTCCCTCCCCAACCCCTATGCCCTTTGACGTGATCTACCAGGATCGAGGTCTGAAGAGGGTGTACGAAATTGCTGAGGACCCCTATCACCCTGCACACAGCATCTTTCAGCTACTCCCATCGGGAAAGAGATCCAGGAGGGTCAGAACCAGAACCACCAGACTGAGAAACCGCTTCTTCCCACAGGCATTTAGAATGGTGAATGAATAAAGTGTGTGTGTGTGTGTGTGTGTGTGTGTGTGTGTGTGTGTGTGTGTGTGTGTGTGTGTGTGTGTGTGTGTGTGTGTGTGTGTGTGTGTGTGTGTGTGTGTGTGTGTGTGTGGCATATATTGCTTGTCTGTATGCATGTTATGTCTGCTTGTGTGCTTGCAATATTTTGCACTGAGGACTGAACAACACTGTTTAGTCTGGTTGTACTTGTGCAGTGAGAGGATAAATAAACTAGTTCTGTTTTCATCGTGGAAAATCCCATTTTACTCTCTCTGTACCCCACACGATTTTGTACGCCTCTGTCAAATCTTCCTTGATTCTCTGGGGCTCCCAAGAATAAAGTCCTAACCTATTCAACCTTTCCCTATTGCCACTGGTGTGGACCCACGGAAAGCGAGGAGATGAGATAAAGTGCTCCCACGGGCCGCAACCACCCAGTCAACTGCCATCAGCTCTGTGACCGTGAGGTCTGCACCCAAGATGGTGGCGCCTATGATTGGCCACAGCCACGAGGGGTTGTAGACTCCAGGGAAGTGGAGGACTGGAGCAGTGCACCAGAAAATGTGGACACCATCCCCTGCCTGAGAAGGAGAAGCAGAGGAGACAACTCACGGGACTGTGACCACAGCAATGGACCAACGAGTGAGCTCTGTGGCTAAATAACCCATATGTGCCGTGGGCTGCTGGTGACTCGAAGTGAGGAAACCATGGAGGCTGGAGATTGCTGTTGGGAGACCTGCGCCAGGCTGCGGACTGCTGGAGACTGCCTTGAAACTGGCTGAAGGGGTACCAGGTATTGGAACTGGGAAGTGAAGGGGTGCTGAAAGGTTCCTGATCATGTAGGAGGTTCGGATCTGGAGCTCGGGTTGCCAATAGTTTGGACTGGACTCTGTTTGGCTGCAGAAGGTGGATCTAAGGACACTCGGTGACTCTGGGAGGGACTCTCTTTTAATTTTCTTTCTGTAAGAGATGCTTCAGGCAATGGCAAATCTGTCTGCCTTACAGCAAGTAAAAGAAGTTTCATGCAAAATGAAACAGTTTTATTATATGACAATAATTGAATCTTGAAGTCCTGACAAAAATCTGCACACGATACTCCAAATTTGGCTCCATGAATGACATGTACAACTTTGACATAACATCTCAGTACTTTGATTTATGAAAGTCAATGTGCCCAAAGCTCTCTTTATAACCCCATCTATGTGTGACGAGGCTACCTTCAAGGAATTTTGCATCTGTATCCCCAGATCCCATTCGTCTGCAGTGTCCAAAAGCTTCCCGTGCAAGTTCTACCTCTGTCCTCCCAAAAATTCAGCCAATTATTTTCCTATTTTCTCTCATACAGTCCATCAACTCCTACCCATCCAAAACCTAGTGGCCAATTAACTACCAAGTTATGAATGTGGGAGGAAACTAAAGCACCTGCAGTAAACTCAAGTGGCCATGGAACTTGGGTGTAAATTACAGACACTGACAGTATCCAAGGTTGGGATTGAACCTGGGTCATTCCAGCTATGTAGCATTGGCTGCACTAACGGTGACTCGTGCCTTCTAGTCCTTGAGAGCAGCCTTACAACATCCACCTCCCAGACATGAATCCTTAGGAATCAAAAACTTGCAGATGGTTGAACCCAGAAATAAAAACAGAAAACGCTGGAAACACCCACGGAGAGAGAAACAGAGTTAACCGTTCAAGCCAAAGATAATTGGAGGAGCAGCTCCTTGATTTTCCATCTGGGCACCCTCCAACTGGATGGCAATTACATTGACCTCCAGTTTCTGGTGCCTACTCTCCATTCTCCCTCCCGTCCCTCTGTCTTCTTTCCTCCAGCTCTCCACCCCCTTCTCTCTCCATTCACAGAGCCATCACTCCTCCCCTGCTTGCTGGTGTGCCCTCCCTCCTGCCTTTGGAACAGTGCTCCACCCCCCAAACCCCACCATTTAGTTTGGGGAGCTGCCTGCATTTTTTTTTTCCATACCTTGATGAAGGGCTCAAGCCAGAAACGCTGGTGATGTATCTTTACTACATTAAGGACGTGGTTTGACCCGCTGAGTTGCTCCAGCGTTGCATTTTTACTTCAACCATGGGTCTGCAGACTTTCCTGCTTTAACTTTATTTCACGAATCCGAGCTATCCCTACAAGACTTCTGGAGGCGAGTCCACGGGCACTCAGTCACTGTGAAGGGACTCTGTTTTGGTTCTCTTTCTCGCTTTTTTTTTTATATATAAGGGGCACCGGCAACACTAATGGTGACCAGGGACCAGGCAATTTCATGTAATATTAGACATTCTGTACTGCTACGAGCCCAGAGGACCCCAAAACCCAGCAGCAATAGATACTCACCAAGACAAGTGGTTATTTAAACAAAAGTTGCTTTTAATTATCTTTAAACATGAAAATAGAATCAAACTTTAACTTTTCACTATTGAATTACTTAACCCCTTTCTAATTCTCTCACTCTCTCACTCTCTCACTCTCTCACTCTCTCACTCTCTCACTCTCTCACTCTCTCACTCTCTCACTCTCTCACTCTCTCACTCTCTCACTCTCTCACTCTCTCACTCTCTCACTCTCTCACTCTCTCACTCTCTCACTCTCTCACTCTCTCACTCTCTCACTCTCTCACTCTCTCACTCTCTCACTCTCTCACTCTCTCACTCTCTCACTCTCTCACTCTCTCACTCAAACAGAAGCATCATCCTGAGCAAACATGGATTGATCCAATACAGGAAAAAGAAAACCTGGCCCAATTTCAAACAAGTGACCTTCCAACAGCTATGATTAGTGTGCTACAGACTGGATCTTTACTAAGCAACTGATTAATTAGGAAGGGAAAAAGGACATTAGCCTTTATTGCAAGGAGATGATCTTACTGTAGGTATTCTGGGCATTGACGAGGCCATAAACCAAAACAGAAAATGCTAGAAATATTTCGGGGTCACTGCTTCAGGTGGGAGCCATTTCATGAGAACTGGGGGGGGGGGGGTGGAGAAACAGAAAACAGGCTAGTTTTCAGTGGTAGAGAGGGTGGGAGAATTGATAGGTAGAATGGAGAGTATGTGATAAGGTGAGACCAAATAAGTTCATGTGGCAGTTAGATTATGCTTTTTCCTCTGTGTTAACTGTTAACAGTAGCAAGACTATGGGGCGCCCTGTAGCTGCAAAGTGTCCAGACTAGTGGGCTGTTGGGCCTCTCTGTGCCCGTGCAGAAGGGCCACAAACCAAACAGGAATGGGATGGTGCAGAGGGCCACGGGAAACTCAGGTTTCTCATGCTGGGAGACACTCCCTTCCGGATCAGTGCCAGGGAACTCAGATCCGTTCCCTGATCCATTTGTGGAGTTGTCACCACAATCCGCAGCTTTCTCCGGAACTCTGCTCACAGGGACCGCACCAGGGCCCACGTTCCTCACTCTCACACCATTCCATTCCACACCCACCTCTTAACTACTAATCACATCTGGCCTGGATTCTTCACATTTCAGATTTCTTGTCAGAATACATAGAGCCATCATATACAACCCTGAGATTCATTTTCCTACAGGCGAAGTTGAATGACCACTTATTGGTAGTGGGAATAAAAACTATGAACACAACGTACACATGAAAACAAAGAAATGTAAACTCTGTAATGCAGAGAGGAAAAAAAATGAAGTGCAAAACTAAGAGCCCTCAATGAACACCCCAAATGACCTTCCAAATCCCCTCAAGACTCCAATCCACGAATGAATTGGACTCCTGTTCTACAATCACTCAATAGCCTACCCCCAAGCCCCTTGGGTGGCCTGAATCACCAGTCTTTCCTCACTGCCCTACCCACCCCACAAGGCATTGGCTCTATTGCAAATGAATTGAAGTTCACCACCTCCCCTTTAATCCTTCCCTCTTTGAGACCATTTTCAGCGACCAAAGCCTAAAGTTCTGAGATCCCCTTTTCCACCTCTCCATCTCATCCTCTCCTACAAACTTTACTTTGACCCAGCATTTGGTACTCTAACCCAATAAACCTCCATGTGGCTGTGTCCTAATTCATTTGATAATAATCCTCGAAATCGCTTTAGAATGTAGAACCAGACCACACAAGAGCAGAAGCTGTGCTTTTTTGCTTGTTTCATCAAATGCCAACACAAGAATTTAAATCAAGGTTCAGAGACCAATAAACCATGTGCACTGGTTCCCAGAATCTGCTGTTGGCACATCCTATTAATGCTGTTTCTGCCTGTTCTGTGTCCATGCACAAATTGTCCCATTTTATGTGACTTACTTATGGTAAGTGACCTGAATTGGCAGCCTTTTTTCAGCCAGTTCTGCAGCTTCTGAACCAGGCCAATTATTCTACCCTGTGATTGTCTCTCATTGCAAAAAAGTCATTCAGGCCAAGATATGAAAGCAGATAGCTGACGAAGGAAGTCCCAGATGGGTCGGAAGTCCCTTCTCAGACTGGTTCTTTCACTCTGGACCAGAGCCACATTGCAAAGGTCTTGACTATGCCATGCAACTGGGGAAATGGTGCAGCTACGGAGGAGACAGAGGTGGCTCCTAACAAGTCTATCTGGGGGCCATGCTAAGAGGTCGTCTGGAGTAGTTGCAGCTACTGTGGAGGTTAATGGGACAACGAGAGGAGCAGCAACGGCAAAGACCAGTACATTAGGGAGAGCAAGCACCCACTCAAAGGGTACCAGGAGACAGAACAGTTATGGGGGCCATGAGCAGCACTCACACCAGGATTTTGAGCTGCCTACATGTTAAAATGTTAGAACTCCAGTTTGAACATTATAGTGATTAATATTTTTACCAATTATTTACTTACAGTACCATGAAGTTTCCTGTGAATTTTTAAAATTCAAAATGGCACCAGAGAGCGGAGACTATTTTTTCCACCCCCACAGGCTGTCTGGATAGCACAGAAGACTCAGATTTTCACTGTACTCTGTCCACGTGACAATGAACTAAACTCGCCATTGTTATAAATACAGACACGGTTGGAACATTCCGTTTCGACCACTTCTATGGACAGAGAAACACGACACTGACCAAAACCAGTGACAAGTTGTTGCTCACTCTGAAACATCAACTAGGTCCATAGATTCTGTGCGACCAGCTGAGTATTTCCACACCTTCTGTGTTTAAAGCTAAACTCTGCAGATGCTGGAAATGTATCAGAGCCAGAACCACCAGGCTGGGGAACAGCTTCTTCCCATGTGCAGTGAGACTGCTGAACTCCTCATACAGACCTTGCATGATTATTTATTTTATAATAATATTTATTTTAATATACATACTGTGCATATTTATTATTTGTCTGTATATGTGTTTGCAGTGTTTTTGCAGAGGACCAGAGAACACTGTTTCGTTGGGTTGCTCTTGTACAATCGAATGATAATAAACTTGAAATGTTGGCGTGCTCTACAATAGGCTGCTACATAACTTTTGCTAAAAGAATTGTCTGTTAGAAACTCAAGGCCAAATCAGAGCAATTCCAGGAACCACAGCAGTCGACATCATGTCCCAAAGACAAGCCAATTACTTAGATAGCATTGGACAACAATTTTTTTCCCCCAAAACATAATCTTTGTGAAAGAAAATTGAGGAGTATGATAGACAACTTCAAGCTGAACAAAGAGATCATTTCAGATTTTCTGTATCACGTCGGAAGTTGCAGAAACATTAAATTAACTTTCATTGAATTTATAACGTTTAATCGCATAATGATGTTGATACATTGTGTTAGTTCAATTGACCTAAAAATGTTTTGCCACTGATTTTCATTTGTACTCAGCATTTGATGCCTCTCATGTTAGTGGCTGACAATAATTGGCCGGTATTGATAGACTCAAGTTGCCCTAATAGCACTTTTCCGTGGTCACAATGTCCTTGTGAAACCTTTCATCATGTTCGTCACTGACTGCACCGAGATCGGCAGGGATGTAGCACAAGCACTAATGCAGATGAATTTGTATGCTTGAAATTGACTTAAAATATGACAGGAAATCACAAAATATGTTACATCTAAAAAATAGTGCATCATTTTTTTTAAATTGAAGGCAATTTTAATTAGTGAATCACCCCAACTATGCAGAACCTGGAGGCTAATAATATAGATTTTGTGAAGAACTATTGTAAAAGGGTGCTCAAGGGTGGGTGTGGACTCATAATCATCAAGAAACAGGCCCTCTGCACATCCCTTCCCCACCCCCCCCCCCCCCAATGAGTCCACACTATCCATCGACTTGCGTGCAAGGTCCACACAGACTGCGCCCAAGGTCAGGACCCTATGCTAAGTGTCCCACTGGGTAACCCTGTGATGTTTCAAAACAGTTTCTGTGCTTTGAGACACAGACTATTACAAGGGAATTTGATGAACTAAAAATGGCTATGTTTGTAGCTTTATAAATCTTTTAAAATGGCAAGGCTGATTGAGAATGTAAAATAGTAGACAGGCTTACAAAAGCAAGGTGGTTATTATGAACTTTATAAAGCACACCTTGATACACAGCCAGGGCCTTGCACAAAAAAGCTACAAACCAGAATAATTCCAGTGATGAGGAAGCTGAAGAGAAAGACTGATTGTTCTTAGGTTGAAAAGACATTTTAAATTTCAAAGTTCAGTTTTATTGTCAGAGTACAGACATAGATGATATCACATAAAACCCCCGAGATTCTTTTTCCTGCAGGCCAGGCAGCATTTCTACTTATTGGCAGTGCAAAAAAAAAAGATATGTACAATATATAGGAGAAATGCAAACAAGAAGGAAGTGGAAACAAACTGCATTAAATAAATATTCAAGAATAAATAATGTACAAGAGTCTCTGATTGAGGTTGTTGTTTAGGGGTCTGGTGATAGACTGTTCCTGAACCTGGTGTTACGAAGTATAAACTCAGCAGGTCTCACAACGTCCATAGGAAGTAAAGATATAATAATGACATTTCATGCCTGATCATCCCACTCCTGGGGTACGAGCCTTGTGGCACCTATTACCCCTTTCTTGATGGTAGCAGCGAGAACAGAATGCGTGCTGGGTGTTGCAGATCCTCGATGATTACTGCTGCTCTCCCACAGCAGTGCTCCCCTGTAGATGTTTTTGATGATGGGGGACAGTTTTTCCTGTGATGTCCTGGGCTTTTGCAGGACTTTCTGCTCAGGGGTATTGGTGTTCCTGTCCCGGGCTGTGATGGAAGTTTTTTGTTGGCAGTGCTCCATTATTGAGGGATGAAGGAAACATATTTACAAAGAAAAGTTTGCTCTCATTGGGAAAAGATAGAGACAGAAGGAGCTGGTTCACTAATGAACTAAAGGTAACCTTGTTTACCCATCCAGTGCCCTGGATCGCTAGTAGTCTCGGCAGAATTGATCACAGTTTTTGAAAAAAAGAGAACTGGAACAATTCTAAAAAAATATATCTGACTACACTGAAAAAAGGGAGGGGGGACAAGGAGGTAACTGCATTATTCTTGCAGAGAGCCAGCCCGGCCCTAAAAGATCCAATGGCCTCCTACTGCGTAAAATAGTTGAGAACCCCTTCTACCCCACACACACTCTTTCAGCTGCTCCCATCAGGAAATTCAGAGCCAGCTCCACCAGGCTCAGGAACAGCTTCTTCCCACAGGCAATGAGAATGCTGAACAACCAAAGAAACTGCTCCCACTCACCATCAGAGACCCTCATATTTACAAAACTATATTTATTTATTTGTATATATGAATTCTAGTCCTGTTTGCCTGTACGTGTGCTATGTCTGCGTGTCTTGCACAAAGGACAGGAAAACACTTTTGTCAGGTTGTACTTGTGCAATCAATGAAAATAAACTTGACAAATCCATTACACAATGGAAGGAGCTCATCAATGGGACAGCACTTGTGAAGAGCCGGCTCCCTCTCAATCAGCTAAATGGCCTCCCTCCATAGGTAATAACTTTATGATGCTACAAGGAGGAGGGAGAAATCCTGTTACAATGAAAGTGGCTGATTCAGGGCTAAATCACTCACAGAAAAATGCTTCTGCAATATTAGCAACAGGCAGCTTCCTCTAAATTTAAGAATTTAATTTAATCTCATTATAAAATAAATACATTTACTATCAGAGGTTTCTGATGTGATTGCAAATTTCACTGAAGAAGCTCATTTAAATCTTACTTATACAACTACAAAGCAGCATATGCCTCACTCCCTTCAGAGTTCAGAAAATTAAACAAGATGAAAGACGGCACTTTCAGTGAGGTGGCTGTCAGGCTCAGCTCACTTCAGATCAACCGCATCAAAGATGCAAGACCTTCTGTGTGAGGGATTGACCTTTGGTAGCAGGTATTATATTTAATTGTTTACGGTCACGTGCACCATAATAAAAAATAGGACCAAGAGCCTGCTCCACCATTCAATGAGATCATGGCTGATCGGCTCATCTCCACCCTCCTGCCTTTTCCCCCACATCCCTCAATTCCCCTACTATATAAAAGTTTATCCAACCTTGTCAAATATATTTACTGTACTGAGGTCACCTCCACTGCTTCAATGGGCAGTGAATTCCACAGATATGCCACCCTCTGTGGAAAAGCAGTTCTTCCTCATCTCTGTCCTAAGTCTACTAGCCTAAATCCTGAGGCTATGTTTCCACCAATGGAAACAACTTAGCTACCTCTATCTGATCTATGCCTTTTACAATTTTATGCATTTCTGAAGGATCCCCTCTTATTCTTCTAAACTCCAGCGAGTACAGTCCCAGGCAACTCAATCTCTCCTCATAGGCTGACCTCCTCATCTCTGGAATCAATCTAGTGAACCTCTTCTGCACTACCTCCAAAGCCAGAACATCCTTCCTCAAGTAAGGAGACCAGAACTTCACGCAGTACTCCAGATGCAGCCTCACCAGTACCTTTGTACCTCAAACAAGCACTCCCAAGTCCTTCTGCATGGCAGCATGCTGCAATCACTTGCCATTTAAATAATACTCTGATCTCCATTTTTCCTTCCAAAGAGGATAACCTCATATTTACAAACATCGTACTCCATCTGCCAGACCCTTGCCCACTTACTTAACCTATCGGTATCTCTCTGCAGGTTCTCCGCATCTTCTGCATAATTTGCGTTTCCACTCAATTTAGTGTCAACAGCAAATTAGATTAATTACACTCTGTCCCCTCTTCCAGATTGTTTATGTATATCCTGAACAGTTGCAGGCCCAGCTTCGACCCCTGTGGCCCACCGCAACCAGAAAAACACTCCTGCATCCCAACTCTCTGCTTTCTATTGGTTAACCAATCCTTTATCCATGCTAATGCATCACCCCAACTCTATCCATCCTTATCTTCTCTACAAGTCTTTTGTGTAGCACCTTATCAAACACCTTCTGGAAATCCAGGTAAACAGCATCCACCCGTTCCCCTCTAACTACCACGTTCATTTCATCCTCAATGAACTTGAGTAAATTTGTCAAATAGGACCAGAATCCGTGCAGTACAAAAGCTTCGTTTTGTGTGCCATCCAGGCAGATCAACCGCTATATGATACAACAGGTAGTGCAAGTATAAAAGCAGAGTTACAATGAAATCAAAGTGCAGGGTAAAGTGTCACACATGACAAAATTGCATGGTACAGATTGAAAGAGAAAAAAGTACAGTTAAGCACTACAAGGCATCATCAAGCATTAACGAGAGATTCATTCAAGAGTGCGATAACAGAACGAAAGAAGATGGTCCTCAAATCTGGAGGTGTGCGTTTTCAGATCTTGGGAACATGGGAGGAAACTGAAGCACCTGGATGAAGCCCACAGGGAAAGCGTCCAAAATTCTGACAGAGCAGTGCATTCGAACCCAGGTCACTGATGCTGTATTAGTGTTGCACTAACCACTACACCATGCGTGCCACTGCTAGAGGTGCTATTTTCCCAGGCTATGTGGGTCAGGAACCAGAAGTATTAGGAGAAATGGGGCAGCACAAATTGACGTGCAGGTGGCAGACTTTTTTTTTTTTTTTTTTTACAAAGGGAGGCCGCCTTTTATTTAAAAAAAAGTCACCGTTTGACCACAAAATAAATAAATGCAGTGAGAGCAGGCGATTAAAAGTGAAGTTCTCAAAGCCGGGTCCATTTTGTGCGTTGACGGAGAGAGAATATGTTCAGGCCGAAGGCCACAAAGCCATCCCCATGGCACTGGGCGCCAGCTTCCCAGCCGTGGAAACGATCCCCCCCCCCCACCCCTCCCCTACCTATCCCACCCATCCCCCTCCTTCCTCCTCGTCCGCGAAAACAATCGCGAGGAAGAAGGGTCTTTTTAATTAAACAGAGACGAGCCCGGCCACCATTTCTCACACCTTACCCCAACTTCTGTGCTTTCCGCGGCCGCAGGGGCGGAATCATAAACACAGAGACGCGGAGTCGTCCTTTATTCTCTTTGTTTTAATGTGAACTCGCTTGTTTTTTTTTGTTGTTGTTGTTTGTTTGTTTGTTTGCTTGATTGCTCAGGGCGAGCCGGGGATCTCGCTCCCAATTTCGGGGACAATTTCGAGAAAATTAACATTAAAATCCAACATCCAGGTGGCAGACTTTTGATGTCAGTTTTTCTAATGCAGACTGGGCGACTGGAATAGTGGCATCTCTGGGAATTGAGGGCATGGGCGACAATCTGAGCAGCTGAGGTGGTGACGTGGTAATGTGCAAGTTTGAATTTCGCTTTGGATTCAAAGTGACACGTAAACCCTGAACTGTGATTAAGCTCCGGGTGGTTGGTAGGGAGTTAGCCAGAATGGGTGACCAGGGAACAAAGCATGTGGTGAAGATGGAAGTCAATGCCACCAATGTTTGATGGAAATTACAGCTCATGCTGTACTGGACATCAGTCAAGCAACCTGATAATTTAGAGACAGCAGAGGGGTCAAGGGAAGTGCATCTGTGAGTACTCAGCATACACTTAGAAAATGACACCATGCTTTCAGACAACGATGGCGTAACATCCAAAATACACCAAAAGCCAAGGAAGGATCCTTAGGGAACACAGAAGTTAATACAAGTGAAGAGGAAGTGTTTGCTTGCCATTCCGAGCCTACAATGGGCAGGAAATGTGACCCAACCAGATGGCAATAAAGAGGCAACAGAAGAGGTTGGTTGTCTCAATAACTCCAGAGGGGTCAGCAAGGATTAGGTTATACCTGTCACAATCTCATAGGATGCTACCCTGATCAGAGCCACTTGATGCAGCTGAGGGGATGTAATTCCAACATGGTTCTCCATTAAAATTGGAGACTGGTACAAGAGCTACAACCACACTCAAGGCCTTAGAGAAGGGAGCTAAGAGATGAACTGATGGCGTAGGAGGTTGGAACAGTGAAGGGATGCTCTATTTTGACAGCAAACCTGAAGGACTGTTGAACATTGCATGGGGAAAGGGAAGAGTTAACAACTGACTCAGAATCCAGGACCGGGGGGTTGGGTGGTCAGTGGTGAATGGAGCAGGAGGTAGGTCTCACGAGTGCCAAGTTCATGGTCGTAATTAGGGGAGAAGTTGGAAAAACAAGAGTAGGTAGCTGATTGGAGAGCAAAGTTGCCCCAAGGAGAAGAAACGGAGGTGGAAGGATGATTCAAACCTTGGTCCCAATTAATCCTTCACATCTGGAGAGATTGGAGGGAGAATTTTAAAAAATTAGCTTCCTCAGTCTCCTTTTTGAAGTTACAATTGAATATGTTTTCTCAAGTACTGTTAAGATAAATACACAACAAATGGCTGTTTTGTGAAACTTACTGAAATAGATTCAGTCTCTTTCACCGTCTCCCACACAAGACCGTTCTCATTACTACTTCAGTCTCCTCTCTCCACCCCCCCCCCCCCACCCCCCGATGCCCAGGGTAGTGTATCATTCACAAACCAGCTCATGATTCCAATTTGTGTCTTTATTCTCTGTGAGAATAGGAAAAGTTCACAAATGGTGTCTGTGGCACTTTATATGATATGGGCCGTGTCAACTCAACTCCAAATAACGGAGGTGCAGTCAATGCAAATGCAAGGTGGACAGAAGGGGAAGTCGCACTGACGATTGAGGCAGAGCAGTGAATGGTTGTATCCCAGATGTCGAAGTGAGGATTGTGGCTCAGGACAAGACAGGAATAGCCAAGTCCAGAGGTGACCCTGTCACATGGCTTGAACCAGCATCGAGGATACAAATGCTTGCTAAACTGCATTGTGGGCTCCATATGACCTGCTGCTAAATCAGAATCAATTGTCATGAACATGGCATGAAACATGCTGTATTGAGGCAGCATTACAGTGCAAATATTCCCATTCTATTTAAAATTAAATAAATTAATGCAAAAATAAGAGAAAGCGAGGTAGTGCCTGTGGTTCATTGTCCATTCAGAAATGGCAGAAGAAGAATCTGTCCTTGTGCCACTGGGTGTTCATTTTCAGGTTCCTGTACTTCCTTCCTGATGGTAGCAGAGTGAAGCGGGCATGGCCTGAGTGGTGGGGGTCCTTGAGGATTAAGGCTGCTTTCTGAAAACACCATCAATACTGATGCCTGAGATGGTACTGACCAAGTTCACAACTTTTGGTAGTTTTTTTTTCTTGTCCTGTGCTTTGGTACCTCCATACCAGAGAGCGATGCAACCAGCCAGAATGTTCTCCACGATACACCTGTAGAAATTTCCAAGAGTCTTTCTCTTTGGCTTGGCTTCGCGGACGAAGATTTATGGAGGGGGTAAAAAGTCCACGTCAGCTGCAGGCTCGTTTGTGGCTGACCAGTCCGATGCGGGACAGGCAGACACGATTGCAGCGGTTGCAAGGGAAAATTGGTTGGTTGGGGTTGGGTGTTGGGTTTTTCCTCCTTTGCCTTTTGTCAGTGAGGTGGGCTCTGCGGTCTTCTTCAAAGGAGGCTGCTGCCCGCCAAACTGTGAGGCGCCAAGATGCACGGTTTGAGGCGATATCAGCCCACTGGCGGTGGTCAATGTGGCAGGCACCAAGAGATTTCTTTAGGCAGTCCTTGTACCTTTTCTTTGGTGCACCTCTGTCACGGTGGCCTTTGGTGACATACCAAATCTCCTTGATCTCCAAACGAAGTATAGCTGCTGATAAATCTTCTTCATTACTGCATCGACATGGAGGCACCATGACAGATCCTCAGTGAAGTTGACATGCAGGAACTTGAAGTTCTTAATCCTTTCCACTGCTGACTCCTTGAGAAAGACTGGTTCGTGTTCTCCTGATTTCTCCTACCTGAAGTCCACTATCAGCTCCTTGGTTTTGCTAATATTAAGTGCAAGGTGTTGAGGCACCACTCATCCAACTGATTTATTTACATCCTGTATGCATCCTCATTGACATCTGTGATTCCACCGATGGACCATGGTGTCATCGGCAAATTTGTAGGTGGCATTTGAATTGTGCCACACAGGTCACAGGTGTGGAGTGAGTAGAGCAGCGGGCTAAGCACACATCCTTGAGGTGTGCCTGTGTTAATCGTTAGTAAAGAGGAGATGTTTGTACTGACTGTGGTCTTCCAATGAGGATGTCAAGGGTCCAGTTGCAGAGGGGAACACAGAGGCCCAGATTTTGGAGCTTATTGACCAGCACTGAGGGTATGATGGTGTTGAAAGCCAAGCTGCAGTCAATGAAGAGAAGCCTGGTGTACATGCAGGTAATCTGGGTGATTCAGAGCTGAGTGGAGAGTGTGATAATGGATCTCCAATCATTTGTGACAGTAGGCAAAACACTGTGGGTCCAGATCTTCACTTAGGTGTGAGTTACTTCTGGTCATGGCCAACGTCTCAAACCATTTCATCATAGTAGATGCAAGTCATTGAGGCAGGTCCCCCTGCTCTTCTTGGCAGGGGGATGATTGATGCCCTTTTGAAGGAGGTGGGAATCTCCAAATGCAGAATTGAGATCAACAGAAGCAGGTGGTGTCCGCAGACGTGGAGGCTAGTGTGTGACAGTGCGTGGCAAGGAGAAAATTAGGGAATACGAACAGGTTATCAAACTGTGCACCCAACCATCATTTTGTTCATTACACAAAAGCAGGCGAGGCCTGCTGGCTCTTGATAAGGCACTATTCAGTCCCTCCAGCACATTCACTGGAAAAACCTTCTGCAATATTGTCCATATTTCATGCCATTGCCACTGTCCCTGTTATTATCCTCAGGTCAGCCTCCCATCCTCAATTCCTGTGATCTAAAAACCTTCAGCCATAGTCGTCAAGCACTTTGGGGCATGCTGAAGTTGTGAACGATCTTGGAGCAACGAGTCTCCTTTCATCCCAGACGGTTCAGGATCTCAACAGCAGGCCTCCAAAGCAGAGTTTGATGGCCTGTTTTCTTCTAAAAAGATAAAATCTGCCAACAAAATAGATCCCAAGCTGCAGAACCTATTTTACCTGGAGCGAATCATGTCCCTGGGTAATTGGACTGAGCATTTCCAGTCAGGATCTTAGAAGATGCCTGATGTTAACACTGCACTAAATACACAAACAATATAGAAAGTTCAACCACCCCCCCCCCCCCCACAGGAAACTCAATCTCCCACAATTGATAAAATTACTAAAACAAAGATAGTCCCCTGAGGCTGCAAATAAAATGGGAATTAAAAACTCTTCCAACACTGATGGATTGCACACACTGTCTACCAGGTCAGGTTTAGTTTTCAATGTGCAGGAAAAATTGTTATTATTTGGTCCATTAAAGATCAAAACATTTTATTTCCTCCTCACAGGCATAGCGCCACTCAGTGAGATTAGATTTAGATTTCAGATTTATTGTCATAGTACATGCGTAACACACAACCCTGAGATTCCTTCTTCCTACGGGCATGGAATAATTATCACTAATTGGTAGTGCAAACCACTGTACACAGCGGATACATGTAAACAAGTAAAGAACTGTAAACAATGAATGTAAACAAACTGACTGTACAATACAGAAAGAACCAAAAAAAAAATCAATAACATGCCCAAGTAAGAGTCCTTAAACGAGTCCCTGATTGAGTTTGTTGTTGGTGGAGGGGGAGCAGCTGTTCCTGAACCTGGTGGGTATGAGTCTTGTGGCACCTAGACTTCTTACCTGATGGCAGCAGCGAGAACAGAGCGTGTGCTGGGTGGTGTGGATCCTTCATGATTGCTGCTACTCTCTGACAGCAGCATTCCCCACAGATGTTCTCAATAGTGGAGAGGGCTTTGCCGGTGATGTCCTGGGCTGTGACCACTACCCTTTGGATGGCTTTACATTCAAAGATGTTAGGTTTTCCAAACTAGACCATGATGGAGCTGGTCAGCACACTTTCCACCACATCTCTGTTGAAATTTGCCAGAATTTCTGGTGTCATACCAAACCTCAGCAACAGGGTCGATACCAGAACATGTATTAGAGGGGGGCATTAGCGATTTTGTGGAGGCCTCATTTAACCTGGGGGGGGGGGGTGGGCCCTCTGGCAGGAACCTGTCATGGGGTGGGGGGGTTGGAAAGAAGTGGTGAGGAAGGTGTTAGGCGGAGCCTACCTATCGTTAATGTCATCTGCCCCTCCATCGTGGGGCACAAGGATGCTCTTTTTATTGCCTCAAGCTTTACTAAATGTTACTGACGCTTGACATACGCTAGTGACACAACTGGGGGTGAGTGGCGAGTTGCTAGAGTGCATCAACCTAAACGCTATTGACACAGAAGGGATTGGGGGCAGGGATGGCCATGACTGTATGGGGAGGGGGCAATACCCATGGATACCCCCCCCCCCCCCCCAGCACCGATCCGGTTCCACAAACTCCTAAGAAAGTAGAGGCACTGACGTGCTTTCTTCACGATGCCGTTAGTGTGTCGGGTCCAGAAAAAGTCCTCGGAGATGGTGACTCCCAAGAACTTAAATTTGCTCACCCTCTCCACTTCTGATCCCCCAATGATCACTGGATCACCCACTTCTGGCTTTCCCTTCCTGAAGTCAACAATCAGCTCCTTAGCTTTGGTGACATTGAGTGCAAGTATGTTGTTGGTGCACCATTTAGCCAAGTTTTCAATCTCCCTTCTGTAAGCTGACTCATCCCCTTCCTTTATACAACCCACTACCCGTGGTATCATCGGCAAATTTGCAGATGGTGTTTTTGACGCACTGAGCCACACAGTCGTAGATGGAACTCCAGCAGCGTGGAGAGTCACCATACAGACGTAGCGTGTTTCACTCCAAATGCTCCAGGATTTTCACCATCTCCATGACAGCCTTTTATGCATCAGGTTTGTGGCAGCTCTGGGGAAACTCTTCCCCGCAATCAGCAAGACAGGCCAGAGACATGTTTTTGTTGGCACGTATTCCAAGCTTAAAACTTGCTATTCTGTTTGGTATGAAGAGATAATAGTGTATGCTTTCAAAGATTTCATCAACCGAGTCAGATTTTCAAAAAGGAGCCTACATGCATGCCATCACCATATGCAATGACATGAAAAATGGATCCAGTTCAATCCGTCTGCAGTTCTTTCCAAGGTGGTTGGAGTAATAACTATCCTGAGCAAGAACAATCCATCTCACCGTCGCAATCAACAGTAGCGTAGGACAGGCAGGGTACGGAATAGAGGTCAAAGCAGTTTTTCAGCAATATTCCTATAAACACATTCCCCCATGTGAAGTTGATTCAGCAAACCCTGCCCTGGAAACTCACTAACAACACATGCTCTTTGCACACAGAAAAACAGATGGAAATTGCCCTGTACAATTGTAAGGGTTGCCAATAGCACAGTGGTCAATCTTATTGAACCAACATCCAAAGGTCTGGGCCATTGATCAAGCGGCTCAGGTTCAAATCCCACCAAGAAATCGTGAATTAGAAGAAACTAGCTCTGCCTGCTGGCTGAACACCAATATTCTTTCGTTGTTAACAATCCAATCTGTTTCACCAATGTCCCACGTGAAAGGGAATA